>NC_092522.1:60519660-61209660 GCF_037038585.1 Patagioenas fasciata
GGATACCAGCCTGCCTTTCAGACACAAAAAGCTGACCCTTTTCTCTGTGCAAGCACTCTTCTGGAGCAACTGCTGGCAAACAGAAGAAGTAAGTCACTGCTGGGTAGCTCTATGTGTCCAAAAGCTACAGTACATAGGAAAGAGCAATAGCATAATTTTCTTGTTCCAGGAAGAAGTTCAGTCATGTACACTAGGTTAAGCCAGGACACGCAGCATATCTAGAAGTCCTCTAATATGTACAGTCTTGTATCTCTCAACCCTTGTCTATATGTGGCCAGGGTGTTTTTGTTTTTTCTTTTTAATTTTCTAAGTAACCATTAGCTTTTGAGATGCACATAGGTTTCCACTTCACATGTAAAAGTGGTTAGAGTTTGCACCACACTTTTCCTGCTTTTTGCATTTCACATGCTAATAAGGTTCAGAGACAGTTAGTGTTTGGATCAGAGGCCTCCAAAGAAACTCAATGTGTGTGCACCAAAGCTTATGTTGGCAGCTCAGGCCTGGAGTCTGGATGACATCTTGGTTCAGGACAATATGTAGGCCCACACTCTGGTCTATTAAATCCTGGAACCTGATTAGAACACACCCTTTTTTTTGAACCATCAGTGAATCATTGTGAAAATCGAGTCACAGCTGCCTGGCTCTTCCATTATTGTGAATGCTGGGATAGACAGGAGTAGAGGATGAAAACCATGGAAATGAGTGATAATATTATACATATTTACAGTGCCCCAAAGTTCATGCCAAAAATCTCGGCCACATAGTATTGATTGTATGCAGAAGTCAGACTTTGTTCTAGTTAGTTTACAAAGCCATGTCTCTATAAAGAGAGATATTTTAAAGAAAGCATTGATGATGCATTTTAAACTAATATCTTAAACATTCCTTGACACCTATTGAGGACTCAAAGGAAAACTAATCTGCAACATTAGTCATACGTCATTGCTTATACGCTTTCTTTACAAATATAGGTCTGAAACTGCAATGAAGAAAGTACCTATGCAAAAATTCTTTTAAACAGGATGCTTGTTCTATAAAGGCACTGTATATTAAACAAAATCATCTTACAATAAATTAAATCTGCCCCCTCATTTTATTTGGAATTATGTCTGCTGCTACCGAGGGAAAAAGGGGAGATTACCCTTTTCTTTTCCCTAGTAGTAAGGGGGCTAATGAATTCACAGGAGAACTGGATTTACGTACTGCCCACTGTAACAACAGGAATCAATAGAAGGAGAAGAAAAGACCAGAATGAACACAGAAACTAAATGCTGACACCTAAACAAAGCAATGGAGAGCACAGTCCTTTTTAGGGTTGGCATGTGCTAATACAATGTGGCAAGTGAAGAGTCTGTAAACACTCTGCTCTGGAAGATATGTTGTGACTGCGGTATCTTTCGTACCAGTGATGCTATCAATGCCAGCAGAAACGTTGGTTGTTGGTCTCTTTTGGTTAGGAGAGAGGTCCTGTGTCAGCAGTCTGGGTGGTTCTGCCACTTCTAACTTGAAAAATGATAATGTCCTATGTGATAAAAGCTTGAGAAAGAGTCTGATAGGGAGTCCCATCAGTCATCTTCCCATCAATGTTTTGAGAATGTAAGTATCTGCTAAACCCCAAAGTTTTGGTATCTCAAAGAGAAATAATTGGTATCTTTAAGTGAAATTAGCATCTTGAAGGAGCAGAGGGGCCTGGCTTTCCATTGCACATGGTGAGCTTTTAAGGAGAGCTTTTGGAAACTATGAAATTAGGCATGACTTTGTGTTTACCAGAGGCTGCCATTTCCTTATCTTCCCCCTCCATCAGTGCCTAATAGAGAAAACAGCCTTCACCAGAGGATGCACCCACATGGTGGTCATTTTTGAAAAGAAAATGTTCCTTTTTGGGCTTAAGATGAATCTGATTTAATTCAATATAAAACTGCATTGGCTTTACAGGCTTCAGACAAGGGCTTCAGGGCATGATTTGATGTGCCAAAAAACTGCTAGCATCCCAGTTTGGCCTTGGAGCACTGGTTTGTTGCAGACTTTGGCCAGGGCATTTTCTGTGCAGGCGATGGGGGTTTGATGAGAGGAGGACCTGACAGGCTTGGTGAGCCTCTCCCGCCTGAGGGAGGGCACAAGGGAGGGTATGCCAGCTTGGGGGTGTCGGGCAGGGAGGTCCCCGAGAGGCTCCAGGCACACTTCACTGTGCACTGCTCCCTGGCTGTCCTGGCTGGTGCAAGGGCTAAAGGACAGAGAAAACATTTTTCTTCTTGTATTGTTTGCATACATTAAGAGCCAGGGCCACTGGAATACAAGAAAGGTGGCAAGCAAAACCACACACACAGCAGGGTGAGTGCAGGGGAGGAGGGGTCGTGCTTGCAGCAACCACAAGAGATTTTAGATGAAGTTTAGCAGAACTTAGCCCATGTATTGATTATTTTAAAGAGCACAATGTCATTTATTTCATTTGCACTGTCAATGCAAAGAAGTGGCTTTTATCTTGTGGTGAAACAGTCTCGAATACCTAGTCAGAAGGAAAATATTTGCTGAGAATAATGCCATGGCCATGAGCCTTGTCTGGCTTAGTCTTGCATGGGGGCATGAACGAGAGGGATTTAAGGAGCTTGAATCTCTCTCTGCTGCTCATTTGCTCTTTGAGCCCATCAGCTTCCTCTTTCTGTTCAAGATTTTTCTGCTCTTTTTAAAGTTATAAAGCTGCAGAACAGCTCCCTGTTTATATATACGTATATTTTAAGACAGATACTTTTAGTTCTTTAAATGTAATATCGTGAATTAAACTGTACTTCAGCTATTTGAACCACACATCACTTCTCTTCTAGTAATTAACAAAAACTGCTTGGTGAGTGGGACAATCTTTACTTCTTTTCTCTCAGATTGTCCCAGCTCGACTTCTTACATCTTAGAAGATCTGCAGATGTTACTCACCTAGGTCACCCCCGGCCCCTCCACTGGAACTGGTGGGTTCTCTGGGATTTGAACGTGCTTTGAATGGCTTTGCTTTCCTGCTGAAAGCTTCTGGCTGATAAAGCACATTCCCACTGATGTTAATGAGATCAGTGCAGGTTTCAGCATAGGCCTCCCAGATGCTGGACATGGCCATAATAGAACTAAGTTTTATGTCTTTGCATGTTTTCCTCTCTATATATTTATGCTTGTATAAATTCTTTAATTTAAACTTTCTGGAATTTTTCTTGATTTATTTTTGAAAGTGCATTTTTCCTTGAAGTTTCAATGCATAAGCTCAAAATATTGACATATATGTATATTCGTATACACATAGTATATAGAGAGTGATAAATAAATAAGTTTTCAGAATTTGTTTTTGATGGTGAAAAAATACAAAACAGAGGAAGATCTTACATCAACAGACTAGAAATTTAAAACTAATTAATACAGCATCCCACCACATACATCTCCTGCATTTTGGAGATACTCTGGCTTAGGAATTTTTACAGTGCTCTATCAGCTTTGGACATCTCATACCTTAATATTTTAAAAATACTTTGAGTTCGAATATATGTTTGGAGCAAATAATTCTGAAAGTACAATTATGTGGGCTTGGTAAAGTTCCTGACCCTTTGTAGTAGTTCTATTAGCATGGCTAAATTTGTTAATGTGCCACCATCGTAAATAATTCCAATACAACTTACTAAAGTACCTTTGTTAAGGTGTATGAAGGCTAGCCAGTAGAGGGGGCACAGAAGCTAAAACCCTTGTTTGGTTATGTATCAGAGATAGGCATTTTCCCCAAGTGTGTTTGTGTTTGTGTATGCATGTGTGTGCATGCAGAGTAGAAGAGAAACATTTTCACATTCTTTCATTTACCTTTGCTAATTTACCCTCAGTGAAAACATGTTCTCTCTTAATTACAGACAAATACTCTTGGAGACAGTGTTTCATTAAATATGTTGAAAGAAAGGGTATTTGCAGAGGATATATAGCATTGGCCATCTGATAATTTGCATCATGTGTATAATTTTCCAATAGCAGAGCTAGAAATTGTATGCTTCCATACTGTGTTGACAAGAAGAGCAGGTGGGATAGAAGTGATCCCAAATATTTAAGGAGTCCCAGGCTCCTGACTGGCAGAATACCATGAGTTTATGAGATGAAATTTAGGGAATGACCATCTCCAGTGTTTTTACCTCTTGTGCTGGAGATGGGGGAACCCAGAAGCCCCCATGGGATCAGGCAGAGGTAGACCAGCTGATGACCAGCCGTCATGGCTGGATGGGACAAAGACAGCTGCTGTAGTGCAGAGAACAAAAGTAAAGCAGATGACCAGAAGCCAGACGTGCAGGGAGGTCAGGAGGGGACAGATAGAGGATTTCACTACTTAAAAGGGAGAGAGAGACATGTGGAGGACATGCAGGAACACCAACCACTGAGAGAAAATCCATGCAAGCACTGTCTCAGTCAGACACACTGCTCCACAGCAAACCAAAGGGAGAAGGATTAAAGCATTTAAGATTGAAGAAACATCTAACACAATGGTTCCTTGCGTAGAAAAACCAAGGAATACAGAGGGCAAAGGATGAACTGAATATTCTTACAAAAATAGCACTTTATTGTCTACCTTGGGAACCTGGTGTGCATGAGGAACAGCCACAGATGGCGTTTCCTAAAGCCTACTTAGCCAGGACGCTGCCGGGTAAAGGCCCATCGGAAGTCCTTTGGTAATCTCACATGAGAATTAAGCTCAGAACAGCAAACCTGGGGTCCACATAAGGAACCAAACTGCCTTAAAAGACATGGGCATTTCTATCCCTATTTTGATTTTGTCCCATTTCTATATTTTTTCATGCAAAAATTCCCATTTACTTCAATAAATGTATTACTCGAGGGAGTAATGAGTTAAGGACTAGGCCTGAGACTGCAAAACATCATAATATGCGAGTCTACAAGGGATATACTATTTTGTAATGTTTTGAAGGATTTTAATGGTGGTCTTATGAGTAAATTTACAATGTGCGGCATTTGATGGTGATACTAGCTATAAATATTTGTCACAGCAGATGAAGTTTTCTGGTATGAATCTTTCTTGTGTCTCTTTTGATAGGCAACTGATTCAGCACTTTGCATATGTAAAGATCTTCCTCCTTGGAGTACGCTACAAACTGGATTTACTACTAATATGAGTTTACTATAAACACAATGTATTACAGTGGTGTAGGGCTCAGTGGGGCATTAATGCCTCCATCATTACTTTTGCAGTACTAGCAAAACCACAGATATTGGTATTTTTCAGGATATCCAGTTTGTTTTTAAACCCCTGGTTCCAGAGGTCATTTGAATATGAGACAAATTCAAGATTCCATTTATTTTTAAAAGTAAGTAGTTAGCTCTCAGGTCTGTGAAAAGTAAATCAGAATCACAACCCTGGCTTGATCCTGAAAGTTCGAGAGCTAGCTGTTTAAGAACAAATAGTTTTTAAGGGCTTCCGTATGACTTTTTGTATGACTTTTTCGTATGTCATATTAGTGGTAATGCCACTGATTGTTTCCAACAGCCTCCAGGGTTCTGTTCTGCTCCGTCTCTTGCTCGTCTCATAGAGCCGGCACCATGGACATCAGCTGAAGGCCTGGCCCTTGAGTCTTTATTGAGGGGTGTTGCACATGGGCAAAGCAATATTCGAATTACAAACATAAAAAGGAGAAAAACATCCCCAGGCAGGAGAAGGCGATGTGGAACAGGGTGGACACCTCAATTCCAAATTAAATGTCCTAATCATGTAACAGAGACCCCTGTCTGTGGAGATGTTGGTTAAACCAGGACATGGTGCCGATGGCTCCTCTGCATAACCTTCAGCAGACTCTTTTCATCTTATGTTAGAAAGTCCGTTGCATTTTATTTTTCTAAATGTTTACCTTAAGCACAATGAAAGAGCCTGATTTTTAACTGATATTTGCCTGATTTTTTTTTTCCCCACATAATGGAAAATGCTTATGCTCTAACAGTTTTGCAACGTTCCTGTGCTTCCTTCCATCAGTACTGATGGCTTCAAGTATATTTCTAGTTCTCTAGACCATATATCTTGCTTAAATGGTCTCTGTAAGTTCAGTAGGAGAAACCATACCCGTGGGAGATGCCACTCATTTTAGTCTTAAAACTATTCAGTGCTTTACATTTAAAGATTTCATAGGCACTGTACAGATTTCTTCATTCAAATGTCATAACCAAAACTGGCTAAGCTAGTCTGTAAGGCAGGAGTGCTGCTAGTATCCGTCACTCACAGTACACTTAAGCGTCCTACTATGCACAGGTAGTGTTTTCTGATAGAAAGCACTTGTTGGCCTGAGGAGTCTCTTCTCTCCTGACAGACTGTGATTCTGATGACTGTCTCTCACTGGATTACAGAAATGAAATTGCAGGCAGGAAGCCAACAGAAAACTCCAACAAACGTAGTATATTGTCTAAGAAGCCGAGCCTCCCAGGAACATACATCCTCTGCTTCTCACTTCAGCCTGCTATAGAGATTCACTTCTAGTCCGTTTTCCTACTCTGATGCAATGGACCTCTCTGCAGATCAGGTATAGCCTGCCTGTGGAAGAGACAAAACTTTAAGGGCCAGCTGTGGCACAGACCACAATGTTCACCACACTGTTCTCCATTGCAAAGAACATATTTTGATCTAGTCTTTTAATGAGAAATGTGCTGGTGCTTTACATTCTTGCATTTCTCCTGTTACGTATGCTGGCTGAGCAATCTGGAGCAGAGCAACTGCAGTCAGGTCTCATTTCAGGATTGGAACTCACAGATGCACAGTAGAGCAGATAAGTATGACTTTTAGTAGGTATTTTTTAAACTGAAGATCAGTAAACAAACCAAATAAATCAAAACAAAAATTGTCAGGGGAAAAAAGACAACCACCCAACTGACTATCCCAAAATAAAGGCCTTCTCCCCAAGCTCACAACTGCCCTGGGGAAAGAATGACAGAGCTACCAACATATGAAAGGTTAATTACGTAAAACAACATGCAAGTGAACTGTGCTTGCACAGTGCAATAAGGGTAATAAATATGTTAGAAGAGATGAACACAGGAGAAAATTGCAGATGATGTGCCTTCTCCTCCATGCTTTTATAACTCAACTTCACAAAGGCAGCAGCCTGCCACAGATTTTCCAAACAGCTGCAAGAATTGCAGCTGTGCTGTGGGAATTTGCAGTTTGTTCTGGTGCGGAGCCTCTCTTGGAAGAGCTCTCCCAGGTGGTTTCCATTAAAAGTCTGTGTAGGGAAAAACCCCAGAGGTGTGAGGTACCTCTTGGGTTTCTCTTGCTGCTGTATTAACTGGGTAGGTAAATTACAGTAAGTTTGTAAATAAACGAAGACTAAAACAGAGGAGGCCTTACTCTGGCAAGGAGGAGGAGGATGGGGCAGCAACGCCTGGATCCTGCACCCTTTGCGTACCCTTGCAGGGACCAGGGAGGTACAGGTGAGCAGTCTCAGCCCCTCCCTGGGCACTATCAGAGCGGGCACATCTGTCAGCCAAGCAGCCTTGCTGCTTGCCGGGCCGTACCTGCAGCCCCCGCCGCTCGGGTGCTCCGCTGCGCGCCCCCGGCCCGGCTCAGCCGCAGCCCGGAGGAGCCGCGGGGCGGGGTCAGGCTGCGCTGCGGGCCGCCGCCCCTGCAGGAGGGAGGGCGGGGGAAGTGCTGCCGCCGGTGCGAGGAGCGAAGTAGAGGCAGAAACTTCTCTGCTCGCTGAGCCAGGCGCGTCGCGGAAACAAAGTCCTCGGGGCTGCGGCGCTCCGCACCCGCGGACAGGTAAGGCGGAGGGCGGCCGGGCGCCAACCCTCAGCAGGAGCTACTGTGTGTGTGTCTCTGTCTATGTGGTGAAACCTATCCTCTGCTGTTTGTCTGTGCAGCCGGGAGATGCCGGCTCCTCAACCGCGGGACGGGGTTTGGCCGCCTCCCGGCTCCGCGGGCCCCCGGAGCCCTGTCCGGCGGGTCCCACCGCAGGCACTCCCGGACTTCAGCCGCGTCCTGCCTGGCTTCGCGGGGCGCGGCCGCTCCGGCTTCTGCCGCCGCTGAACAAAGAGCCGCAGCCGCGCACGGGTCCGCGCCGCGCGCAGGACTTGGCGGGGGCGGCTGCTCCGAGGTGCAGCTGGGGCGGCCCTGCGGAGCCAAGCAGCCAACGGGGCTGCCGGCCGCCGAGCAGCGGCCGCCCGTGTCGGGTCCCGGCGCTCTCCCCGTCCCTGCTGCTGGGGGTGCCCATCAGCGACACGCGGGGCACCTGGGCTCCTCCACAGCCCCTGCAGCCGGTCTGGCAGCTGCCACATGTGTGTGTGTGTGTGTGTGTGTGTGTGTGTGTGTGTGTGTGTGTGTGTGTGTGTGCCTGACTGTGCCCGGCTCTTCAACAAGTATTTGCTGGGAAAGCTGACTCTGTCAGAGGTAGTCGTTGCAACACAGGGCTCAACAGTTTGAGAAAACACAGATCAAATTTTTAGCAAAATGAAAATATTTGTTGCTGTATATCTTGGTTGAAAGATGGTTGGAGGACAAGCTTTCAAAATAAGAGGTAAAGAGGGAAATTGTGTAGTTAGCAATTTTAAAAGCTCAGGCTTGCAGAAACAGTTTTAAGTCTGGTGAAGAAGGCTTGATGAAGATCATTTTTGTACTAAGTTTTAATAACATGGAGTAAATTTTGCCTTTTTATATCTCTGCAGGGCTCTTGTCATTTCCCAAGACAGCTTCACATATGAATCCTCAGGGTGCCATGCTAGGTTCCCTACACATCCAGAACTCCCACTGAAATTAATTTAACATTTTGGTTTAAGTTAACAGTGGGATTAATGGTCATTTTCTCTAATCAGCTTTTAGTAAAACTGTACAAGAAAATCCCACTGAAACCATTGGGATCTTTGTATATGCAAATAATGTGAAGGGAAACTAGTACTTTGTATGACTTTTTTTTTTTTTTTTTTATCTAACTTAATGTCCTTTTGGGTTTTTGGCATGAGTGAAACTTAAAATCCTACAAATATTTCTCTGTGTATTTGGGTTTACTTTGTGACTGGTCCCTGTGGGAGGCATCTGCTGGTCCTGGAGAAGCTTGCTGTCTGTAGCTGGGGGAAATACAGACATCTTGCTCTGAATTCCTTTGTACTAGGATGAACTGCTGTGGTCTGCCATCACACCTTCTCCCTTGTTCCAGTTCATCTGACTGGTGGAAAGCCAGCTCAGGGAGCCAATGTAGCAAAAACCTAACCCAGCCTGAGCATTTTTTACAGGAGTCTTTTTTTCTGCTTTGGCTTCCCAGAGGAGGGTCTGGAAAAACTGCTGAGCCCCGGTGCCATGGGGAGAGGGCAGGGAGATGCAAGGAGGGGGAACTACCCTTATTGCTTCACTGTCAGTGACAGTCAGATGGCTGTAGCAGGGCTGAAAATACGATGTTGGAGCATGGTTGTTCGTCGTGTGGTTGAAGCTGGTGTTGCCCTGGCAGCCTCTGCCTACCTCTGCCTCTTTCCCCCGTTCATACCAGCATGAATGCTTATGCTGCCCTGCGGTGAACTGGATCAAGGCACTGAGCAAAAACCAGATTTAATTTTAACCTGGATCAATTCCATGATTTGGTTCACTGGGGAGTAAGGGAAGAGGGTGTGGGGAAGGTAAGGCTGCTTTTTTTAAGCTGGCAAAACTTGATACCGTTGCCAAAACTGCTTCTGGAGCTGTAGTGTGACTGTAGGTGCTCCCAGCTGCCTCTCCCCTTCCCTGCCTCCCCTGGGAGCTGTTCCAGGGTTTCTGCATGTAGCCCCGGGAGCCTTCCCTCCCTGGGTAAAACTGAGCTTTTGCAAATTAATCCATTAATTGTGATGGAGTAGTTTGTAACAGAAAAATTAAGTTAAGTGCCCAAGTGTTTGCATAATTGTTGCTTTGGACAACAGTAAACACCATAGATAGCATAGCACAATGTGCAGTGTTTTATAAAAACTGTGTGAGTTTGTAAGTTCTTGCAGGTTTTTGCTGTTCTTCACAGTGTGTCTGTCTAGCACTGAGTGTACAGGGTGAGCCAAAAGTCGTACAGGCTGTCATGACACTTGTATTATAGTAATAAGTAATTATCACATGGGCTTATGACAGCAATGGGTGCTGATCTGCTGGGTGAAATAAGCTGCGTGTGTTTCTCAATCCTGGAGCTAGTTGAAAAGTAGAAACTTGTTCCCAGCATAAGGCAGGAGAGTCATTGCTGCAACAGAAGAAGTGGAATCTGTCCTTTCCCTTCCTGGTGACACCATCCCAACATGTCTCTTGTGCTAATGGATGAGTCAGATCAGTTCAACGATCAAGCTGAAAACTAGTGTTCAGAACTAAAAAAAAAAAAAAAAATCAGTATGCTGACTGAACTGCTCCTGTTTCAACACTTGTAATAGTGTGGCCTGAAGGGAGGAGGTGGAAATCCATGGTCAGAGATGGAAGGTGCTGGGAGACCAGCCCTTTTAGTGCAGTATAGTTTTAGATGATGTTGATAGTGCAGTTGCTTCTTTCATTCCCTTATTGCAGGCCCTTGAAAAGCTGGCAAAAGCTACTTGTTTGGTGCTCAGGTCCTGGGGAACACTCACTGTCTCATGTTGGATCCCTGTTGTAAGTATTCTGACTATCTGGAAGTAATAACTGTTGCTGCAAGTGCAAATGATAATTATTTCTTTTTACTTGTTACCTAGAGAAGAGGGGTAGGCCATATGTTTGCATACAGAGCTTGATGGTATTGATTTGTGGTGTTTGGGCAATCTTCCCCTTGGGTCACAGAGCATCTCATCATGGGGCTGTGAATTGGTTGAAAGACTATTTGTTGTTTGTTTTTAATAGCAGATAGGCTTCCAAAACTTGGATTTGTTAGCCAGATCTGAGCTCAGCTGGTGATGTTAGCCACCAAACTCTGCTGAAGGCCTCGCTGAACCTTCAGTGAGATGCCTGCAGAGGGTGATGTGGGTGACCTGCCCACTAACTGTGCACTAATGAGGTCCCCATGCTGTCTACTCATGTTTGCAGTGACAAATTCATCTCAGATCTTGTGTTTGCTAACGCATAGGCACATCAGCAAGGATTCTTCATGCTGCTCTGGGTTGCTGGTACGATTTAGAGACAAAGGCAAGATCCTGACAGTGCCAAGGTGATGTTTGTTGCTTCTGAAAATGGAATAATGATAATAATATTAAGAGTAATACAATGGAATAGAAAACTTGCAACTGGTTCTACTGTCATTCTCTGTGAGATTTTTTTTTTTCACCCTCTGTAAACTAAATTGCAGTGACACAAAGTAATGCACTGGAAAGGCTTGAACAAATACTACCAATGAGATTATAGAATAATAGTGAAGGAATTTATTATGAAGCCTGTTCTTGATTCAAAAATGAAAGATTTTCCTGGGTGGACTGTGGATAGTTTATAGCTTCCTCTCCCCTCCCAAATGCGTATGTGTCATATTGCGTAACTGCAGAAGTATATGCTTACTCCTCTTCAACAAATGGTTTGTGAGACCTTTAATAGCAGTTGTAAAGCTTGTAACTTGTTGCTTGGGGTAGCATAGCTGAAAATAGATTTTACTGTTGGTGTCAATTAAAATATGAGCACTTTTCTGAGCTTTGTTTCTCTTTCTTGTGTGCCATGGTTTAATGTTGGAGTGTCTGGATTTAGAAGTGCTCCTACTGTCTGGAGACATTGAAATAACGATTTCCTAGGTGATCTCATTTCCTCCTTTCTCTCTTTAGATTTGTCTATTTCTTTGTTTATTTTAAAGTCGATTACTCTTACTTTATTACTCTACTTCAAATAATAAATTGCATGGTTGTTTTTTTTGTTTGTGTTGTTTGTTTGCTTGTTTGTTTGCTTGTTTGTTTTTTGTTTCATCCCATTTACTACTGAATCAAATATGCTATGATAGGTGGTTTGTAAATCGAACAGTTGATATTGAGAAGCCTTAACATTTTTGAGGTCATGGGCAGGATCACAGCAAAGGAAGCAAGTTTGCTTTGCTTTAGATGTAATTCTTGTCACTCATCTTTAATTTTTCATTCCTTTCATGGTTTGTCTAGTTTGTTTTTTCTTTCTTCTTTAGTGTAGGTTTTCTTATTTCTAGGATGTATGTGCTTATATTCCTAACATCAGGGAAGCATGCTTCTCTGCAAACAGAAGTGGTATCATTCCAAGGGATTAAGGATGAGAATAAAACCCTCAACCAGCTGCTCACCTGCTGAGTAAATAGTGTCTTCTCTGTTGTGGGCCCTTGGTACCTTGGGACTGGATCAGCCTGGTGCCTGGGCACAGCATCATGGAAAAGCATTCTGGCTCCTCTTTGCTCACCTGTGAGCTCCCTTTCCCTGTGTGATGCTGTGGCTGGGCCAGAGAGCTGTGGGGTTACACAGTTGTCCACTGTTCACTCGTTGATAGTCTGTCAAACTCAGTGGTGATGAAGGAGCGCTGCTGTGACGTGCCGGCCTGCAAACGATCGGAGGAGAGCCTTGGTTGTGGAGGTGCTGGGAGACCCCTTGACTGCCTTGTCACCTGGCTGTGCTGCGTCGTTTGCCAATGTGGTTTCCTACTTCCTGGCCTGCATCTTCATGGAGTTCTTCAACCACACTTGCTGATGGTGACAACTTTTGCCTGTCTAGACAGGGCCTTACTTTGTCTGATGTGATCCCAGCCTTGTGGCGTGCATCGCTGCCTGTTTCTTATAAATATGATGAAGGAAAAAAAAGTGCATGTTCATAGTGCTCAGTCTGTGTGTTTTGTTTTTTTTTTTTTCTTGCTTTGCAATGTTAGTATAAAATGTTTATAGATGTTTACTTCTTGCCTGGAGGAAAATAGTTTTAGTCAAATGTCTCTAGGAAGCAATTTAGCAGTGAACTTCTTATCTCCAGTTAGGAAGGAGAAGACAAATGTTCTCTTTGAGGATATTAATTGGGGCTCCACTGAAGTCAGTTGCAGAAATTTGCTGCTTACTCAATTCAGCAACTTTTTCTCATGTATCAATAAATTAATCTGAATTATTAATAAAAAATTAAAAGCAAAAAAATTTGTTCTTGCTGCTTGTTTTTTTTTTTTCCTTACTGCTTTTTGGAAGTGAAATAAGTTGAATTTAACTTTGTCACTCTCTATATTAAAGCACTGTAGAGGAAAGGTTGTATAGAGTAGTTTTCTGTTGTAAATAATAAAAAAAAGTACTGGTATTGGGTTTTAGAGAAACCAGTATTTCTGAAGTATGGGATTTGAGATACATTTGAGATGGCAATAGAGTCTATCTTGTCGTCTTCTCCCATGCCTTCCTGAGGAAAAAGTAGATTCGGATTTTAAAGTCTCTTAATTAAAAAAAGAAAAACCATACTGGGAAAAGGAATGAATGTCTGGTCTTGTAAACCAGAAGGCAGTACAAACTTGCATGCTTTGCAGTAGCCGTCATTAATGTTTTAAACTCTTTATCATACGAACAACTGCCTCTGTCTTCCTTGTACTTTTAGGCTGGACTTAGACTTGGAAAAGAAAGGAAACATGTCAAAGAAGTTAGTAGGCCCTTCTGGTGTCTTGCAGAAGTGGAAAGTAAGGCTACATTTTTTGGAGCTGGGAAAAGCAGTTGCAGCTTGGCTTGTGTGCAGAGCCTGCCCAAAGGAAATTCCTACTTTATAGCGAGAGAGTGGCCAAGGACTAGAGCATATTATTCTAACTGAATCATTTTGATTGCATCATTGTCATTCAAAAGGCTCTGTGCATCTTCTCTGAGTATAGAAATGAGAGTTATAGATGTGTTCCGCAGGGACACTGTGAGGAGTTTGGGTACTTAGATGCCGAAATATCGTCTTCAGTTGATGCTGTAAAGTTTAAATTGCCGATTTGTTTTGACATTAGTCACTTGAAAATGCTCTTAAAAACTTCAGAGGTAGGAGGCATGTTTATGTGCCTTAACCATATGTGGAATTAGTTTTCTTTATGAAGCACCACAATATTAATAAAATGACTTTCAAAAGGAAACACTAAATGCAGCTCTATAAAACCAGGACATTTACCTCTCATTCTAGTTCAAGAATCCAGTCTACTGCAGAAAGACTGAGTCTTGGATCTGGAGATGAAGTTGGTGTAGCCGTGCTCGCACCACAGTGTGTTTCTTTAGGCCAGCTGGTGGAAATTTTATCTTGTGTGCTTATAGATGAGACTTGCCTGTAGATACGGAGAGATCAGGCTTTAACGTGGTAGTGGTACCAATAATTAGTGTATAATTGTCATGATTTCTAATTGAACTATATCACAATTTTAGTGTGAGATATTTGGCAGTGTTAACTCCCTATAATTAACTTGTGTGATCATTGTATATATGACAGCAAAAAAAGAAGAGAAACTCGAACCATTAAGATACCATTATTTGGAATACAAAGCTTTGTTAAGTAATTATAAGCTTTCAAGCTTTACCAACTGACTGCAAGGCATCTTGTTTGAAAAAAGAAACTGCTAAAATAATTTACTTTTTTTTTCTGTGGTTTTAAACCAACAGGAATGTTTTATTTGAACTGAAATGTTTTATTTAAATTTTGTGTATATATATATTATCAGATCTCTGGGGGGAAAATCTTTGCTTAAGGATGTTCACCATTTTCGGTTAAGTAAAACATTGCTTAGTTTCAGGCATTTCAGTGTAAACTAATTAAGTTGAAATCATCAATGAATACATGCCTGTGTTGGGTTTGGCTTGGTCTGAATGTGAGCTTTCTAAAATTAGTCTTATTGTGTCACAAAGGGTCTTATTAATTTGATCCTCACACTTCTTCCAAGATGTGTACAGACTGATGTTCATCTCTATCCCGCTGCTCACCTGGAGGCGCAATTGGATCCAGTTTGAAGGGATTCCCCTTTCACGAGCTTTTGTTTCCTGTTACCAAACAAAGGTATTGACCAGCTCTACAGTCCCCTCTAGTTGTCTGTTGTGGTCAGCTGGCTCGTAAAGAAATATGGTATATGGGAGATGCTTAACCCTGCTTTTCATTCTCCGTGTTAGCCTCAACTCAGCTTTTGAGAAAAGTGCCAAAAAAGGGAATGAAAGCCTGCTATATTCATGCAAGCAAGAGGGCATATTGTCACTGGGAGCACAGCAAGTTTTTCTAACACTTTGGTTCTCAAAAAATGACGGCAGTTAATTATTTCTGTAGGAGGAGTGCACTTGCTCATTTAACTTCATAATAGTTTTTGCATACAAGCTTTGAAGTTCCACTTGTGATGGCACTGGTGCTAAAGCTAGAAGCTGGTGGTAGAACAGATATGTTGCTGCTTGTTTGAGATTCATTTTCACTGACAAAATAAATCAGTGTCACCTGACAACAGTGGTTTCAGTCTAACCATTTATGTGGTCCCAATTTGGCATACTGTACCTGCAAAATCCTTTGTAAATGGGGAAATGCTAAGTGGTGCTAAGTACTATTATGCTCTTTCATTACCACAAAGCACAAATAGCAGCTGAAAAGCTAAGTTCTTATAATTATAGGGTTTTTACTTTTTTATATATATATATATGTATATATATATATATATAGTGTAATTACTTATGCCGACTTTTTTAAAAAACAAAACACAAAAAAACCCAAACTCCCTCTTTGTCTGGGTTTTCACAACATCATGTTCATGGTCTTGCTAGGAATCTTTTCCTCTCTTTTGGTATTTTTTGTTTGAGAGAATAATTTTTTTTGCTGAAAGTAAAAAAACTTTTGCTTAACTAAGCACATGGGGCTCATAGAGTTCTGAATTAGGGGACAACTTTTAAGTTGTATCACAATCCAGTGGTTAACAGCAGTAAAGGGAAATATCTGCACGACACTTGCAATACTTTCCCCTCTGTAAGGTTTTATCTATTTATATAATGCCAGTAATGCATTGGATATTTGATAGAAGAAGATGCTGCTAGGAGGCAGCTTAATCTAGAAATAGCTCCCAAGGATATTATAGATTGCAATTGGTAATAGGGATTGAACAGATTTTTAGCATGTATCATGGCTGTGATTTTTATGTTTTGTAATTACTCTGTAGGCTTCTGGTTTTCTCTGCTTCTGTGACTTCCTTGTCTCAAGCCAGGTCAAGGTCACTTAGATTAAGATTCATTTTATGACTGGCAAAGTGATAAAACTATTATTTTTGAATTTGCCATTGACTTGACATTTCAGGGACATAAAATGATGTGAACTTTGATTCTTGGCAATAGTGAGACAGGCTACTGAGGCGTGTTGACACTCCCTTCTTGTTGAGCAGATTTGTTGCAGTTGATGTATTATCGCTAATAGCTCTCCAATTCCTCACAGTAGCCCTGTCTTACCTTTGCTCTTGTTATGAACAACCAGTTCCTAGTCTGGCAGCAGGCAGGGAAGTTGTAGGGTAGTGGGCAGCCACTTGAAAATATGCAACAGATAGCAGCAAGGCCTAATTAACAGCTGCAATTGCACCATTGGGAAGTATCTATGCATACAGAGGAGTCTTGCAGTCTGTTCGGGGTTTCCTTGATTATTTCATTGGGTATTGCAGACGCCTGAACCCTGGTAAAAATACTGTGTATCTGATTACTTCTCCAGAATCAACCCCTTAATATCCATCACAAATACCTAAATACGGTGCGTCTTCTTAAGGACCAGGCTACATGAATTTTGAATTCAGGTGATGAAATCCGTGTTGTGTGTGTGCTTTTTTTTTCTTGATTTTTTTTTGTCTGGTCCAAACAGAAGTAGGAAAAATGAGAGCTGTGCTGCTTTTTCCATTATTGATGGACTTCACCAGAAGGTCTATTTGAAATAGAGTCAGTCCACATCAGTTAATTTTTAAAATCTGAATTGGGAACATCCCTTCATCAACAGGAAATACTTATCTTTTTACCCGTCATTATGAACAAAACTGATTTGTTGTTGTCTGTAGTACTGACAGGAACTTTAACTGCAATGAAATGACAAAAGGAATATAGAACAAACTAGGAAACTGGGAACAGTGCTCCTGTACCACTTTATTTGCTGAGCTGTAGCTCAGGTGTCACTTACTTGCAGGGTGTTTGTTTCTGTCATAATCAAAGGTGGATGTTAGTGTTTTCTACCTGATGAAGGTGATGGGGTCTGCTTCATTTTGTAAAGTAGTAGAAGACCCTCAGAAGAAAGTTGCCAGATGCATGTATTATTGTTTAATCTTTCTGTTGAGTTATGCAACAATTCTATCATTGGTACTGCCTAATGAAGGAAAAGAAAGACTTGGGTGTTATAGTAGCATAATTGATGCTTGGCAGTTAATGTTAGCATCCTTAAAGTAGTTATTTCCTAAGCATTGTGCTTTTTCATAACGGTACCAAACCTCAGGGTCTTTTGAGAAATGTTTTCCCTCACCTTTTTACTCTTTTGGGAGACACCTTCTAGACATCATCCTTTTCCTCTGTATTTCTTTTGGATCCTGACAGCTTCTACATTTGGTCGTGGAAAAGACATTTCCCATAGTGGAGAACTACATTAGAAAAACAAATCACCGAACAGTTGTGGTTCTCTTGTTTGACAGTTTATGGAGCAAATGCTGGCTGTGCACCATTTAGCATTCTCCAAGACAAAGTACCCACACAGTGCTGCCAATTTCATTAGAGAGCTACACCAGCTACTTTTAAAATTTGGTCCTGTTTAGATAGGAATTTCAGTTTTACTACCATACCCATCAAAAGGTTATTGTCTGCACACAGAGAGTCACTGTTTTTAGCAAATCTGCCTATAAATCTAAGTAACCAGTAATTAAATGGAAGTCTGAATACCAGGCAAGGAATAAAACTGAGGGTCTCCCCTGTGGATTATGAAGTTATGCTTAGCATCGTCTGGTTTTAAGCACCAATCAGCCAAAAAAATATTGTAATTCATCATTAGGACCTACCTTTCCAAGAAACCAAAAGTTAAATTTCGACAAAAGGTGAGAGATGACTCAAGGAACAAAATGGTCACCATGAAGTGATGATTTCTTTTTCCTTTCAAAGAAAGGTAGCTGGAATTGGTGCTGCTTTTCCAGTTCATGACACATGTGGGAATAAAAGCTGGGTGCCTGGGGATGGTGTTGGGGAAGAGTATGTTAAAAAGCTTTGAATGGATGTTTTCTCAGTTTACAGCATCACCCTCACGCTGGTCCTCCATGTCTAGAAGCTTTTTCCCTTCACTCCGATTTCCACAGCCTGAGATCCACAGCAGGTTGAGAAGCAGGGTGCAGAGTTCACATACTATACACATGAATTATATGTCCACAGTGTATCAGGCTTTGCCAGAATCTGTCTACAGCCAAGGCATAATGTATAGCAACACTTTTTTAATGAGGAACATGCATCTGTTACATGTTTAGCAGAGGATATTTCTGGAGCAGTGTTAAGAAAATATGCTTTAGTTTTACAGTCCCATACCCCTCGTCTGTCTGTAGAGATGTCATTTTTAAGTCAAAGACCAGACACAAGGGCTTTCAAAGGCTGTAAGTCTTAAAAGCTGGATAGAAGCCTGGCAGCTCTACTGGCTGTAAACATGGCCTCAGTCTCATTGTCCCTTCTTCTGCTCCTCAACTCACTAAACAAATGTCCTGTTTGGAGAGCTGAGGAAGTATTTCCAAAGAAACACTTGGATAAAAATGCTGTTTTGTTTAAAAAGTCTTGCTTAAGTGTGTAAATTCCTAAGGTTCAGTAGAAAATCTGTTGTAAAACAGTGTATTAATAAATCAAAGCTAAAGTCAAATGTATTGGTTTAGTTAGGTTCCTGTTTCAACGCTTTTCATCGCCTTCAGGTGCAAAACTTTGTTTCTGTGTCACACATTGACCCTTGAGTCGAAAACTGGCCAGAAATGGTTTTTGTTGGGTTGATAATGGGTATGAATGGCCCCAAGACTAAAGTCAAGACTTGAAGACAAAGCTGTGAGTGTGACAGCAGCTCCCTCTGCGTGTTGGGGTGAAGGCAGCCAGGAATGAACTCTGAGCCAGCACAAAACACTGTGAACTTTGCCAGCATGTGCCGAGCCCAAGCTAATGGCACAGAGCTAAACGTGGTGTCCCTGCGGCTCCACAGAGTTTATTAGTTTGGCCCAGAGCCACGCTAAGTGTTCAAAAGACTTTTAGTTATCTCTGAGTGTGGGCAGGGATTCCTTGTGTCTGTTCTGAACAAGTTTGAACCTGTCAACATCATAACCTATAAAAATATCCTGTGAATCTGCATCTTTGATGAAAGGAAACTGGTGCCTTTTAGTATCTTGCCTCTCTTTGGCTGCCTTTGAATTTGTTAATAGATTTTTTTTTTTTTTTAATTTGTATTTCTAACCTTTCAAAGCTTTCCCCAATGCATAGGAATAGTAAAAGAGGAAGAAGCAATTAGTTCTTGGTTTGGTGGCCATCTAAGTCCAAAACACCAAAAGACATTTTCTGGACAATGTTTCACCTTTTTCATCAAACCTTTTTCTTTTGAGTCCTATACCTGTAGACTATTCGGTATAAAGCTGCTTGGAAGTAGCTTTTCCATGTAGGAAGGTTAGGAGAGGCAAAGCCTTTGGATCTTGCCCAGTGCAATCACTCCATTTGCCATCTGCAACCAAGTACTCCTTTGTCTTTCTTGCTGCCTTGGTTGGACTTGGAGAGAGCTTTTGGAGAAAGATAAGCATTTTTTCTGGTGTCTATGTCTTGCCATTTCATGCTTCAGGCCCTGTCTGCTTTAGCTGCACTTAGACAACATATTGCAGGTTCCTCTGGAAATAGTTGCCAGATGACCTGAAGAGGAAGAGATGCCAAGGAGGCCTCCTTAGATGCCAAGGAGGCCTCCTTAGTTGTACAGTGGAAAGTTGCATTGAGGGAATCATGGCAAGTTACAGACAGAGGTGTCATCCTCATCAGAAGTACTAGTCAAGGGCATTTTGTTGGAGCCAAGTACCAGATGATGCAGAATTCTCATCTGCTCAGGATTTCCATGGCTCTGTCAGCTAAATAGCTGCAGAGAAGAACCCTAACAGAGTGGTGGCACTGAAGGTTTTCCCGTGAGGCATCCTACTTGGATGACTTGCACGAAGCAGCCATCTTCATGGTGTCAGGAAAAAAGAGTTTTACCTAAGAGCTACCTATGGCCTTGGTTCAACAGTGTCTCTCTGGTTAGGCAGCAGAAGACATTGTTCTATACATGGAGAATAGGAGGGAAGATGTATTCTTCTGTTCCATAAGAGATGTTGAGGGTAATCACTGCTGTCTACTCTTGCACATAGTTTGTGCATGACTTTTACAGATTTCCCCATGGTGTCTCAGCTCTCACCTCTGGGACTGCTCTCTGTGGAGAAGTTGGTGTGTATGCAGGTGGCGGGCAAGTGTTGCCTGCAAAGTAAGCAGCAGATCTTAGAATGGACCACTGCTGACTAGAACAAAGTTGTTGTTTTTTTGTGTATTTTTTTTAATGAGCAGAACCTCCTTATCCAAACCTGCAGAATATGTTATTTAAATTTGTATTCAGAAGATTAAGAATGGAGGGGTGATTGAATGTGGTTCCTCCTGTCCTCCTGTCTTTTACTCAGAGTGAAAGGAAGAGGAGGTGCTGTGCAGAGAGCTTGCGTTGACAGTACTAGTGACTGCCATGTGGTCTTGGGGGCAGAAAGGATCTCAAGGAGGAAACTAAATCATTTATGTGGGCTGGTGGTGAGTCCGTGTATGGATGGGGCTTCTTCCCTTGCCAGAGGAGAGCAGCTTTGTCCATCAGGCGTTGCAGTGGTGGCTTTTTCCCATGCTTTGGAAATGACTTTGTGTGATGGGGCCAGGGAGCAGCCCAGTGCTGTGCCACATTGGGGGTGCACTGCCAAATCTGTAAAGTGCCTGTTTGTAACCCCTCGTGCCCTTCAGTGTTGCTGGGCTGGCCACTGACCCTGACTCCTGTCTAGCCCTTGGAGAGCAGGGCCAGTTGCCCTTTCCTGGTGCTGCAGGTCACCCTCAAGTTTTGAGAGCTTCTCTGACCTGTTTCCTCCTCCCATGGCTTCCTTGCATCCCATTCTGGGTGTGTTCATCTGTGGTATTGCCTGTCAAGTCTCATACCCCTCACCCCCAACTGGTACTGGTGTATTCAAGCTCAAGGTGCTTTCTGTTTGACTTCTTCTCTAGCAGCAAAATAGGTCAAAGTATGTTCAGGATGCTGTTTCAGTATGTATCAGAATGTCTTGCAGTATTTTTCTTTACTAAATATTTTAAGGCTTTTACACTTTGGCCTGCATTAGGATAAAAATAAGTACAGGACTATCAGGCTTTCCCCGCAGGACAAAAATTCCATTTTCCAACCACCTCTAATTATTTCCATTCTGCTGTCTGGAAAGGATCTGGAGACAATTTAGGAAGCCAATTTACAACTGACTTGGGAAAAAATTATTTGCCCTCCTGAGCCTCCTTAGATGTGCAGCCAGTGGCATGTGATCAATAGGAAATCTCATGCTCAATGATTTTGATGCTGACGAATGAACCTGGAGACCATGAAACTTGGATTGGGTCTGGCTTTACCTGCATGTGCAATTTTTGTACCTGTGGTGGCCCAAACTGCCCACTTGTTAAAGAACTTCTTGCAGCAGGGGAAGTGGTGAAGGACCATTAAGTATGTGAAAAGGGCAGCTAAACTCTACTAAACACCTTCTGAGGTGCATGGCCTGCTGTTGCCTGCTTCCTTCCCAGGGGAGCTTGAGTGTCCTTGCAGATTCTGGGCCCAGCAGTGGTATCTGCAGGTGTCAGTGGGGCATGTTCCCAGCTCCTGTGATCCTGAGAGTGCCTGTCAGTAGCATTGGTAGCTCCAGCAATGAAGGGAGATACTGGGAAGGATGCGTGTGCACCTCAGGCACCGACCTACTGCTGCTCCAAGAGCTTTCTGTCTGATCCCTGCTTTACAGATGGATCCAGATTTTTCCTCAGCTTTTCTTACATACCAGGGCTGCATACATCATCCTGCATGCCTTTTTAATCCTATTAGGGCCATGTTTAACTGGGGTTAGGATTTGTCGCTAATGAGTGTGTTGAGGTTAGTAATTTTCAATTATGCTTTTCTAACTCTCAATTAAAAAGGTGGTTGACTTTTTATATGGAGAATTCTAAAATTCTTGTTTTTCATTTAGGCTGGCTGCAAATTGTAAAATGGGGACTCAGGAGTGTACAGAATTAACATTCTTAAGAAATATTGTAAAAAGTATTCTTCATGGTTAACATTTAGAATTTTATTTTAAGATTTTATGTGCTTTATGCTATGCTGGCAAATTGAAAAAATATTGGATCCTTATATGGAGAACCAACAATTTCCCACAGCCCTGCTTTTACAGTGCTGAATGCATTTCATTTTGTGTGTGATTTTCCCCAGTTGCCAACTGACTACATCATACAGTTTTTTTGGCTTATTCTTTCTGTCTTATGACCATCAGCAGATATTTTGAGTTGCATATTATAAAGCCACAGATCCTTTTTGCTGCCTTGGATTTCACATGTTACCGCTGGTAATGGAAAAGAGTTTATTAATTTTGTGGTGTCAGAAAGCATTTTAGACAAGGCTTTGAGAGAGCTTTTGTGCATTATCCCAGTGCCAGGCACTGGTTGCCCTCCGTGTTGGCAAAGGAGGGATGCGTCTGGTCTTCAGTGCGTTCTTCAAAAGTAGCGCGAGATAGCTCTGGAGAGGGATGAGAAAAAAGATTGGTACTTGTGAACAGCTCAAGATGCTCTGCGAATCCTTCAGAATGATCTCAGTGTTGAAGAGACAGAGCTGAATTTGAGGCGTACTGCGACAGTTGGGAATAATTGGAGGAAGGAGAAGACGGGACCAGGCGCAGGGGGTTGTGGTAGTGGTTGTAAAGACATGGAATATTCTTGCATAGCAAATTGGTGTTTTATGGAAACATTGTCTGACCACCAGAAACTGAGTTACAGAAATCAGGGAGGGGATAACACTGCTGGTCTGTTGCGGTTGCTGCAGGGCTATATCTGGATTATTGCCTTCAGGTCTGGGCATCGTAGCAGTAGGAAGGAATATAACACATGTGAACTATCAGGCAGTTCACAGCAGTCTGAAAATTTATGGTGTTTAGGACATTGTGTGTATTTTGGAGAGAGTTTAGAAGAGTAACAAATGATTGTGTACTGAAGGATGATTCAAGTAGAGTAAACAGAGGTGCAGACGTGGGATAGCTTAGCTTAATGACCATGGGGAGAGGGCTGCTGTACTAATCGGCATACCTGAAAGCTGTAACCCTTGGCTAGAAGGGTCTATTACCTCAGACAATGTGAGAGGTTGCAAATGGTAAAAATTAGAAGTAGTAAGCTTAGTAACAAGTTTAATCTGAACAAAAGCAAAAACATCTTCACAGTCAGATCTCAGAAGTAGTAGAGCATTTCTGGGGAAAGGAAGAGAGCCCTGTCCCTAGTGATGTTTAAATTCAGGCTGTGCAGGACATCAGAATATGCATTGCTGGGAGGCAGCCCTTCACTGGCAGGAGGAGGATTGGCTGCAATATTTGGCCATCAGCGATGTTGTAATGAAATGTTTCCTGGAATGATACACAGGGGATTTAAGGCCATAAAACATTTGGGGTTTTGTTGGTATAATGCTTGGGGTGAAAATATCTGTGATGAGCTGTCACTGTCAAAACTCTGAGCCAACGTTTTTATTAGAGAACATGTCGTGTAAGATCTCCATGCACACAGTTATAAGTGTGGAGAGAATGTCACCCAAGGCCAGTACTGATAGATCATTCACTAAACCTTGTATTGTAAGTGGCAGTGTGAATTGAGGGCTAAGAAAAAGTGTGAAGTGTGGCTCTTATTGCTGCTTTCAAAGTTGCCTTTAGTCAATTATTTTTGTTCTCTTATACTTTATGAATGTTGAATCCCAGTCGTACAGGAGGGAAGATATTAATTGTCGTTTACTGAATTTACACTGAGACAATTCTTAATCAGTGGCTACTTCTTACTTGTATAAAACTGGTGTAGAAATTAAGATATTCAGCCTGCCAGCTATGAAGAGTAACTAATAGGGCTGAATCATCACAGAAAGTGTCCAAGTTATTTAAAATACTTATCTTTTACTACTTTTTTCCCTATCGCAAGATTATAATAAAAGATTTTTCCAGATTCTGAGCTGTGCTTGGCCAGTAAGCCCCTTTTAAACATTTTGTTTCTTTTAAAACAATTTACTTTGGTTTGAAACAGTTCCTTATTTCCTCTGATACACATGCTGACATTGTTTTTATTTCTTGCAGTGTTTCACTGGGACTTCTGTGTTATAGGGAAGACAGTCTCCCAAATAAAACATGTTTGGTAAATACTTGAAGCAGCTATGTGGAGCAAACTGGCTTTGGGTCTCAGGATGGGAGCTTGACATTAGCTTCTTTTCACTTGTATTTTCTATATCTTCTTGAGAGAGAAGGTTCTTACTGTGCAGTTATCTTCCACAGCCAAAGACCTTTTTATGGGGAACTTTTATGTTTTGCTGATGGCTTTTTCCATTCTTCTCTATAGATTTCTTTGTAGAATTGCTGTAGAGGTTGCTTGTTAGTAGAAGCTGGATTTGTAATACGTCGTTTACCAAATTGCACTTAGTATTACAGTACACAGTATTACTGATAATTTATTAGTCATTGTTTTGAGTGAAGTTTTTTCCATTAATTATTGGCATTTTATTATATTTATTATTGTATATATTGTTGATATATGCATATTTATAATACTTATAGATCTATCTAATATATAGTCTTGCAGAGAAAAGATAGGAATGATTAAATGGTGTCCTTGAAAGTTCGTGAGAAGTTTGGGGGAGCCATGTCAGTAAAGGTACAGCAAAATTTCTCTCTATCTTATCCTGCTTCCTGCTATGCTTTCTGGACTCATTTTGGAGCAGGAGCCAAAATCTCCGAAGCTTTAAGCGCTGAACATTAAGCTCTAAGTTTGTGGTTTAACCATGTGAGTTATTTGGTATCACATGTGGATGATAGACATTCCCTTTTGCATTCCTTGCATAAAAAGCAAGTCGACTGGAAGCATGTTCGTGCTATGCCACGTCAGAGTTATCCTCTGAATTAAGCGTACATAATAGCTCCTTCGAGAGTAAATTTTCTACACAAAGGTCAGAATTTTTGTTATTTTGGATATAATTTGACAGCTCTAGTTTCATCCCTATTAAAATTACTATTTTATTTCATCTGAATGAATTGGAGCGTGGTTAATTTGTATGCATCTTCATATACCACTAAAAACTTCTCTATGGCATTTAGATTAGATAAGGTTCCAGGAAATGAGAATGAGCCTTAGATGTGAATGACTGTAAACATGCTTAAAGAGTCATTCTGTAAGAATTAAATGTGTAGAGTTAATTCTCCTGATTTTGGTTTTTTTTTTTTTCTTTTACAGAGCACAACAGTATAACTTGAATCCTAAAATCCAGATGCATATCACTGCAGTGCTTTGCTGCCTCGTAGTAATACACAGGCTGATACTTTTTTACGTAGCAAGGCAATAGGTGCTATGCAAAAAAAAAAGACAATAGAACAGAGTTCCCAACAGCCAGAAGCCTCTGGAGAAGTTTTTTAGTGGGTAAGGATTGTGTCCACTAGCTGGTTTGGAGTAAGAAGTGATGCCTTTGACTCTAGGTCACTGCTCGGAAGGCAAGTTGCTAATTCCTTGAAGTTCTTGCTGTGGGTAAAGCCTTTTAGTCAATCATCCTTAAGTAAATGTTGACACACTCTGCCGATCCACATCGTAAAACTACTCTTTCCGATGCATCCTTTTATATTTTTAAGTATAATAGTGTCTTTAGCTGAATGAAACGGTTGTTTGAGTGAGCTCAATATATACCGAGCATTAATTATGCCAGTATTTCCAGTGATTTAGATGGTAGCAGACTTGTGCCTGGGATTATGTCTGCATTCTCTAGCCTCACTGATTTAAAGCTCATGTGACAGAAGAATATCAGCTCGTTATCCAGTTTAGCAGTCCCAATTGGTTTTATACAGAGTGCCTCAAAAAGATGGACCCAGTTTCAAAGCAGTGTATTTCACGATGGCAACATGTTACAATTACACACAAAATTACAAATTCTTTAATGAGGCATTTTAGCAGTAGTAATTTAAAACACTAAGTCCCAGCCTTTGAAGTGGTAAGAGTTTCATTCATGGGTGGCTTGTGGTTGCAGAGGTACAGTGATTTCAAATTGGGTCCATCTTTTTGAAACACGTTGTGCATATGTTGCAAAAAGAAATGTGTTTCACCTTCAGCGTTCTGTTGTTCTTGTTGATAGGTTTGTTTTGTAGTTTTGCAGACAAATAAGTATTATAATTAGAGTAGATCTCTTCTTTGCTTTCTGTTTCCCAGAAATGTATTAAACCTATAAATCTCCCAATACTGTTCATCTATTCCATCAAGTTTTCCTGATGCATCTTTTCTTTTCATGATTGTGGATGTATTTCTTGGTATTTGTTTTTAAAGCTGCATGCACTTACTTTCATGATTCTTTGAAACCACTGAGACAGTGGCTGTCTTTGTATTAAAGTCCATTTTGCAAATTGTTGGAATGGTATCTGGTACAAACCTATTTTTTTTTCCAATTTTTTAACAGATTTTTATTATACTATGTATTTGCCTCTTTCTGAAATACAAAACCATAGAGGGGTCAAATTTCTGCATTAGGAAACATGCTCTTAATTCTTCATAAATGGCAATAAAAACAGGTTGTGAAGTGATGTGTAGCATGATCACATCAATGATGCTGGGCTTTTTTGTTTTGTTTGGGAGGTTTTGATGGACTCATTAGGGCTTCCTCAAGTGGAATTCCACAAGTTAGATCTTGAAAATCGGTCTGAACTTCTCAAGTAACGAAGTGATGCCTTCAAAAGTTACTTGCTAATCCAGGTGTACTAGATTGAGTATTTTAATAATTAGAATTGATTAGGTGTTGAAGTCATCGTAGGGAAAAAAGCGTCAATAATAGGATGCAAAATTTTCAAAATGTTTCTTAAAAGTAAACAGTGAAGTAATCCAGCACCAGTAGTAGTACTGCAGTTAGCCAAGTGCAGGATAATTATCTGATAAATACACATTGATTATTTTCTTCATTTTCAGCCCTCTCAGTTCTAGAGTTTGTGTGTGTCAGGGCACTGCCACAGGGAGAGGATGAAGCTGGACTGCCTAGTGCATGAAGCTGGTCCTTTGGCTAAGGCAATGAATGTTTTAAAGGAAAAGTGGAAGAGTTTTGACAAGGTGTTTGTTGTTGTTTAAAAGATGGACAGAAACGTCTTGGAATAAGTCACTATAGCCAGACATCCCTGATTGCTGAGTTTCTTGATACTTGTGATATTGTAGAATGTTGTGCTCTGTCTTTGCAGACCAGTAGCCTGAACTTCATGGGACCTGCAATAAGCAAAACTGTGAAAGACTAATATAACTCATGTGCTGATTGCACTTCTCATCCCTGTTGACTGGGACAGTTAATGTATTCTAAAGATACATTTCTTCTTTCCTGGCCACGTTCTCCTTTTGACTGTTAGTATCTGATGCAATAGAAGCTTACATTTATACTAGCAATGAAACAGTCTGTGATGTCTCCTCAGCAGGTCATGTTACTTTTTCTTGCCTTGGGAGTTTTATAGACTGTCTGAATGTAGATAAACTAGGAAGGTGTTGGCAATCTGAAACATCACCTGCTCTTTCTTTGATGTAGAAAAAATTCTGTCGCTAAAATAATTGAATAAAAATCTTCCATACCTTTTCATGAAGGTTAAAGAAAATCAACCTTTTTTTTCCTACTGTCCCCACCCACATTTTATATGCATATGTGTGCAAGGTGTTTGGAAACTTTACTTCTCTGCCTCTCCTCTCATACAAGTCATTGACTTCTAGAGTACAACTTCTGCAGAGTAATTTATGGACTTCAGGATTTTGGTTTAAAAAATTTATTTATTTATTTATTTATTTATTTCCCCCTCCACCATTACCAACTAGTTTTTAAGTCTTCTGTCTCCTGATAATCCAATCAGCTTTGAATGATTTCTGAAAGAACCCTGGGGACTTTTTCTGAGTCTCCTGTCTTTTACACGCTCTTATAGTCACCCCTGCCTTATGGCCTCAGGTTTGCTGATGGACTCTTCAGGAAGAAGACATCTGTTGACATGTATTCCTGACCACTAAATCAGTAGTTGGAGAACAGTGAGCAATGCTCTTGGCTACCTCAGAGCTGTCATTTTTCCTGACCCTCTGCAAAGGAAGTCGTCTTCTTAGCAGACATCATGGCCT
Source organism: Patagioenas fasciata (assembly GCF_037038585.1). Lineage (NCBI taxonomy): Eukaryota > Metazoa > Chordata > Aves > Columbiformes > Columbidae > Patagioenas > Patagioenas fasciata. The sequence goes on from NC_092522.1 coordinate 60,547,881, forward strand.
ACTAAATCCCACCTATGAAATGTCCAGCCCCAAAGCTGAACAGGCAGCCAAGGACATTGACCACTGATATTTCATTCCTTAAAAAAAACAAAAGAGAGAGTTCTTTGGTGTGCCCACTGGTTCATTAACCAATTTGTCTGAACATTGTGATAACTCATAATGCTTTGACACCATTGTGGAAAAAACAGAGAAATGGGGCTTGGGTCTAATTCTCAAACCAAGTGGATTTCTTTACCAGGTCCGATAAATTTTTTGCAGATACTGTATCTTGCTTTGTGAGGAAGGGGTCATGTAGTTTTTCTCTGCTGTTACAGCTTGGTATAGAGCCCATTAAGATCAACAGAAGTCTCTTAGCGTGCGATGCTTTGCGAGCTTCTTGTACTGCACAGACAATTTCATGAATGCTGCTTATTTTTCTGTTGCTATTACATAGAGAGTATTGGACAATCAGAAGTAAGATAAAAATGCTGAACAGTAGTAGCAGCAGTCCTGTGCTGATACTGTGGTGCTTCTACCATGGATCAGCCTGGGGCATGTAACCTCATCTAGGTGTTCCTGCTCCAGCGGGGGGATTGGATTAGATGAGCTTTTGAGGTCCCTTCCAGTCCCTAACATTCTGTGATTCTGTGATGTGCAGCAATGAGCGGTGGTTGTGTTGGGCTGCCGGGTTCATCCAGACCTCAGCTCTCTCCTCACCCTCCTGGTTGCTTTCGTGGCATGCTGGATGTGCAAGCTTGTTAGTCAGGGGCTGGGATGTGTGGGATGACCAGGAAGTGGTAACGTGTAAAGGGAATTTAGGAATTGAATGGGGCCCGGACTGCTCAGATTTACGTTAATTAATGTGCTACTGCGGTATACATACCAAGCGTAAATGCACTCTATGTTTAAAAGAGATTAAATGGTTAAGTTCAAAATTCCTTATGCGCTGAGCGTGGTCTAGATGGTTTATAGCTGTAAGCATGCGGAGGGTTTACTTACAAAATTGATTTATATGTTCATTTATGTTCTTGAATATTGAGAACAGGCAAGGAATTAGCAGTGTTGCATGAGCTGCACTAGCACATTTTTCACCTTATATGGAGAATTGCCTGCCACTTATCAAGCAGGGGCAGATTTGCTGTTATTGTCACATTCCTTAATGTTGGAAGAAATGATGTTTCTCTGACTAAAGAGTCAAGTCGTAAGCTTATGATTTTGTAGTTTGGGCACTGTTTTTTCATCCAGGAATTCTTGGGATGGGCAGCACTTCTTCAGAAAAATAGCAGTGTGCAAATTTTCACTGCTGCATTGCAGAATTCATTCCTCAGCTCGGGTGGAGAAACTTAGATGCTTGCAAGGGAAAATATGTTTCTGTTTGGAGTCGTCTGGAGTTCCTCCTGGCTCTTCTGCTCCCGAAGAACACAACAGGAAGGAAGGTCTTGGGAAATGAAGGGAAAGACCTGCAAATTGTGTACCTGTGGTATTTAAGGGGGGAGAACTCACTGCTTTTTTTGTCCTTATTCCTGCTGGGACGGCTGGTATTTGAAGCAGCCTTTTCATTGTCTTGTTTAGACAATGATTGGCCGCTGTTGACTATGAAGTTATTCACCTGCTGTAGCAATAGTGATGCTGCAAATTTATCACCTGAGTGTGAAGTTAAATAAGTGGAAAGTATGGATTGGAAATGAATTGCTTGTTTAGTCACTCATATCTCAGTTTGGAGAAGCTGGACAAAAAACTGAAAAAATACTTGAAAGATTAAGAAGGTGATGATTATAAAGTTCCCTTTTGTGATAGTGTAAAAGTACAGCATCCAAGTGCTAATGAAGTCTACATTCACTGAAATATTTGCATTTGGAAGGTGGGAGATCAGTATAAAGCCTTAGTTAAGTCTTTCAAATTAAAAAAATAAATGCTCTCTGTCTGAAATATTTCTGGAATTGTGCCATTCAGTAGGGCAGTAAGTCTTGCCTACTGCTGCTTCTTGTTTATTCTTTATTCAGAATATAGACCATTATAAATTTTTAGAGTGTGCTACATCACTCTCGTGACTTAAGTTTGCATTGCAATTGTACAGATTTTTCGATGGTACTAGTTGGGAAATAAAATACTTTAAAATGGTAGTGATTAGGTGCAATGATTAGAAAACCTGGCCTGAAACTGCTGTTGCTGATTTCATTTTCATGCAGATCTGGAAGAGTTAAGTGGAAAATGATACTCAGATTTTTCTTGCTCCATAAAGGCAATGTTGGCTGTGTTTTTGTGAATAATAATACCTAAGGAAGAATTCATGAGCCTAGGAATATTTGAAGCCAACAGAAACAAAGGGTAGTTTATGTGGCTAAATACTTTGAAAAAACAACATTTGAAACTTTTAGCCAAGTCATTGCATTAAAGTATCCATGCAATTTTGAGGGAATAGGGCAAAAGATAACGATTTTTTTTTGTTTGCTTGCTTACTTGTAGTTTTTCCATTCTTCCCCTTTTATGGCTCACTAGAAAATAACTGGATTTCTTATCGTGTCTGGATATAAAAGATCTTAAACTACGTATATTTGTCTTTAGGGCTCCACCCTTGGGCTTTGGATTCTGTGAACAGCTATTTCAGTAAATTTACATCTATATGGGGAAACTGGTGAATTGAATACTGTGCAAATCCATGTTTTAAAAAAAGCAATTACTATTATAGAAGGTAAATGATATAATAAGAAAGCCAACTAAAAAAGATTGCATTTTTGTTTACTACTAAGGGAATGATCAGTGCTTCCTGCTGGCTTTTGCACCCTGCAATTGGAGATTCTGGCATGCAAATGGTTTAAATAATGCTAGGTTTTGTGACTGGTTGGCGCTGTATAATACTGGGACTGGGGTGACTTAAATATACAGAGTGTGGGCCAATCCCAAAGTCCTTTATCAAGCAGAACACCCACTGAAATTACATGCAAGTGTTGTCAGTGGAAGCTTTGCCAAAGAAATCACTATGAGTTTGACCCCAAAGTTATTACTACTAAATTTCATATGTAAGCCTTTCATTATTGTGTTTTTTAAGAATGAAGTACTTGAATGAATCCTGGAATTCATTATAACTTTCAGATTTTACCATGGTATTGGCCTTTGAAACTATATTTCCATTGAAAAAAAAATCCTTTTTTTTTTTTTTTTTCCTTCTCCTCAAAAAGACGTGAAAAAAAGAGGCCGTGGCTCTGATTTGTTTTACCTCAGGCCTACTACTGAGATGCCTACTGAGGAGCTTGGTCTTCCAGCCTCAGTGTGCACAGTGGAGAGGGTGATATCCTGAGGGGATTTTAGTCAGTGTCTTCTTCTGGCTGTGACTTCCCCACCTACCAACCCCATTAGCTTCAGGGCTGGTGTAGGGTGCGCTGATTTAGGAACCCAGAGGGATGTGGCTGTTAGGCAAAGGACCTGATGTGATTTAGGACATAAGCCCTACAAAACTTGTTGCAAAATTATCTTTTAGGAGTTAGTGGGCTGCCTTTTTTTTCTGTTCTTTCTTTTTCCATGGGTAATAGAGATTGGCAATGGAACTCTGTCCTTTAATATAGAAAATCCTGTGTTGCGGTGGGACCCTTGTGAGGTCTCATCTGTCTTGCTCTCTTGTATGTTTTGGCCCTGTCCTGTGGGCTGCAGGCTTCATGTTGGATCTCATGAAGTGTTTTTTGTGTCATGATGTAGATGGACTAGGATTATATGATCCACAGACCCTTCAGACCAGATGTCTGCAATGCTTGGCTGCTTGTAGCAGGACTGGCTCAACCAGGTGATTGCTTCCTGGCCTCAGATCCCAAGAGAGGGCTTTTCAGCAAAGAAACCTGGATGTTTCATACTTTATATTGTTAAAGCTGCAGTAATTTTGCCTTCCCATGTTTAAAAAATAGAAGCAACAACAACAAAAATGGTGGGCCATTAGTAGTTTAAAGCTGTTTTAATATGCCTTTGCATTTCCAACTGCATAATACAATATTATATATAAAATACTGTAGGCGGAGGTGGTAGGAGTGTCTTTAAGCATGCCTCCTATATTGTCTTATAGCATTATATTTTCACCTGTGTTTAGTTCTTGCCAACCTTCAGTCATTCATATGGAAAATCTCCACGGTGGTGTTTTGTGTTTTTTTTTTTTTCTTTTTTTTCTTCAGGCTGAAACCTCTTAGAAAGGTTTTCAGCAGAAGAACTCAAACTGTTTTTAAAATAATGCATTACAGAAAATAAGAGAGATTTGTCAACTTTATTTAGCCAGCTGTTCCTTCAAAGAGTTGTTATATCTTCAGGGAGTAGAGGGGGGAGTCTGGGTGCTTTTTGCAGCCCCGTGGAAATTAACTCAGATTTACCAGCCTACCAGAGTCGATGAAAATTGTTACCCGCACGTGCCCACGAGCAGACTAGAGACTTGCTGATAAAAATCTTTGAATACTCCCACTTTATAAAATATGCTTCAGCCCCCTCCCCCTGACACCCAGCCTCTGTCTGTGCCTGGGGTGTTGAATACAATGGGTGGTACAGAGCACCGGATTGGGTAGCACTGCTGTTTCTGCTGCCTCTGCTTTGTTGGGGAGAAAGGTATCTGGGTGTTTAATAGGCTTCCAAATTCAGTAAAGCTTTATGCCAAGGCATAATTGAGACAATAATTGAAAAGCAGTTGAAATCACTACTCTTGTACCAGTCATCATTCATACAGTTAATTTCTAACGAAGCTGGGAGTAGAATTTATACTCTGGTTCATATACCACCACTCTCAGGAGTGCCTAGGATGAGAATTGTGACGCCCCAAATTTGGGAACAAGGTTTGAAAAATAACTTTGTCTTCTGTCTTTATTTCTCCCAGGTAGCAAAGATGCTCTAGAACTGCCGGGTTTTAGAATTTTACTAATAATTATTTGTTATTTTAAAGTCACAGCTCTCGGGGTCATGACTTCTATAGAGGTGATGAATCTATTTCATTTAAAAATAGCTAAGCGTGAAAATACTACTGGGATATTTAATGAAGGTTGAAATAAACCAACAAAAACAGACTCTAATGCATATTATCTTTAAGCTGTTGAAGAAATCAGGATAACACATGCTGATGACTTGAAGCTGATAGCAAGACTAAAGTCAGGTCTGAGTCATTCTGCAGAGTGGAAATGAGGATGCTGCTGATATGTCAGCGTTGCTGCAGTTAGAGTCTCAAGGCTTCATGTAGTCTGGGTTCCCTCCTTTCACATTCTCGTTCTTTCACATAATGGCATTGATAACTCTTGCTTCTCATCTTAAGTCCTTTTAAAATACTCAGCTTGCTCAGAAGGCACAAAATACTTCTAGTGAGAAGTGCTTTGGATCTTTGCTTTCTCAGTTGTGATCTCTGAAATGGCACTAGGAGCTTTTCTGGAATGGAGAGTTTATATTTGGGCAGATGAGGTGAAAAGGGAGAGGGAAGCACTTGCTAGCGTTAGCCAAGTTAGTGGGCGAAGAAAGAGTTCAGGATTTCAACAAATAGATAATTGCCTGCTAAGTGTAAATGACTAGGTTGTTTTTACAATCTGTCTCCTAATCTGCCCCACTAACCATGATGTTTTGTCACCTTTCAGATTCGCATCCACATTTCACACCCAAAGATGAATATTGCTACGGATATCCTAGCAACCTGCAGTAGTCATGTTACATTGTTTAGCATTTTCAGCCTGTTCAGGCTATTAGTATGTCCTGTAATGTTTGTTCCTTAGAACTAAGACTGCTCATCTCAGTATGCTATCACCAACAAAAATGCCATTAATTAAAACATGTCTAAGTGGAAATGTTATCATCTAAGTCAACTTCATGCTCTGAATTTGGAAAAAAACATAAGTATTGTAGAGTGAACTAAAACAATTGAGCAGTTCAAGGCCTCTGTGTTATAAAATCTTAGATAAGACTTAATCAGTGTGGCAAATTATAGGTTTGTCAGCCCAGAAGTTGGAGTTAGTTGTGAGTGACTTCCCAGGGAGTTTGGGTGCTGAGATAAGGAGAAGCAATTCCTGTGTTTCCCTTAAATGTTTATTTTGATGTGCTGATTTTTTTTAGAAACATGTTTAAGCCAAAAGGGCAGAATTGTGGCCTATCTTTCAGTTTAATATTTTTAAGTAACTTTTTCCCACTATTTTTGTTGCTTTTAATCAGTTAGGAATGTCCTGATAAAAACACAATGTTAAAATATCAGGCTATTTTCTAGTATATGACATAATAGACTAAAAAGTTATACAAGATGAATATGCTAGAAAAGGGAAGATAAAGTACTTTGAAAAAGATAAGGTAATGCAGTATATTCTGAAGTGTTCCTTACAGCATGGTATCTGTAAAATGTGGATATATAGGTCTCTTAAATCTGGTATATGCCATCAAATGTGAGCACTGACCTGTTGATAATGTTGCTAGCTTTATGGAAATCTGAGGTTCACCTTTGTATGTGCAACTTTTTTTGGCTTTCTTCGATGGCTTCATGGGGAATTTCACAGAACTCATCTCCAACTTTTTTACTTGTTTTTCCTGTTTTGTTTTTCTGCAAAAGGTTTTAATTTCCTTTTGAAACTTTGCTTAGTAAATGAAAAGCTTTCCCACCCCTAGGTCCTGAACAGCAACACAGTTTTTGGGCCTCTCCTGGGGTATTCAGCCTGAGCTGACAGAGGATAAGCCACTGTTGCTTTAAGCCCACAGTGTTGCTTTATATAGATATGGCCTGGTTTATAGTGTTGCTTCAAATACACAATAGTAGAGTTCATCTCCATTTCAGAAAAGGTTTATGACCGATCTCTGTCTGGCTAGGAATGTTTATGTTCTTAAGTTACTTCGCTGCAAAAATGTTTTGAAATTGAGAGTCCCAGACTGGTGATGGGGCTGTACTTGCACTTTCTGTAGATCTAATCCCTTCACCAGCAGAAAGCTGCTGTTTTGTGATGGACCTCACATAGATCAGGCTCAGTTCTGGTATTTCTGTGTTCCTTCCCCATTGGTCACCCTCTTTTTAAGTCTGTGCCATTGAACTGCTCTATGGGTGCTGACAAGCTATCAGAAACCTCAGTAAGATTTATTAGTTCCAATCCTTTGCAATAGCACAGGCTTATTTTCTCCATAACTTGATGACAATGAAATAACCTAGAAACAAAGGATTTAAGACGACTTTCTACCAGCATGCATAATGGCGACAGAGGAGGGATTCACAGATGATTGATTCTGGATGCTCTTAAAATGGCATGCTGGTGTAGGATCAGTTTTCTCACTTGACTTCTGCTGATGCCACATTGATTATATATTAAGTTGGCAGAGGCCAATGGAAAAATTCTTTCTAACTGTGTAGCAGGAGTTCTGCGGGGCTGTAGTGTGTCCTACGTGGTGGCTTGTGCTTTGAAAATGGATAAATAATGCCAGGACATGATATGAAGCATTTAATTTAGGATGTGGAAGATAAAGCCCTGCTCCCCCCTCCCTGTCCTCCCTAGCCTGGCTGTCTGGTCTGCTCCATGTCTGCCTTCCTCATGTTGCTTTCTGGTGACAGGAAAAGGATTGGGCTGCTCCCATACACAGAGCTGAGTCGCCAGCTCTAACTGCCACCTGGCCGGACACCTTCCTTGACAAAGGGAGATATAGCAGAAGGATTATTTGCTTGAAATGGCCTGGGGATCAGGCATTCTGTCCCTAGACCTGGGGGGAAGGAGAAAACCTCCACAGGGCAGTGGGCAAGGAGAGGGTCATACTGTGGAGATGTTTTCTATTTGTGTGTAGAGACCAGGAGAGGAATTTCATGGAAAGAGAAGTTAGCCAGTCCTTCTTGCTGTTCAAAACATCAGCAGGTGGAATTATAATTGTAAGGCAAGGCGAGGCATGACCTTTGCCAGACTAACGGCAGCATGAGTTGTGGCACACAGATATGGTCAAGGAATGGTTACCCCTTTTTCAGGGGTAAAAGACTTGTGATGAGGCTATAGACCAGCCTGTGGTTGGAGAAATTTTGATGAGAGCTTAAAAATGGGTGAGGAAACCTTTAAATAAGGTTTGCTATTTGACTGTCTTCCTAGATAGGATACTGAAACCACTTGCGGGATGACAGCATACTTGGTTTCGATTGTGGTATGTAGGTAATGCTGTTTACGTCCAGTATAAGTGTCATCCTTCATTGCTTGCCTGAGCCAACTAATTCATTAATGCATTTCTTTGGCAAGGCTTTGCAAAATCGTATTGAACCTCTAGTCTAGGTTTGTGTATTTTGTAAAAACAAATAACTAGGGAAAAAAAAAGGTTCAGCTTCCTCAAGAATAAAGTAAGATAAAAATACCTCAGGAGTTTAACACTGAAAGGTATTTTGTTTTTGTTGTGTGGTAGGGTTTTGTTCTTTTGAAGTTGAGTAAAGAGGAAGGCAGTTTAATGCAGAACTAATTAATGCACATTTCTCTGGGGTGGAGTCATCTCTGTTCAGTCACACCTTCTCTGGAGTAACTCAAGTGAATTAATCAATGATCATCTTTCTAATTAAACTGCTGAGTAGAGAGTTAGAGGCTTTAGATGATGATCATTAGTTTTGTGTAGAATCAGTGAATTAAGGGTAAATAATGTTAACAAGATGTTCCTTTTTCTCATAGGATCAGTCAGAGGTTAAGAAAAAGGTCAGCACGTTTTTTCATGTGCTGCCTCTGAAATGTAAATCATCAACGAAAATAAAAAAAATACTTTCAAGTGCTTTCAGGAATGTATTCTGAAAATAGCAAGAAAGTGGGGAAAGAAATGCCTTGGATCATCACAGACATATATACCTGTTTGGCTCAGTTCTGCATCTGGCAGAGCAGTTAAGATAGATCCTGAAATGCTGCTTGGGAATGTGAAGTTTCCTGAAACAAATACCAATGCACAGAAAAATGAAGTCCAGCTTTCCTAGTGCAGACGGCTTCTTCCTTCAGGGCAGAGCTGCACGTTGTGGCAGAGCCTTGCCTTTGTGGGCAGGCTGGACAGACAGACTTGGTAAATGGTCTCTTCCTGTGGATCTGGGTGTTTTCTGCCCATGAGCAGAGCTGATGCTCAGTGTGTCACTGGGCAGCCTGGCCTCTCAGGAGTTGAGCTGCTGCTTACACTGAATATATGCTGAATATGTGGGTCCAGGGCACTGGCACATTTAGAGAGGTTCGATGGGGCTGAAAAAGATCATGGGATTTTTTTCTTCTCTTCTGTAAGCAGGAGCAGCTTTCCCTGTTATTACACCTGATGTGCAGGCTATTCCCAAGTTTCTTTTGGGGAAAGGAGTGGGTTGGGGGAGGATCCAAGAAAATCACACACAGAAACTGATGGATTTTTGCAGAAAGCTGTTCACTGGTGGTTGATTAAACATAAATGGCACATAAGTTAAAATCTCTTCTGTCTGATGATCGAGAGGCCAAGGTCTCATGTATATACTGTGCATAACTATCCTGGACAGCTGTTTGCAGTGCCCATTATAGGAGGGCACTGTGCTGTCTTTAGCTTGGCTGCAAGCAGCTAACCCTCTAGGGAAACCATATGAACAAGTATCTCCTCTCTACTTCCTTTTTGCCAGACCTGTTGAGGTTTGGTAGTGTCTCATACCTCCCTTTCAACATAAGAGATGTAGTACAGCTGGAATGAAAGGAGATGTTTGTAGACTTGTGTTCCTGAATTGCTCAGTACCTGGTCATTGTATGCTTACTTTAACCAGGGGCTATAGTTTGTACTGAAGATGTCTGGCAACCCAACAAAAAAACCCCAAACAGTTGGTGTTTGCTCTCTGCTCGTGCAGGTGGCACTTACCCTGAGTTTGTACAGCCTTTCCCAGAGAGCAAATGAGGAACTATCCATGACTTGAATGTGGCTATACAGTATATAATGTAATTCACTCTTTACAACAGAGCTGGAAGGGTCTATGGTAGCATTGTACTAATGTCTTAACTTCCCTACCAGCTAGCCATTTGCTGGTGTTTATTTTTGTGTACCCCCTTGTTCAGCAGGAAAATGGAAGTGTGAGTACAAGACTAATGACAAAATCAAGGTCTGGTACCATAACCCTTACTGCCTCATCTGTTCTGTTAAGGCATTCACAGCTATAACTGTCTGTCTGTCTGTAACTTAAATCGCAAACTCTATTATGTTGTTTTTGTCACATTTAATGTGCAGGATTTTGGCATTGTTAGTATACAGGAGGCTACAATTGTGTTCTGAGATGCGTGAGGTTTATGTGACTATTACTTCAGTACAAAGTATCTTTGTCTCTTAATTATTTCAATTTTTTACCCTTCTCTCTTTTCTTGATGCATGAAAGATTTTTTTCAGATGGATTCCTTCAGAAGTGCTTTGCCCGTGGTAGAATCCTTGGCATTTAAAGGCTTGCTTTAGGAAAGGGGAAAGAGGAGTGTTTAAGACCATGGGTGTAAAATGCCTGTTTCCTCCTAGCCTGCTATATCAAGGTACTTAAATGGATAAAGCTCTGTATGTATGCGAGACCATGGTGCCTTTGATTTGGAGGTCTATAGATTAATATAAGAGTATCACAGAGATGGCAGAGCATTGCTGGGAAATTTCTATTTACTGTGACCAACTTCCTTCAACATTTGATGAACTTTGTATCGTGACCTTGTTGAGAGAGAGCTTGGTGAGAGTGCTGGAAACACTTTAAAAACACTGACCCTCTTCCCTGGCCAGTAAATTTTCTTCAAACAGAGCAAGATATTGTACTTAATAAATGTCAGAATAAGACCTGACTGGTAGGGAGCTTTTCTATTACTTTACCATAAACTGGTTCTTTCACATCAAAAGTAGTACACCATCTGCCTGCTATAAACATTGTGCTCTCATTTCTGCCTATTCTTGCTCAGATTGAAATGTTCTAGCTGTACATTTGCAAATCTGAGATGACTGAGTGTTAGTATCATGAAGTCACCACAGCTGTAATTACCTAACAGCCAGCTGCATTTCCCCTATAGTTATGGTCCAACAAAAATCCAGAAGAGTCAGGTTTTGCCCCACGAGGGCAAAGTTTAACTCTACATTGTTGAAATTACATGTGTGTACTGACATAAGTCTTGTATTTAGCATCATACAAGGTCTCACTCTGTGTCTATCAAAGCACCAGTAAAGAAGCCCCATGTGTGAAGAGCTGGAAGTGTAGTTCCATCAGGAAAGGGAAAATGCCAGAGCAGCTCTCTGCAGTGAGCTGGAACACAGGAAGAGAAAGGACCCTTCTCAGTTCAGGGATTTTGCAATCATGTGGGGGAGAGCAAGCTTCTGTCTGAGCCCTTTGAGTCTTAGATGCTGGTGTTTGGGAACTGGGTACCATGGTGAAGGAAGCGTGTCTCTCTGAGGAGCAGATCCGTGCTGTGCCATTTTGTAGGAAAAGTATGTGTGACAAAAAGTACAGGTCAGGCATGGTAACAGCGCTGTGAACTTGTGACAGAAGGGTTCCATTACACATGGGTCACATCCATGTTGTTTGAATGCCATCATTGTGGTACTTGCAGCCTTGCCCTGTAGCTCTTGGCTCTGTGTCTCTTAAACCGATGATGAGGAGGGTTTTGGTGGTGTGTGCTCTAAATGTTCTGCGTAGATACATACCCTTCCCCACCAGCAAAGCAAGTATCTAATTTGTATTTGGAACTTTTCAGGTGGTTTTATGGTAACAACTAGGCAAAATATTACTTACACCTTATTACTCACATTTCCTCTTGGGTGTAACTTGCAGTCTCATACTGCTCTTTACTTTGCTAGCCCATTGTTAGTCCCTTTTGTATGGCGGTTTTCCAGCTTTTATTATTTGGTATTTTGTTTGCATTTCATTTTAATGGGACAGCCTTTGTTTTCAGTGAAGTAAGTTTGGGACTTTGCTTTAATTCCACTGAGTAATCTTATAAAAAGAAAACTTCTAGTAGTATGCTGCCCTGTTTGTATGCTTGACAGCTTTAGTTTGAGGAGTAACCTCCAGTTTGTATGTAATGTTTTGATTGACGATCTGTTTTGTTGTATACTGACTCTATCACCAGACTTTTTAGTAAGATCTGCTTTTTGAAGCATGAGTGTGATAAAAATTCTTGTCTTAGTTTTAATTCTGCTGTAGCATGTCAGTTTAACTGTTGTAGAAATAAGGATATTTCTTATGACAAGGTGCTGTGTGCCGTGAAGTAGCTGTTGAAAATCAGCCGTGCCAATTTAAACATCACAGAAAATATTGTAATACAGTCTGACACTTTGCAGCATGAAAACGACAGACTTTGTAGATCATGAAGTTCTTCTTGCCAGCTTTTGGGAGCTCAGTTAGACACCAACTTCAGTGTATCACATTGAACAAAAAGGGCAGCTATGCCTTCTGTCTTACCATTTTCAAGTGCTGTGGGGAAATGAGCAGCTGGTTACTCGGTATCAGTTTGCTCAAAAGCAGTGACCAGTTTTTCAGAGCCTGGCTCAACTGGTGCAAGAAAACTTGCACAGTAGATCTTTGTAGCTGACATGTGGCTGTTTTGCAGAGGTCCTGGCTGGAATTTGGTAGCTTAGCCAGGCCTGGGATATGAGAAGCTTTAAATAAGAATGTATGGTAACAAACCTGAAGGTGCTTTTGTGTGGATTGCAGTCCTGGTGTAGTGCGGGCACTGCTTATTGTTGGTGCCACCACTGTAGAAAAGGGCCAGTGATGGTGCTGGCTCATTTCAAGCTGCTCTTCCTAGTTGCGTGTTTCCCAGATAGAAACGTGGATAGCTTAACAAAAACTCCTCTTGAAGCACGTGTTTGCAATGTGTTGCATTACTGGTTTCTAACTTCCCTATGTATATAGAGAGGTTTTGAGCTGCTGTGCATGAGCAGTCTGTGCAGAACGCCTAAGTGAGGTATGAATTGAGCGGAGATGTTTCTTGCTGCCTTTTTTTTTTTGTTTTGCATGTGAGTTGTTGTCTTTGTGTGAGACAGATTAATTATTTAGTTTGGAAGTGGTTCAGAACAAAACTTATTTCTAATGTATCTAGGGATTTGCATGTTAACAAAACAGTTTTTGTTTTTCAGATTGCCAGTACTACGAATATAGAGATTTCCAGCAACAAAGTCTTCAGCTGGTGAAGCAGTGAGGGCAGCGTTGAGAATACACCCCACCACCCTCTGCGCTCTAACCCCAAGATGAACAGAGAAATGAGGCATGCAGAGAGCAAATGAGTTACGCAAGGTTTGTTTGTTTTGATTTTGACATTTTGTTTATTTCTGAATGTATAAATTTGATTATGAAACAGTTATAGGCCAAGGTCTGGATACAACCAGCTTAAAAGGAAGCTGAGAAAAGGAGGCTGAAGGGAGACCTTATCGCCCTCTACAACTGCCTGAAAGCGAGTAATAGGATGACAAGAAATGGCCTCAAGTTGTGCCAGGGGAGGTTTAGATTTGATATTAGGAAAAAATTCTTCATGGAAAGGGTTGTCAGGCATTGGAACAGGCTGCCTAGGGAAGTGGTGGAGTCGTCATCCCTGGAGGTGTTTAAAAGGCGTTTGGATGAGGTTCTTAGGGACACGGTTTAGTGCCAGAGTTAGGTTATGGCTGGACTTGATGATCCTGAGGGTCTCTTCCAACTGAAATGATTTTATAGTTCTATGAAAATTTGCTTTAGTCCAGAGGTCTTAACGTTTCATATTGACTGGGTGCCTTTGAGGTTTCATAATCAACCAGTGGTGAACACCAACACTGGGGGGGGCGGAACGTAGGCTACCTGAATTGTTTCTTTCAAGGCATTAATCCAAATCTTAATGCCTCTGACTTCAAAATAGATTGTGTTTACGAAACTTCAGTCCAGACAAGCGTTGAAATCTGTAAATAGCACAGATGCAGTTTTCTATGCTTAAGGAGGGAGAAAGAGGGATTCGGGCTTTTCCCTGCTCAGCTCTCAAGAGTGTTATGATGTGGTAGGTATCTGTCCATCAAAGGAGAGGGAATGAATGAGCATTTTTGTGGTGTAGACTGCATCATTCCAAAATTAGACAGAAAATTACCAGCAAAGAGATGCCCTACTCCTGATGTCTCACTGTCCTCAAAGGACAGAGCGACAGTAAAGTATATTTCTGGTTATCACCAGATGTCTTTCTGCTGTAGTCACAAATCTTATATACAGCTTGTGAGAGAGAGACTGACTTTGTTTGAAGGTTTGAAAGACTTGGTGTAACTGAGCTGATGGGAGGACAGGTTTCCTCCAACCCCTTTAGTTTTGTCATGTGAAATAAAGGGGTTGTTTTAGAGATCTTAAGATACTTAATCATGATGTTTTATAAGAGTGTGATGAGAGAGTGTATGCAACTATTTATTATTTTCAGTTGTTTCAGGATTTTTTACCATTATTAACTAGAGAAACTCCACATTGTTGCAACTGTTGTGCTATCTACTGCACCATGTATGCTACTAGTTAACACAAAATTCAGTTGTGTTTGAGCTTTGTACCAGGAATCTAATGTGCAGTGCTGACAAAACCACTTTTTAGGAATTTCAGGCCTATAGGCAGTTCTGCACATCAAAGTCCTGTGGAGAAGGGTTGGACCTGAGTGCATCCAGTTCATCCTCATTCCCCAGGAATTTGTCTGACGCGATCTTAAACACATCCACAGGCGACAGCTATAGTTTCAGAGGGATTCAGTCTCATCCCATGCTAGGACAGGATTGCTTTTCTTGTCTGACAAAATACTTTGGGGCAGAATTGTTCTGAATAAACAAGGGAACTCTCCAAGTTGCAGGTTTTTCTCCAACTGACACACACCAAGCAGGTGACTCTTAGAGCTCATTGTTACATGATATTCAAACAGCTAAAAAAAGTTTATATATACATATACGTATATACACACGTGCATATACATATATACACCATTTATTTTGTAACCCACTCACCTCTCTTAAAATCAGTAGATAATGGAGCGTTGCTACCTTTTGTAATGACTTTAGAGTTCTGCCACTTGAAAGGAACTTAGGTCACCAGTGCCACAGAAATAAATACGCACAAACTCTGCATTTGTTGTTCTTTGGTTAGTAGAGTGTTTTCTAAAACAGAGAGGATATTTTTAATACTAGCTTATGCATCCAGGATATACTATAAAATAAAAATGGATTTGCAAGAGTAATCAGTCTTATGTTGAACATCATTACAGCAGTCTAGAAACTGTTGTGAATTTTGGAGTTTTTGCTCCTCAAAAAGACAAAGTAATACAAACAAACAACCCCAAAATAGCTTCTAACTGGTTTTGATAAAAGGACATCCATGGTGCTGTGCTGTTGTGATTGATAAAACAATACTTACTGTTCTGGTGTGTTGTGCTGTGTTTTATTGCTTCAGGTTGAAAGTGTCACTGAGGTTTTATACACTACAGCATCCATAAAAAAAATCTTAATTTGTTGTGTTGGTTCACCTGTTGTGGGCTTGTGGTGTGGTGGTGGTTGCTGTTTTTGTTCTATTTTGTTTGATCTGTTTTGCTAAAAATGAAGTATTGGACCTGATTCTGAAATTTAATGAAACTAATGTCTGTTGAGGGATCTGGTCCCACAAATATCAGAGCCTGCTGGTTGTTTTTGCAATGTTTCAGTGCGGTGGGGTAGATGCACTATTTATTGCCTTGCAAGTTCTTCAGCTTCTAAACAGTCATTACATGTTGTTTCTTTTGATTGTGATCACCTGCAGTTTTTCAAAAAGCTGTGAAAACCCAGAGTGAGTTTGTCAGTGGCAGAAGGTGAATATGAGACCAATGTGAAGAGACAGAAGAGAAAATGATGGTATACAGATTCCTAATGATAATTGTACCCAGAGCATCCTAAAATTATAAAGCACTGTGGCACATTAAAGCATTAATTTGCATTTTGGTCAAGGCGTAGCTGCATTTTTTGGCTATTCCTTTAATTCTGCTCTGTTAATTACCTGCTGACAGGTTCCTGGGGTGGAAGCAGCAGGAACCGTGCCTGCAGCAGTTCCCTGACATAGTGTTTTCTATCAAACAGAGCAATGGGACTCCTAAGGTTGCTTTGAAACCTGAGGTCTCCCACTGTAGACCAGCAGACTGCCTTGAACAGGAACCTAATTAAAAACTCCAAGATAGTGAATAAAGCTCACAAGTGCCATCTGGTCAGGTTTACAACCTGAAATTACTCAGTAAATCTCAGTAACGAGTTTGATTGTTCCTGTGTTTGTGCTGTAGCTGAATTCTGTTACAGCAACCGGCCCTTAGGAGCAAGGTTGTACTGACTCGCTTATTGTTAATGACCACTTGGACTTCACTAAGTATTCCAGCAAACTCTGTTCTGGAGTTAGAGGCAGCTTGAAACTTGATCTCCTGAGGAAGGTATTGATACCCTTCAGGCCCTGTGTTGATGTGCCAGCTTAAAGTGTGCTTGGAAGGGGCAGCATGTGCTGGGCACTAAGAAGGTACCTGGCAAGAGGCACTTCCTTGTGCTCTGTCTGAGCAAGCCCATCCTGGCTGACTGCAGTTCCTGCTGGAAGGAGGTGCGTAGATTGTTTCCTTGGCAGGGGAGTGGGTTCTGGTTCCCCAAATCTGAGGGCTGCTGCTTCATGCAGCCGAAGAACCTCCTTGCTGTCCATTGCATGCAGGCTTCAAAGTGTTGCTCTGCCTTTGGGCACTACACAAGAGACACAAGCATGCACACTCATGCTACATGCCAGCTCTCAAGTTACTCTGAAGAGTGTTTTGTTGTGATTGCGCAAGGTGTAGAAAACCTGGCTTATGCAGAGAACTGGTTAGCATGAGATACGGATGTATTAAAGGTGGTAAGAGTGTACCTCTTGGAATGGGTTGACACTGGGTCTATAATGGTAGTGTAGCCTGAGGAACATGGACACCTGATTTTTCAGAAGAGCCTATTTTGAAGCAAAGCTGATGTATGATTGAGATAAGTAGGTCACTATGTGCTTACTTTAATAGTTGTTTAATTATTGCCCAGCATTACTGGCATATGCAGTAAGACTGTGGACTCAGATGTCCAATTAAGATATGACCATAACTCCATCTGTAGACTCATGCAACAAATTGTTCCTAGGTTAAAGTACTGAAAAGCAAGGCTTAGTTCTTTATCTCCTTTTCAAGTGAAAGTCTTCCTCATGTGGCTGATAGGATGAGAAGTCTATAGATCTAGAGGGGGAAAAAAAAAATTGTGATAGAATGACTGGGAAACTAATCAAATGTGGGGAGAAGGGCATATACCAGTGCCTTCACATAAACCGTGGAACAGAGCAATCTTAAACTCTTTCAATAGCTTATAATGTCATTAGCAACAATGTACATTCAAGCTTCATGTGGAACAAGGTAGGGACATGGCAGGAAGAAGTTTTGTGGCTATTTGGACAAGCCCCTGTGACTTGTTCTTGGGTGTAGTCTAGAGGAAGAAAGGTTTGAAACAGGTTGAGGAAGTGGAGGAAAACTGGGGGAAGCCTTGTGGCCTGTTGGTTAAGTTCTGTATTCAGGAGATAATTTCTTATTGACAGGCAACAGAGAATAAACTTGGTAAACTCAGTTACTGATTTTCTAATTAGTCAATCAGGTATATGCATTCTTGTGCAGTATAACCCTAGAAGGAGTAGATAAGGCTATAAATACTTCAAGTTGAGATGATGTTTGTATCACCAAAGCTGGGTAGCTGTAGTCACTGGCTGTCCTTATTTTCTAGCCATACATTAATTTCCCTGTTGCCTTGGTGTTCTCTGTCACAGCCCCATCCTCCACTGTCTGACAGCTTGACTACACTGTCAGCAAGGGTCATCAGCCTTACTGAAGATGTCACTGAAAAGTTGGGCATGCCTGATGAAGCTTGCCAGCCACAGGGCAGCTTTCTCTGTTACCTATATCCAGTTTAATACTTCTATAAGCTGGCACTGCTGGCAAGATACTGAGATGAAAGGAGCAAAGTGTCACCTTTCCCCTGTGGAACTGCTGGGGTATCTGTGGGAAGGGGAGCATAACAACCTGGGGGAGTGCGGGATGACTCCTGGATGTCTGCCCGTGCTCTGCAGCCAGTGAGATGTAGCTTATCCTTTGTGCCAGAGAGCTCATCCTCCTTCATGGTAACATGAGGTGACAGGGGTTGGTGTGTGTAGGTGGCATGGCTGATACCTGGAAAGCATCACACCAGGTTTTTCCTGGTCTGTATGGCCTGGCCTTGAGCACAAACAGTGGTGCTCTGTGCGTGAGCATGGGAAGCAGAAGGAGTGTTTGTGTTTCTCTGAGAGTCATTTTAACTGAGCTGACTGTCAGGGTAGATCATTGTTCTCCTACCTGAGTCTTACCACTGTCATCAACAGGCTGCGGACATCCCTGCTTGAGGTTCTGACAGCTGCTGTGTTTTGTCTGCTCAGAGATGTGCTCTTCTGCTGAGGAACAGCTCTCATTTCTGTTCCCACGTTCTGGTGTTCTGTGAAGCCTTACAGCGTGCTCTGTCTTCCCTATTGAAAGATTGTCTTTTATCCTGATATGTCAGAGAGGTTGTGTGTTTGTTTTTTGTTGTTTTTTGTTGTGTTTTTTTTGTTTGTTTGTTTGTTTTGTTTTTCTTTTCTTAAAATTATGTACATCAAATGTTCCCTGCAGTCTTCAGCTGAATTTGCTTATGGAGCTAATATCTTAAAAATTTCATTACACTTTCACGTTAGAGAATGACATGTTTCAAAACAATTGACTGTGTAATACAGGATACCAAAATGATCTTGGAAATAGAAGACCCAGAAAATAAAATTATGGATATTGAGTATCCTCACTTCAAAACAAAATCAGTGTTTCTTGTTCACAGGCTCATGCTTTGCACAACCTTTGGTGTCTTATAAAAGCATTGTGGACAATACTAAAAACAAATTTGTGGACTTTTTTTTTGTCTATAAGACAACATTTAGGAAAATATTACCTCTCCATATTTGCTGTTACAAGCACACTTAGTGTTTAGTTCAGTCCTAACATTGCATACATTTGCATTACTTGAATTTTTTCTTACTTTTCTGTCTGGCGTGTTGTTGATATTTAAAAAATAACTAGTGATGGATTAGAACAAAACAGGTGTGCTAGATTTAGAATCTTTATAACCATAATCAAAAATACTTCAAAAAAGAAAAGGAAACATAGATAATAATTCATTAGTTTGGGAGCTCAGTGCACTTCCCTGTAACAATACTAATCTGGTAGAAGTTCCGACAGTGCTGTAGAACTTATCATTCATGGTAGCTGGGCCACTAAATGTAACCTCAGCTTGCTCATTAAGGTCTTGCATGAAAGCTTTGCTTTTCATGTCCTGATACAGTTGCTGTTTAGGTTGTCCAGAAGTGGGTAGTTTGTATATGAGTAACAGCTGTTCTTAGTCCAGTATCTTATGAAAGACATCTGGCCTTTAGGTATATTTCTCCCTTTGGACCTACCAAGCCATTTGATTTCCAGAAATTTTCTTCCTTTAAAGCCTCTGCAGTATATCTGGAGAGGCGGTAATATAATTGCAAAACTGCCTTTCTTTTTGGACTGGAGCAGAATTTGAATGGAAACCAAATGGTGCCACCCACTTTCCTGCATCACTAAGAAGGGATCTTGTACACCAATTGCTAAGGAACTTTCCTCTACCGTTTAAAACAACCAGAGAGCAGTTTTAGGAAGTGCAATGTTCTGGATTGAGTTACTGAAAATCTGAATTTTAATGTTGTGGATCTTTTCCCACAATATTAAAATGTGCCTGGTGTAAGAGCTGCTCTGTTGTGTTTTGCTGGGCATGAAGCAATGGTAAGGGCAGGGCATGGTCCAAACCTGGATCGCACGGACCAATAAATCAACTGCTGAAGCACTGAACCTTCAGCTTTTGGTATGTCGGAGGGAGGGGCAGAAACTGCATGGAAGACTGAAGGCGTCGGAAGTGGTGATTAAAGCAATCTTATTTATTGTTTTAGTTTTATATTTCAAAGCTTTTTCTTCACCCTTTTCTGCTTCATGAGTTGGCACAATGGATGAAATACTGTCCCTATTGAAGTTAGCGGGAAGTTTGCCATCAGCTTTAATGGGACCAAGATTTTACCCACAGTGTTTTAAGATGGTTTGAGTGTTTATACAGCATAAGTGTACTTCATGATTCCTTGGTTTGTAGATAATAATGAAAGCATAGGTATCTCTTTCGGTTACCTAAAGAACGTTATACTTATTTTTACAGTGTGAAGTTTCACCTGGTTACATGAAATTTTATACTGATTTTCTCAAAACTTTTTTTTAGGTCTACAGGAAAGGGTGTTTCACTGGCAAACTAACTTTGAGTTAAGACAAACTATGTGTACTGAATGGTAAAATTGCAGGTGAGATCTTTTGTGGAAAGGACTTGTCTCAAAAATAAAAAGTGTCATGGAATGACCTGGATTTTTTCCTGATTGCTGTCTTGAAACAGCTCTCCTAACTCCTTTAGTGAGTACAGAATAAAAATTGCATGAAATAATTACGTTTGAAGTGTGTGTCTGTGTAATCAGTTTGTATAGACCACTGTATATTCAGGCTCATATAGAATATGTCTGCTATTTTTTCCTAGAAAATAACAGTATAAAGATGTCTTATATTGTTTCTTAGCCTAGGACAGCAATGTCAGGTTTTTTTTTTTCTAACATATTGTATATATATCTTCATATGTGGCTTTTATATATTTTAATTTCCATTAAAAGGCTGTATGAAGGGTGAGTGGGAATAATAAAATATTGAGCAATAATGGGATAGTAGGCTGAGATATTTCTTCATTTTCTGGCTATTTTTAGATGGTGACATTTCCTTAGAAGAAAAGCAGTTCTCTATACTGTGCATTCACTAAAACCCTCATGAGCTATGTCCTCTATTCCTTAATAAAATCCATGTTAAAATGATATTAAGTTCATCTGGCTTCCAGGACATGGTGTTCTGTTGCATATTGACAAAGCTGACATATTTCTTCACATCTGTTGACATCTTGCTGTAACTTGAATTATGTGCTCTTGAGGGCAGAGACTGAACTTTCACTCCATCCACTCTATTTGATGCAGTGGGAGCTTGTGGGAAGGGAATGGATGCTTTTGAGCATTATAGCAGAATAAGATGTGGTAATGGGATGGTGCCCGAGTGGAACTAAGGGTAGTTGATGAGAGAGATGGATGAGGAGAAGACGAGAAAGCTCTGGCAGGAGGCTTACAGTGACTTTTTTCCATGTGCCTTTCTTTTTCCCCAGCCATTACTTGAGTATTCACCAGACATTAATCTTCAGCTTTCTTGTTTTCACAGCCACCACAGGTGCCACCCGTCCATCTGTAGCCACCGTAGATGAACCATGACAGTACTGAATGGTTAATACCCAATAAAGCATATTCGCAGGTGTTAAATAACCAACTATTCCATAGCTCATTGCCTTGTTTATCCTCTGCTCTCAGGACCCAGAAACCATGCTGAGAGAGGGAAGCCTTTTTGGTGCTTGTTCATTCCTCACGTCAGCAGCATCTGGGTTGTTTCAGGAGCTCAGCAGTTAGCTGTGCAAGAGCTTAGGAAATGATTGTAAGATGTCTGTGTTGGTTTATTTCCTGTGTGTCATTTCCTGTGATATTTCTACAGAATAGCCCTTTTTGTTACACAGACATAAATCACCGGTGCTATAATGCTGCCATAGAAAATGAAGCAGAATGTTATGCACGCACACAGGCAATGAGACTGTAGTGCTGTCTACTAATGCTATTAAGCATACTTAATATAGTGGTAGATTTCTGGAAAATCAAGAGTGAATTCCAGTGGGAGTAGCAAAATAACGAATTTATGGATATTTTTGTCTCATTTTGTGATAAGTCTAAATATATTTCTGTCTTCTGAAATGCTTTTGGAACAAGTTGAGTTTTTAGCTAATGTATACATCCTCTAGCTCTTACAGGCTGTAATTTCTTTACTGTTGGCTTTGTTCTCCCCAGAATATTTTTCATTTCTTCTTAAAATGATGTGAGTTTAGATCAAAGTATTAGCAAATAGCACAGGATTGGCTGTATACCCAGAATCTCAAAATCAGTATTTATCCGGACTATATATAGCCGATTGATTAAAGTGGTTTCAGGTTTTGTGCAAGTCAAGAAGCTATTTATGTGTGTTGGAATAAAAGCCATAGTGTTGAATGAAGTTTTCATTATTCACAGAAGTTTGAAATTAGAAGTTATTTGATTTCCAAGGCTTTTGTAGAATCAGTAAAGGAAGATTTATAGTAAAAAACAGGAGATGAAGGGTGGTTTTCATAAGTTCTTTGGACTTCATGGGTAAAAAAACCACAGAGAATGAATTTGATGTTTGACAGTTTTTAAAAATGAATATGTTGCAAGACCAGGAGTGACCACTGTGATCATCCAGTTTGATTTCCTGAATAACACAGATTGCGTGACCAAAGTTTTCTTTTTTTTTCTCTTTCTAAAGACACATCAGTTCACATATTAAAAAAAAAAAAAAAAAGAGGCTGCAGTCCTTGATAGACAGCTTCATGTTTACTGTATTCTTGTAATTCCCCCCAAACCTTGTGTTACCTCTGTTGCTGCTGGTCACTGCTGGAGACTGATTCTCTGAAGTGAACCTGTGAGCCTGACCCACCACATCTCCTCCAGGTTCTTTTAGAATGTGATGAAATAAGCAATATATATTGCTTTACAAGCTGCTGCTTTTCTGCATGTGTTTTGACAGACAACATACAATGTGAAATCCTTTCCTGCTGAATTAAGTATGCAGCTTATAGGAAAAGATGAAGCCATAGAGCTTGAGGTAGCTGAGCCACATCTATCCCTTGGCCACCATTCAGCCTGGAGAAGCCCCCTTACCTGTGCACTCGTCTCTCATCTCCCTGTCTTTCCCACTCTTCCCCCTGCCCTCCTCTGGGGATAAGGAAACCTCTTCAGTCCAGCACTTCTTGATTTGTGAATGATACCCTGTTCATTATGATTATATGACCCTGTGTAATTGTTTGAACATGCATTGCCAGGCAGTAACAGGTGGCATTCAGCAATGAAAAGCCTGATTTTTTTGAACTGGTTGTGATAGCAGAGAATTGTAATAATTTCCTTGGACAAAGTCCTGGCATCACTGAACACTCTGGACACTCTGGGGATTTTACATTCAATGAGATCTGGATCAGCATTCATCTACTGCTGTTTGTGTAGTTGTGTTTGTTGTGGTGGTTTTTGTGTGGTAGTGTGTTGTTTTATGTTTTTGTGGTGTGTGTGTTTTGTTTTGTTTGCTTGTTTGTTTTTTCCCCCCTTCCCCTGCCTGTGGTAACTTCGAGGAAGATCTGCCTTTCTGGGACAGAGATGACAATCTGATTGTAGTGCTGATCGTTGCCTCCTGCAGCCAACAGTTAGGGTTATTGACAGTCCTGGTCAGAACCGTGTCATTAGTTAAAATGTTGTGAAATTTTAAAACCAAGGTTTTATAACCCAAAGGATTTGGAAACATTATATAAGAGTCACTGCTTCTGTCTAGACTGTGGAAAGAAAAGAGCAAGTGTTACACTGTGAAGTGGTAGCTTACCTTTTGGCTAAAGAGTAACAAAATATTCTCTATGTCATACAGAAAACTGACTTTGTCATGAAGATCTGTTTTCATTAGGAAAAAAAAAAAAAAAGCACATCTGTACTGTTAGCTAGGGGACGTTTTTTTCCAAACACTTCTGTAAGGAGTGTATGGAAAATTTATGCTATGATTTTTCCCAAGATGTAGTCTAAATCTGAAAAGGCTATTTTAAAGCAAATACAGTATTAAAACATTTCAAAGCTATTAGTTGTAAGCTATGCATTATTTATTTGTAAATGATTACTTTTGCCTGTTTCCTGTAAAAATGGATCTAACCTGCTGACGCAACAACCATTTTTTTGTTTCATTTTGGCACAGCCAGTTACTGGAGGCTTTTAAGACCATTGTAAGGCATAAGACGTCATTTCCACATTATCTTTTTTTGCTAATTTGTGTGTATATGTGACCTTCCTAAAGCAGCTTGGTCTTAGGTGTCCTTATACTTAAAAAGCTTTCCCTGACATCTGTATAAAGGTTTCCTCACTGAAAATCAAGTTGATTTATTTCTCGTCTATTCTTGATGAGACTGACCAACAGCTAATCCCAAAGCTCTCTTTGTAACAGCCTTTATATACTGAAAGAATATTCTGCTTTCTATTTTTTGTTCTTTTCTGAAAAAGTTTGTCTTTCCTGTTCCATTTATTCAAATTGTCCACTTCTCTCTTGGAAATAATGGAACAAAGTAGTTCTCTAAAAGTTTCAACAATCTTGATGCAATAATTATAATATTTGATCGTTTTAATAAATCAAATAATACTTTAGTTTAAAAAATTGCTGACTTATATTGTTTTGTGCCTGTATCTTTTAGCCATAGTGTTATTCCTGCTTCCTCCATGCACATCCGAAAAGATCTACTACAAGAAAAAAATAAAACCAACAACACAAAAATTATTATTTGTATTAGGAGACTGAATGCAAATTATTTTCCTTTTGTTTAAGGAAATTGTTTGAGCTACTTTCAAAGCTCGTAACTTTTTTTTCCTAGTTGTTGTCATAGTGATGTTTTATACTGTGACTTATTTGCAGAGCATGCCTTTCAGCCAAATGGAAAAATGTGGACTTAACTTTGGTTTTGAGTTGCACCAGTATGGAGCTGTTGTTTTGCTGGTAAAGATCAAGAATCTGTCACATGTTCAGAGGAGTTTATCACCTAAATTCAGCAATGTAATGTGCAAATACACAGTTGTGATACTGGTAGCTAAAGAAAGGAAGATGGCAGGTGGATATAATTCTAAAATGTTATTATGGGTTAATCTATTTAATTGAAAGATGGGTCTTGCATTTTTGTGCCTGACTTCTGCAAATCAAATCTTCTGCCTTTTACTTTTGAGAAGGAGAGCTTGGCTCTCAGACCTTGTGCTTCTGTAGAGTTCCTACATGAAATTGTATTCAGATGTTTTTTTGGTAAGATAATAGGGCATTGAGAAATGGGTTATGCAGTATCAAGCATGTCAGGGAGCAGCAGTGGTCCAGGGTGGAGTTCCTGCTGGCATCTGCAGCTGGTGCTGGGGTCTGCCTGTGCCACCAGATAGTGGCCAGGAGCTGTTAGAGCAGCTGCAGGAAAGGGTGTCCCTCCTGGGGTTCCCCCCATAAGGCTGTCAGCCACTTGAGAGCCCTTTGGATGGGCTGAGCTGGTGGGAAGATAACCCTTCCTGGAAGGCAGGGTACCAAAGTCCGTGAAGGGTTGTCTTTTGGGTGAGCCATTCTTAATGCTCTTAGAAAAGGGCCTGACAATGGCCTTCTCCCAGGTTCAAGTCTTCGAAGCAGTTGGGGAAAGATCTGGTGTGATGGGCACTGGCAGGTGGGCAGCACCTTGCTCTACCTGCATGTATGCTGCAGTTGCATGATGGTTTGCATTACCTCTGGAGTCCCTCTGCTCATCTCAGCTGGTTAGGATGTTTTCACCTGTCTTCTCTATTTTCAGGGTAACAAAAACCCAACAGCATGGGTGTCACAGTGAATTTAGCCTGGGAGGCTTTCTGAAGGGAGAGAAGCAACTAGCTACAAATAACTGTATGTTGCAGGGGAAAATGGAACTTGATATATTGTCTGATTTCAGAGCATCAGTGCATCTCTGCGTAATAAATAGTTCATGTTCACAGATTAATTTTGTTTTCTTTAATGATCTGTGGAAGAAAAAAGTAGCTGTTGAAAGATTTTTTTTTTCAAAGCTAGTTCTAAAGCCATGACACAGAATGAAGAAATATGACAGAAGTTGATGCTCCTGCTAGTTGGGGTGGGCAGAGGAACTTGAAGTCCAAGGATATGAGTGGGAGAAAGCCCACATAAACCTGCCGGATGACAGCATGGCCATCTGCCTCTTTCATAGGCTCAGATGTCCTCAGTTCTCCTTGTACAAGGGATTTGTAGCAGGCAACTGTAACAGAAAATGTTACCCATATCCTAAAGGCCAGGTCACAAAAGCAGAGTGATGCAGCGAGATAAGGGTGTGGTGAGAGCCAGGCAGTTGCAATGGTGTGGGGTTGGAGAACAGATGTTCAGTGGATGAAATTTGTGGTGCTGATGTGAGAGTAAAGGAAGATGGAAAGAGGAAGTGATGGAGAACAACATCTAGAAAAAGAATCCAGGAAGCACAGGAAAGAAAATCAATACACGGTATAGTTGGTGTTTTAAATATTACTTGGTGAGCAAAATGACAACTATGAGATTAGACTCTGAACAAGAGACAAAGCTTGCAAGTAATTTGGACAGCTCAACGGCACCCCCTCGTTGCTCAAGATGTAACATACCTGAATGGCTTCACCAGGCTACGTCTGTGAGGGTTCTCCAAACTGTTGAAATTATTTGAATTTTCTTTGAAGAGAGATAGCTTTCGTGTAGTAATGCCTGTATGTGCAGATGTTTCTTATCTTCTTGCTAAAGGAAGTAGGAGAGTTATTTCAAGGCAGACAGGATACCCTTATCTAGTGCTCTCCTTTTTTCAATTACTGCAAGATGTGCAACTTGTCACAAAAGAGGAAAGGCTTATTTCCAGGAAAAGTAGGAGTTGAAAGTGTCGATGAGTGTGTCATTGGGGGGAAAGAAAAACCTGAAACAACCTCATAGAGTAGCTTGTATCTTGTATTTTCATAGCAAGAGAGGAGGCGTGCAAATGTTCTGTCTGCAAGATTACTGAGAAGAGAACAGCTAGTATGAACACCCAGTTCTCTCTGGCACTTATTTAAAAGGAGATGAATTAGTCTCTGAAATGCCTGGGTCATTCCACTAACTGTATCAAGAATGTGGATTATTGGTTAATTTACCAAGTTAACTGAGATTAGAGAAGATGAATTTTCCTCCTCTCTCTCTTAGCTGAGGGAGATGCTGGGTGTAGAAGAGCGATTTGGTGGGTGTCTGGGTGGCCCTTTGGCAAGGTTTGGGCTCTGTGGTGGTGCCACAGGCCCTCTCTGAGTTGGAGCAAATACTGGTACTCATGCACTGTTCAGTTGCTGCACAGATGGAGTCAAAATGTCATTTCAGGCTGCCTTCTCCAGGGTTGTTTATGGCTTGTAGCGGTTTCAGGAAACACTGCAGTATTAATGTTACTGGGATTCTTGTATGGTGCCATTTTCGTCACTTTGAGAGACATTGTTCTGGTGTGTGAAGGGCTGCAGAGCATTTGTCTGACACAGGGACTGCACACAAATGTCTGTGTTAAGACTTACTTTAGTTTTCTTATGACACTTCTGCTTTGTGATCCATCACTCTGTACTTCTTACACGGGTTAACCAGTAGAGTTTGATTAAAACCTTTGATTAACATGGATTTTTTCTTTATGTAAGAAAAGTTCAAAAGCTTTCAAGGTGTTGTTTCCCAATGGTTTCCTATGAGTAGCAGCGTGTTTACATGTTAGCAGCAAAGGTCCACCTGCACAAAGTGATGAGAACCTGATGATTAGAAACTGAGGTTCATACATTTGCAGTGGACTCAGAAGAGGAAATCTTTTACTTTTTCAGATGCAGAAAACGCATCTAGTATTCTTACACACTGCTTTCCTGCAAGCTGTTCTCAGTAGTAATACAATTATGAACATTCACGGTGATAACAAAAACCTTCCACCAGCATTCCTGTGAAACTGTAAATCACACTTCCGTTGAGACGCCTCTTGATAGACTGCATGGACAATAGTAGTTAGTGATATTTATGATGAATTATAATATGGATGTGAACACAGTACAAATTATAATATGAATTATCTTTGATTTGCAGAATATGTTATATCTATTGAACTAATGCTGCTCCTAGAGATGGGGTTACCTGATGTATTTACAAAGAAATGGTCTTGTCCAGTTATGTGACTGGCCTCATTAGACCTGCTTGTTAATCAGTCTTAACAACCCCTCTCAAATAGATTAGGTAATATTATTTTCAATTTGCTGTTGAAGAAGATGAATGTAATCAAAGGTGCAAACCAGTGGTATTGAATATGTTATTTAAAGCTGGGAGCTGCTTCCTGCATAGACTTTTTGAGTAAGTCTTTATTTTTTTGTGTGTGTGTTTTCCATTTTTGTAACTGTGGTTTCTCAAATCATGGTTCATTAAAGTGAAATTAATCTAAAACCAGAATTTAGGTAGTTGTTGTAGGACACTCCAAGGCCTGATATTTTCTCATTCTCTTGTACAGAAGTGCTTGTGTTGTAAGGCAATTTCTGCTGCCTGTTGTGGCTGTGTACTTGAGTAGGTGTGCAGGATCTGGATGTCTCTTCTGAGTAATTTTGAGACTTACAAGGACATAATGAGTTTGAATAAATGCTGTTGCTTTATTGTTTTCTTCTGTGAAATACTGATCAAAACAATAGCTTTAACTGTTGTAGGATGTATCTGCCTCTGCTTACCTCATAAGATCCTAGAGAAGGATTAAATGATGTGGTTATGGTGCTCAGAGGCAGAATATTTGGTTGGTATAGGCAGTGAGTCTCCAGGTCTTGTTTTTCATGGACTAGTTTTTCCCAAGGCAGCTCCTAGGGCAATTTTGTGCAGCTTGGAGGGAGGCTGGGTCACCTCAAGTATGCAGAAGTGCTGGGGGGTAGTGAGGTGCAGAGGAGCAGTCCCAGCCACAGAACGTTTTCCACAGTCAGGAACTGGACATCTGTCACTGTGTCTGTGTTGCTTTTAGGCCCAGCCTGGGGAAGTCTGCACTGCAGCGACAGCTTCAGCTTTCCGAAAACTGGCTCTTGGGTTTGGGTGTTCGTATAAAAGTGGCCGTGGCTGTACCCAGTGTTCAGGTGGTGGCCAGCCTTGGCTCTGAGGTTGCTGCCTGCACATGGCTTGATAGGTAGTTCTCTGTGCCTGGGATTGGCCTGGGCTGGCTCTTGTATAGTGGGAACCATGTTCCTTCTGCTGTGAAGCTGCTCAGAGTTAAACTGCGGAGGAACAGAGAGGAGGAGGGATGGGGAACGACAAGAAACATTTGTTTCGGTGACATCTAAGTTTTGATGAAAAATTGAATTGAACATTTGTATGCACTCAATTAAGAGGGGGAAAAAAAAAGTACAGTTTTATTCTTACTGGCCTAGCATGTGATGTTGCTGTCATGGACTCACACATCGCCAGAAGGGAGCAACACATAACAAGAGCAGAGCAACCATGTGGTCCCTGCAGGTGTGGGCAGCGGGGCGAGCACTTTGCCAGTCACAGGGCTCAGTGCCGCCAAGGTCTGGAGGTGCAGCTGACCATCTGCTGACCACCAGCCATTCCCTGCTGGGTCCTGGGGCCAGACCCTCAGATTGTTCTGTCTTCTCGTACTCCATCTCCTCTGGCTGCTCCTCGGTCCTTCCTTTCTTTCTCAAGTATGTCAGCAAAGGTTTTTGTTTTAGTGAGGGCTTTTGTTTGCACAAGGAGCAAGGTACTGTTGCCCTCTCTGCATACCTACCCAAAAACCAGCTCCAGGCAGTATGTTCTTCTTCCCCCACTTATGGGGCAAAACTCATGTTGGACTATCTGTTCTTAATACCCTTTCATTAGAAAACAGCAACACCTTGACTGCTCAGCATGAAGCTAGATGGGTGGGCTGCATCCCACACTGGCTGGGGAAAATGGCAATTCCTCCTCCACTCTCGGCACAGAATGTGCTGTTTTCTTGCATGTATTATTTGCACTTTACAAATATTTCTTTTGCTTGACACCATGCAAAACAATGCTGTTTTGTTTTCAATATTTCTTTCTCTTTGTCAAATGTTTGTGTTTAAGACTTGATTAATTAAAGCTCTTGGGAAAATTAACTTAAGTAGAGCCTGCCTTTTTTGATGGCAAAACAAAGCATGAGACAGTTTGAGTGGAACCAGTGTTTATCTTGCTCACAAATGAAGGCCCAGATAATACTGTGCATATTGCTATTGTTTTCGTTCCTTTTAGTGCTTTTTTTGGGTCCATCAAGTGATTTAATATGCAGCAGGCATCATCAAAAGCTAGCCTAACAAGCAGCCTGATGCTTTCAGCAATGCTTGCTCATTCTTAATAACTTTTTATTAGATCAGTTGAGTAATTTCAGCAGATTGTGGATCGCCCTTAGACACATATTGTATGTATTTAAAACCACCTTTCCTCTGCTTCTCACCTGGTGGCTGGAAATGTGTTTTGCCTCTGGTTAGCTCTGCAATCTGGCTTTTTAAGAGAACATCTGACACTCATAATGTTACCTCCATTATCATAGCTATTCATTAACTTTTGATAGCGCTAGTTGTTCTCGTATGGCATTTTGTGAATGGTAATGTTACCCATGAGCCCAAAACCCCTTAGAGCAGAGCACCCCAGTTGATTCGCTCCTGAGGGCATCAGTGGGAAGGGAACCAAGCCTCTTGCCAAAGCAGGGGCAAGGGTCCCTGCAGGGTAGGCATGAGGGTTTTTTGTCCTTGCAGACTGTGACAGGACTTCAAAGCAAATGCTTTGTAGCTTTGTGCCTATGTGCTCCCCTTCAGGCTTCCTGGGCTTTCCTCAGCCCACCAGGACAGCCCCAGGCTCCTGACTGATCAGAGGAGGAGGTATTACCTTTGGTAGAAAATGGGTAGTGTGCACCATTTAAAAAAAGAAAATGAGGACTGCAGTTGGGCAAATCAATCTGGAAAGTGTCTTGGCTATAAATGTGGTCCTAGGTCTCTGCCTGCAACATGTATGTTGTCCTTTTCTCTCCCTTTTCTTGTCAAAGTGACAGACTGCATTTTTGGTCCACCAATTTATTTAAATCTGTGGAAAAACTGAGATCTTGAGGTCTTGAGCTTTGTGGGTTTTTTTTGTGGTGTTTTGTTTTGTTTTTTTTTTTTTTGTTTTTTTTTTTGTTTTTTTTTTTTTTTTTTTGTTGTTTTTTTTTTTTGTTTTTTTGTTTTTTGTTTTTTTTTTGTTTTTTTTCCCTATGTAGGAATTCAGCAGAACAGGGGTTTTGGTGACACCAGTCATGAAAGTACCAAACCAAGCTGTGCAGAGGTTTCTGGGCTTGGCCCCTGTTGCAAGCTAGGTAGCTCTGTCAGCAGGAATTATATGTAAATATTCCAAGGACAGAGGTTTGATTAAGGGGCTGCTGAAACCTACTGCATCAACCCCTGCTGGCTGTGGGGGGCACCACTGGCCGGTCCCCAGGTAAAGCAGCCATGCCCTGTGCTGCTGTGGTCAGGGGGCTTTGCTCCCAGGATGAACCCTGAGGAAGGGCAAACCACCCGGGGCTAGTAAGGTCAGACCCTTAAAAACTTGGGAGGTGGGCTGGGCTGTAAAATCTAGTTAATAAACACTCTGCATTACAGGTGGAACAACACGCGAGACCTTGAAGAATCATTATTTGCCATCCCAATTGTACTTCATGTCAGCATCACTTTCTTTTTTCTTCTCTTTCATCTTCAGATTATTCCTACAAATGAAGAGGAAATAATTCTGACAATCATTTATCGAAGGTAGCTAATAAAACAATGGAAGGCTGGAGCATAAATGGGATGTTGTGACAGATGTAGATGATTATTAACCAGCTGATGTTTCCGCAAAGGCTTATAATCATAAACACAGCATGGAGTGTATCTGGGTATATTAATAGCAAAGGTTTTATGGAAAAATCTGAGTGTGGGCTTTTTCTTTAACATCCCATTTCCTGCTTTAATTGATAGAGTGTGAAGCTTTCACACAAATAATTTGGAAAAGATTATTTTGCATCTCTGACATTAAGTACATGGTACAGGCCAGGAACAACATATTACGGAAGGATTTCTTGAAAAGAACTCCTACAGTGATGCTTTTTTGAGATGTGACTAGTGACAAATGCTAAACTCAATGACATAATAAAGCCAAGTGGCTGTGGTAGAGGAGTATCTATTTGTGTCTATGCAACCTGTGTTTTAATGTGGCTTTGCAAGAAAAAGGAAGATATTATCAGAGGAAGATATTATCATTATGCTACAAAACTTGTGGGCTATGCTTCCAATTTTTCTCTGGCTTTCTATCGAATGTCCTCTTATTTAGTTTTAGTCTCACTGTCATGTGTTATGTTTTGGGAAATAAAATGCCAGGTTTGCACTGTAATCACTGGGTTAGAGTTGAAATACTTCAAATGTGCACTTTTCTTTCTGAGGCTCTGCTACAACTTTGGCCCATCATTCTCCTTTTCTGAATTTCTGAGGGGGGAATAAAAAAGTTAAAGAGAAATCATCCAGCAATGAAAGCTCTGTTTAACATCTTATACCACAACTCTGCAAGTATTGAGTTCTGATACCATTTGCAAGCATAAACAGCTTGCCTTATAGCAGCTAGTATTTTTGATGTGTAGAGTGGTTTCTTGCAACGGGGATAAAGTCGGGTAGAAAATGTTGAGGAAGGGAAATATCGCGATACCGCTATAATGCATTGGCGTTCATACTGTCTTTTTAATGTATGGGTTGTTTTAATAATTTGTATTCTGTCAGTACCAGCCAATATATTCCAGGCGTTTTGTGACAGGAATGGCCTCATCTTGAAATTTGAAGATAAGGGAAAGGAATATAAATTTAATCTGAAGATATGTACAGGAACCAGTTTCTACACCAGTTAACCCCAGCACTCCAGAAATGTAATATAAAGCTGAAGGGAACCAGTGGCGGTTCTTCTCGCTGCAGCAAGTGCTTTCTGCAAGGACGCTGATGAGTCTGCAGCAAAATACACCACTTACTCCACGTGGTCTCTCTTAGCTTCAGAGCCTGTTTTCTGGTGGCTAATTAAAAAACAAAACAAAACCAAAAACCAACCAAACAAAAAGCCAAAGCTCAAACTTTACTGTACTTGATCTTAATTATTGTTCTCTTTTGTATTTTTTTCCCCAAAGCTAGAGAAATCTGCTTAAATTAAGCAGTCTGTGCCAAGTGAAATCATTCAATTATTGGTGCTTTTTGGTCTTTCCTTTGAGTAAACAGAGCCTTCCTGACGGAAGGGCAGTTCCTCAGGAATTCCTTTATGGTGAATTAGGCAGGGCAGTGATGAATAACTGGGGGCAAAGGACACTCTGAGCAGCGAACCAAATTGATTACCTAAGTCCTCTGCTAACTTCTTGAGGGCAATTTTGGATGGGCCCGGTATCCTCTGAGGCATAGGTGGAGCCTGATCTCACCCCAGGAGCCTGCTCTTGTTAATGTTTTCTACTGTGTAATCTGTCATGCCTGCACACAGTTATAGAGGCCTAAAACTGTAATGGATCAAGGGTTTGTAAGAAAGACCAGAAACTGGAGTCTTTATACATTCTCATGGACTCCGGGTGGTGGCGAGAGGACATGACTCTGGTGCTCCAAGCAGACCAGTGTTACCAGTCATCTGCCTTTTCACCCTCTGCTCCCCAGCTAGGGTGCCCCTGCCAGGCAGCTAGCTCTGTGGCTGGCTCACCATGGTGGCATTCCCTCTCAGCACCTCTGTGGCAGGCAGCTCCAACAGATGTGGGTTTTGCCGTGTGGCTGTCACCTATCCAGGGGCTGCAGAGGACCAGCCTGTCCATGTCCCCGCTCGCTCCCGTACCCCAGCGCAGAGCATGGACCTACTGGGGGAACACAGCAACATGATTTCACCATTGTGCCATGATTTGAGGAGAGGTTAAAGCATCTGACAGGAAACCTAGAAAGACTCTTTTTACAAATATTCTCTGTCTACAGCAAACCTGTGATCTGCCATAACTTGTTATAGGAGAGAACAAAGCGTCATGGCATGGACTGTCTTTAAGTGCACATGATTTAGTGGGAAACTAATGTGCTCCCTATCATGTTGAGAGACTTGTCATTCCCAGTAGTCCTTTCTTTTATTTTTTTTCTGTAATTCTGGCTACTGACACTGTCACTGTGACAGCAGAGCTTCAAGCCAGTCTGTAGGAGTAGGGAGCGTGATACACCCTATTGTATCCTGTGCAAAATTAACATGCTGTCTGATCCCTATCTGGAAAGGTTAAGTTGAATCAAAGTTTGTTTATTACACTTTTTTTTTTTTTTTCCCACTGTCCTTTCATGTCCTTTGAGTGATCCCCTCAAGATTTAGTGAAAATATGACCCATTGTTTCCCATCTGGTTAGGTTTGAAGAGGCCCTGAATTTAATATTAAGTGCTGCTCCCTGCTGAACATGTTTGGGATGTGACTGGAGACAGTGAGGAAATGGGATGTTGAACTTGGGGTGAGAGCAGGAGGGAGCGATGAATTCAGCTGTTCACGTTTGCACTGCCAGCTTGCTGCACTGATAAGAAACTATTTCAGCACTGTTTGGTATTTTCAGAGTTAGGCTGATGATGAAATACACTGCTTCTCATGGAAACTATACTGACTTACTGTAAAATAAGCTTTGAAGTGGGTTTAGGAGCATCCCTGCTATCACTTTCTAAAAAGCATGGACTTGGTTCCTGAGGTACTATAGCAGAGCAGCACTGTAAGTGGTAGTGCTCAGGCTGGGGAGGTTTCCAGACAGTGCTGTAGCAGCTCTTAGGCTGTGTTCCTTACATTTTCTCTGAAAAAAGAAAATTCAAAGGGTGTCAAGCTTTGAGGGTGATTTGAGCTAGTGGTTTTAATCAAATCTACACCCCAGGTGCCTATATAGAACAGATATTCAGTGCCTGATGAATGCTGATCTCTGTTTCCGTTTTGGATTTTTTTTTTTTCAATTAAAAAAAAAAAAATTGTTGTTGTTTTTGTTTGTGTGTGGGGTTTTTGTTTGTTTTTGTTGCTTTTACTGGTTTTGTTTTTTGTTTTGTTTTTAAAATTTTAAATGGAGTGTTCCAGGAGGAGATAGGAGGAGCATCAGGTGGAAGAGACACAGGACAGCAGTTAAAGTTCTCTTTTTCTAAATTCCCTGGTGGCAGATTGTCATGCACAGCTTAGATTTACTCTTCATTTCCAGCTTCTTGCAAGCAATTGCTACTTCCAGTGGCAAGTCTCAAGATAATCAGCAAATCCCTGAAAGAGTAACTTTTTTTTCTTGGAGAATAAAGGAAGGAGAAGCATTACGAGAAGCTATATTTCATTATCTTGGATATTCAGAACGGAAGTGAGTTCTGACACAGACCTCTCTCAACTTCTTGAATTAAGTTCTCATGCTCTATGAAAATGTTTTCTGGGGCAATATGCTTCCATCCAACAAATATTTAATTGGCTGCACCTTCATTAGAAATAAAGAACTGTCCTGCTATAGATGGCACATGCTTGTCTTGGGATTTGTGCTTTTTCTTCCTTCAAATTGAGCGGAAATGGTAGATGATGTGCAGAGCGATGGGAAAACAGGAAAAGCTGGGTGGGAAATGAAGTTCATAGACTGTCCAGATATTTTTCTTTTTCTTGTCATGACCTTACGCAGAAAGTCAGTCTGATGCAAATTCACAGGTTACGTGGTACAGAGGTCACACATGGAAGAGTTTGTCGCATGCTAAGTTTTGTGTTTGGTTTCTTTGCTTTTTAGTGCTATTTGTTGGAGAAGCTTATAGGAGCATGGGAAGCCTGGCTGGGTTCTGGCCAAAGAATTGCAGCTGGTCTCCTAATTGCAAAAAGGGAGAATGATATACAGGCCTGTGGGGATCTGTCAGACACAGATTTATTGGGCAGGATGGAGAAGGACTTAAAGCTATCGCCTCCTCTCAGTCACCCCCTCCCCATATAGTGCACGTGCACTGAGGTTCATGATACTTTTGCAGCCATGCGAAAGTCATCATCTGGAGCACCCTTATCATCTCCCTGACTCCTGCCCAGTTTGCATCTTCTCCACGTTCCAGTTAATGGCTGCATAATGTGGGAAATAATGTGCAAAATGATTTTACCCATACCAAAATAAGGGATTCTGCAGTTTAAGGGCTGCAAAGTGATAATCTGACCACCTTTGCCATCTCCTGTGCCTCCTCAGACATCAATAAAGAAAAACACATCAAGATTGTCCCTGGTGAAAGTAAGAACCCATGTGTGCTGACTGCTGCAGCACCAGCTAGTTGGAATAGTTAAAAAGAATTTAAAAACAAGTTTGTCAGAAGTGAAATTTGTTGTTTTGTGCTGATTTCTGCAAAACTTGGGTCCCCAAAGATGTTCTTGGGACAGTACCTGGGGAGGAGGAGGAGGGAGAAGGACCAGTTCATATTAGGAGTCTGTGTTTTTCTTCAATGACTTGCATGTAACTTCCCTCATGATTTTTGATTATTGGAAAAAGAAAGGGGTAGGAGCTTATACGGAAAATGGGCAAAAACATGCTTGTCATTCAGTTGTGCAGTTGCAGGCTTTAGCTAATGCATCTTGGACTTCTCACTGCCTTTGCCCCCTGCACAGCCCAACCCTCTTGCAGGGACTGCAAATGGAAGTGTACAGTGAGGGCATGATTTTGTACCATTTACCTAATACCGTGGCTGCTCTGGGAACACAGTTTGTCCCAAGATAATTTGAAGAAAATTCATAGCTGGTAGTGAAATCCTGGCTCTGCGGTAAGCAACCTCATGCTAATTTTGGTCTAACTGGGTTTCACCAGTGGAAGAGAATTCATCAAAAAGAAATATTTTTGTAAAGAGGGTAAGTATTGGTGAAGCCTTAAGCACTAGTTCAGGATACAGGACCTCAGTAGGATAAAGACATGTTAAAAGTTAAACTTGTGCTTAAAATGCTTTTCTGAGGTTTTTCACAAATGGAAACTCTGAGTGTTCCAGTTGTGTACTCTGGCTGCAGGATTCTGGAGTGTATGCGCCACCCTAACATAATGTTTTTCAAAGCCAGGGGAACTATTGCATATTATGTCATTCTTCATTTCATGACACTCTTGATGCAAACCAGGACAGGAAGCTGGCTGGGATCACGATATGTCAATTTTTTTTTTTTTTTTAAATTTTTATTTTTTTCTCATCTCCTTGCTCTCTAGAAGGAAAAAAAACATTAAAGCAAAAAAAATAAAGGACAGGCTTAGAAATCTAAGTGGATAAATGCTTCCCTTTTGAGAGAAACTGTGAACTGTGCACAGTTTCTTTAGTTTTCTGTACAACGTAAGTCTTGATAACAAAAATAAATATTAAAAAATTAAAAGTAGCATTAACATTGTTTTATAGCCACTGTTTCCTTTTTGACCTTGCTGCTTGACTGTGATTACAAGAGAAGCTGATCAAGAGATCTTAAGAGTTGCAGTTTCCTGGGATTGTCTGTCATAAGGATGAAAAGCAAAAGAATAGTTTTCCATCGTGAAGTATGTGCCAGTATATTTTAAAGTGTCCTTAAAAGACTTTTCTTGGGACATAATTGAGTGGATTCAAGGGCCCAAGAGGCCAGACCGACAAACACATATCAGTCCTTAAGGTATATATATATTTTTTTAAATGAAAGTCAGCAGTTGATCTCGGTAACATTTCGTGTGTAAAATCCTGGCATGCCTTTTGGTGTTGGTTTGCTATCCGGATTGTTTACATTAGGAAGTGGAGTGACCTAAAGAATTAAGCATTTCTGTTAGGAAGCATTGCTCCTTTATCATGAATATGTAAAGTGCCCCCTTTGGCAAGCAGCTGGAATCAAGCAGTGGGAGGCAGTAGGATTGATCTTTTGCTTTTCCTTAACATCCAAGTCCCCTTTTCAACTATCACTTTACTGAGACAGCACTGTCTTGATTTATCTCAGGGCCAGGACAAAAGCACTTCCCTCAATGACCTTGAATTTCTGCAGCCCCCTCCATCTGCTGGTTTGGTGTTTTGAGCTACATGTGCTTGTGTGCACAGCAGAACCTGGAGAAGCCTGGCTGCTGACTGGCTCTATTTGTGGTTTTTCCTACTCAAATGCATTGCACCAAAAGCTATACATGGATGAAGGATAGCTATTCTATTCAGCAATTTTGGTAATTTTTTTTACTTGGAATAACAATATTTTCATTTCCTTAGACTCCGATGGGATCACTGTCATGTGAATGCTGGTGTCGCTGTGAGCAAAATTGGTGCCTAGGGTATCAAGACGGAGCCCTTTAATGTTCTTTGCTGCTGAGATATCTCTTCTGTAGTTGGGTAGTTAGCTGCATACTGATAATTTGTTCTTGTCTAGAAAGTGACTCATGATCAGTTAAATTTCAAGTAGCAGTGCCATGAATCCAACACTTTCCTGTATGTATGGGTGTAAAGATACTTTGCCTTTCCCTTGAGAGGCTGTATGTGACCCGTCTTCCTCTTTTCAAAATTGGGTTTGTTCTGTTCTGGAAAAATGACAGCTGTACCTGTCAGTCTTCAGGTGGATAAAAGATGCCTCAAAGTTAAGTGCTATTGCATCTACCTGCCGTTGTAGGGGAACAGCCATGGAAAAGGAGGGTTTTGGGGTTGGTTCCTCATGCAGAGCCTGTGCAAAGAGGCTCCAGACCAAGTGCAGCGATTTTACGAGCATGAAACAGTAAATGGCGTTTTGTCTGATTCTTATTATGCAATTGCATTACCTTCATGTGTGGCCTGGGGAGGGAAGTGAGAAGGGAGGGCAGAGCAAACCAACCTTCAGTTATCTTCCTGGTGGTAAACCAGAGTTTTAGGGTAGGAGAAAACCAGATCAATGTCTGGTATCTCTGACTGCAGGCTTTTGCAGTGTTTAAATCCTTTATGTGTGTGGAAACTGGACTTACCAGCATGGGAGGGTTTGGAGTGTCTTGTGCTGCCATACTAAGGATTCACTATTAACACATGTAGTTAATGTGTTAAATCTATTTTGTACTGGGTTCTAATTGTTTTCCCAGAGCTGGGTGGGTTCTACTCAGCTGTTTACCTTGAAAAATTTTGGTTTGCAGCTGAGAAGCTGTCATCATACTTATCTTTTTGTATATCAGTAAGTAATGTTATACTGAATCATCCTTATTTAAACATTTGTATGATTGTACCTAGTTTTAGCAAATTCTTAATTAGACACTTTCATGTATACATTCACATATGACATTTTCATACCTTGTTATCTGTTAGTTGTGTGAAGTTCTGTTTTTTGGAAATTTGAGTTAAATTTAAAATGGATAAAATGGATAAACAATGTATTTATTTTAGTTTGTTGACCAGAACATCTTAAATGTGATAGCTACAAGAAGAGAATGAAGAAAGTTTATAAAAATATGCAGCTGTTTAACTGAACTAAACCCAGTAAGTTCAAAAGACCCATGGAAGTGGAGCTATGCTGCCCTCCTTCCCAGCACCTTCCACACCAGCCAGGCTTCCAGCTCCTTATGAAAAGAGCAAATGATGCTGAGTATGGGGACAACTAAATGATGCCTGGAACCCATGTGATGTTGGCCCAAGATGAGTTTATTGGGGAAGAAAAGGAGCAAGTAGGATAGTGATGAGTATTTGAGGACAGAGTTGATGAAAAAGGTTAAAATTTGCTAGGTGAAATATGTTTTTTTGAAGTAAATTAAAAGGAGGCGCACTAAGATATGTGGTCTGAAAACCAGTGTGTGTTTTTGTGGTTGTTTGTGTGGGGTTTGTTTTGTTTAGTTTGGTTTTTTCTTTTTGTATGTAATGTTGGCAAAATCAATTGTCTTTACTGCTCTTAGACTCCCCTCCACACTCTACAGATGTTTGGTGAAAACTTTATAAACACTTGAGCAGTCTGTGAACTTAGTCTGTGTCTTGACAACAGTTTATGGACAGATTAATGGCCTGTGTTACTGTAGGTGTGGGTTTCCTCTTCTGTCTCCTGTTGGTGGAACTAAAATATCCATAGATGTGGCTTTTGCGGAAAAAAAAAAAAAAAAAAAATCTAAAACCAACAACAAACAGAAAACCAACCAGCCAAACAACAACAACCACCAAACAAAAAACAATCCCCAAACCCCAGGGACACACTCTCTTAAGGCACAGCTTCAGATAAGAAAGCAAAATGGAGAAATTCCCTTCCAAAAGCTGAAGAAGAAAGATATCTATGTTACATGCCCTATAGAGTAATGACTTATGGCTCTTAAGAACTACTTATCTTGAATTCTTAGAGCAGGGAAAAGCAGAGTAGATGCCACCTATTG
The DNA here is from genome assembly GCF_037038585.1 of Patagioenas fasciata. Lineage (NCBI taxonomy): Eukaryota > Metazoa > Chordata > Aves > Columbiformes > Columbidae > Patagioenas > Patagioenas fasciata. The sequence goes on from NC_092522.1 coordinate 60,587,787, forward strand.
AATCACCAGAGGAAGGAGAAGTGTGCTAGTTATTTTAACTCTTGGTTAGGCAAATAGGATTAGCTATGGTGGATTAAAATGATCAGGTCTGAATTTTAATATAAGTAGAAGCCCAGACCATATGTCTTTGGGGAACCCCATCTGGTTTCAGGCATTTTTAGTGGGAAAATGAGACAATTTTGATATTTTGTCATCTGTTGTGAGGTTTTTTGGGACCGGGGGGGATTGCTGCAGTTTCTATTTGTTCAGTTCATGAAGTTCCTACTGGAATAATATTCTGTACGTGAAATGCATTGGGTTTGTTTTCCCATTTGTCAGCTTTACACAATGTCTTCTAAAAGGACAGATACAACTTGAAAACAAAAGGGGATAAAAAAAAAAAAAAAAGACGACACCTCAGAGTTCACTATTTCTCTGAGGTGACCATTTTTTAGAAGGAAACAGATCTTCCTCCACTGTTCCCTGACTGACTTACATAAGTCCCATAAATCTTCCACGTAGTCTTGAAATGCAGGTCTCTTGGTTCCCTTGCTTCCCTGAGTGCTCACAGGTTCAGTCTTCAGCTGATGATACAAAGGAAGCAGAGAAATGGATGAAACTAGATGAAACAGATGAATTAAACAGAGTGAAACACCCTGGTTATCCTTTTCTTCAGCATTTCTTTCTTTGCTTCAGAATAATTACACTGATTTTGTTGGAGTTATTCCTGATGTAAAAGTGCTGGTCAGGCATCATTATGGTGGTCTTCGTCTGTCATGTGAGTGGTGTTGTAGGTGTTACCAACCAAATTGCTTTAAAATACCACAAAAGTGGTGGGTTTTTTTTTTCTTTTTTAAAGACAAAACGGTATACACTTAAAATAAAAATCTCGCACATGACCTCCTTGTTTAGAGTCAGCCAAATGTGAATTCATGAGTTCATTTGCTTAGTTTTGCTGAGAAGGAGTTCATCTTCTTTCTACCTTAGTCCCCAGTTCTGCTGTCAACTTGGAGCCTCCAGCCTGTGGGATAAAGTTACTGTTTCATCTGTCACCTCGTTTGAATCCTAAATGGCTGCATCACCTTGTAGAGTACAAAGTAACAATAGGAAACAGAAAAAAATAATACTGAGCAAGACTTGTATTACAAGGGAAAGTGAAAGGAGCTGTTGCTTTTAGTCCCCAGGGAGGAGAAAGGAAAAAGCAGCACAATGACTGAGCAACATAAGCCAAGCACAGGAAGAAAGTTGCTGTTTATGGGCTTCCTAGGAGTACACGCATAAAGCTCAGTGTAGCATGAGAAATGCAATAATACAGAAAGGAAGAAGAAATTGGTAGTTCTAAATATAAATTTGTGCATAACAGAAGAGCCACACAACACTTTTCTGCACAGAAATTGTATTTCTTAGTTAGTAAATGGTACTTTTGGTGTCACCAGGAATTCTGTTTCCTAGGTTATCAACACAATATGATTTTCTTAGTCCATGTTGTACACTTGCCAGAAATGCCATCCTCTGAGTCTGTGCTCTGAACTCTGGTATTTATTTAACCCAGCTTCCAGTGTTTTGAAGAGTTGTCTCCCTTCCCAATCATACTCCAGACAAGCTTGGTTATAACTGTTTCTAATTTTCTCAGCCAGTAAGAATAAATGAGAGAAGGCAAGACCAAATCTGCTGTTTCCACTCCATTCTTGAACAAAAAGTGATTTAAACAAGTAACATCTCTCAAGAACCTTCTATCTTGTGCATTCATTTATACTGGCACAAAGCAGGAGGAAAGTGGTATGTACTGTGATGGGTCTAATTTGATGCCCAGCTTACACTTGCACAGTAAGGTCTGGCCTTCTGTAGAGACTGCTTTAAAGGGAGCTGGATGTTCTTCACAGGAATGAAGCTTGAATTGTAGTCCTGTCTTTAGAAAATGCACATGCATCTATTTGTGTTTATTCATAAGTTCTTGTATTTAAAAATGAGTCAAGGAGAGAAAGGTGTTTTGCCTGTTATTGCCAAATGATGTGCTGCATGCAAATAGGGCAACTGTTTTCTTCCACCATCTGTAATGATCAGGTATCCACCACAGAAACCTGTAGAAAGCAGACATGGAAAAGCCACCAAATATTGTTGAGCCAGTGAATTACATTTACTAGCATCAGTTCGTAATGATGCTGGGGCTTCTCTCCACACCAAGGCAGAGGGGCTTTTTCCTTGGGAGGAGCTTGGCAGCAGAGCTGTTGGCCAGAAAGCTCTATTCAGACTCCTGCCAAGGGGCTGGCCGGTGTCTCCGTTTTCCCGTCAGCCTATGGCTTGCAAACTGTGATAGGCATTTGGCTTAAGGGGTTCTCAGCTTCTGCTGCCAGAAAGTGTGAAGATGTGTTTCTGTTCTTGCTCTTGTCTAAACAACCCAGAAAGTCTGGCAGCTGTAGGTGTGGCTCTTTGACAAATTTCTGGTCCTCTTCCTTCTCTTGCATATTTTTCTGTCAGTAGTTCTGAATCCTACCTCTGCTGCAGTAATACTTTCTTAAGCAATAGTACCAAGAAAAACCCTCCAAAACACACCCAAGCAGCAGTCCTTCTGCTCTTCTGTCCCTAAACACTGGTAAGGCCATCGATGGAGTACTGTGTCTAGTTCTGGATTCCCCAGTATGGAAGAGAGATAAATGTACTGTACAGAGTTTGATGAAGGCTCACAAGGATGATGAAAGGACTAGAGCACCTCTCCTGTGACGAAAGACTGAGAGAGCTGGGACTGTTTAGCCTGACGAAGGCTCAGGAGGATCTCATCAGTGTGTACAAATACCTGAAGGGACAGTGCAGATGGGATAGAGCCAGGCTCTTCTCAGTGATATTCCATGGCAGGACCAGAGGCAATGGACACAAACTGAAACGCTGAAGGTTCCCTCTGAACATCAGGAAACTTCTTTACTGTGAGAGTGACAGAGTGCTGGCACGGGTTGCCAAACAAAAGTTTGTAGTGTCTCCATCCTTGGAGACATTCAAACCCCATCTGGGTGTGGTCCTGGGCACCTCACTCTAGGTTGCTCCATGTTGGAGCAGATCACCTCCAGAGGTCCCTTCCAACCTCAGCTATTCTGTGATTCTGAAACCTGGCATGACCCTTGAATAGTTGACCATTCTCATATACTAGCAATGGAATTGCTTATAGTTTAAATTATCTGTTTCTGTGTACGTTGATGAAGTAACAAAGAACAAACTCAAAAATGTTTGCAATCTCTGCAAGGATCACTGCTGAGTTTTCACTTTGTGTTGTAGCTTGGTTGCTGTAACAGCTACAAACGATGTAATTGAGACTAATCTGATTTATTAAAAGCAATGTGCTGCTCTGTGAGTGTAGTTTCACTCAGTTCTTCAGATGCTGGTGGGCCTAACAGCTCTCCCAACTAGGGAGGACTTACTGCCTGTCAGGGACATTGAGCATTGACAATTTATCTTAACCTTCAAATACAGGCCACTGAATTGAAAATGAGGTTCTCTGCCTATGTTTCTGTGTGTCTGTGTATTCATTTATCAGTTTCATGGTTATCAGCATTAGCAGTTTGTTGTTGAAAAATAAGTTACCAAAACATGTTTCAGCTTTTTACATGGACATAATTTTTTCCAAAATTTCACATTTCAAGAAAAGTATTTTATTGAACATGTGATTTTTTGGAACATTTCAAGCACTTTTAATTACTAGAAGTAGTGATTTGTCCAAATTAAAATATTAGATTGGAACCACTTTGAAAGCATAGAGCTGAAATGCAAACTAGACTGTGGATTTGATTTATTCCAGACACAATTAAGTGAAACTTTGAGATCCAGACATTCCTAGTTTTTGAATATTGTTCAAATTCTAGGTCCAGACTTGAATCTTGCACCGGAAGGTTGGCCAATTTATATATCACTTGGGGATGTTTAACAAAGTTTGATTAGACCTGGAAGGTAATGACTGCATAATATTTCTGTTGAATAGAGAGAGGAGTTAAGAATTTCCTGGGGATGGCCCTGGGGTCATCTTGCAGTTCACAAATATGTCCTGCAAGAAGAGGTTGCAGACTGTCTTATACATTGCAAAACTAATGTCAGTGTTGATAAACTGATTATGTAGCATGTGTTAAGTGAGCAGAATGTTCGTTTTCTGTATTTAGTATAGTTAAAGAAGGTGATAGTTTGCTTTATGTGAAGTTAACCTTTTCTTGATTTTATTTATTTATTTTACTTTATTATATCAAATTTGTGGAAAAACGGAGATGTAATAATCTGAATTTAAGCCAAGGCAAGGGATATGTTTTGACGTGTTTGTTCAGTGTACCTTGCCAGCCCCGCATAAAATCAAAAACACAATACACTAAATCAAGTTAGACATATTTTTAAGGACCATACTGAAATGAAAAGCAGATCTATGTGACTTCATCCTCTGTGTGCTTCCGCTGCTTTTGGTCTGATCCAAAGCACACGGAAGTCAATGGGAGCCATTCTATTATCTGTGGTTGGCTTGGGTTGGGCTTTTAGTAATGCCACTGTGTCAGCAATAATATTTCAGGAAGCTGAAAGGCAGCTTGATAAGGTGAGAGAGCAGGCAGGACTCAGAAATCATGGTTTCAGAGTAGCCTGTTCACATGGGCTTGAGCATTGTTTAGAAAGAGTAAAGCACTTCGGAAAAACAGGTCTGCTTCTACAAATTGCTTAGGGATACTGAAGTCAAAGAGCATCCAAACATTGCTTTGTGGGTTGCCTTTACTGCAATACAGTTAGTGTTTTATTATATATGGAAAAATGGTATAGAATTCCCCTCTGGGCCCCATGGAAAAAGTGAACCATCAGAAACGTTAATTATAATCCACTTCTCCGATGCCAGGAAAGAGGAAAGAGTCCTTGAGGCTGCCATACCCTAACAAGATATCCTGTTGAGGTCAAGAACATTTTTTTTCCTTCCCTGATCTTAGCTTTCTACCTCAGGCAAGGAGAAAGGAACTCAAATTAGTTGAGAGAAAATAGGAAACAGAAAATGCCGATGCTCTGCTTGTTAATTCACGTTAAACTCTGGGATCTGTGTGGGGAAAGGCTTGTGTCTTTCTTGCATTCTTCCTAGTTACTGTGAAGAGCCCCATTACACTGTCCCTAGGAGATGGATGGAAGCAGCGTGACTGTGTCTGGCCGGCTCAGCTTCGGGGGGAGTGCAGCACACGGGAGGGGGTGCAAGTGGGGCTGGGCTTGAGACCAGAATGTGCAGAATTTCACAACAAACCAGACATGATGAATTTTTGCAGATTGGGGTAGTAAGGATTACATCCTTAAATGGCTTAGCTTTGAAGGCAGTAAGTATGGGCAGCGAGGACCTCAGAAACCCCTGGTCCTTGATTTCCTTTTGTCCCTGATCTGGGAAATAAAACCCATCTCAGCTGCCCTCCCCATGGCTCAGACTGGAAGTGGGGAAGGATACCCCGTGCACAGCATGGAGAGGAGGAAATCCCTGGCCACATGACTTTGTGCAGATGGTCTTAGGCTTCTCACATAATCCTACATTTTTGTTTCTTGGGAGGTGCTCCACCTCTCCCTTGCCTGAGTGTAAGCATGTGTAGGAGGCTCAGTGGGGGGAATCTTGATGATTTAATTATTCCTTACATGTTGTTTGCCTGTGCTTGGGACAATTGAGCCTGCTATAATCAATCTTGCATGCTCTCAAACAGGAAAGTGCTACGTATGATCTAAGCTGCATGCTAAAATGTGGTTATTGGAAATTAATTTTATGGCTGAATAGGCTGGTATCATGTCGTCTCTTTGCTTTTTTGGGATTTTAGTTATTGATTCACAATGTCATGCTGGCAAAATATTTAATGTCTTTCTATTTAGCTAGCTGACTTAATCTTCTGCTTCTGGAAATGTTTATATGCAGATGACAAAATATAGATTTTCAATGTAAACCAGTGTCTTTTTGTTCATGTTAATTGAAAGGCTTAACTCTGTAGCATCTTTTTAAAGAATAGGAAAGGAATTTCCCCAGCTCCTATAATACACATTGAGGTAGTTTATTTTTGCTATTTCTTATCCACATTGTGGTTGCTTAGGAACAGAAGTAATAATATTAATTTTTAAGTTTTCTCTTTCTATTTGTCCTTCCATCAAACTGGCAATTCTCTATATCTGTTGTGTTCCATATGGTAATCTACTAAATATTTACATGTCTTCCTTTGTAGCTTTTGAATGCATTTGTAAATCTCTTTCTTCTCACACATGATCTGTGTTTTGGTAATAGGGGTCTATTGCAGGCATTCATAATTACTACACTAACATTCCTTACAAAGTTTATGTGAGGAATTCTGTTCAGGTGTTACAATTTTGAAGGGATTAAAAATTTTAGAGGCCTCCTAGTACTGTGAGGAAAATAAGACAGTCCTGTTGATTGTAAGTCTGTTGTGTTTTGTCCTGTGTTCAGGAAAGCTAGGATTACATGAGAGAGTTACTGCTGCAGCATGTTTGATTACTGTTAAGATAAGTGACAAAGGAATAATCCATCATAAGTAAAGCTGCTGTTATTCTGCTTCCTTACTAGTACTGTTCCACTTCATACTTATAGATACTAGATGTGGGAATATCTTTGAATGATCTAGCTCTTTAAGTATGAGTGTCATTTGTCTGTAACCTCTCATGCTGCTACATCAATTTGTTTATACCTGTCATCTATCATATGGCAGATGAGAAGAAAAATAAATAAACAGCTATTTTGCCTTTCCATCCCCATAACTGCCCATATGTTGAGATGCTTACTGTTGTTCACTTAGTGTTCAGGCTTGAAACAGCATGTTTCCAATTTCTCTTTAATATAATTTACTTGTTTACTTCATTTGGTAGATGCAGTGCATATCAGCAGCATATGTCCTCTTTGTTTAAAATGAGGTTTTTAAAAACTGTTGAGACGCTATACTATGGTGTGTATCCTTGCGGAAGCCAGCGCCCTCCTTCTTTCATTGTACGACGGGGATAATAGAAGCCTCTTGCCTACTTAGCTCATGTGATTAAAATGGGACACATTGTGATGTTCTCCTCAATTAGCATGATCAGTTCCCGGGGAGCAAGGGAACCCCGGCTGCAGTGGTTTGCGTTTTCCCCTGTAATGAGTAGAAAGAGTCTTTTGAGAACTGCTAAATAATTCAGACCATTAGGAACCTGTCAACTTAAACAATACGCTCTCTGACCAGAAAAATGGTTGTGAACAGTTGGACACCATGGCAGATGTTGAGCTTGTTCTCGTTGTTCACTCAGCTCCAGGCAAGTAGCTTTGCAGCCACTTGTGGGATCTGTGTGTTGCTCTATTCAGGCAGTGTGTATGGGTATGATCAACACATGTTAGCCAGAATTCTTTTAGCTTTTATACTCCAGTATTTCTTTTAGTTAATTTAATGGTACTGTAATAAGCTCCTAATATTGCAATTTACCACTTTTAGTAGGTTTGCCAGCTAGCTGTAATGAGAAATCACAATGAAGACTTTTTTAAAAGAAGCAAACAAACAACCCCCCTCCCCCTGAATTTGACATTTTTAATATTCCTTATGTTGTGTTAATTCCTTATTTTGTGTTTTGAAGTGCTTCTCTACTAACAGAAGGATTAGAAGTATTGTCAAGCAGAATTAGCTGTATACTCATATAACCCTAGGATCTGAAACTTCAGGGGAAACATTAATGTCTTGAAACTTCCTATAAACTAATGTGTTTATGCAGGAGTACTTTAGTTAAAATTCATTATGCAACAAAATCTATTTTGTATGCCTTTAGATGCATGCTATTGAAGCAAACACCAATTTGACATAATTTTATTAGAAACTTTGCCATACTTATCGTTCTGTTGCATTTATTTATGTCTGCAGATTTTTCTAACTTAATTGATGACAGAATGATCAGTATTATAATGAAAAATTATTAAATATATTTGGTTAGAAATCAACCCCTTAAACCTTCCCTGCCCTCCAGCAACTGGTTATTCTTCTACCTTGAATGGGTGATAGCAAATAGTCAATCTTGCACAAGCAATTAGCTGGTCTGTTGGATCAGTTAATGGAACAAGCTATGGTAGTAATGCAATGTGAAATAACATCTGTGCTTTATAAATATTTATGTTATAAGATCTCCTAGTATATTCTTGTGACAAATGACTCCACCTTCAAATATTTTTACATGTTTAATAGATGTGTGTGTGTTTTTTTTTTTTTTTTTTAATCAGGATGTGTGAAGGCATCAGTTCTCATTTTTTAACCTAATGCATTATCTTTTTTTTTTTTTTTTTTTTTTTTTTTTTTTTTTGGTGAGATTTGTCCAAGTTTTAGCCTTTTGTTCCTGCAAAGTAACAGTCCTAAATTGGGAGCATTTTTATACCTTCCCAGCTTTCTTGAGAACTCCATTAGAGGTTTCTGATTTGAGAAACGTGATTTAATTCCTACACATATCCGATTTTGGAAAACATGGGAACATGTTTTGAATTTCATGGGAAGTGTCTGTACACATCTGCCAGTCTCTGGATAAGCCATGATTGGCAAGATACTGAAATTTCTCCATGTGTGGCCATCCAGTGCCCATCTGTGGAGTATTGGCCAAGGGACCTTATGGACCAGGGATTTTCACACAGCCCAGCTGTATTAGTGTCAGGTCAGCCCGGCAAGAGAGGCAAAAGTAACATTTAATTATAGCTCAGAAGATACAGTTACCTAGTTAACAGAAATTTGTTACTGCTGGTTATGTATTGAAGAGAGTGAAGTAGGGTGCTTGTCAAAAAGGGTGCATCAGTTCTGCTGCAGTGATATAGAGGGTGTTTCAAAGAGATGGACCTAATTTGAAATCACTGTATCTTTGAAATTGAGTCAATCTTTTGGAAACACCCTGTGGAAAGTTCCTATCTTTTCCTGGGGTATTAGTATTTCTCTCTCACTTTATTTTTCAAAGATGAAGCTTTTACCGTTAGTTCTGAAGAAAATATAAAATAAAGAAGTGTGAGCCTCTGAGGCCATGGAGGGTGACCCTGTCTGTAGCAGTAGCTACCAATGGTTGTGAAGGCCACCTTGGTCTCAGAGGCTGACTCTTTTTAGGGCCTTCTTGATCTCAGATGTGGCAATGGCAACCTTGACAAAACAACACCCCATTTTTCTTGCTGAGCATGACATTATATGGTGTAGGATATCCATTTGGTCTGTTTGAGTCAGATATCCCAGCTGTCTCCCCTCCCAGCCTCTTGCCCACCTCAGGCTGCTTGCTGGTAGGACAGGGTGAGAACTGGAGAAAGCCTTGATACTGTGCCAGCACTGTTCAGCAATAGTGCAAACACTGGTGTGTTATCAACACTGTTTAGGTCACAAATCCAAAACGCAGAACCATAGGGGCTGCTATGAAGAAAATTAACTCTATCCCAGCCAGACCCAGTGTAGGGTTACTGATTGGTCATTGCAGGCCAGGCTTCTCACATCCAGTGCACTTAGTCATCTAAACTGAGGAGGTGGGTTTGCTGCATAGTTCACCTCTTTTTCTCTTCTAATTGATTTCCCATTTTTCAGTAATGTCTCTGCCACATGCCCTGCTATCACATGATCTTGCTGTGTCTTTCTTCATTTAATTATACTGAAATTAATAAGACAGTAACCAGAGGCACTTTGACTCCCGAACTATTCCATATAACTCACTTGAAAATAGAAAATAACCACAAATAGTAAGACCCTGTCTACAGCAGTGCTAGAGAACCCTGCAACATAAAAATAAAGGAAAAATTTCATCTTGTTTTAAACATCAGGCATGGCTTATTGCATGCCTTAAATGTCAGCGGGTTCTCCTGTTTTGGATGCTGGAAAAACCCATTTGAGAGGATCACGATGTGCATGTGGAGAGGGCCTGGGCAGGAGTCTCTCTGCTGAACTTGGAAGGGCACGCTGGCCTCACAGGGAGGTGGGGATGGGGAGCATCCCTTTGATCTCCTGTATTACAGCATTTCACAGGGACAACAGGAGCCTCTGACAGGAAGGTAGTAGCCACTTAAGGCATTGTAAGTCTCTGTGATAACTAAGGGTATAAAATTGTACTAATCTATGGCATTCTGACCTATAGCCAGAGCTGTTAAGGCTTGTGTTGATGCTGTCATTTGGGAAGTGAAATGTCCTGCTGGGGTCTGTGAGCTCTGTCGAGAAGAAACGTGCTAACACATGGGCTTCTGTTCACTGTTTTTCCATACTCCTCTGAATCAGAACTAAATAAAAATTACCTCAATTATATTTGTCCTTTTCCATTTGACAAACATTTGGAGCCCAGGAAGCCAAGTATGTGCACACTGGTTTGCAGAAAGGTGAGAAGTTCTCAGAAATTGAATTGATGTCTTCTGGAGAATTTCATGTGATTTAAGGTTTTCCCTTAATCACTGGCTGAATGGGCGATCACTGTATTTCTTGTGCAGTTCCCCTTCAAGGCCAAATATGCCAAGGATGGACCTCGAGTACAGTTTAATGAGACTATTTCTCTAGCAGATGTTGCGTGATTCAGATGTTTTAGTCATGAAATCAACAAAGCTTTGAAACTCATATCTGGTTATTAATCCTGTTGACAATAACATGTAATTATTTTTCAGCACTATAGTTACACTTAGCCTAGCACAACTTCCCAGCTTTCTTGAGAACTCCATTAGAGGTTTCTGATTTGAGAAACATGATGTTCTGCTTCAGAGTTCTTTAATTCCTACACATATCCCATTTTGGAAAACATGGGAACATGTTTTGGATTTCATGGGAAGTGTCTGTACACATCTGCCAGTCTCTGGATAAGCCATGATTGGCAAGATACTGAAATTTCTCCATGTGTGGCCATCCAGTGCCCGTCTGTGGAGTATTGGCCAAGGGACCTTATGGACCAGGGATTTTCACACAGCTCAGCTGTATTAGTGTCAGGTCAGCCCGGCAAGAGAGGCAAAAGTTGAGAACTGGCCTCTCAGAAACAGACTGGACTGTGTCTACGAAAAGATATTTTATAGGGGTGGCATATGCTTATAAAAATGAGCTGACTTTAGGGAAGGAGGTGTGTTGTCATCTTAGCATGAATTCTGGGGACATGTGCATTTTCTGTGTTTTCTTAGTGGATTTCCATTGCTTAGAAAACAAAACAGTGGTGACAATGGGGTGTTGTAGCACTTTCAAAGTAAAATATAAATGTTTTTGTAGTGTAAAAGTAGCATAAAGCATAGGTTAAAATATATCTCCTTAATTTTGATAATTCATTTATCTCCATCTATAAAAATAAGTTATTGGCTTTAAATCATTCTATAGAACACATGTTTAACATACAACTTTCATAACATCCTTGTTATCTAGAGTGTTTATATAACCTACCTGTGATCCAAGGCACGACTTTTATTTTTAATTCCATTATGGACTTCTCTGCAATAACTGTGGTTTGTTTTTACTGCAAAACAGAGATGTTAAGGGCTGTTAAGCTAGCAGAGATATGCATTAACACAAGCTACAGAGCTTCTCTTACTATATTGAGATACTCTTTAATTTCCTATGTGACCTAGTAGTTCTCTAGAAAATGCAGATAATGGCACCTTTCTTCTAACAATGCTGTGATGATATATTTGTGGAAAATTGTGAGGCACATAAATACTTCACATAGTAATAAAAGATTAATCTGTTGTGTTCAGCATGGAGCTTGCCTATCTCTTGTGGGTCTCCAGAGAGTTTTTCCTTATCTGATTGTCCAAAGTTGGACAAGGCAGTGAGTCAGAAAAAGGGGATGAGGTGGATGTGTGGAGACTCAGTTTTTGGGGGTGTAATAAAGAGGGGCACTAATGCTGTAACCCACAAGCTAGGCTTTACCAAAGCCCTGTCACCCTGCCCTGCTCCCCAAAAAGCTTCTCAAGGAGCAAGGCAGGAGGAGGCCCCATGGTCAGGGGAAAGCTCTTGCAGCAGACGTGAGATGGAGGATGTTAAAGCTCTGTGTAAGTCAAATAGAAGTCAGAAAAGTATGCCTTCAACATGTAATGTCAGTGTGCTAAAAGTAATCAGTTCAGTATGTTAGAAGTGGAAACAAGAATAAAAAAACCTGGGGAGTATCAACTGGAGTCTTGAGAGCAAACTTAATGAGTGTTGGTTGGCTTGTCACAGCAAATGGGAGTGCATTGGTGAAACTGGCTGAAAAAAAGTGGGAGATATAGAAAATACACAGGTAGATGAGAAATAATGTAGTAAATAGCTGAATGACCCCTAGGACTGGAATGATAAAATGCAGTGAACTTGAAGAAGGAGAAAGTACAGGATTGCGTGCTTTGCACTAATAGCAAGAATGCCTGTTGACATTTGGGAGTCACCTTCTCAAAATGAAAAAGGAAGGGAATAGGCAGCTTTATTATCTGTTGCTGGAAGATTGTGGGGCACTAATGTGATTCAGCTGAGTCCTAGATTATGTTAGCCCAGGTACATCTTGTTGAGTTAGGGAAGAATTGCAGTTATTGTGCAGGGTTCTGGAGAGGTATCTCTCAGAATAGTATTTATACTTCTTAACATTCACCTTTAAGAAAGATGAATTTGACAAAATAGGCTATGATGAAGGGCTTCTGGGATGGTTGGAGACTAACCAAATCTAAGGAATCATTTGAACATGGTTTATTAATCAACTAAGAGGTAGACTCATGAAGGAAATGCAGTACTCCATGTGAGAAGGGGGATGGGACTGGAGGCCAACTGTTGCTCCTGAGAGAGGTCTAATGCTTTGACTCATGAGCTGTCATTGCTTCCACATTAGTCCCAGGTCTTGGATCTAGCCTGTTAGTGGAGTAGTTGGACCACAGCAATGCTAGGTGAAGAGAATATAACTGTACTGGGAACAGTGAAAAGAAAATAGTCTGCTTTTCACAGTGAGCAAAGTCGTTACCAGAACAAGCAGGTGTGAAGCCTCCAGACATACTCAGGTGTAAAATTAGGAGAATGAGCATAAGTCATGTACTACTCTGTTAAATTTAACAAAAACTAACCTGTGGAACTCGCTTAATTGAGGCCAGTGGAATTCAAAGAAGGATTTGACCTTTGGCATGATGAGAAGAGTGTATTCAGTGCTAATATTGTCAACCTGTGAAGTCTGAGAAGACATCCAAGTCATCATGTTCCAATGAAGGAGTTAACTGTAACTGCACTTTGGAGATGAAATTGAATTTTGTTTTAAATCACTCCAAAGTTGCTGGATTATGGAGCTTCCCTTGTGATGAGACAGGATGGTGGACACAGTGAAACAGGTGCACTTTTAGCTGGCAATTCCCATGTTACAATGCAAATAGTTATTTTGTTTTTGTGGACATACATATATTGATTCAGGGCTTTTGTGGTTTACTAATGATTTCTATTATAGTGTTCATGATGTGTTTAATTTCAATTGAATACATCATCTGCAGTGTAACTTGGCTATATTTTAATGCTTGGTACCTGAATGTGACCCTGCAGTTTTATTATAGTATTTGAATAAGTGCTTTGTTTTTCAACTGAGTTTATTCACAAACTGTTGCTGCAATCAGTGAAGTGTTGAGCCTTTCTGATAATAAAGCAATTATTCATGCATCTAACTACAGATTTAACAGCCTGTATCTGTATATCGAAACTTGGAGACATCATTTGCATCTTAAGAGACCCATTTTATCAGTTATTAAAAACCAACTATTTCTCCACAGGACAGTATAAAAAGTATGACAAAATAAAGCAGCAAGGAAGAGAGCACCAGAGCTGGTGGTTGCATATGTGATGCCATTGTGCATGATCATTAAACATGGCTGAAGGATGCTCTTAAGAGTGTGTTTTCATGACTACAACATTCCTGCTGTGGTTTAGGGAGTGATGTTTTTTGCCAGGGCAACTCATATAAGGAATACCTACTCCCTCCTAGCAAGTTTGTTTGCTACTTTTTTTTTAAACTCAAAAATCAGAAGAAAAAAAAAAAGAAAAAAGGAGACCCTGGTGCTACTTTCAGGCAAGCAAACTGCTCTCTACTCAGCAGCTCTCTGAGCAGCTTTCCTGTGGAAGCAGCCTGACAACGGAGGAATGCGGGGTCAGACAAGAGCCCAGTCATGGCGTATTCCCTGGCGGCTGCCCGGCATAGTGGCAGGCCAGCCCGCGTAATCATTTCAGGCGGCCCGTGGAAAACCACCCTCTGGTTAAGTCTGCATCATGCTGTTCCACCAATGGAAAAAATTGAACGGGAGGAGGGTGTGTAGCCTGCAGACAAAAATACATCCAGCCTCGCGCAGGATCTGTTTTTAGTTCCTAACGGCTGAGTGTTCTGAAGTGTTAGGCAGAGTTTCCTGGCGTGCCCAGGGTAGGGAGACTCCCTGTGTCTGCGTGTCCGTGTCCCTGCAGCAGAGCTGGGGTGTCCGTGAGGCTGAAGGCAATGCCCTGGGGAAGGTAAGTGGGAGCGGGAAGGGGGACTTGAGCAAGGGAGGGAGATGCTGGGAGAGAGCAGTCAGTCCTCTGCTCGCCGGCTGCCAGTCAGACCTGGAGATCTGAAATAGAGAAAGACTTGGGAAGCCTTTGAAAGCGGAGGGCAGAGCAGGCAGCTGCAGTGCCAGGGCTCGCAGCCCCCATGCTGTCTCTGCTATCGCTGGCTGCATCCAAGATGAATGGGTTTCCTCCAGAAAACAGTTCTCGGTGGTCATCTATCAAACTCAATTGCCTGAATTGCTAAATAAACCACCACTAGGATCATTTTACAGCTCTGCCACAATGGTGCTGATTTTTTTTTTTTTTAAGGTGAAGTATGAGAAAGTAGGTTTAAGAGTGCTACAGGTTCTGCAACAGTGAAGTGACTCTCATAATGCAGTATGATTAATAATCACTCTGCATTTTTTCTTTTTTATTGTTCTTTCTATTCTCACTGATACTTAAAGTGACTTGCAACAAGTAGACAGGGTACCCAAGCAAGGGTTACATGTTTGTGTGAAGTGTTAGAGGGAAAAGTTTCAGTCAGCACTGCTACTACTGCTGAACTGGGATGGCATGGAAAACCGGAGCTTCTGCATCTAGCAGAGGTAGGTACCACACAGGTTTTGATCTTTCTACATAGGGCTTTAACACTACGTAGATATTAAGTACATAACTGTACACAAATTGCGAAAATGCTATGTTCTGTGGCACAGAAAAAACGAAAAAGAGGGAAATGCCCATGAAATGGAGAACTGCCTTTCCCCACTCCCCCCCCCCTTTTTTTTTTTTTAAGAGAGGGATGATTAATTGCTTGTGCAATGCAACCAAAGTTTCCTACTTCATTTATGCTTGTTGCTGGTGTTGTCACGGAGTTAATTTTGTACAATGGTGACTTCATTCTGAAAATCATGCATTTCTTTCCCTTTAGGCTGGGTGATTTGATAACATTATACAGTGTATAGCAAATTAGTAGTTAGAGGAAAGGGATGGAATTTTGTCTTTATCTGGTCACTTCAACAGGGAAGGGGTATCCACATACCATGGAAGAGAGGACTCTCTGAATAGGGCACTCTGTAGCTGTGAAGCTAAGAGCAAGTGTTTTAGTGGGGAAATGTAATCCTCAGTGTACTTTTTTATTCTTCTAATGTATGAGTAACATGCTGGTTCTACAGGGGTACAAGAAGGGAGGTCCTAAACTGTATTACTGCTTTAGGGCTGTTGGCATGCAAGAATCAAGATCTGCTTTTAATTTTCCAAGGGACTGTGTTTCAAGTTTACTTTTGGTGTCTAACTCCCAGATCCTCTATCCTCTTCAGGAAGTCTCAGGGCTGAAGGTGGGAAAGCATTTACTTTGGAATCGACACCCTCAGGTGTTTATGAATGTGTAAACTGAGAAGTAGAAAAGACTACGGCAAATGTAGCGTGGTTACAACCTCCTGCTTGTGGAGCGAGCTGTGTAAGAGTTGGCAGGCAGGGAGTAATGCAGCCATCCCAGGCCATGTCCCTCAGCCTGAAGCATGCTGTCCTACCATTTGCTACTGGAAGATTTTCTCTGTTGTCAAGGGTTAAGAGTTGGTCCAATAGATTTGGAAGGTGTTACATCAAAAAGGGTCTTTGGGGGCAGAATGGCTTAATGTTCCTGCCTGGGATTGCTCATCCTTGCTGCGGTTTGATTTCTCCTTTTGGTAGGGTCTACGGGGCTGCTCAGGGTATGGTGACGTAAACTGGGGGTCCTAGTCGAAAAATAACCTTTCTCCTGCTCTCTCCAAAGCTGATATTTTGGCAACTACAGTTTTGGGTGGGTATGTGTGAGAGAATATCCCTGTAGCTGCATGTTGACTATGGTTGTATTTGATAGCATGAGCTGGTTACTACTGAAACAGACAAAAGAGGAGAAGGGCAAATGTTCCTGATGGGGATTTAAGAATCTCAGTTTGGCCAGAAAGCCCCAGTCTCACCTCCTGTTGTTGTCACTAGTAAGAAGGACTGAGGCAGAGACCTCTTCAGGAGTTTGTCTAAGCTCAGGCAGGAAGTCTGCAAACCTGAGCTCAGTCTCTGAAGTGTCATTACTCCACAGCCCAGGGCAGGCAGTGAGACCAGAGCTCAGACTCCCAGTTGGAGCATCTCCACTCCTTTCAGGTACACCATCCTCCCTGCTTGAAGCTCCAGGTCTTGAAATCCCTTGAAAACACTGTGTTAATCTGTGTCTAGACCTGCCAGTATGCTTACAACCAGAGTAGGTGGAGAGTAAAAGACCTTTCAGATCACTGAGTTCATTTCCCCTTCACGGGCAGGAAATAAACACTTTGACATATCAACTCTTTAACTACTGCAGCTACTGCATTAAGCCAAGATGTGAGTTGGCATTCCTGTTTTTTTTCAACAAACTTAATGGCTTTTATTTAAATGGATGTGCACTTTAACCATTGTGTATAAATTCAATAACATTTACGAATGGTGAGATTTGTTTTTCCTGCCAAAGAAAAATAAGTCCCTAGAGATTTAGATTGTATCAGCACCAGTGTAATATGATAAGGATCTTGAGGCTTGACTCAACCTTCCATATTAAACCAACTTGAAAACTATAAAGCATAATTTAATTAAGCTGCCAATGTCTTGGACCCAGAAGTATTGGTTGAATAAAAGAAGGAATCATGTCCCAGGTATGGGATGTGTAATTCTGATGCGAGATGTCTGTGGTGCAGTGTAGACCTCTTGGGCTTAATGTTACTTTAGGAGAAGGAACCAGAAAAAGAAATTCTCCCCTTCTTGCTTAAATTGTGAAATTAGAAGTCTATATGCAATGTAGATATGATTCACAGCATGCAACGATGTGTCTGGTGTCATAATGACTACTTATATTTAATGAGAAAAACTATTGATTTTAATCTGTGAGCTACCAAACAGTTTCTAATAGAGGAGGCTGTAACTCTAAAGAGATTAATGAGTGATTGAGAAATTCTGGCTTCAAATTGGATTTTTAAGGCAAAATAGTTCTATTATTTTAAAAAAGGACATACTTGTGGTGTTTTGGTTATTCATTCTTTAAATAGAGTGGTATATAATACAAAATATCCTGCCAAGAATACCATGGTATAATTATTATGGTATATTTTTGTAATAGGAATGTGATTGAGATTGCAGGAATAAGAAATCTGCTTCTGATTTGTGGAAGCATGTGGCCAAAGTGTGTAGTTCTAGAAAATACAGTAAGTTGTTTCCAGTAAGAAACTCCACATTTAATCCAGCTACCATGTTGTGCTAACCTGCCTCCCTCATGAATTTACTTCACATATTCATCTATATACAGCCATACAGGAAGGGGAAGGCAGGTTCACATTCTAGCATTCTGCATTACTTTCATATTAAAAACCAAAGTAGATTAAAAGTTAATTAAAACTTCAAACCTGTAAGAATTTACTGAGCATGTTGATTCTTTACGTAATTTATGAACATGTTAGTATCAGAAAGATATTTATATACAATTTCTAAGACCTTATAAGCCATTTAAAATGGATCATGTTTTAACCATTAGTTGAAAGAGAATGTAAAAGTAGTTTGAAAGAAAAAATAGGAATTGCTCAGTCAATTAAAAAAATTAAAAAAAAAAGAAGAGGCTTTTCATGATATAAAAAACCACTAACATGTTTGCTGTACATCAAAGCCTGCACTTTTCCAACTAGATCTGCAATTAAGATAAAAGAAGTTGGTCATTTCATACATATGAGGAGAGCTTCTGTTTCATTTTTTATTGCTTTGAAATACTTTCAGATTCTCCATTATCCCAGCTCCACTAATCCTGATGACAGTCTCCAGTGATGCGTATATGAAGCACACACTCAGAGCAGCTGCCAGTGTACAGACCCAGGCCTTGGCTTTTCTCCTTACCCCTGCTCCCCCTGTACCTCCCCACCATGCACGGGCAGAGGTGGCTGGCACAGTCCTGCTCTGCAGCTGGGAGGCCTTACCTGTCCTTGTTAAAACCGGGTTTTGAAACACGGCAGAAAACAGAATCATGGAATCGTTTTGGTTGGAAAAGACCTCTAAGATCATTGAGTCCAGCTCTTAACCTAATACTGTCAAGTCCACCTCTAAACTGTGTCTCTCCTCCTGCTTCGTTACTAGTGAGTTGATGGGACATACTCTCCCCTTTCCATATAAAGACCTGTTACGCAAGTATGTCTGTCAATCACTGTAAAGTTGATTTGAAGCTCTGCCTTTGGCAGACATTTATATCCATATGAATGGTTGTGTCTGTGTCCAGAGGCAGCTGCTAGAGAGCTGGTCTGATGCCCTCTGAAAAGGTACTGCACTGGTGCAGGTAACAGTCAACCTGTTGATGAAGAAAGTCTTAAGAAGTTGCGACAAAGTTGTGAAGTTACAAATAGGAATAAAATATTCTGTTATCTTATTTCTTTCTTGAATAATTTTTTGTCCTTTCCTTGAAGAAAGGCCTGCTGAAAATGTTTAAACCATGTCCTGGTGTGTTGTTGTAAAGAACTGAAAATTTCAGGCTCTTATTCTTTAGGGGTGAGGCAACTTGTTCCAGGTCTTACCTAATTTCTAGCTCTTACTCTAGCTCTTCTTTTAAAAGTCTTTTTCTTCTCATAGACAGGAGATTTTAAATTTAAGCTCTTCTGCTGTTCAGGAACAGTTATTTTTCCTGGTAACTCTGAAGACTCTTATGAGTTCCCTTATTTCTTAATAAGTCTTCACTTAGTGGTGTTAATTTGATGGGATGATGTTATCCTTATCTAGACAAATATTTTTTTTTTTTTTGGTTTTTTTTTTTTTTGGTTTTTTTTGTTTTTTTTTGGTTTTTTTTTTAACTGATGACGTGTTTACTGAAGTGAAAATCAACTTCCCTTTACCTCGTCAGTAGATTTTCAGGGAAGGTTCAATAGGGGTTGAATGGTTTGTGGGTCACTTAACATCTACCAGTGAAGGTTTGTTAACAGCCATCCAGAGGAATAAAGGCATCAAAAAACATCTGAGAGATAGCTTTGGTGCATATGTTCATATCTCATAATGGTAACTTCTTGATCTAGGCTAAAGCTTAACATTGCTAGGGTTTATGTTAGTTGAGCTCTTACCACATTCTGGGTGGTGAGATTGTCACTCCCAGTCAGGAAAATCTGCTGAACCTCCCTAGGAAGATGCAACCAATAATAAGTATATGGCCACTGTCTGATGCTGACTGTGGTTACATAGCGCTCAGTCTACTTACAGCTTTGTGCTCATCTCCTGTTGGCATGACACTTGCTGTTTTCTGACCTGTAATGTTTGAGAATCTCAACCTGGGTAGTGTGACTGTACTGGAAGCCGATGGCTGGCAGTAGCAAACTTCAGTTTATGTTACCTTTGTAGCAGATGAAACCAGCACGGAAGCCTGTCACCTGTGACTCAGATCACCCACTAATTCATAATATAAAACCTCCTTGTTGTATCTCATAAGCAAACCTAGTACCAGGATGTTGTTGTTGTTCAGTTTTGCTTGGAATATGGTTAGCAAGTCAAGCTCCGTAAACCTTTGCTTTTAGAGTTTAAGACCAGGGAGGAAGCACCCACACAATTGTAGAGCTCTGTTTGTATGTGCATTCACCTTAATCTTAAGAAAGGCATTTTCCCCTCTAGCATTTATAAAGCAGTCTAGCTGTGATGATATTAATGAGTGAATATAGGTAGCAGGCTCTTCTCTGGAATGGCTTCTGAGCTCGTATGTTTGTTTCTCAGAGCCAAAAAAAGTCTGGGGGAAGCTTTATGTGGAGAAGCCTAAAGGTGGGGAAATACATTTTTAGCTCTGGGGTTATGATTTGGGTTAATTATTGGGTGTGGTGGGGATGGTGGGGTTCCCAGATTAGTATGTTTGCATAGCTGTGTTTTTTGAATGTGTCAAGGGGAACCAGGGCAAAGATTAAAAACTTCTTTTTTTAGGGAATGTGGGTATAATTGAAAGCAAATAAACTCCTAATAGTCATCTTCAGGCACAGAGAGCTGCTTTCTAACTATACTGATTATAATTGCAGAAAACATTCATAGAAGCTGCATTTGCTCACAAGAAGTATTCTTCCTTCTGCATAGGAAGAGAGAAAAGCACGTTGTCTTCTGTGGTAGCAAGCTGCTGTGAGAAATATAGGGGAAGTTGAATCCTGTCCCCTGCACTGTAATTTCCAGCGCTTCCACAGCTCAAATGGTATAAAATGTGTGAGTGTTTGGAGTGAGCAAAACCAGAGTTTGTCCATGGCCACCCACCTGCCCCGGTGCCACACTGTATTTTGGGCACAAGCTGACTTGCTCTGCTACCCAGGCAGCATAATTAGCAGAAAGAAAATCTCTCCACACAAGTGTGAGCAAGAGAAAGGCGTTGCAGCTGATTTTCAGGGTGATGATCTTTGTGTAGCCTTGCAGATGCCCTGGTTGGTTATCACAGCATGTATGAATGTTTAGCCTGCCGTAGCTTTCTGGATGGCTGGGGTGCTGAGAAAAATCCCTCGGGGATATTTCTGTGGGATTTATTGACTGTTCTGTTGTACTGCTGACTGATTCCTGCACAGTGAGACACTGTTTTGTAGACATTGTACCCCAAGATAAATTTATTCGTTCACCCATTATGTGGCCTGTGTATTAGATCAGACATGTACAATGGACCCTGGTAGCAGCAGCTCAAACCTTGACGAATTGAATGTCTATCTTCTGAGGTTCATGACAGCAGCTTGCTCACTACCCACTCTGTTAAAAGGATTACCTAACCATTGCACAATCGCTATGGAGACCAGATGGTCTTTTTGCCTGTTTCTTTAGACAAATTGCGTTCAGTGTTCCCTTATGAATAGATATAAGCCCTTCAAAGCCCCCTTGTTGAATGTAGTTTCTGCTCCCAGATGAAGAATTCTGAATGTAAACTCCTTGCTTGTTTGTGGTCTGTGCCTCCTGGATCGAGGAGGGCAGTTTTGCTGGGGGGTTGCAGTTTGTTCAGCAGCTTGGAGTTTAGGAAGTTTGTGTGTTGTCATCTGAATTGAAAGTCTTTTGTTCAATTCTTGTTGCATATGATGTTTTTAAAAGTGTTTACAGAAATGGATGTACTTAGCAGCACAGGTAAATCAAACCTGCAAGGCAAGGGTTTCCTAAATAACAACCTTCAATTTGTTAGAGACAATAAGCAAGTTAAACAGATTTGTTGTTGTTGTTTTTGTTTTGTGGAGGGTGAGATGAAATGTCTGTGAATTTTCTGTTTTATCAAATCTTTTGCGATAACAGCCATGAATTTTTGTTTATAGGTCTATAGCGTCTCTGGCATAATTCAAAAGGATATATGTCTTGTTAAGTAATGTATTTGCTAACCTTTTTCTAGGCTTGCTGTTCAGACTACTTTTAGTTCTAGTTTGCAACCTTTACCTTTATTTTTCGGTAAGGTTAGCAAAGTACCTAGGTTACTGGTGAACTACTTTCAGTATCTTCAAGGTTTTTATACAGTAAAATGAATCAAAAGAGCAAAACTCTGTGTTCAAATTGGATAGTTATTCAATTGAAAATCATGAACAGTAGCTACTGAATTTATACAGAAAATAATATTTTTGCCGGGTAGTGTATTAAGAATGTTTTCTAGTTAACACAATTGTTCTAAAACTGAGCCTAAGATCTCGTATAGCTTCTACTGGGTGTTTCAATCCCTGTCCTTTTATTTTGAGAGCCGAGTGAAGAGCTGATACGTTCAGATGATCAGGAAGAACTTGGGTCATATTACCTTGAGTGGGTGCAGTGCCTGGTGCTCCCTTTTTCTTGTTTCACTGGCAGGTGAACTTAAAATCAGATCACACCTGAAAAGAGAGGTTGCTGGGTGGGTGCTGGAGTGAATTGTGGCGTGGCCTTGGGCTGCAAGAGTCATAGTTGGAATCCAGACGTGGGGAAGCATAAGCAGATGGTGCAGGACATTGCTCTGATCATTTGGTCCAAACTGTAATGGATCACTGCACAATCCTGCTATCTGTAATTGGTCTTCCAAAAAGTAAACTGGAAGGGGCTCAAAGTTTGCCCTAATTTGTCAATGAGTGGGGAGAAGGACAGAATTAGAAAATAAAATGCTTACCCAAACAGTGACTTAATTGTATTAATTCAATGTCAGTTGTTGTGTATGTTTATAGAAATATATGTCCAAAGGAATCCCCTTAATTACACCTCTCTTCTCCATTTGTATCTTCTGTCTGATTGGTTTTGGCACTCATTTTGCTTACAGCTGCAGTAAAGTGTAAGTTCTATTTGACTGAGAGCCTTTTTTTGTCTTTTTGGCATTTTCTAGGAAGGCTGTGCACAACTCCATCCTGGTTTTGGCAAGTAGCAGCTGGCCATGAAGACAATGCAGAGAATGCTGACTGTTAATTGTGCCCGTGATTAAGAGTGATCCTACAGGTATGCTCTTCGTTTTATACCATGCTTTCCATCTGAAATGCTAAGGGCTAGAAGTAGAGATGTTAAAATATATACACACTCTAAAAGATAAGGTTCTGTTTTCACAATGGCTTGTTTTGACAAAATTTTAATGAGGCTGCAGTAAAGTCTCCTGAATGATAGTCTGAGATCTGATGTGCAAAGACGCATAGTGCTGATTGAAAAAGTGCTTTGATGTTGTTTCTGTAAATTACAAACAGTGGAGATTCACTCCAAGTAACAAAAAGAACAGAGTGATTTTTTTTTTTTACTTTGGGGTACACTTTGTGTGGGTCCAAAGCGTTTTACTAAGTGAACTATCGAACTGTGCCATTCGGAATGAACATAATGCAGTTTTGTGCTGTAATGGAAGATGAGGCTATTCACTAACCAAGTTTTTTGTGAGTTTTTTTGTGTTTTTCTGTTTGTGTGGTTGTTTTTTTTTTCCTTTCTCCTGGATTGACTCCATTTAAACACAAAGTTAGGGTTTGTTGAACAGTTTTTTGAGGCAACACTTGGTTGCACAGAAACCAGTCAAGCTGAAACTGCAGTGGACTTGTCTCCTGGCAGAAGGGATTTGTCTGAAAGTACAGTTCATTTTACATCTACATTATGATTATCTTGCTGTCTCCCTTTCATTATCCCATTGTTCTTGGGAGCCAGAGATTTTGTAAGTTATAAGAAAAGGATGTTGCCAAGGGTGTGGGTGGAGAAAGGTGTTGACATGATTTCAATGGAGTTAGATTCCAGCTTTATAACTGAGGGCTAATGAGCAATACAGAGAATAGGCTTTCCTAGCCTGCCCCTAAAATAAGTTCAGTTGTGAATTTAGTGTTGTAAATGGCTATTTAATGGGTTTTTTTGGAAACAATTGTTTCATACAATTTTTTTAAAAAGGCACTTTCCTGTGTAGAGGGTAAAAATGGTCTGTTACTTTTCAGTCTGTCTTCTAGCCATTGTTTCTAATGAAACTCTTCTTAATTTAGTGAAAAATGGGGAATTCAGAAAGCCAATACAGCCTTCAGGGATCGAAAAATCATGCTGCTGCTACAGCTGGTACCAAGCAGAAGCCTTGCTCTCTGAAAATTCGCAGCATTCATGCTAAAGATGAAAAGTCTTGCTCCATGCATGGATGGGGACATACCAGTAGCGGCTCAAACTACAAATCGAGGTCCCTTGCCAGAAGCTGCCTTTCACACTTCAAGAGTAGTCAGCCTTATTCATCTAGACTTGGTGACACTGTGGTGAAGGTATCTAAAAACAATGCCCATGCAAAACACAGGACAAACACCTCAGGGGACTACTACCGAGGAAATAACACAGTGTTTTTGCCTGAGAATGGTTTCCACTATATTGGTCTTCAAGCTGGGAGTAATCACGCTGCATCCCAAGAATGCAATGGACACATTTTAAATTGCTATGGAAAGAATGAGAGTCTTACATCAACCTCCCCATCAGAGGACAGGAGGAGTCCAAAAGTTCTCATTAAGACACTGGGGAAGCTGGATGGTTGCTTGAGGGTTGAATTCCACAACAGCAGCAACAGCAAGGTACCGACTGAGGAGTCCAGTGGACCGGTCCAGCTGCTGAGGTATTCGCCTGCCTTGGAATCTAAGCCGAATAACCTGCTCGATGTAAGAAGAAACTCCAGTGCAGACTGTTCTGCAAGCCATCGTCTGTCACCTACTGATTCAAGGCTTCGATCTAGTAAAGGAAGCTCCCTCAGCTCTGAGTCTTCATGGTATGACTCCCTCTGGGGAAATGCTGTGGATATCAATGAATTGGATGGCCCATATTTGACCAGGAGCACTCCAGATACAAGCATTCATGCCAGTTTCCCAGCAAGTGACAACAAGAAGTGCTTCAACCAAAGTTCATCTCTTTCCTCGCTCCGAGATATCTATAAGGATACAAATTTGGAAAGCACCCCTCCACCTGGGATCAGGCTGTCTGATGAGTATATTGACACTCATGGTAGCCTGAGCAACCGTGTCTCATTTGCCTCAGACATTGATGTTCCCTCCAGGGTAGAGCAGGGAAGTCCTGCACATTACTCCTCCTACACACTCCCATGCAGAAAGTCCAAGCCCCTCAGCGAGGATGCATCCAAGAAGGATACATTAAAAAACCGAATGCGACGCATCAGTGACTGGACGGGAAGTCTCTCAAGGAAGAAAAGGAAGCTGCAGGTATGAACTAACCCCAGCCTAAGTGTCTGAAAGATGGTTTGTAGATTCCTCTTATAACTGTAGCGACTGTGTTATGTTTGTCTTTCTTGCAGGACAATTACTTGCTAATTTCTGGAATTCTGAGAAGTATTGCATGCCTGGAGGTGTCTGAAATGTCAACAGCAAAAAATATGTATATATGTTCGGGTGTGCAAATTTTCCCTTTGTTTTTGTCACCACTAACTCCAATCTTTGTAGCCTTATCTCTTAGTGAATTACAGTTTGAAATCATTCCATTACTCACAAAGTGACTTGGAATTTTTAAGCCTTCTCCTTATTTCAACTATGAAAATATAACCTAGGTATCATATATACGCTAAGATCAGCGTATCTAAAGAGTGTGGAAGGAGCACTAGTAGAAGGATGTTATAAATATCTTTACAGGTATTCCCTATCTATTATTTGCTTCATCGCTCACTTTGGTTTCACTGTTGGTCCATCCCTAGCAAGGCAAGCAACTGTGGAGTATTGACCAGAGCTGCTGATTCTGCTTCCATCTCCTCTGAAGGCATTACGTGGAGCACCCTCCTCCTTCTTGCATGCCAGCTTAGGTCACCAGATGAAAAAGCCTGAATTGCCATCTGGCTTGCCAGGAGATGGTGATGGATAGAAGGAGATGGGAGAAGGGCAAGAAGGAGGGAAAGAGTATTTCTTGAGAAGAATTCAAGACTCTTCCCATTAATAGGAATTTAGATTGCCTGTGGTCAGGAATTAAATTCTCATTTTTAGCTGTAGGCCTCAGAATCAGCTCTTTAAATACTAGACTGTGCCTGGACTTCTGTGCATGAGTTTGCAAGTTGAGATGGAGGGCAGAGACTGATTTGGATTGGGTTTGGATTTTTTTTTTTTTTTTTTTTTAAATCTTACCTGGAGCCCCTCATACAGAAACAGTCACAGTGCTTCCCTACATGAACGATCTGCTCATTTTCAGCAACATTGGGATGCTGACCCCTTCAGAATTGAGTAGCAAGTGAAGGGAACCCCATAATACAGGTTTTCTGTGGTATATAGAGCAAACCCTCTCTCCCATGTTGGAAATTCAGATAGGTATCATGCTTAATAGGCATCTGTCATTGCCGCATAGAACTCTTGACTGATGCTTAGGCTCAGAAGTGATGTCAATGTAAGATTTGCCAGCATAAATCCTAGGTAAGGGCTACAGAACTGGGGAAATGAAAATGAAAGCTATTCATTTGGGTAACTTCTTTTGCGAGTTGGTGTCTCATGTATTTTATCAGATGCTGTCTTTTTACCTTCTTACTCAGCTGTGAAAGAGAAGGCAGAAAAAGTGGAACCAGTGAAGAGCCTCAGTGCCTTGTGCCAGGATTCTTCACCAGTATCAACATCCATAGCTTTTCTGGATTTTACAGCCAGGCTTTACATGTGATCTCTGCATCCCAGACCTTTGCCATGTATTACTTAGTTATGACATTTTCAGAATGGTATTTGTGGTGCACGATTCATAGCTGTTTTGAATTCACTGTGCGGTGAGCTGGCTTCAGACACAGCAAGGAAGTTTGGCCAGAGAGATTGAATTAAGCTTGAATCTGATTCTGGTAGAAGGAAATCGGACCTAGCTCAAAAAATGGAGATTTCTTAGAAAAAAGCTTAGGAAATAGTTAGTCATTGATTTTTATCAGGCAAGTATCCAGTGACAGGAAGGGTGAGAGGAGTAGTGAATGCTTTATGATTTTTGCCTTCCTTGTGAGGCTTGGTCAACTCCTTTGTGCCTTGCACACTTTGAGTATCCTGCCATTTCTGTGTTGTAGTTTGGTAACAATTATGTGTCCTTTGGCTTAAAAATGCAGAAGCACCATGCGTGGTTATGATCTGTCAGATGGTTAGTCCCTGTTTGTAGAACTGTTCATCACAGTGATTAAAGCCTCCCTGCTTTGCTCTGAACAATATGTCCCTTCTTCATTTTATTAGTAATAACTGATTGTGAGTCACTTGGGCTGAATGTAGGTAAAAGCTGGAATATTTCCCTGTACGTAGGTCTGAGCGCTGGTGTTGGCTGGGGGGTTTGGTCACCCCAGCTGCCTCAATGGAAACAAGTCAAAGCCTCCTGCTTCACAGGGACACAGGACCAGGGGACATAGTTTTGGAATAATGAAGCCAATCCCTTGCCACTAGAAAGGCAGTGGAGTTTAACCTTCTTTGTGAACAAATTGCAACTTAAAATCAGGTGGGCTTTTCCACATCTTGAAGACTGTTTCCAGACTCTGTTACTCTGATGCTTGCTAACTTGCAGTGTAAATGTAGTCCCAGCCAGTTTGTTCTCCTGCCAGTATTGTCTGTTGCACTAGTTATCATTCCCTATTATTTAATCTGTTACGATTTATTTAAAGGGAAGAATGCTATCTTTTCTCAGCCCACATTTGTGGGGCTATGCAGACGCCCTTTGGTCTCCTGCCTCAAGACTGGAAGCCTGTTTCCTTTGTGTTCTGGCACCCTTCCTCTGCACCTGCTTTAAATAATCCATAAAGAGATTTGGATATGGGATATTCCAGAGGACCCCTGGATTGTGGCCTGTCCAGTGTCTTGGATATTTTCGTATGTCTGACTTGAGCTGATACCTGATTTGATATATCCTGGAACTGAGTGGGTCTTTCTAATAATGGTCTTGCATGAAGACTTGAGGTCGGCTGTTGTTGCATGAAAGTGTCCTAATGTGTTCCCTTAACACATCACTGGTACTGTACTGCATGGCATGTCCTCATTTAGTTTAATCCTCACTGAAATGGAGTTGGGGAGATGCTGTATCACAGTATATTATGTGTGAGCAGCAAGGTGTATGGGATGCATATATGTGAGAGGTATGGACAGAATATAGGCAGGCTTGTTGCGCAGTCAGCCACTACTAAAGGTGGTGTAAACTCAGTATGCAGCTGCCTAACATGGAGATAATGAACAAATGCTATGTATCATGAAAATCCAGTCACCAGAAACAACTGCTGTAGATAGGTTCTTCAATTAAATAGTCTCTTTATAGGAAACATTTTTTAAATTTCCTGGCTTTTTAAGCCAGACCCCTGAAGTGTGGTGTAAAGAGAAAGTAAAAGAAAAATACTTTGAGATAACCTCTTTATTTGGCTTGAAAACTGGTACTAGATTCCACTTTCAGCTTGGGTCCTAATAAATTTAGCAGACTGCATTGTTTCCTGCACTGTTCTTTAGAGCTAATTATTACATGCGTCACTTTGGTACCTTAATTAGCCACTTTATCTTTTGCATTACCTATAGCTTTTCCAGGGTATATCTGAGACATGGAGAGATCTCCTTGAAGGCAGCTGAGCAGAAATAGTGGTAGTTTTTTGTCATTGCTGGATGCAACAGAGAGAAAACATGCAGATAGATGCCTGACAAGGAAACCCCCAGCAGCAGCAATTTGGGTCAGAACTTTTCAGTGGTGACCAGACATGGCTACAGTGCCAGTCTCCCTGAGGACCAGCAGAGACTGCATGACTCTGCCAATTGTGTTCTTTAAAAAAAAATAAAATGCAAGTTATGTTGTTATGGTGAAGTGTATATATTCATTTTGGATTCTGTGTCCATTTACTCTATTCTGATACTTCCTCATTTCTACCCTTTCTGTGTGTGTAGAGAAAACATAGGATGTGGTTAGTGGCTCTGCATGAACAGGTTATATCCCACTCTTTTCATTAATGCTTGTTGTTCCAGTAGTGTCTCTTCACAGCAGACACCTTATGTCTATGTCTCTTGTTCGTTTTCTTATCAGTGCTTTGGCACCAAAAGAAATACATATTCTTAATAAACTGTATGTTAATGTTTTCTAGGGGACACTGGCAGTTTCTGGAGAATAGTCAAACAATTAAAAGCTAGAATTTTATCATGTGCATCCAGTTATAACAATTAAAAAGAGGGTGGAGAAAAGCTTCCAGTTTCCCACTGAACTGCAGATGGGCAGCACATTGTGTGATCCATGTTGTGCGGTTGCTTTGTGGGAATAAACACATTACATGCACGATTTTCACCCCCCACCTCCTTTCCCTCCCTTTACCAAATAAAAAGCAAAACTGTTAATGTTTAGGGAGTTACTCTCAGAGAATGCTGATTAACACTCTGCAATAAGATTTGAAGAAGGTTCTCCATTACCAGGAGAACTTGACACCAGATAGAGTAATCTGAAAATCCAGACTTGAACTTCAACATCCTGTAAGAGAACATGGGTTTAAGTTGATACTGGCTTTTGTGAGGCCATGACCGGCAGTGTCCTGCTGCTTGAGAAGTGGCTTGTCTGGTGATGCTCGGGGGGGTGTGCGATCCCACTGTTGCTCTTGGCTGCCCACTGGAGATCATGATGCTATCAAAACATGGCACAGCTTTTCCACTACAGATTTGAAGAGTATCAAGAAGGAAGCAAAGGAGCAAAAAAGTAGTTGCTTTCAAAGCTGCTGGTGAGACCAGCTCACAGGAGACCAAGATTTATTTACTTTATTCGTGTACAGAAGTCTGTGAGCAAATAAATGCTTCTAGAGAGACAGTCTAAACTTGAAAGGAAAGTATAATGGCTTTATTATTACTGAGGGTAATAGCTTTGCTTCTTGGATTGTTTATAGTCTTCTCTTTCCTCATACTTTTCAAGCAACACTCTCAAATTTTCTTTACTGCAAAAGGCAGCAGGTTTTATGTTGTATGCTCTTAAATCTTGGTTACTTCTAAATACCATCAGTAACACTTCAGTTGGGAAGGTAATAAATGCCTTTTAATGATAGATGGAATGGTTCCTAATAGTGAGGTTAATTCAGAGGTCTCTTTCTGATATTCTTTGAAAATCTCTGCCCATCACTGGAGCCTGGGAGAGTTGGGAGCAGTGAGCACATTACTGGGAAATCAAGAAAGAAAAGGCCCAATGTTACAACAAAGTCCCACATCGACAAGCAGTAGCAAGAAATAGACTTATGTTAGCATCCATATCACAAGGAAAAGTTGAAATAATACGTGAGGTACCATCAGGCCTGAGTATTTCAAATAAGATTGGCCAGTCCTCTCAATACAAGGGATGAAGTTGAACAATGCAATTAGGAGAGAGGCCCTTCAGTGCTTGATGAGATATTCAAGCTCCCAGGAGGTTTTCAGCAAGTCAGGAAATACACACCTCTGCAGTCTGGAGACTGGATTTGTGCCAGTCAGCAAACACATCTTTTCTTTTTTAAAAACACATCTTCTGTTAGATTAGATTTTTGTCAATTGGTCAATACTAACAAGCTTAAAATATTCTCAACTTTTGACCTTCTTTTGTGTTGATTAAGCACAGTTTATAAGACAAATAGGAAGTGGAGGTAAAATCAGCCTAGCTGTGCTGAAGTTAAATGTAGCTGCCTCACACAAATGGAGTGTCACCAGAGTACTGAAAGCACTAATAATGAAGAAACTTGTTGTGACCCTCTTCCTGCTTGTACTCAAACAGGCATGTAAGTGGTGGTACCTGGGTTTCAGCTGGAGGATGTGATTGTCTCCTGGAGTCCATCAGGTTTCACAGCCAATAGAAGTCCCAGTAGTTACTAGTGAATTTGGAGATTACTCACAGATTTCTGAGTTACCAAAGCTTGCAGACTTAGTGGTTAGGATTTAATGGGGTTCTCCTGAGAAAACCCCGAGTGCTGGCATAGATGGTGGCAGCGGCTGCCGATGCGAAGCTTGTGATGTAATGGTGAAAGAGGTGACCATTGATGAAGGAATTGGCTGTGGCTAAATATGAAACAAATTTACATGCCAAATGAAGTGTGTCTTTTCATTGCTGATCACTGGCAATTCCCTTTTTTCTGCAGGAGCCAAAGTGTAAAGATGGGAGCGAATATTTTGACAGCAGAATGGACAATTTCACTACAGAAATGCTGGCACCGTCACAGGTCTCCACTTTGCTGTGGTCACCCGGCTCCAGCCATGTCCTGTCGCAGAGAAGTGAGTCCACAAATGCTGTCAGCAGTGATGCCCTAAGGCAGAACATTTACGAAAACTTCATGCGGGAGCTGGAGATGAGCAGGACGAACCTCGAGAACACTGAGACCTCATCAGAAACTGAGGACTCCAGTGGCGAGTCCCTCAGCTCCTTGGAGCAGTTGGATTTATTGTATGAGAAAGAGCAAGGAGTGGTGCGCAAGGCAGGGTGGCTGTTCTTCAAACCCCTGGTGACCCTACAGAAGGAGAAGAAGCTGGAGTTGGTCACACGGCGAAAGTGGAAGCAGTACTGGGTCACACTCAAAGGTAAACCACCACATTGCTCCTTTGGCTTGGCAACAGCAGTTGTTTCCATTGTGTCTTAGCAACTTTTCATGCCTGCTGGTTTCTGATAGCAGGTTCAAGGGCATCAGAAATTCATGTCTAAGCAGTCTAACCACATGCTTAAAGTGGAACATGTGCCCAAGCAGCCCACTAAGTCGAGCGCATTTGGTATTACATGTGTAGCCGTGTGTTTCACACTGTAGTGGGAATTGTCTTACCTGACTTCCCAGTTTCTGTACTCAGGCAGAATCTGGGGTTTAGAAGATGCTTTTGGATGTTTGGAGGTCAAAGACCAAATTGAAACAAAACTGAGAAAAATACAAAAGTTACACCGCTGTCTTGGAGGGAGTAAAAGTTTAAGGATCAGGAGAAGTCCCTGGTGTCCAGTTCCTTGTCACAGGCATGCAGCTCCTTGGGCTCTGCTATGAGGTTTACTCAAAGTTGAGATAAGTTCATGTTAAAATGTTCAGTTTGTTTCCGGTGTTTCAGGTGGCAACATAACAAAGAGGTGAAATTCCAGTGCTAGAGCATTTACACAAACAAGTGTGCAATTCAGGGCAGAGGAGACTGAAGCAGCAGCAGCTGGGGAAGCCCTGCAGTGTCCAAGGCTTAGCTGCCATGCACTACCCCCAGGACTCGCCAGTCTCCCTCCTTTCCCTGGCTGGTCTTTCACCTTGCCCACTCCCTGCAATACCAACCTCTTCTGGCTTTCGACGTGCCCACCTTCCTATCTCTCCCAGCTGCTCCTGCTGGGAAACAATCCCATGGGAAGGCAATCCGCTTCTTAATAGAGGGTGCTGCTGTGCTTGTGGGGTGCGGTGCATTTGCGGTGCTCATGGTGCACGTTGATGGGTCAGAGTAATTGAGCAGGTAGGTGTGCCGCAAGAAGTGTACCAGTGTCAGGAAGTGTGAGAAGTAAAATAACATCTGTTGTGTAGAGGAAGAGGAATTTAGTGGGTGAGCTCATTTTGAATTTTAATTACTTCCAAAGGATATGCCTTTCAGTAAATATAATGCTAAGTTAATGAGTAAGGAAATGATCAGACTTAATAATTTCCTAGCATATCTGGGACTGGAGGAGAGAAAATAACAACTTTCCCACAGGTTGCCCTTTTCAAAATTTTACATGGGTGTAGACCTAAAGAAAAATGAATGGCAAACACCAAGTGCTGGGAGTGCTGTCCTTGATAAAGCTGATGTAAAAGAAGCGAACTCACAAGAATGTACCAATTCTGCCTAATAATTCACAGACCTGTTATCAAGGGATCAAAATGTAGGCAGTCTTAACAGTTTAAATCACTTATCCTGATCATTAGATAGCATGATTCATGCTTACAAGAAGTGTATGCAAAGGGAAAAACAATATCTGAATGCCACCTTCTTATTGTATGTGTTTGCATTATGGACTATGAATATAAGTTTGATCAGCCTTTTTTGCAATTCAAGTAGTTTCTAAACAATCCTATCGAAACTCTAAGCTGAGCTACATTATATACCAGTAGTTCATGTATTTCTGGGGTAATAAAGCTCTGGGAAGTACTTCAGGTTCTTTGTGTTCTGTTTTTTGCTATAAAATTGGCTTGTTGGGGACCTTGAAAGAGCCATGTCCCTTCTTGTTACCTGAATTTCTGCAGTTACAGAAAAGGAATAGTAAAATTATTTATAAAGGGCTTTATTACCTTCTAACATTATAAGCAGTATTAGATACAATTAATTTTACTTTGGATGGGTGGTATGGCTGCATTCATGGTGCAAAACCTCTTCCACTTTGTTAGCTGTTGTAAATATACATTCCTCATTTCCTTGATCCTCATACCTTTATTGTCCTGTGGAGACTTCCAATGCCAAAATAAACTTGCCTGTCTGGATATCAAGGCGTAGTTCTGTTTTCATAATATGCTATATCAAGATCAAGGCACTTGTTTTGGTTCTCCTTATACAGGGTTTTGAATAAAACTGTATTTATTTTGTTCTTGAAGTTTAAATAGCCAAGGTGTTTTAAAATATGACTTAAAATACCCCCATATGCAAATAGAGAACAACTTGTTTCTTTGCACTCTTTAGCGATGTGTTTTTTTTTATAAACATGCACAAAGCTTATAACCATCTGGTTACCTGCCAGACTTCAAAGTATACATGCCCTGAGGCCTCTGCTCTACTTTCAGGGCCACTAAGACCTGAGCTTGAATAGTAACCCTTTTACAAGAGGAACTCTCTTTTCCGTCTGTTCCATCTAATTGCTTTATTCTAATGAGGGAAATAGCTTTCCCATTGTCCTTCACCTTCAGTTCAAGTTTTGATTAAAATACTTGGATGGTAATCACTCCCAGTGGGTCTGTCAGAGTTTATGGAACTAGCTACTACCAGGCATCACTTGGCTTGACCTGAAGATATACCTGGTGTGCCATACACTTAAACGCACACTCATAGTCTTCAAAAACTTTATTTATGTACATATAAATTGTCACGATAAAAAATGATGTATCTTTAGTTACCTTTTGATAACACATGGGGGAAATATGGCAGTTTAAAATAGAACTTACTTCGCGCTTCCCTAAAATGCAGAAGTGGAAGTGGTTGCACAGTCCTGCTGCTGTTGAATACAAGAGGGGACTTGGTATTGTTGGTTTAGTTTGCCCTTTTATGTTGAAATTATGACAGAAGTGCCATGCCTGATATGCAGAGTGTAACAAACCATATACTTCTTTTTAAGCTGCAGAAATCTCCAAGTGTTTCTGTGTCATAAAGAAGATCAAGTGAGGGCTGCTAAGGGGAAAGGATATGACCACCTCTATAGGATTTGTTCTTACACTGAATATTCTGCCAGACACTCTGAACAGTAGTAAAAAAAGGTGAACTTAAGTAGTATAGAGGCATTTCTATTTATTTGATTCCATCCTTTAAAAACTTTTCACTCATCAGATGATGACCTTTAATATGTATTTCCCTTTTACTGGTAACTCTTGTACATTCACTGGCACTGTATAATGTAATGAAATCCATCTGATGGTACTCACTTTTCATACAGTTTAGATTTGGGCTGTATGAGGACCAGTTTATTCCACCTCATAACTCAGTTCTTGTATTGGCTGAATTTCAAGTCATCTTCTGTACATATATAGGGATAACAGCAGTGATATGTTCATGGATTGCTGGGCCCAAGGGATGACTGTGATTATTTAGTCTGACTTGCTATGTAATGCAGCCATAGGTCTTCTCTAAATTAATTCCTGAATGAATTTGAGCACATCTTTTGGAGAAGTCTCGCCTTGCTGCAGAATCTACCGCCAGTCTCAGAATGTCTAACTGCTTAGGTTATTCTCAGTTTTCAAAATGTATTTGTAGTATCTGCTCTTAGTTCTTCCAGGTTAAACATCCAGACATAGTATAGTATTTATCTTCCAAATCAAAGAAAGAAACAAAAAACTCCACCAAACCCACTATTGTTAAACTGCCATTTCCCAGGGGTGAAAAAGATGTTTATTTACATATTTTCTGTATGCACAACTAGCCTAAGAAATTATTGAGAAAGACAAGATAGTTTTAAAGTAGATTATTTAGTGGTACAGTTGTCTGTGACCTCTTGGACAGGCAAATCGGTTCATCTCAGAGGACAGTGGATTGTAATGTGGGGCAGGAATGAAAGGCGGGGGGGATGAAGGAGACAGGTCCTTCTTAAGCCAGCTTCGCTGCCAAAGGCAACGTGGCAGTGTAGTCATACTGCTGTGGACTTAGATCAAGTCGCTTCTGCTGTCCCCCAGAAGTAATTCTGCATGTTATGCTCACTATTATCATCAAGGATGAATTTTGTTTTCTGGATTTAAGTCTTGTACTGTACATGTTGTACTATTTATGAGACTGAACATGCTCAAACTCAACCGCTTTAAACCATTTTAAATTATTGAGATTGTGTTAATTGTCTAAGTTCACAATTTGCAGGTAGATTCAAGGAAATCCAGTTTAAATTTGAGAAGTTTATTCAGTAAGTGTGTTGTTCGAAGACAAAAGTTTCTACAAATCTTTTCAACAAATAGCTTTCTTAAGTGGCTGTTATGAAAGAGTCAGTTCAATTTAATGAAGAAATACAAAAGCCGATTTAACTAAGCAGGAATTAGTCTTTTGTACGTACCTTAACATTTCAATAGCCTGAGTTTATTCATAGCATTGCAGAATTGTGTGGGTCAGAAGAGACCTTTTAAAGATCATCTAGTCCAACCCACCTGCTGTAGGCAGGGACAACTTTCACTACATGAGCTTTCTCTAACAACATCCAACCTGACCTTGAACACTTCCATATTGAAGTATCCCGTTTTTTTTTCTCTTCAGTCCGTGGGTGTTTGTTGTGTCTTCATTAGATGTCTGTTCCAACTTTTTGTTGGCAAATTCATCATTAACTTTGCCTGTTTTTCAGTTTAGAAGATCTTTCTTTTTTCTCTGTTTCAAAAGAGGGGCAAAACTAACATTCCTTGTCATTGAAGGGTATTTTAATCACAAAAGCATTAATATAAAAGAACTCATATGTGAGATCTAGAACTTACTTTCTCCTTATGTTTTTATCCCTCTCAATTGTGAAGGTTGTACTCTGCTGTTTTATGAGACCTATGGAAGGAACTCAATGGAACAAAGCAGTTTACCTCGATACGCTCTCTTTGCAGAAGACAGTATAGTACAGTCTGTTCCAGAACATCCCAAGAAAGAAAATGTATTCTGTCTCAGCAATTCTTTTGGAGATGTCTACCTATTTCAGGTAACAGTATGCATATGTGACTATCCAGTTGTTTCCATTTTAGGATGTGTTTGTGAGTATGCACATGCATATATGTAGTTGTTGATACACAAACATCATAGAATCATGGAATGGAGCTTAAAGACCTTCTAGTTCCAAGCCCTCTGCTGTGGACCAAGACACCTTCCACTAGACCAGGTTGCTCAAAGTCCCATCCAACCTGGCCTTGAACATTGCCAGGGATGGGACATCCACAGTTTCTCTGGGCAGCCTGTTCCAGTTCCTCACCACCCTCATGGTGAAGAATTTCTTCCTTCTATCTAATCTACATTTACCCTCTTTCAGTTTAAAGACATTAACCCTCGTCCTATCACTACATAGCCTTGTAAACAGTCCCTCTCCAGCTTTCTTGTAGGTCTCCTTTACTAGAAGGCTGCTATAAGGTCTTCTCAGAAGCCTTCTCTTCTCCAGGCTGATCAGGCCTGTGCCTTTGACTTAAAAATAATAGTACAGTTACACTACTGCACTACACTATTGTAATATTGATTTAAGCGTATGATATGACTTAGTATATAATATTACATAATTTGTCTCAGTTAATTATGACTCAGAAATAAAAAGAACAGATCAAAAATCTGCAAGACATGTTTGGTACCTAGCGGTTATAAGCTTCTCAAGAATCAGCTTTACTCTCCATTTTTTTCATATCTATTAAGATTCTGCTCTTACAGAATGATAGGCCCAACCCTCTATCTAGTGGCCTCTAAAACAGTTTTATTGAGCAAAATGTTAAAAAAAAAAAAAAAAAAAAGGCTAAAAATAATCTAAAGATCTTGGCTGCTTAACTGCACCACTGGAAATGTTAATAAAGAACAGTATTATGTGGAACTGCCTGCATATGTGATTCGTAGGTGCACTTGTAAATATCTCTGGAGGCACTTTGTGCAGATGTGCCATCTTTACTTTGCTGTCCTCTCTCTACTACCTTGTTTTTTTTTTTCAAAAGCAAACACCTCTCCTCAGACCTTACATGTAAAATTATCCCTGTTGCCGTGTCATCTGCAGGAGGTTTCTCTTTGAAACCTGTTGGTTTTTACCTGAATTAATTGGAAGGATGAAGGATGGAAGTCCCATCTTTACCATGATTTGTGGGGCTCTGTTGTGCTCCCAGAGCTCTCAGACTTTGCAGGTCTAAGAAACAGAAGCTGAAGGTTGGAGGCAAGTCCTAACAGAGTATGGAAGAAGCTCGTGGTTCCTTCATTTGCACAGTTTTAAAGATAAAGCCTTATTTCACTGATTTTAAGATAAAGCGCTTAAGAACTCAGTGAGCCTGTCAAGCACTTCATGTCCTATAGCTGCTGATTTTTAATTTTTTTTTCCTCTGGTTTGCTTGTAATGTTGCACCATTGATTTGTTTCACAGGCGACAAGCCAGACGGATCTGGAAAACTGGGTTACTGCCATACATTCAGCCTGTGCTTCTCTCTTTGCAAAGAAGCTTGGGAAAGAGGACACCGTTAGGCTGCTGAAAAATCAAACCA
Organism: Patagioenas fasciata; assembly: GCF_037038585.1. NCBI lineage: Eukaryota > Metazoa > Chordata > Aves > Columbiformes > Columbidae > Patagioenas > Patagioenas fasciata. The sequence goes on from NC_092522.1 coordinate 60,625,347, forward strand.
AGAGTCTCTTCCAGAAGATTGACATGGATAGCAAGATGAAAAAGATGGCAGAGTTGCAGCTCTCAATTGTTAGCGATCCAAAAAACAGGAAGGCCATAGAGAATCAGGTAATGGAAACAATGTTTTTACAGTAGCATGTTTATCATAATTTCTTGCTTTGTGCACTGACTGTCAGTGCTTTCTAGGCCTGAGAGAAATTGTCTTGGGGATAGCTGGCACAGTAGTTGTAATTATTGCCAGGTTTCTACAGCAATCCAAAGCAGCGCGGGAGACAGGCTCCTCAAAACTGAGGATCAGTCTGAACTCTTTTTATGAGCACAAAGGTATTTCTTTTCTCTTCTGGAAAAAAAAGTAACTAATTTTCACCGTTTTATTAGTAATATCTAGTTGTTATGTGGTATACCACAGGGTATACAGTATGTTCTGTGAATAATTGAATTTATTGTTGAATTGCAGTAGAGATTTAAGAGTAGATACTTGGCAATACCATTCTGTACCTTAAGACAGGATGTGAAGAGCATTTTATCCAAATAAAATCAGAGAAAGGACTGAGACAGCATATGCTTCAGTTGAAATTTAGCCATGACTAGAAGACCAGGATCAATTGAGCTTCTTAAAAAGCCTCATAGGAGTCTAAATGAGAACAAGAAGTCAAGACCAGAGTTTTTCATCCTAGGTGGAAAAGCACTGCTGTGAGTACCACTGGCAGGCACGGGAGCATTATACCTATAGCAATTCAGTGAAAAGGGAAACACTAACAGCCCTTCTTGTAACACTTTCTGGTTGCGCGCTGGGAATTTTTGATCTCAGTATAAGCACTGGCCTGTTTCTGCTTAGCTTTGGAGACCTTACATACTACAGGCCTGTGACTGGAGCAGACAAAGTGTTTGCATCCAGACTTGTGTCTAGGCTAATTTTGTTTTGTTGAAGCAAGAAATTATCTGACTCATCAGCTGTTTCCCTCTGCAACTCTAAGTATGGCTTCTGAACACCTGGTGTGCTATTCTGATCACATTTTCATATTACGGTGGTAGGAATGCCTGGCTCTTGGCTGAAGCAGCAGCTTAGTGCTGAGGAAGATTCACCATTAAGATTTGTTTTCAAAACAAAAAAGAGAACACCCCCCGCTACTCCCCCAAATTTGGTGTTCATGTTGTATATGTACCTTGCCTGAGACAAAAGCTCTGTGCAGACTCATGAGCAGCTCAACTCTTCCTCAGTGAAAATTCTCACCTTCTTGTTTGTATGGTGGTGCATAGGCATCGGGCCTTACTCTACTCTCATTTCCAGCATGTGAACCAGGAATCACTCCAGTGTTACCTTATGGAAGTACATTTTGAGGTGCTGACATCTTGCCCATGTCCCCAGTGTTGTAGCCAGCAACTGGTAAAAAATGCTTTAATTAGATATTATTAGTGTTCAGGCAAAGGCTTCGCTACCCAGGGCCTCTCGTGTACTAAACTTGTCTAGTAGTTTAGCCTAATAGGTCTGTGAACTGAGGTTGCTGTGTCTTTTATTTTATTAGGCTATTAACAGAATTTGAATTTGTTGACTAGTATTTGAGAGTGCACCCCTATTTGCCTTTCCAGTCAGACCAGCTATTGCTCTGTCATTACTTTAGGCTGCACATTATGGCCATTATTTCCTTTGATACAATACGGCATAATTACATTTCTTTGGTTAGTGGAGCACTTTTATTTTCATGAATTTGATGCTTATCATATTTAAAATTCTTACTGTACTGGTTTGAACTTGACAAAGGGCAGACTGACTGGTAATAATTTCACTGTCAAGCTCCTGTAGCACACTTCAGTCTGAAGCTACATGAGCAGAGTTCAAGAAGTATGCAGGTATGTGTAGGGATTCATGGTGCGCATGTTCATAAGTCGAGTACTCAGATGTGCATAATTTATTTCCCGGTCACTTTATTTCATGGTTCAGAGTCTACTGAGGTGAATGGAGGAGGAAAAACATTGTGTCTTTTTATTGCTCAAGGTTTTGAGACTTAGAAGAATATACAGTTTTCCAGAGATGTCTAGTGCTTGCAACATGTGATGCACTGAGGAGAAATCCTAATGTATGTTAACTTAATTTACCACTCTCCCCATTAGATATTGATGCTAGTAGTTTATTTAGAGTCATCTGAAGAGTATTCATGATGCTCTCCTAGTATCTGTTAATTAGATGTTCTGTCCTTGAACAACTGCTGTTATTTTCCAGCTCAGTCCCTGGAAGAAGTTGCCTGCATTCTGCCAGAACTGAAATCCATCACTAGGGCTGTAGAAGATTTATTCCTGTTAATCTTCTGTCTATGAATGTCTCAAAACACTGAACGAGGGCAAACCAGTGAGATGAAGAGCGAGGTGTATCGTGTGCAAACATCCACTAGTTAGCAAACAATAAATTAATAATGACTCTTTTCTCCAGTCTTGATCCTTTTTATCTCTATAAAATCTCTCCTTACAACTGCTGAGGGTGTGCTGGCAAAGTCACTTCACAGAGAAGTCAATAAGTAACTGGATTTCCTAATCTCTTGATTTGATGTCTCAGAGATGGGCTTTTGCAGAGGAAAAAAAAAAAATCTTGATATAATTAGTAACCAAGAATTCTCAATATATTTAGTAAGCTAACAGTTTGAGAAAACATTATTCCTGAGGGAGAAGTTTGCATATATGTATCTCAGTTGTTTAGTAACTGTGATTGTTTAATTGTCTTTTGCCCACTTGGAGTAAAAAGAAGAACATAAATTCTGGTTTGGTTTTGTGTAAATTTGGTGTTTTCAATCATGTGGCAGTTATGATCCCTACATGATGAAATATATTGTATTGCCAATACTGTAGTTAATATGCATGCCCTATATCCTGTGCTGGAAAACTTCACTGGTGATATATTTTGAGAAGACAGCGGAAATAGTGTGATTGACTTCAGAGAGACCACAGTGGTTTTTTTATGTAGAAAGATGAGGAACAGTCTTCATTTATTTTCACTGGGGAATTATCTTGGAAACTGTGATTTCTAAATCCTTTCTCCCTTTCCTTCCTCTTCCTCAGAAAAACAACCACCCAGCCTCAAGTTTCTATTTTCTTTCACATCTGTATTGATTTAAAACCAATACTTCTCCGCTGAAGACTTTGTACTTCACAGGGCTTTACAAGCATGCAAAACCTTTTTTTGTTTCATGGTTACTATATCCTGAAATGCAGTTGCAGTAAGGAAATCTGGACTTCTAAAGTTGCTCTAGTTATTTTAATGTACATGCATGTTTATTTTTGGTGTATAGCAAGTGAACTGGAGAAGCTCATCTGATACTGTCTTTTAAATTTGGTGAACATTCAAGCTAGCAATTGACAAAGCTAGTGCTAAACAGAAGAAGTGCAAACAAAAAAAATTACAAGGAAATTGTTGTTTTCTAGAAGAAATTACTTTTAGAGAATTGACTCTATCAAACTGGTTGAGAAATGTCTTCAACCTGTGGCCTGATGAGGGATTCCCTCTATCTGGGCTTACTGGTCCGATAATAATAATAGAGGTATTTGCTGTTTAAGAGAAAATGGCAACCCTTGACATAGCTTTTGATATCGCTGGACAGTTTAGAAAAGATGGATGAAGTGCCTGTAAAAGCAGTGTACAGCAGCCAGTCCCAGTAAGCCACTGGTGGCATGGCTGGAAATGCCAGCTGTGTACGTATTGTCTGTATGTATTACTGTATGCAATAAATATGTTGTGGGTGGTGCTATTTCCCCAGGGTGCAGCTTCTCCCCTAAACTGAAGAGAATTAGGATGAAATGTAGCAAGTTTGAAAATACCCCGGTGCTGGGATGAATTTCAAAGCCCATGGAGTCACAGTCTCTAAATAAAACGGTGTTAGTTTTCCCGGCTGTTTAACCTGCTAGAGAAATTGCAGTATTTGCTCTGAATATGCAGCCCTGTCTAGCTGCCACTGAAGTGAGTGAAAGGGATTATTAGCATTTATTCAGAGCTCTTTTAACAAAATATTGCACATTAAGTCAAAAGCGAGGCTGTCTCTGCCTGTAGAACTGTGTTTAATGGGATGGAAAATCTACCTCACAGTGAGAGCACCGCAGCTCTGAGTGTACTTTTGTATGTACTTGGTACATAAATCTATTCTGTTGTCTCATTTTAGAACAATAATATGAATAATAGTTTCTTCAAAGCATTCTGGGTTTTTCTCCTCAAATTTTAATATATTGGTGTAATCATGTTTTCCAAGCTGTTCAGAGGTTTCTGATGTGATTCATATTTTCTGTTTGCATGATACTGAATTTACTTATCAGATGGCTTATGGACATAGATATTTACTTGCAGGCACTGAAATGATGAGGGATTAATGAGAAGAACAGACATGTGCTTGGAGACGATTTTTATGGAAGTTTTCATGTGTGTCCTCCAACTAAAAGTAGCTTATATGTTGCCGTAAAAATCAAAATAAGGGGATCAGTATGGTAGTGTCCTTATTAATTTGGATAGTCATGAAATCCGTTAGTACCTTTTTTCTCTTCCCTGTGGTGGTCTTCGACTTGTTACACAGAGAGTAACTTCATTGCTTTTTTCGTTCAAAATGTACCTGACACTTTCTCTTTTCACTGACTTTTGTAGGAAGATGACTGGAATAGTTCGGGGGATTTTATTTTTCAGGTCCCTTTACAAGCCCAAATTTCATGTCTTCATTTTCTATAAACCATCTACTGAAATACTGTCTGACATTCTGATAAAAACTCACAATGCCAACACTCAAAAGAGAATATTTTCAGGGAACTTAACTAGCACCTGCCAGTTTTGCTGCATACGAATTTGATGTGAATCACAATATACAGTTACTTTTCTTTCTTCCCTGTCCTCCTAAACTAGAAAAAATGATCTAAACTCATTATAGCAGATCTTCGGTTTGGGTGATCTTTAAACTGGCTAGAGCAAACCTCCACTTTCTGAGAGATGGAGTACTATTTCTTTTCAGTGTAGGATGGTCCCTGTCTACATCATCAGCAAAATCCTTCTCTTTTGGTAGCAGACTGTCACTAAGGAGTGAAGTTAGTAGGCAGGAAGGTCATCTCCATTCTCATTACTGCTGTAATTACTGTTTTGCAGATGAGTGAATTTCCATCTTTGTTTCACAAAGATTTAGTGTAAAAGAATGAAAAATAAATAAACTATTACTGAATCTGGAGTTGTGTGGCGTTATCTCATACAATGAAACTGGTGAGGGAGCCTGGGCAGGAAGGGCTTGTCTTCTGGTTTTTGGGGAGGGGCAGCTGGCTAATAAGATTCAGTGACTTTCTTAATTACATCCCTAGCTATAGACATGCATGCAGGACTGCCAATTTCGATCAGATTATTGACAAGAATGTGAATTAAATACACATGGGTGCACTTTTGCGCTATCAGTGGTATTTGGAATAAGATTTCCTCTGTCTCTTTTACTTAAAAATGATGAAAATTCTGTCCTTCCAAAACAAGCAGAAAGATGGCATTTCTTGTAAAAAAAGCTGTTGTCTTGTTATTTCAGGAAGCTTTCTTAACCAGTTACTAAACAGACTGAAGAATAAAGGGTATTGCTAATTGCACATCGTTGTACTTTATTATGTTCCCTTTTTCATTTCTTTGAGCTTAAAGTTATGACAGTATCTCTGTAGTGTCCTTTAAAGTAATGGAATTTCTGGGAGAGTGATGTTTGTGCTTCTTCGAGTTCTCTTTAGGAAGTAATGACAATAAAAATCTTTTCCTTGTCCCCAGAAACCGAGTGACTCATGTATCCAGATGGGTACAATATGAACTTTGTCTGAGAACCAAGGACTGGAATGCAAAGAGTTTGGTGTTGTTTGTAATGTGGTTGAAAAGCTGTTCATATAAAACAGCAGCAGAAGTTTCTTTTAAATCCATAGAGTTCCCTACATCAGCTTGCAGAGACACTTTCTGTCTGGAAGGAAGATGTTGCATAAGGGAAAATTCTGAATTTCTTACTGCTGTATAGATGGTGAATTGTTTCAGCGAGGAGGTCATATTTCTATGTGTTATAACAACTGTTACTAAATCCAGTTAATTTTAAAGGCTTAAGCACTGACGGAAGGCTCTCCTCCCTCCATGCGTCTTTTCTTTTGTGCTACCCTAAATAAATGCCAAGTAGAAAACTGGTATTTTATTACGAGGTGAGTTGTCCAGTAACTTTATTCCATCCTTTCTCTAGGTCCTTGAAGTATTGCTGCTTTGGGTTGTTACGGTGTCATTTCTGGCACTGCTTTCCACTATTTGTATACTGATTTGTGTTTTATTATGCTGAGCTCTTCTTACTTTGTACAGAACAGGTATTTGAAAATGAAACAGTCTTTCCCTAGCCCCACAAAAAATGGTGTTTGCACTTTACTGTAAGAAGGGCGAGGAGCCAGGGGCCCTCCCTTTTACAGTTTGCAAACCCTACGCACGTTCTGGTGGAGGTGCCACGAGAAGTGCCACCTGCAGAGAAGACTGTATAGCATGTAGGATCTATGGATCCCCACATCCTCTGCTGGAAGCCACTGGTCTGTATTGTGTGGCCTGAATGTATTTACCCTTTACGTTTCCCAAGCTCACATTGAAGAGCTTACCTATAGAAAACGTAGCAGGGTTATTGAATTAACAGAAACCTGCTTTTGAGCATCTTCCTTTAGGTCAAATGTTTGTGTGATTTAAAATGTAATTATTTTACAATGGTTTCTAGCATCTTAATAGATTTTTCACTAGGAGAATTGGTTATTTATGTTCTGAAAACAAGCATTACTAGTAAAGTACTGCTAGAAGTATCATGCTGACGTTCCTTTGTATGTTAACTCTTTAAAAACTCACTCTTGAACTAAGTTGCTGATGCAAAAGCTCATCTCCTCTCTTAGCACTCCCCATGCAATTACTGTCTTGTCCCTGAAACAGGCTTCATTGCATGAGTTTTCCTGGCCCAACTAAGTCATTCATGGCCCTAATTCTTAATGCTTAATACTTCTTTCTATCTCTCTGCCACAGCTTTCTTTTTTTTTTCCTCTACCTTACAGAGATCCTGTGAGGCTGAATAAATTTGTTTGGGTGGCCCCTCCTTGTCTTTCTCCCAGGCACTCTCAAGCTGCCACTGAACCTAGAAATGCTTGCCTAACATTTACCTGTACTAAAATGACATCCTCTTTTTCCTCTTGGAAAAGCCTTTAATGCTTTTCCCGGAAATTCACATGGAGGTTTTGAAACAGTGACAGAGAGGTTGGGTTTGGATGCCGCAGGCGCTGTAGCTGAAGGTGCAGGCAAGTGCAACAGCCTAGCAGGTCTCACGAGGAACATTTCACATGTGCTTCCTTGTTTTGGCGTGCCTCATGTCGGGCCGTATCTCTTATCTTATTGCAGACTTGCTTCATGCTGCTGTTGGCCTTTGTCACCCATTCCTGCTTTCACAGATGTCTGATGCATCCACTTTTCCCCCTTTGCTTTCGAGCAGATTTCAAAAGGTCCCTTTGTCTGTGCGTGATGAAGTTAAGTCCTTGAGCCGTCTTTTGGGCAGTCCTCCCACGTGGGGCCGGGATTTGCCTCACACAATAGCAGAATAAGGATTGCAGCAGCTAGTCTGCAGCCTGTAAATTAACTTGGTGGACCAGGTCACACTGTGCTTTGAAGTTGTTGCTTTTTTGTGTGCTTCCCCCACTTAGTCTTCCAGAATATAAATCTTTAGGAAGAATTATCATCATTTAAAAGGCTTAGACAAATAGCAGCTGGTATTGGTTCATGGTCTCCAATTGGTTCCAGACATCCCTGGTTTTGATAAGACTACAAGACAATCCCAGAAATTCCCTGCCTACAGCTTTTGTTAATGCCATTAAATGTAACATTGTGATTACTGATGCTTTTGGAGCTGATTAGCTAGCATCCTGAGTGACTGATAAACACCGTAATTTAATTATTTCTTCAGAATGTCCTCATGTTGTATCCCACTCCCCCTTCTTAGATTATTTTAAAGTACAACTTGGTAGAAATGTTTGATGGGGATTTTGAAGAAGACCTCAAAGCACAAAGATGCCTGTGTTCAGCTTGTGCTCAATGGTGACAGGATGCTCCATTCCAGCAGTGCCCAGAACAAGCCTTACTCTGTTCCCAAGCTATTCAAAGTTGCCTTGGCTCAGTACCCATAGAGGTGTCATCCCAAAGGGAAAGACTTCACCTGAGCTTGTAGCTTTTGGCTTTGTGAAAAGCTGACAACCATGTTTTCATTCTAGTTGAGTGTTGCCACAAAGAACTGGTCACAAAACCTCCTGTTGGAGTCATCCCATGCGTAAAGTACTGGCAAACAGAGAAATGCTGTGTGAGGAGTGTCTAAGAGCACAAAAAAAAAAAAAAAAAGCGAAGTAAAGGGCAATAATAAAATAAACCCAAGAAAAAAATTATTTTTCTTTCTGGAATGCAAAGGATGCATGTTTTGAGTGCCTGTGATGGAGATTAGGTGAGGCATCTTTGGTTTTGAATGTCTCTGTCCTTTTTCTCTGGACTTTTGGGAGTTGCTTTCATCATAAGGTTTAGTACATTCTGCCTTTTTCTTTTAATAGTAATTCCTTGATAGTTTTGTTTGTTTTGTTTTGTTTTTCAGTCTACTGTAAATTACAATTTTGCATTTTCAGATGTACAAAAGAGTATATTGTCTTCCTTTTCTTCACCCTCCCTGCCATATAAGATTACCTCTTCCAAAAATATAGCCATAAGTGATACCACAGTTCGTGAGCACACGTGTAAGGAAGCCAGAAGAGGGCTCTTAGCACCGTTTTGTTAACAGGGTCTTTTTCACTCTTTCCTCACTTCTTCGTTGTTGAAAGTAAGAGGCAAGATACTCGTTTAGTTCTTGTGATACATGGCAGCGTTATAAGGAAGCTGAGCTGATTTTGCTTCTAGATGAGCCTGCAGGTTATAGTTCACTCGAGATTTTTATTGTGTTCATCAGCCTGTTTTCTGAGGCAAAAGGTGCTTGTCCCAGCCTTGGCTAATCTCAGTGTGAGGTGATAAAGTCCCGTGCGCACAGGGACAGGCAGGGTGTGCCGGTGAAAGGTATGAAGTCAATGCATGTTCGAGAAAATGTGATGAACTTTCTCCAAAGCCCTAAACCACCTGTTGAGCAACCGACACACAGTGATTGGAGCTGACATGGGAAGATCAGCTTTGTCAGGGGATTTTAACAATCTTCAGTACATGAACTTAGTGTACATTAACTTAATGGACATGCCTTTTCTACCTTCCCATCTCTGAATGTGCCTACTATGTTAAACACAACTGCCTTTTTATTTGTAGTATGTATTGGTATTAGTGTATATTGTACACCATGGGGCAGATTTTAGCTGCAACTACCAATCTGTATTGGGGAAACGAAAGACAAAATTTGACTTCTGTGCAGTGGATAAGAGTACATGTTTGGGTAGATAAGTGTGTATCTACACAAATACTTAAAATCTGTCATCTGAGTCTTGATTCAGAACTGTATTTGTCTAGTAAATATTTGAGTCTCTTCGCTTTCCTAATTTTACGTTGAAACTGGATTAAGCTGTCTGTTACATCTGCATGTAATAGTGCTAGATATGTTTAAAATTGCATGAAGTGTATGTACACATTCTACTTTCGTTCCAGTGATTTGTATTGGGCCTGTATAGCTAATTTTTGCAGTTTGACTGAGCATAAGCATGTCTTAACCTATTAGACAAAGAATGGTACATGCTTGTGTTGCCAGTATCATCTCTGGCTTACAGAGAGGCCATAGGATGACAGTAAAAGAATGAGCAGGACTTGTTAGTGTAACTACTTCATTTTGTGTAGCACGTTAGCATAGCAATGCAGCTTTGCTTTCAGCCAGCCAGCTATAGTTTAAAGCTCATAAAAATAAAAGAAAGAAAATGTATCTCCGAAAAAGAGACAGAATTTTTTTTATTTATAAAAAAACTTTTGTGAACCACAGGGTTGTGTTTTTATGTAACTGCTTTTGTGGCTATCAAACTACCCGAAGTTCATGATATGTTCATCTTGTCAGTATGCATTTAAGACCACCAGCTTTGCTTTATTTCAAGCCATCTTTTGTATTGATGTAACACAATATGACTGAATGTATTTTGGCAGGGAGTAACTAATCTAATCCATATACCACCAGATGAAAGTAATTTAACGTGGGTTTGTGGAAGAGCTTGAATTTTCAGAGCAACCCACAAAGACATTTTTCCCCTTTTAATTGTTCCAATTGTTTTAATTGTTTTATATCTAAACAGATCCAGCAATGGGAACAGAACCTGGAAAAATTTAACATGGACCTTTTCCGAATGCGATGTTACCTAGCCAGTTTGCAAGGTGGGGAGCTCCCAAACCCGAAGAGCCTTTTGGCTGCCGCTAGTCGTCCTTCAAAATTGGCCCTAGGGCGGCTCGGCATTTTCTCAGTCTCATCCTTCCATGCACTGGTAAGTCCAAATGCACTTTTTGTGGGTGCATTACACAAAGCCATCATTAGTATTGTACTTCGATGTGGAATTGTGCTGGGATAATACATGGCTGCACCTGCAAGCATTGCTCAGACAGCTATGTTCCCTTCTCACCTTTTCTGTCTTGACTGCAAATAGATTTCTTCCACCGAGACAGCCTTTGAAACCGTGAAGATACGACGATGACTTTTTTTGGACCCCGCAATCTCCAGAGTTGGGTACTTCTGACCCATACCTAATAAAAGAAACAAAACAACATATTCTTCAGCTGTAAATGACTCACTGTGTTGAATTTATCACTGTGATTTCACCCCCATTGAGTTCAGAGTTTATAGCGTGTAGGAGCTAAGTCACTTAGAGTGAAAAGAGCCTAACACTGAAATTTCCAAAAGTGATTCAGGTCCCTCTGGACTGAGCTAATCTTTTTTTGAAAGTTCCAGATCACTCCATTTTTCAGGAACAGTTTGATACTCTCCTGAAGAGGAAGTATTTTTAGAGTAGGCTAAAACTAGAGACAATCCAAAATTATAAGTCACTTTTTAAGAGTTGTGGCCTGTGTTAGCAAAGAAGAATGAGGGACATCCTCAGCTGCTGTAAGCTGTTGGCTTCAAGGGAAGTATGGCAGTAGCATGTTCACCTCTGCTCTTTGCCCTTGGCAGGGCTGTGAGGCTGATCTTGGCAGAGAGAGGTGGACTATATTTGCTGCATGAGAAGTCAGTCTGAATAGTAGTCCTGAAAGTCCCGTCAAGGAATATTTCTGTCTGCCACTGGTTTTATCTATGTGGTTTGCATTGTTGCTTGTTAATAACTCAATGCTACAGCACATTTATCTCCTATGTTTGGCAATTTTGAGAGTCTTTCTTCATCTAGCAATTTCGTATCTCAGTGATAGGTTATCATGCTTCTTCAGACTCTTTTCATTAACTCCCCTTGTTGTACAAAGCAATATTTTCTCTGTTCCTACCTTCCTATGACCTTCTAATTTTACACTATCACACCATTGGAATACTAAAGCAAGCATCACCACTGAAAGTTTAAAACACTGTCCTTGCACCTTGTCATATTACATTGAGGTGAACTGAAGTAACTCTTATTTAATGCCTCAGGTTGAAATAACTGTCAATGCTTTGCTCTTATGAAAGTGATACAGGAAGGCCTGTCTCTGTATTTAAATAGATCTGCTCCAGGGATGAAGCTGCTCTCAGGAAACGTACCTTGTCTCTGTCACAAAGAGTCCGAAATAAGAAGGGTTTATTTTCTTCACTAAAAGGACTGGACACATTGGCGAGGAAAGGAAAAGAAAAGCGACCTTCTGTAACTCAGGTAGATCTTTTTTGCTGGTCATAACGTAGGATGGCTTGTTTCTGCTGGGGTCCATCCTGCGAGGTGCTGTTGGTGCATGGGGTAGGAGATGTCTTTCTATAAGTTTCAGTAGACATGGCAGACTGGCAAAAGGAGCATCACTTTTGAAGAGTATGTAACTGATTTTGCGTTTCTTTCTGATAAATACGATTGGTGAATGAGAGTTTTTGACCCAGCAGGTTAGTTTTTATCAGCATCATGAGACCATCAGGTTTGAATTTGTAACAAAACTTGTCTTCTGGCACATTGCAAATTCCAAGTAGAGTTTCTTTGGAGTTAGCCTCTATGTGCACTCCTTAACACAGTGTTGTGCTGGCTTATGGCTGAGACTCTGAAGTACTATTGCAATTTAGTATTGATTAATACAGGTAAGGCTCCAAGGGAAAAAGAGGAGAAACTGCTGCAAAGACATCTGTCTTCAACATGACCTCCCAAAGCAATGTGCCCTTCTTGGAAGGTTGCTTTAGCCAACAGGAGAAGACTGCTGTCAAGCAGGTGGTGAGCTGTAGGTGTAGACGGCTGACTAATAAAGCCGTGCCAGTTTACACCAGCTGAAAGCTTGTCGTAGGTTTGGTGTGCTGGGGCTGGCTGGCCCTGGGGAGAGGGGCTGTGCCCCTGCATGCCCCTGCTGAAGGGCTGTATTCCTGCTCATGAAGCTACAGCATCTCACAAGGTGATTTTCTCTTTGTGAAACTAGTGGCCCATCCACTTATTTAGTGTAAACCCTACAGTTCAGAAGTCTGTATTTTCTCAGTAAAATTACAAGTACATGTTAAAATAAAGTTCGCTGCCTCTTCCCTGCCAAAAAGGTAAATAACAGTGGAGACACTTCATTGGTGGTGAGGCAGAAGGTGTAGAGGTGCACCCATACTCAGAACATTACCATTTCCACTAGCTTCTGCCATGTCTGCTCTTTCTCCTGCAAAACAGTATTTTTAGGCATTATTCATTAGGTGACTTTGTTCCTGCTGTTCCCCGCCCCTTGTATTTTGATTGCATTAGTCAAAAATCTGTCACCAGCACTTGCAAATCAGCTGTTCTTGCATGTCTGGTAATCTGCATGTGGAATATTTAAACAAACCTATCTGTCCACATACTGCGATAGTCCCAGAGCTGATGCAACAGATTTAACGTCAGGATTTTCTGGTCTGGTGCTTTGTATTTTTAATAGGTAAATATTTAGGTATGTGTTACACTGGGATGAAGCTTCTTGGGGTGACGGTTACATATCTTAGCATATTGATCCTGATGTGTTTACATGGTGAAATTGAATAAGTATAAAACTGAAGTCTGTCTTATGAAAGGGGAAACCGAAGGAGAAATTTTCTCCAGGTCGCCCTTTTCACGTAATTTCTTCTGTGTTCCCCAGCAATTGAGGCTGAGAGTTCTGCACCTTGATTTCTTTATTAGTAAGAGGCCTGAGGGAAGGGATGTTATGCCCCTTAGCTCTGTTCCCAGCAGAGCTGATACCTCGCACCGTCTTAACTGAGTAATATGTCCTCCCATAGGCTTTATAGCCCGTGAAGGGGATTCTGCGTAGCTCAGAGACGGGGAATCTAATTTCCATGGCAAGGAGAGGAGGCTCCTGCTGCCCTCCTCCTGCTTTTCTAAGCTTCAAGGAGGGAGCTCTGGCACAGCCAGAGGTGCCCCTTGTGCATCCTCACCCTCTTTATTCCAAACCTTGCAACATTTGACCCAAGAATGGGTTCATTTTCATCCACGAGCTGAGGTTCCTGTATTTATTTGGTTTTTTAATTATCATGTATTTATTTAATATTAAACATCCTACAATAAAATTAGGTGTAAATGCTGGGTGTTGCATATGAATAACACCAGGCTATGACTCATACGCATAAAGTGAGGAATTTTTAAGGGCATGGATTTAAAACTGACCCATGAACCTAGAAGGTGATTGAAAAGGGAGCTGCGTCCTTGCTCAGACTTGAGTGTATGCACGTAATTGTATATAGTATATCAAAACTGGCATAGGCCTGAGGCTGCCTTTCTTGTCATCTATTTCAGCCCAGTGGGAAAATGAGTTAAGCAGAGAAGTGGAGCTCATGTTTCTGCTCATTGTTATCCAATGTCTTTGTCAAACAATAGGTTAAAAATGTCTTGCTTTCTTGGATTTAATTAGAGTTCATTTGGCTGGAGTTGGTATGTTTTAATCTTCTGTACCCTAGTCTCAGAATTAGATGGTATATTCTTGAACATTGTTGCGTCAGAGAAGTTTTTTATGTCATGTTAAGTTCAATTTTATGATATTAATAGAGAAAAGGTTCTGAGTTTCTACGCTGGGAGGTTTTTGTAAACATTAGTGAAGTGGCTCAGTCTTTTCAAATCAGTTAATAAAATGCACTGTAGCAGATGGGGGATGTCTAGGCTCACATTATCCTCAGTTTCTTAAATGCTTATCTGCTTTCTTGTGTCTAAATGATGAACTGTTTCAAGAAATCATAAACAATAAAATACTTTTATTACATCTGTGTAAGAGACAAAGAAGAGCAAGTTCAGAAGTGGTACCTTTTATTTGCGTTAGCAGAAACTGGATTTTATGTGAAATTTTAAGAGAGTTTATTGTTGTCTTGGATTATCTGAAAGGCTTGTGCTAGTTAGAAAATGAAACAAAAAAACAACTACAAACCAAAACCAAACCAACAAACAACCTAAACCAAAAAAAGCTCAGATCTAAGTTTGATATTGTCCTGATTTCTTGACTGTAGAGTTTATAAAAGGCTATTTATATTTGCACTTAGGGATGGTAATGTTATTATTTGCAAATCTCAACATCGTCTATAAACTGTATAGATCTATCCATGTGTTTATCCGTTCCTTATCACCAAAATATCTGACTGAATCCATAGCCGTTTATTGGATTTTTAAAAATTTTATTAACAAGACAAACACCTTTGTGAGATACTAATAGTTAAGCTTTCAAAACAAATTGGAAACGTAAGTCTCAGTTTCTACTTTCTTCACTTTCCAAGGCAGACACAGTAGTCAGCTATTTTCATTACTTAATACTGCAGTCAAGTGTGCCTTTAAAGCTAAGCTAAAGGTGTCCATTGATAGTGCCAAGCCAACTGCTCAGCTAAAAGAGACGAAAAACAGTAGCGTAAGAAGTTTTACAAAACAGCAACAAAGATTTGAAATAGCTCCTTTAAATCATTATGAGATTTTTAGCTGTACTTAGCATTACCGCAAAGGGTGAAACTATAACCTTGAGCATAGTGCGTTATTTGAAGGTAAATTACTTTGAAATTATTACTACACAGGAAAAAATCAATGCTTTTACATACATTTAAATGTGAGTGTGCATGTAGGCCGAAAGAGAAAACTTGCCTAAATTTTCTTTATAGAGGGAGATTTTTATTTCTTTAGTACTTCTTCTAGTCAGAATAAAATGACAATAGGTACAAAAAGACTCCTGGGATTTAGCAGGTTGACATGTCTTTATTCATTTACTTTTAAATTTTTTTTTTTTCAAATAATTTACCTGACATAGGTAAGAAATAACGAGTTTTATTTGTGTAACCTATTCATTTATCTGTAATATGTTTAATAGATTTTTGATTCAACTGGAGGTCATGGATTTGCTGGTGTCCAGAATTCAACCAACTCTGCTGAGGTAAGATATGCCCATCCTCATTCTGCACCATCGTGTTTTTAAATTCCTGAATATATTTCACTTAATGTATGATGAGGCTGGTTCAGAAACCCCACAGAGGTTCATAATAACATGGAGTTAGTGTTAGATGGCAGGATTATAATTCTGCTAATGAAACCACTTTGACGAATGTTTCTAAACATGCATGGTAGCATTTTTGGGAAAAAAAAAAAAATCCCTAGAAGCTTCTTCACAACACTAATCCTTATAGTATATACACTGTCTGAAACAGATTTTGTACCAAGCTTGTTTGAAAACCCAAGGTGGCAAAACCCAAGGTGTATTTTTCCGCTTTGCCTACTTCAACAGAACCTGCATATTTTGAGTATAAAGGCAAATAAAGTCTAATTAAAGTCTGTGGAGCATACCAGCAGAGAAGTGTGAGCTAATATATAGCTGGAGATTGCCCAAGTAAAGGAAGAGGAAGCGGCATGTCACTCAGTAAATATCTCTGGTTGATGTTCCCCTGTGCCCAGGAGGAGGAGGGCGGCTGCTGGTCCCTGCCTGGTATGAGTCACCATCCCTCTCAGTTGCCGCAGCCTCCCTGGGGATAAAGTCACTGTTCCCCCATCTGGAAGCAAAGCAGGATGCTCACATACATGTAGGACCACTGGGTGTTGCCTGTGTATTGTGTGGCTTACACAGACAGAATGCTTCAACCTCGGTAGGCTTGTGCATGCTCCAAATCAAAAAATTCAAATTAAGTCTTAGGCATGGGGTTTCTGAATTTTGTTTTCAGTATGGCATAGCTGGATTTCTTTAATGGCAACATGTGCCAGACTCAAAGGGGTATTTTATCTTTCAGTCTACCCCCTGTCCCTTTTCCTTCCTTGTTCCCTGAACCAGATATTCCCTTGATACACTGTAAAATGTGAAAGACGACTTTAAAAAAATCACTGCTGTTCCCTCTCAGCTGAGTTTGTGTACCAGGTATTAGACAAAAAGTGAAAATCTGCATATAAAATGCAATATTGCTTTTGAAAATTATTAACTATAAGGAAGAGCCGTAATGAATCTCATGAGGAAGGTTTGGACAAAGTTCATAATTTCTTATATGTTTTTGTGTTGCATTTCTGTATCATTATCTGCTACATGGTTTATTTTCTTATCAAATACATTCATTTAATGGCTAGATAAGAAAGAAATACACAACTATGGAGAAGTTCTGTCACTGAGAGAGACATCTCCCACTGACAGCAGCTAATCCTATGATGCCGTTGTGCCTCCTGAAACTGTCTTCACATTTTGTCTGTTCTTTGAAGAAGGATATTAAAACACCCAAATTCCCTTGGTTACTTGACCACTTGCTTGTTAAATCCTGAGGTGGGAAAGTCTTTAAACCAAATCACTCCTCTTATTTCAAAATAAATTGTACTTTGTTCCTGTCTGGTCCTGTTTAAACATAGAAAGGTTTAGTCCCTCCTAAACCTGAGAAGAGGCAAAATCTCTTGGGTGCAGTCCCTGAAGGTTTCTCCAGAAGGGCTGTGACACCGATCCCTGAGTTTATTGCTGAACCCCTCCATGGTTGGGTGGTCGATGGTGCTGCCTCATGCAATGGAGTCCGCTGTGGATCTCCTGTCCTCTGGCCTGACGAGAGCATTTGCTCTTTCTGAACCCTTTTGAGGGGACAGAGAATGGTTTAGAAGGTGCTGGGGAGCAGGCAGAATGAAGTCCTCTCCCTTTGGCACTGTGTCAGGGAAGAGACAAGGTCTGGTTTCTTGACCCAGCTCTTAGAACAGGGTTTACGTGTTCTCTGTACCTGCTGGATAGAAGCAGCGTGCTCAAAATTCAGGCAAGGGCTCACAGCCCCACTCCCCAGGAAGAGGGTACTGCTGTGGGGGCGACGTTGCAGCACATTTTGGGCCAGGCTTTTACGAAGTTTAGCAGGGTTGTGTTTCAAGACTGAAAAAACCAACCCCACTTTAGATGCTAAAGCAGAGCTCTGGAGCTCAAGCTTGTCTCTAGAAAAACATTATTATTATTATCTCAACCTTATTTCTAAAGCTTTTTTTTTAGTGGGAATTGCACATAGCGTGGGCATTTTTAAGATCCTGACATTTTGATGAATCATACAACAACTCAGAAATGATTCATCATAACTCTGAAAACCGTTATTTTGGCATGAGCCCAGTTTCATTGGCTGTTTTCAAATGAAAAACAAAAACAGCACCAAAACTTTTTATAAAATGCTACTTGAGGAGTGAAATGAATGACAAATAGTGAAGTCTGCCAGAGAGGCTGTTTTTTCCCTGAAAAGGGTGATAAAAACAGGCAAATAGCAGGGGGAAATGATGAAGTAACCTATTGGTCCTGCAGCAGCCGTGTGGCACAACATGTGACAGTCTGCAAATCCTGGCACCTATTTCTGGAAAATTGGATGGGTAGTTATAACTTTATGTGGCAATGAATGAATGAACTATTGTGGAATTAGTCACTGCAAGCATAACAGGGAAAGAAAAAAATCTCTTTTCATGTCAGATTTTCGGAGATGGAAAATGTGGGTGAAGCAACAGTACCTTGACTGCAGTTAAGGAACATAGTCATGTTTAATAACAGAGACAAGTTTACCTCAAGGCATATGCTTGAGCACCAGTGTACGTGGCAAGGAAAGGAAAGCATCTTACATAGGCTGCAGAACTTCCTGTCCAGTCTTAAAAGCTTCTGGAAGAATGTGGCCTTAAACTTATTTCTCATCACCTTCATTCTCTGTTTTGGGTTGGTTTTGTTTTAATTTCTGGCAATAGTCAGATTTATTTCTCTTGGACAGATTTAAGAACTACTGTTGCCATGCAATAAACCACTGCAATAGTTACAAACCTCTGAGCTGCTGGGAGCATCTCCCTGGCTGAGGCAATGTACCTTTGGTTTTCCCTGGAGGAAACCACTGGAGAATTCAGTCTGACTTGTTCCTGCTCAACTCTCACAGCCTACCTGCCTTGCCTTTTTTCCTTTCTGTTATTTGCACTGTGGAAGGAGGTCAGTGTTTGTTTCCAGGCGCTTGTTTTAGTCCTTTCTGAGAGGACTATTTTTCTATGGGAAAAAACACCACCACCAGTGTTATGAGAACTCTGGAACTGCAGCCACTGAGGTGAAACTTCACCTGGTGTAGATTTCACCACTCCATTAATTGCAGTAGCATAGCAGGATTCCTGTTATGTATAGTAGTTGCTGGATTTTAGTAAGGACCTGTGTTAATAGAAATTTCATTTTCAACTTGTTTAAAGGGACAGTTGAGCAAGAGATGTAAAATTCATAAATGCCATTGGTTCGTTAATAGTATTTTTCCAAAACCAGCATTACTCTGACATTTAATTATTACTGTGCCATAATCTGAGTTGGCTGCAACCTGACTTTCTGCATTGTTTGGTAATTACCTGAATGGAATTGTTTACTACGTCATTTTCGTAGCCATGGTTGTTGTTTGGAAAAAACAAAATAATATTGGTCTCTCTGTTGCTACTGGTAGATTGTTGTCAATAACATTGCTGTCTGCAGCAAGAGAGGCAATCCCTGTGCAGTGATTTCACTGCAGCTTTGAATTGCAGTGCACCCCTGGGCTTGTGTCCTTGCAGAGCCAGGGGG
Organism: Patagioenas fasciata; assembly: GCF_037038585.1. Classification (NCBI taxonomy): domain Eukaryota; kingdom Metazoa; phylum Chordata; class Aves; order Columbiformes; family Columbidae; genus Patagioenas; species Patagioenas fasciata. The sequence continues at coordinate 60,644,427 of NC_092522.1, forward strand.
AAGAACTGCAAAATCAAGGGGCTTTCTGTAGGCAGAACCCTCACCCAACCTAAACAAACAAACAAACAAAAATACAAAGAAAAAGCATTAAGAAGGTAGACACTTCTGAGGACAGCTCAGGATATCTTAAGTCTTGAGTGGCAGTTCTACCACTTCAGAGGGTTGTTGTCCCTTTCCATTGACTGTAATGGCAATTGAGGTACCCTGCCTGCAAAAACGTAAATGCCTTGATGAGTGTATTTAAGTGATATGCTGAATAGGCGGACCCAAACATATAGGTGAAACTCCAGATTCTGAACAGTTCTCAGTGTTTTTTAATTCTCCTTGTGTGGCTTCCTTTGAAACATGTAGCTTGAAGTGCAGTCCAGGGGAAAGTGCGAAAACGAAGGGTGAGAAAATGAAAGGGAATGTATTCAGAGTGGATGCTATTTGATCAAGCAGAGTGGCTTTGGGGCAAGGGGGAATGTGAAGCAAAATGGTAAACAGGCAAAACCTTGTGCTACTGATGAAACAATATGTTCGTAAACTGTAAATAAATAGAATGGGAACTCTTAATTCCTGCTTGAGTAATTTATTATGTAGAGCAAGCCTTGCTCCACAGTGCTCTCTGCTGGAAGTTTACTATATTGTAATTTTCTGTCAAAATTACAGTAATTCCATTGTTTTGGGGTTTGTTTTGTGATGAGTTTTTTGTTTGTTTTAGTGTGAGTTTTTTTTTTTTTAATTTAAATAAGTAAAATTGGATTAGTTGCTTCTTCTTAATAATTTATTCCCACTGTGATACATCAGGTAGCTACATATTTTCACTTTGAGTTAAATCAGCAATTGATATAAGATAAAGGCATAAAAGCCTGTGATGGGAATGCAGAGGAAGTGCAATCCATTCTCAAGAAAATCAAGTCTTCAGTAGTGAAAGAGAGCAGGTAACAGAACTTTGTCCCTGTCTTGTCATGGGGAAATACACAGTACCATGTCTAAATACAGATTCATAGCAAACTGCCAATGTAATTGTACTTTTGTGGGTTTTTGCAATATCCACATATGTTGCATGTTTCTTCCTTGTTTCCAACAGCAAGTCGATGACTTTTTGAATGTCTACTGCTCAGTGCCAGAGAGCATCCAGAAGGAGAGTCCTTGGGAAACACAAACATACGTTCACTTCTGTGATGGCCAAGGAGTGGCACTGACCCTCAAGCCAGAGCACAGAGTGGAAGATGTTTTGTCTTTGGCATGCAAGGTACTCACTTTTTTGTGTGTACAATTTCACCTTGTAAATAGCTGTGGACTTGAGAAGGAATGTAATATATCAGTAAATGCCAAAATACTGGGAGCATAATACTGGCATCTCCCTGCTGCTGTATTAAGGCATATTGCTCTGTTTCCTTTAGTTGTGTTATTTATGTGCTGTAGCCAAGGTAGCAGGTTGTGGAAAGGTTTTCAAGCAGCATTGCTTGAGACAGCACACAGTGAATACTTACAGAGAGGTGACTGTTTTCCAAGTAGTCAGCCCCTGTGAAATCTCAGCAAGTGTCCACTCTATGTTGTCATTGCAGTGAACCCAGTTGTTCGGTGCAAATTAATCACAAAGGTGTAACAGGATTGGTTGAGTTAATACCAGGAGATTAAGGCATTTAAGACTACTGTGACAAAGGCTATGGTATCTGTTTTCTTCTGAAAGTACCCTTTTAAGGTTTTAATCAATTACCACCCCTACTTGTGAATTTCAAAGACTGCATTCCCTTCGGAAAGTCAGTGCCAGCAATTTGAGAGGGATTGCTATAGATCTTGGGGCATAAAACTTGAGTCACAGGTTGAAGGTAAGGTAGAAATACCAGTTTTAACTACAGACGAAAGACCAGCACCTCTAGAACATTGCAACGTACCAAGCACCTTTGTCTCCACATGCCAGTGCTTGAATTTAGCTCTAACTTCATGATTCAAGTCACTTAAATTATGCAAACTTTTTCTGAAAATGAACTTTTTACTCCCAAGATCTGTTTTTTTGACAACTGATTAATATAGTTTACTTACTTCACAACTAAAAGGGAAAACAAGGAAAAAAAGGAGTCCTACTCTGCTGAAAATCCAGCTGTAGCTTTTGGATTAGGTTAGTGTGAAACTTCAGGGGAGATCATTCAGCTGTCTTGAAGTTAATGAATTTGGAAACTTCTAATGGAGGAAAGGACCCAATTTAATGGCTCTTTGCACCTGGTAATATTGTAAACAAACAAACAAAAAAGGCAAGTTTTTAAAAATCCAGGGTGAACTACAGTTTTTAGATCAAAATAAGCACATTGATTTAGCCAAGTCACAATGCATCTCTATGGCATCACTGAGAAGAAAATAACTTCTCACTGCTTTTGCTGGTGAAGACTGAATCCTGGAGAAGAAGTTTAATGGCTGGCTTAACTTTTTAAAAATTCACTGTACCTGACCAGGCTACAGGGTTTCTCTGGGACATAATTTGACCACCAGATGGCACCATACAGCTGAAACATTTGGAAATGGTTGCAGTGATGTGCAAGGCTCCTGAAAGAGGAAATAAAATTTATAAGCGTAGAATTATGTTGAAAAGGAAATTCCTTGCCTCTCTTACTCCATCATTCCAAAATATTTGTAAATGCAAAGCTGACTTAATTTTCATTGTCTGTATCTCATGAAAATTTAGTTTTAAATAATCTGATTTTTTTTTTTTCTTAAACATTTTTCTGTTTTATTTTTTCTTTCTATTCTGTGTGTAAAGCTTTTCATAAGCATTCTGTAATGCTGAATACTTTCTACTCATCTATCCTGGTTCTTTTCCTTCTTACATTTTCATTCTGCTCTGGTGAGTGTAAGGAATCTTTCTTCTTAACGGAACATGTTTGAATGTTATGTGTATAAGGATAAGTTCAAAGAGATTGTTGTTTTTTTCCCTTCATTCATGCCTTATGGGGTTTATACTTTTCTCATTTCTGTTTTCCATATGAGGCTTTTGGATAGCATGTATAGAAAAAAATGTGTATTGAATGCAGTTTTTCAGGATATAGAACACATGCAACTCGTAAACTGTTACACATAATGAAACACTAAGGTAATTACTAGTTACTCAGGAGATTTAGATTTTGTAAGCTGCAGAGATGCGTTAAAGAGGTTAAAGAACCCTCAGGGCTGCAGTCATTCCACCTCTTTCAGAAATGTTGCTTCCTCCTGTTTCTTAAATGTTGCTCTATTAATATGCTAAAATGAAGTGTTTTGTGCAGTGATCTCACCAGCATCCTGATTTTCAGAGAGACTCCCATCAGGGGCTTGACACTTTCAAGCTAATATCCTTTGGGAATATTCCTATTTCCCTTTGACTTCCTGTTGAGACAGGATTTTTGCTTTGACCTCATGCGGTGAAAAAAAATAGGTGAAACTCTCTGATCATAGATGAAACTCAGCAATAAAAATAAAATTCAATAAAAGCAAACCCTTAGGGAACCCGCTTCCCATCCCATCTCTTCTCCTGATAGCCCATACATGAATATACATTTTCTACATCAGAAGAAAACATTGCTGAGCAGAGCTGAGTCATAGAAAGTACTCACAGAAAAAGGTGGTTGTGAACATAAGTTCGAAAGGACAGAAAACAGTTGTGATATCTTTGGAAACATACAACGATGCTCAGTTAATCTAATAGCAAGCCATAGTGTTTATGAAAGGATTTGGAAGGATTGCAAGAGAAAGTGGAAATTGCACTGGAATCTTATCTTCTCAGCAATGCAGCCAGTTTTCTTTATACCACAAAAATAGTTGCAAAATTACTTGTTGAGGATTGCTTTTGCATGACTTCTAAAGGTCTTTGTGTGTGTGTGTGTGTGTGTTGCTTCTTTATCTTCTGGGATTCTGGAAATAAATAATAAATTTCATAGCCCATTCTCTTTATTCCTTAGATGAAGCAGCTGGAGCCAAGACACTATGGCCTACAGCTCAGAAGACTGGTTGATGACAATACTGAGTATAGTGCTCCTGAACCATACGAATACATAGTAGACCAGGAAAGTGTGACTCCTTTTAGACGAAGCTCCATTACATCTGTAGCTACAGTTGAATTATCACCTATGAATATGTGTGATTTAGATTTAAAATAAGGTTTTGAAGCTCTTCGTGGATTGCATTCTGCCGTCCTTGTTCACACATTCCATGCCTATGCAGACATTTGGGTGGCTAGGCCCTGCAAACACTCTCTTTAAAAACCCTTTGAAGATTTAAGTGGGGCTTCTGATAGAAAAGTGAAGTATCAAACTCTACTTCAGGCTGGGTTTTCTATCTTTAACTCTGCATTTAATCCCACTGATACCAATGACGCTTGTACAGTAACACAGTTCTCTGTCTAAAGACAGCAAGTTTTGTCTCCTTATTGATGCAAAGAATATCACGTTTATTTCTCATGCTGTACCTTTGGGCTTTGATGCTTGCAATTTCATTATTTGATGTCTTCTGTTATTGTCTTTTTTCCAACAGGTGTATGATGAAATAGAAATTTGTCCATTAAATGTTTATAACATTCACCTTACAAAGACTGAAAACATAAGTGATTTTGGTAAGCTCTCAGGAATTTTTATTCTTCTCATTGCTTACTTTGTCTTTTCAGGACTTTTCTGTCTCTGAGAGCAGGTAGAACCATCTTTGATAGCTCAAAAGTCCGAGTCTCCAAAGAAGTTGAGGCATTATAACAACGAACCAAACTAGTTGCTTTACGCTGGAAAGTGCATTTTTTATGTTTGGGAAGGGTCCACTTTCTAATTCTGCTGCGCTGGCCAAATAATTCAAGCATGAAATCATCAGAAGATGAATGTCCTTTGCCAGGATTAATACAGTCAGTCTCAGGCCATGGCCAAGGTCTGCCGTTCTCTTTTTTGGTAGTGGGATCCTCTGTTGGCACAGTATCAAGAGCGTGTCCTTTGGTACAAATTCTGACAGGCTTTTTCATCCGTGGGAGGCGGTTATACGTAGGTATAACTAAATACCTTGCAATGATACCTTCATAAGCAACTCTATGCTGTTCTTCAGCTGCTGTTGGTATATATTATTCCTTTCTGGCTGTCTCACTCACTGGTCTAAATGGATTTGCTGCTTTATAGTTTGGGTTTCCAGTTTTTGGAACTGTTTAAGAGAGCTCTGTGTCCGATGGACACACTGCAGGACTCTTACTGTAATGATGTGTTACTGAAATGTCGAGTGGGGCTGAGGTAGAACATATTTTTTTGAAATGTAGTTTGTTTTTTCTACAGCACAGCATGGCATTTCCTGAAAGTTGAAAAGACCTGTTAACTTCAATAGGGCTTACAATGACTGAGAAACAATGTGATGATTTCTCTGTGCTCCGTGGGTGTGTTCTCACGAGAAGTATCCTCCTTCTGGTTGTGTAAAGTCTACTAAATTAAAAAAAAAAAAATAAAAGGGAAATGTTTCCAAGAAGTTTATTTGATTTAAACTTCTTTTACTTCAGGCTTTGCTGTCACAGCACAAGTTGATGAAAATCAGCATCTCACCCGTGTATTTGTAAGTGATGTTCTCCCTGATGGACTGGCATACAAGGAAGGTATTTAATCATATTTATGTTTAATACTGTACTTCATTAGCTTTTTAAAGTCCTGAAACATGAAGGAGATTTAGTACTGCTGTCTAAAATGATTCTTGGCTTTTACTATTTATAGTTTTCTTTCTTAAAGACAATGAAAAGTAAGTGATATTAGAACAGATAATGTACACAGAGTAAGGGATTTATCTTTTCAGTATAAGGGGGGAAGTTCTTGTTCACCCTTGGAGACAAAGTCCGTATTCAGCCACCCAGCCAAGTGCTTTTGCACGGAGGACCAGGCTGGAGCAAGAGTTCATCTCGCACTGGGGAACCTCACAGGCTTGGTCAGTCTCCAAGACTCATCACTTTCACTTTTCCTGGCAATAAAAATTAGCCTCCCTCCCCAAAATAGATTTCTGCATACATTTCTGTGAGTGCTTTCTCTGCTGCACTGCTCAGAAACCATGCTTCTCCTGGCAAAGCAAGACCATGTGACTTCTGCTCTCTGAAAAAATGGGGACAAACCCAGAAAAATGGAGACTGAGAGTTTCATTTGCTACCTGAGGGTAATGACCACTTGGTTGTTGCTGACTTGAAAGGCGGTGGTTGCCACCGTTTAGATGTATACAGAAGCTGCTGTTCCAGTTTTGCATGAATGTTTTGATCTGCATGGCTAGTGCCTTGTTCTTCCCAAATAACGAAGTATATGTTATGGTGCTGTACATTACTGGTATCCAAGTCATGAGAGGTGCCTCTGTTCTTATCTTCCTGAAAGTTGTGCTGCCCTCACACCCACCAAATTCTATAGCATCTTTAGAGACAAACAACTCAGTTGCTTTGCTATGTGTAACACCTATCAAAGCATGAGGTCGATTTGTATAATTATAGCAGGAATAAAACTCCCATTGATTCTAATGGAGTTGTAGTAGGATTAGGCTATTTGAATTAAAACCACAAAAATAAAAGATGAATCGGTATTTAGTTAGTTAATAATTTATTTTTTTTTTAATTTCTTCTTTCTTTTCACATGCTCCCAGGACTCCGAGTAGGCAATGAAATCATGAGTATAAATGGAGAGGCTGTGTCTGATCTTGACCTCAGACAGATGGAGTTACTGTTTTTGGAGAGAAGTGTAATGCTCACTCTGAGAATGAACCATTACGGGAGCCAGCAACCCTTATGTGTGTCCTGGTCAGATGGCGAAATTTCCAGGGACCCAAAGAATTTGTTGCCCCCTCCAAATCAGTCACAGCTCCTGGAAGAGTTTCTAGATAACTTCAAAAAGAACACAGCAAATGGTAAGAGGTTGGCAATTATTCCATTACTTTCACCTCACTTCCAATATCAGTGTTTTTTAAAACTCAATTATGTTTTAAATTCTGTGATGGCTTCAGTGAGAAACCGGAGTACAAATTGTTCAAGTGCTGTTTATGCTCTATATCTGTCTGTTATTTTATTATTTTGTAGAAAGCAGAAATGCAGCAGAACATGATCATTTCTTCAGGGAAGACATATTCTTTTAATCTGATTGGATGCACCATCAAGTATTATCAAGTGCACTCTTAATCGTTCTGCATCGTCTTGGGTACCTCCAGTACATCTGTTTCCCAGGCACTGGTGGTTGAAATGATGTGATGGCTTTCAGAGGCAGAAGTATTGTTCTGTATTTACCACGCTTTGTGTGTGGTGTTGTACCACATATGTTAAGGGTACCTTAAATATAATAATCATCATCACCTCAGAAAGGAGTCACTTAGCTCTGCTCACACCCAGTGATATTGTTGTGTTCCTGTTGGATACAGCTGCTCACTGTGTAGAAGAAAGCCCATGAAAGCAACTTGCTTAGGGATTATTTTGCTACTACCTGCTCATATTTCTTACTCAATGTAGTACCACTGTATTAATCTCAAATGGAGGACATATCCTCACAGTGCTCCATCGGGGTGAGATCCTGATGGGTTTCCATATGAGGAGCACCAGGTAAGGAAGGTGCCAAAAACCTCCGTGGTAGGGACTGCTCCTGGCTGACAGTACGGTCCTCGCAGCCCCAAGGAAGGTGCCAGTGCTCACTGCGGGGTTACCTTTCCAGCTGGATATATGAGGTGGCACATAGAGGGGCACAGCCACGCTGGGTGATGGAGAGTTGTGGTTTCCCTTCCCTTCCTTCAGCCCACCTTACTTCATGTGAGAAATATATCTTGTGGTACCAGAATACTTGTAAACACCTGTCTGAAAGTATGTGGGGATTTGCTCCCCTTCCTTCCCATGCCTTTACTTTTTCAAACAAGGCTGAGGGAGCTGCATCTCTTTAGTTTGGAGAAGAGGAGACTGAGGGGTGACCTCATTAATGTTTATGAATATATGAAGGGTGAGTGTCTCGAGGATGACAGGCTCTTCTCAGTGACAACCAATGGTAAGACAAGGGGTAATAGATGCAAACTGGAACACAAGAGGTTCCACTTAAATATGAGAAGAAACTTCACAGTGAGGGTGACAGGGCACTAGAACAGGCTGCCCAGGGAGGTTGTGGAGTCTCCTACTCTGGAGACATTCAAAACCCGCCTGGACACATTCCTGTGTAGCCTCATCTAAGTGTTCCTGCTCCGGCAGGAGAATTGAACTAGATTATCTTTTGAGGTCCCTTCCAATCTCTAACATTGATAGAAGCAAATTTAACTCTAGAGTGTAAAAGGTGCAGTTTCCTCTCTACACCGCTGGGGGATGCTGGTAAAATTCTGCAGGAAAGCTAGCCAGAGTGCGCTGCTGTGGGAGGAGAGTGGCAAGAGGTACAAAAAGGGATCGCTGATTTTTGTATATAATTATGGTAGCAAGTGTTTTCTGACTAGATTTTTTTTTTCATAATTAAAAATGGGAGAAGAAAAATAATCACGTACAAGAGGTTGCTAGAATGGATTTAATTACAAAGCAATTTTATTAGGTCATCTTTTGAAATTAAAAGAAATCTGAATACAGGATTTGCGATACAGTAAGTAGCGTCTCTCTCAGGGGCCTTATTTCAATTTAAAATGCCATTAAACTGACTAGTGGCACATAAAAGTTAGTGTCATAAAATAAAAATTATGATAGAGCTAATTAATTACATAATTATACCAGGGCTATCATTCAGCTTGTTAGCTTGATACGATAGGCCAGCATTACCTGGAGTATTCAGTGTAATAAATGTATGTGTCCATTCACTAGATTCCTCATTACTTTGGGATAAAATTGCAACCTGTGCAAATATTCCATTATAATAGGAAATTACTGGAGTATGTATTGTACTCTAAGCACTAGTAGATAAAGAGACACAGTATATTTGCTTTTCTGCTTAAAAGCAGCCAGGGAAGATTTGTTTTATTCTGAAAAGGAGCAAATAGTTCTAAATTAATCTTTGTGAGAAGGACTTTCCTGTTTATTGAATTCCATGCTTAGTGTCTGATACCTGATCACGTTCAAATGGAAACAGAAGAAAATGGCATTATGTTGAATAAATAGATAATCATAAAGGGTTTAACTGTTCTATTCTCTGTTACTCAGGAACTGAGTAAGATTTTAGATAAGAAGAGGGAGTATTTAATGATCTGAGCAGGGATTTGAAGGCCAGAGGCTCTTAAATTCACATCCAGTGTTTAATACTGTTCTGCCTCCTTTGGTAGAGTTGAGTGAGTCACTCTTAAGACCACGCTTTTCAAAAATAATTTCTGACATTTGCTTGTCTGTGTTGACCCTGTTCTTCCAAGGCAGCACCTTTGAAAGTCAATTAGTGCTAGTGGAGTGAGATGGAGACCTCATTGAAAAATCAAACACAATTTGGCTTAAGGGACATACCTGGAGTTAAAAACTTTGTTTCTGCTGTTACCTCGCTGTTTCTAAAAGTTAACTAAGTCTATTTATTTTTCTAGAGTACTGGGAGGATTAATGAGCTAAAATTAACAAAGTGCTTGGAAAATGGAAGTTTTCAGCACTGAGTCACATGGTGACACCCTGCTTGGTGACAACCACCAGGCAAAAGCAAAATCGCTGGCTTCATATAAATTGGGTGGTAATAGTTTGTCCACATACGTTTCGTAACTCCTTAGCGTAACTCTGATGAATGCATTTTCCTACGTATTCTGCTGCATTGAGGATACCCAGTTACACATTGTGGCAAACTTTGGCAACCTTTACTGTACAGAAGGGAAGTGATTGACTTTCTCCAAAGCCACTAACTCTGCCACTTGTAATTCACAGAGAATTTTCTGGGAGAGTGATTCATTTTGTCCAAGTGGTTGCTATATCCCTGTAGCTGTATTTTGGACCTGCTGTGGTCATATAATTTGGTTTCCCACATGACAATGCTATGTGCTGGCTGCCTAGCCACTTGGCTAGTAATAAGCTTATCCTGGAAAAGAAATGAGATTAAATGCTTTTAAAAAATGCACTCAGAAATGTGCAAAAACAAATAACAGAGCCACTAAATTTGCTCCAACCACCAGTGCTAAGGAAATTTAACAAATATTTGTGCAGAATTAAAAAAAAATGAGAGAATTGGACTGGAATTCTTACAACTGTGGAGGAAAAAATGCCTCATTTTAAGATGACATGGATATCTGAGGAATAAACATCAGAGAAGGCAGGATTCAAAACTGCGTATTTAGTGCAACCCCATGTGGGTTAATGGTATATCTATAGAGTGCTGAGGCAGGAGGCAGAAGCATTAGTAAGTGTGAAAACCCGCCGCAGTATGAGAGTTGCTGTCAGAGTTGGGCAATATTTTTTCCCCCCCCCCAGCAAGTGAGCTTTTGCCAAAAAAGCTGTCATTTCTGGTTAGCTGACACTGTTGAAATCAACCCTAATTTGTAAATAGATCTTTGTGATTAAAATTAAAAAAAAAAAAAAAAAAAAAAGTGTAGTGGCAGTTTGGATATGCTTTAACAAGTTTCCATGAAGAAACGTTTTCATCTGGAAGGGTTATAGAGCTAAATGCAAAAGAAACCATTAAAAAAAAAAAAAGACATACTCTTTTTTCACTCCCTGTTGTACTCCTCACCTTTGGGGTAGAGCGCTTACCTTTTGTGTGGGGTCTGGGTTCCTGTCTGGCCCATCTTTCTAGAGATGTGGTCTCAAGAACAGTGAAGAAGGCTGGGGTGCTGCTGACAAGGAGGAGGCTCGCTCCTCCTCTTCCTCTCCTGCATCACCTTAGCCCTCCCTTCCAGCCCCACAGCACTCATTCCATCCTATGCTGGCAGTAGCACTTGCTGGAGCCCTTGATTAAGCTAATTAAGGAGAAAACTTTCTTTCCCCCCATCCCCTGCAAACTCAGTAAGTTGAACCAGCGGGTGCAGAGGTCTGCAAAGGGCCAGAGCCAGGTAAGCGGGAGGAGGAGGAGCGGGGAGCAGGCAGGTGCCAGGGGAGCTGGTTGCAAGGAGAGTTACTGTCAGAGGCAGCAAGATCTCTTTCAGCCAAACTTCCCGCAGAGCACCTCTCTGGCCATTTTGGAGTGTGGGTTTTGCCCTCTGCTTTCCTACCTCTCACACTGATCCCTGGGCAGCAGTGTAGTCTGGGACATGCCTGGTTGAGTCACTCCTGATGAAGCTATTTCACATTGTATAAAGCATGGCTGGAGTCAAGGAGAGAATCAGGCTTCATGCTGTTTGATGAGTAGATGGGACGTGTGCTGGAGAGGAGCAATGACATTTCAGCTCCTGATCTGCTAAACATTGAGATACTTTTGCAAAATGTAACTGCTTCAGGAGGAGGATCAGTGGTTTGAACTGTCATGTGGGAAGTGGCTCTTCTGTTTCCCAAGACATGAGCGGCTTCTGATTTTAATCTTGGTAAGCATGCACAGAAGCAAAGCACATCAGTTGGCCAGAAGTTTAACTTTGATATGACTAAATTATTTTTTAAAATGTGGTCATAATAATAATTGGTTTGGACTAAATTCTCAGGTACTTTCTGTTTCAAATAGACTTTGCTAGATAGTTTAGATGCCTCTGTAAGGCGTAATTGCAACTCACAGCTTCTCCAGAAAACTTTGTTCCATTCAACTTTGTCAGATACCACCAAGTTGAGGGAGGAAAAGGCAGACAGAGGTTGACTGCAGCCAGCTGGCTACCTGCATGTTGCTGTGCATGCCTCTCCAGGTAGCACTCCCTGCATCCTCTTCCAGCCCCAGCCCAGCCTGAATATATCAGAAAGACTGGTTTGTCCTCTTCAGAAAAGAGATTCAATTATGAGGACATGAAACCAAGGTGGTCTGTAGCCTCCAGAAGCTGGGAGCTGTGCCTGGAGCACTGGCTCAGACTGCTCTGCTTGTTGCTGTTTGCCCAGAGTTTTTAAAGTATTTTGTAAGAACCTTTTAATGTAATGTTCAAAGCATTTTTTAAACAAATGTAAAAATAAACTTAACTGAAAAACATTTCTAAAATAAGTTTTTTGTGTGTTGTAAGGCAACCTACTAGAAAAGCAGTGCCTCTTTTTAACATAGACACGTTATCTATGCATCATGACTGCTTATCTGCCTGAAGATCAATGACTCTGTCAGGTTTTCTTTCATTTTTTTATTCATTACCCAATTTGCTTCAGCAGGAAGCCATGTAGATGTGATAGAACACACAGTGGCTGTTCTCATCAAAGCAAGCTCAGGGGTGAGGAGTGTGTTTACAGCAGTCTTGGACAGCCATGGCACGTTGATTCACTCCAGCTGTTTGTGCTGTTAACGCAAACGTCCCTTTCCTGCACTCTTCTGAATCCCTGGCAAAAGCCCAGGTCTGGCCTGTGATCATACCTGAGACTGTAGCAGTGTAGAGGTTAATGTGGAGAAAGCATTTTCTTCTTCAGAAGCTGGATCCATAGAAGCAGTAGTTACCTACCGCATGTTTTGCAATACAGAGTGTTTCCCAAGAGCGGTGGTTTAATGAGCTCTTGCTGGCACTTGACAAACTGTCCTGTTGGCTTCCTGCTAGATGCGTATACTGCAAATTAAAAGATTGTTTATGCTATTAAATGGGACAGCCTTAAATGCTCTTCGTTGTGCTTTTCTATTGAAAGAGCATTCTGTTCTGCTTTCCTAAATCCTGCTATGATTTAATTCCTGTGACGTTAGTGGGCCAAATTGTTTTTGACTGGTGTAAACTCCATTAAACCCTGTGGAACTGCACCTTGTAGCTCAGTGACAATATGTAGACATAAAACATGACATGTCCTGTCCTACTGAATCCTGTGGAGTGACAATATGGACAGCAAGGGTAATTATTAATTGTGATAGAGACATTCACATATAGACCAGTGCCTTAGGCATAATTTAAAACACATCAAACAGCAGATGCTTTGTGTCTCACAGAGGTAAGGTAGGTTGAGTAATTATAAAAACTGTCTAAGCTAGCCACAAATTCTTGCTAAACTACTAAGTAATTTGTTTTTCCCCCCTTTTTGCTTTCCGATTTCATTACTTTTATGCCTATAAATCTGAGCTGGAGGAAAAAATGTACCAGTAGGTGGAATACTTAGTAGCTGGGCAGGGCCAGCTTCATATACTTTCCCTCTGCAAATAACCTCTGAGAATGGCCGAAGCTGTCCCGTGTAAGCAACCTCGCAGCAGCAGCAGCAGAAATAAGGAGAAGAGCCGCTGACAGCACCCCTGCATGTCCAGCAGCCCCAGCCTAGCAAACCTAATGGTAGCTGTGGGCTGCAGCCTTTGCTAATGAAGGATGATGGCCACCCAACACAGGCTCTGCTCTGTCTTCCTGCTCCGTGTTGCAGTCACACATCTTCAGTCTTTGAACTGGAGTAGAAGGGTGATGCACTAGCTACAGCTAACACTGGCCTCTAGTGTTTATTACACACTTAGAAAATGAACGTATTTAGGTAACAATTTGAGAAGCCAGTGTGAAGTGTTAAGCTTAAAACTGAAAAGCCTGAACAGTTTTCTGACTGGCAGATACTTGGGCAGAGAAAGTTTAGGAAGTTAAATAACCATATAAAAACATATCATTGACGTGCACAGGCTAATCAGGCATTGCTACAGAAGTGTAGGCAACTATTTCCTATTATGTTGCTAATTTGTATCTCCTATTGATTACTGAATTAGCAAATGAGTCAAATTGCTTTGCTTCATGACGAACAGTTATCCAACAAAGGAACTCACAAGGGATCTAAAGGACTCTGCTTCAGCTTCAAAATGGATGTTTCTGCAGATATTTAGAAAAAAAAGAAAAGAGCATAAAGCAGCCCACAGAAAGTCGCACTTGCAGAAGTAGGTGGCTGACTGGAGCTATGCCACTGTTCAGCATGTGGCCCAACATGTCTTAAGCAAGCTGTACGACAGAAGAATATTTGGGTGAACATACTGCCTTTTCTGAACATGAAAATGTGGAGTGTTTAAAGAAGATGCATCACTTTCTTCACTAGAGGGTGAGAACAATGGAGAGAGACTTGTCCTGCTTGAGCATGTCAGACCCAAACGAGGAAGATGAGTTTCTCTTTGTCTAGGCAGCATCAGATCTGCAAAAAGAAGTGGCCTGGTTGCATTGTCCTTCAGGAAGCATGTAGAGCACCTTCTGATGTTTCATAATTTGCTCTCTGAAGCCAAAACATATGAATGAGAGGGGCCATGAAGGGAATCTTCTTGTCTGGCCTGTAATTGCGTGTCTTGTTTGGTAACAATTAGTCTTGTTAGTGACAGGCATCTATTAATTCTATGTTTAGGAACCCTATCTAGGAAGACTGGTGTTATGACAACCGTATGCTAATTTTCTTTCCAGATTTAACATCTTGAATGAATTCCTGAATGAAATTTTCAGGTACACCAAAGAGTCAGTTGCTACAGCCTTGAAGCTGAGAACTTACCTTCCCGCCAGTGCCAAAATAGGTTACAAAATGCCTAAGCCAACAATAAGTGAAAAATCCACAATATCTTGCAGAGATTAAAACATTTCAGAATTATCAGAATCCAGTGCATTTTATTTGTTTCTCTAACATGTTTAGTTTTCATTTTCGAGAAACTGAAGTTGTTTGTATTAGTAGACTCAAGTCATGTTAATTTAGCAATGAGAATTTGAACTAGTTAGTATCTGAAGTTAGGTCAAAGTTTTTCAGAAGAACTTGAAAATTTCCTAGGCAGAAAGAAGAAGGGGTTTTCGAATTGCTAATTAAATTAGTATTTCACTATCTTTTCAGCTGCTGGTTAAAGCAGCATGAAAGCTGTAAACCACTGTACAGTTACTAACCACAGTTACTGCTCACAAATTTTTTTGAATTTACTCCAGCATTGGCGTGTGAATGCTTAAGTAGTAATACTTACCTGTGAGTACCACCTGTGGGGAAACAACTGAACTGCCACTGTGCGATAGTTAAAAACTTACATAAATTCCAATTAAAATTACTGAATTGAGCTAACATGAACACTCCAATAATTCCCGAAAACTTAATTGCAGATTAATAAGAATCTGCACTTAGGGTCCATAGTACCTCAGTTGTTTGTCCAGATTCATAGAGAACCCCAATGAAGGTAAAAGCTGAATCAAATTGCTTTGGCTTTCAGCTTGAAATGGTGGAGGATTTTATGTCTTTCAATGGATATTTCTCATCTGTGGCTGCAACTTACCTGCCTTCTCTTAAATCTGTTTCCTTAGTGCAGAAGCTACCTGGAGACAGCTTTTGGGCTAGATAAAGCAAAACCTTTGTAAGTGAAGGAAAACAAAAGATTTACTCTCTCCTTTTCATTAGGAGGTGATATCCAGGCGCTTTTGGGGAAGCAGGACTTCAATATGTGTAGTGATTACTCTGGAAGACAAATGTTGTAAATAATGGATGCCTCCCCCTCCACCTCCTTTTTCTTAGCTTTTGTTGCTGAGCAGACATCATATGATACGGAACATCCCTTTGGTCAGTTTGGGTCAGCTGTTCTGGCTGTGTTTCCTCCAAAGATCTTGCCCACCCCAGCCTACTGGTGAGGTGATGGGGGGAGAATGCTGGAGAGACAGCCCTGATGCTGTTGGAGCACTGCTCAGTGGCAGCCAAACCACTGGTGTGTTATCAGCACCTTTCTAGCTACCAATACAAAGCACAGCACTATGAGGGCCGCTATGAGGAAAATTAACTCAATCCCAGCTAGACCCAGTGCACCTTCCTACCTAGATTTATCCACACACCTCACCTTCTAGACCCTTCTCACCTTTTTCTTTTTTTTATTTTTTTAAGCAATTTTTGCAGTGCAAACAGCTGTTGTGGGACAATTAATGAATCTTTTGCAGGAGTTTGTCTTCTGCTCCCAGAACTCTCTTGCTTTTCTCCTCCCTGACCACAGTTATTGTGCTCTTTGAAACTTAGACAAAAATTTAAAGGGATTCAGAGATTGCATGGGTTCTGTCCTGGATGCCAGCCACTGAGGGCCCCTTCCATGCTGATCCCAGGGGATAACATGAGAACTGAAGGGTCTGATCCTCACATGAGCAAGACATACAAATTATTCATAACTGAACTAGTGAACCCAGAACCCTTCATATCTCTCTGATGAAACTTGGATGCCTTCTTTAACAAAGATTGTGGGAATGTCTCTTGAAAGTCATTCTATAAATTCCTTCAGATCAACTGTTACTTTTTGAAAGATATTTCTTGAAGTCTTTAAGAAAGGAAAAGGATACAGAAGAAAACTCTTACATACCTATTTTTTAATTTTATTGCAAAATAATAAATATACTGTTTAAAACCTGAAATATATTTAGTTGTATCGGACCAAAAGAAATAAGCACATACATGCTACCTGCCAGGCTGAACCGTTTAATTGAAGTTATGAGAACTAGTCTCCAAGGGAGCATTTTTAGAGTTCACCACACTGAGCCTTCTCTTCTCCAGGAAATGCTGGAATGCTTTGCCTACCACTCCCTGTTTTTCAGTGTGTCTGAAGGCATTAAGACCACCAAAGCTTTGTACCTTTCTGAGAGTTGGCTCAGACTTTAGTATTATTGGCACCAGGGACTTTTGGAAATATTTGTTATCTTCTCTTGGAAGCTTACTTTTCTCTTGATAGTAACATTGGCTGGAAGAATATGGGAACTGCAAGCTTATCACAAGTAACTGATCAGCCTGGAGAATTCACACAACAATTAAAAATGCGGCTTTCCATACACCTGGCTTAACCTTATTACCCAAATGTAATATCTCATTTCCATCTAATCCATGCAGCTGTGTTATGGAAACTCTCTGTAATAGGGAGAGGGAGAATACATTATGAAGATTGACCGTGTTTTGTTTTATCGGCAGTTTCTAGATAATTTGGGAATTAGGGAAAATATTGAAGACATTCTTTCCTAGTGGATAGATGGGACCTCCTATAATTTCTTATAATTATGGTCATTATTTTCAAGCTAAAATTCATATTAGTATTCTCAGAAATAAGTTGATGCCCACTTTATTGCTGTTTTGCCACATCTATCTGAAGTCACTGGACAATACCAGTGTTTAAAAATGCTGTCAATTACTCTGATCAGAGATCTGGGTATCTGTCTTTTCAGATGAGACCAAGCCCATCATAATTGCTTGAAGCTCTGTGTGTGTTGCCCTATCTGAAATATCTAACTATTACAGATTAAAAACTGCAGCAGAGGACAGGAAATGAGAACACCATTTCCCTGTCAAGTTCCAGAGAACTACAAACAAGAGAAGGATCAGTTTGCAGCAGAGTAACCACTGGAGTTAATAATGAACATCTGAGCTGGAATCAGGAAGTGGCCAGATGGCAGGACAACCACTGGGGCTTCTTCACCAGTGTGCACTTGTGATACAAGCATTCTCTTAGTCACAAACACTCTTGGCCAGAATCTTTACACACCAGCACTAATGAAACTTGAATTATTTACCACAGAATCACAGAATGGTTGGGGTTGGAAGGGACCTCTGGAGATCATTTAGTCCAACCCACCTGCTAAAGCAGGTTCACCTAGAGCAGATTGCACATTAATGCATACAGGTGGGTTTTGAATGTCTCCACAGAAGGAGACTCCACAATCTCTCTGTGCAACCTGTTCCAGTGCTCTGTCACCCTCAAAGTAAAGAAGTTTTTCCTCATATTCAGATGGAGCCTTCTAGGGTGCAGTCTGTGCCCATCGTCCCCATCCTGTTGTTGGGCACCACTGGAAAGAATCTGGTCCCATCCTGTTGACACCTACCCTTGAGATATTTATAAGCATAAAAAAGGTCTGCTCTCAGCCGCCTTTTTCCAGGCTCAACAGACCCAGCTCTCTCAGTCTTTCCTCAAAAGAAAGATGCTTCAGACCCCTGATGATCTTTGTAGCTCTCGAATTTATTGCACTCTACTAAACAGACAGAGGCTTCTGGCCATGTGTTTGCATGTGCAGCTGTATTTAGGCATCTGTGTAATATTTTTGCAATGTTCGTGACAGAGGAACTTAGGATGGGAAGTAATTTCCAGTCTTAGTGGGTCCAGTTCTCTGCTAGTCAAGGAATTCAACAACCCTATTAAATTTATCATATTCCATTTTAAAATATGATAGACTGTTAGCATCCTTTGCAAAGCCTCTTGGAGAAATTCGTTCATGTAATGGTTGAAAGCCAGTCTTCTAATTGCCAGCATAGACATATTCCTGGACAATGATACAACTGATCAGTATCTGTCAGCCTTGACCATTGCTTAAGTAGCTCTAGCTCGCAACTACATGTTGTTCACCCGTTCTTCACACTTCACAGTTTTCTTCCTTTCATTTTTCCAATGAATGAGCCACAGCTTATAGAAGGGTTTGTTCTTACTGGCCCCTGAAACTTTGTTTTATGTGATTTCATTCTGGGACTGTGACTGTCTTCAAGGTCATCCGGCATCTCCTTTATAGTAGTCCAGTTATGTTCTTAATTAAGCTGTGTATTAACTTTGCATAGTTAGATAATTTAATCAGAGTACTTGCTATTGTACTTTCTTTGCTGAGACAAATAATGCAAATATCAAGTAAAATTGGTCCCCAAACCCACCTTGGACAAAATCTACCGTTAGCCTCTTGCAGGCCTAGAAGTTAATTCAGACCAAGCTATTGTTATCTTACCTGCTAGCCAGTTCTGCCTTGTTCTAATTCCTATTATTTTCATTTTAGCTGATAAATTCGCTTGGGATATTACAAAGGTGTTTTTTTAAAAGAAGCTTCCAGAAGGTTGAATTTATCCTACGTTCTTTGTCCTTAAATTAATCTTTTATCAAAGGCAGATGTCAGATTAGTTTGCCACAATCTGTTTACCCATATGATATGTACATAACTTTTCATTTATCTCCACATTTTAAATTTTTCTTTCCTTGAATTGAGTGTGAAAGCCTTGGATTACTATGTAGGTCACAGAACTATCATTTCCTACATTAGATTCCTCAACATTCCCATTCCTTCTTTGAACATAGCTATTGCATGTTGTTCACCAGCTGTGTAACATCATCCCAGTCATCAGTCGAATGATTTATTTAAGTCCTTGCTCTTGAGTTTCAATTTAATATGCCAGGTTTTAAATGTTGTGAGCTAAAGCAAGTTTCTTTCGCTGCCGTGTTGCATGAATGCAACTCTGTTTGCACCCACCTCCGACATGGTCATTTTGTAGTCATTGATTGCTGTCCTGCCTCACTCTTTCCTGTTGAGGACAGACAGATTTCAGCCTGGGTCAGTTGCATCCTGTGGGACTAGTTTTACCATGAGCTTTAGAGTCTGAATCTATTTGCTGTAGTGAGTGTTTTGTGATGTGGTAAACGGATCAGGTGTAGTTGGGAATACCAGGAAAGACTCACAGCTACTAGGTGTCAATCTTACCTTAGCTGAGCCGGACCCAGGCTCAGTTTCCTCACCTGAATCTGACACAGCAGGAGACTTCATCTCTCTCTCCTACATCACAGATAAATGTCCTGGTGTCAAGCTATTTTTTTTCACTCTGTGGGGTCTCTTTTCAGCATTTTGGCAAAAATAAAATTACATAATGTAAAAGGACATGATTTTATTGTGATACCAAACAAACTGATTTTTCAGTCTCAGAAATGTTGCAGAATGGAAACCCGATTTTCTATATTCGTGCAGTCACCAGATTTTTACCGAGATCAGGACTGCCTGTGCCCTGGTTCAGCAGGACTGCTAATAAATGATGGAAAGTGGCTTGGTGATCACTTCTGCCAGCTCCCTCAGAACCCTTGGATGTATCCTATCCACCCCCATTGACTCATGTGTGTCTAAGTGGTGTGGTGGGTCACCAACCATTTCCCCTTGAATTATTGGGGCTTCATTCTGCTGCCTGTCCCTCTCTTCTGGCTTAAGGGGCTGGGTGCCTGGAGAAGAACTGGTCTTGCTATTAAAGACTGAGGCTTAGAGGCAATTAAGTACCTAGAGCTGAAAATGATGCCCTGCAGTGGTTTTAGTTTGTCTTGGGGTGAGAGACTGGGTATATTTTATTTTGCTGTGTTGTCTTATCGTGTAGAGCTAGAAGGAATTTTTTGTTCAATTTATCATTGTCAATAGAGTGGTAGGTGGAAACACACCCTCTTGCTGTAGTTTGAAAAATAGGGTGGTTACACCACCTACATAGTGCTTGACATTTGATAGCACTTGACACCTTGTGATGATTATTTGGCATTTTTTGAAACTGGTGAGAAAACTGTAAAACAGAACAAGTTTTGAAGTTTTATGAAAAAAAAGATTTATAAAAGAAACAGGATCTTCAGTTCCTACGTTCCCCTCATGGTAATTTTGCCTTTCCAGTGAGTGGCTAAAGTGGTAAGTGCGGCACTGGCTAGAAACTAATTAAGGATTCTTCATTAATTAAAAAACAACAACAAAAAAAGAGATAAGCGACATTTGCATTTGTTGATGGCTTATTATGGTAAATGAATTGCCGGATGGTCGATGTTGATGTTTTCCGGTTGGTTTCCTTTGGTTTCTTGGCTGGGATTGTAGCACAGATTATTATTGTCTCACACATCTGCTAGGGGATGTGTTTCCATTGTACATCACCACTCACAAACATGTGAATTACTTCCATATTGACCACTCGTACGTGTATCACGGCAGCAACGTGGGAAGAGACATTCCTGTAGGCGTACTGAGCTCTCGGATACGCTTTATGTGTTTGTTTTTCTCACTGACTGTCCCATCTGTGTGCTCTGTGCTCACTTTTAATTGAATGATGAGTAGGGAGGAGCATGACTTAGGAGTATGCTTTCTTTCAGTTTTTAGCTGTTACATCGTAATTTCTCTTGAATGTGAGTCACGTATCCGCCTGTCAGTAAAATACAACATTGCAGGAGTAATGGCATTCTTCTTTGGTGAAGCTGTTGGTAGCTGAAGGTGCTGAGCAGGTTCTTAGTACTTGGTTATTCACTGCTAGAAACAAAGCAGAATTTTGTTGTGCATTACGTATGATGTAGTTAAGCTTTTCACATAAGGTGTTTTCCCCCTGTGCTTTTCTGGGAATTTTAGCATTTTTCTGAGGCTGCTACTCTTCTTGTTTGCAACAAGCTGACTTTGTATTTTAGTGCCTGGAGATACTCCTGTTTGCTAGATCAGAAGCATCTGCTTGAGAGGTTCCTATCCTTCCCGGGTGGAAGTGATTTACATTTCGACTCCCCATGCATGAGTGTGTGTGTGTGTATGTAAACAAGACAGAGAGGTGTGCTGCAATAGAGGAAAATTATCTTAAAAGATTTAAACCAAGTTTTGTTTAACCCAATATTATCAGTCCCTTTTTCTTCCAGACAGGTTTATCTCAAGTATGTCAATAGAATAAATCTAATGTACTACTGTAATCGAGCTGTATATACAAAATTAGTCATGGCATACTCACCATTACTATGCTGGAAAGTCTCTCAAGCAGTGTTTCTGTCACAGTAGTCCATAGTTTCTTTCACTAGTCAGTAATGTAATAGTAGTAAGTTAAGTAATATTAGAGGGAGTTTTTTTAAAAAACAATAACATTAGTTAAAAAAATAAATTGCCAGGAAGTGCTGATTTGACCTCGATATGGATGAGTTTTAGGAATGGATATCTTCTTGCATACTTTTCTGTGCTCGTTCTCAGCAGAGATACAGAATGTTATATACTGGAACAATTTCATACGCACACAGCTGGAACATTTGTCTTAATTGTGCACATACTGGCCTTAGTTTTATGCTAGTTTTGCCTTAAAGGATAGTGATTACCCAGCCTGAAAGATAACAGTTTTACATTACTACTTTTGAACATCTTTGTTAATGTGAATCCTGTTGTAGAGCTAAATCAAAATATGAATGTTTAAAGAAAATACATTTTTGTATTGTTTGGCTTGTTACTCGCCTTCCATTTAGTGCTAGAGGTAGAGAGAATTTCAGTATTAAACTTGGTACTGTGTTTATGTCCTTAGACTTTGCATTTGAAATTACCCATTCTCTAACGTAATACTCATTGTCTTTGCCCCTTGACTTATCTTTTCTTTTAGCTATGCAGCTGATGTTGATGCTTCTGTGTTCTTTGGGAACAGTTTGAGGGTTTGTAGGAGCAGACCCAAAGAAGTGTGCTCCCACAGTAAAAGGAGGAAAGGGAGACAGGATGTGGATGCTAAGCTGATCAGCATGCCACACGTCCGTCCTTTCTTCCCTCCCCCTGTTAGTTTGGCATACAACATGCACTAGGATGTCCTTTTTCACCTTGGATCCTTTCCATGTAACTTTTTTTAGTTCTTACTATTTAAAATAGCATTTATTGTTGCTTACCCTAACTACTATCAGAAACACATTCTACCAGTAGGAAATGCTATAAAAATAGGCAAGACTACATAGACCTACCTTTTATAGTCCTAGAAACTACAAAGTAAAAACAAAGGTGAGGGCAAAGGGAGGAAAAGATAGATCATCTGGACAAAGTAATATAATATTCTGTTTGCCTATTTTGGGTATTGTTATGCTGATTTCTTCTGTTCTTCTTGTCTGCTGATTGTTTTACCTTATTTTACTCTTACATTATTGCTTTCTTTTCATCGTGTAAGTTAGTTTTACTTCCTGTTTTGTAAAGGACAAGTATGTTTAATGGCCCTTTGTAAAATCAGGGAAAGGATGTTGATTTTTTTCTCATTAGATAGCTACTGGAGATCAAACTCTAGATCATTTATTCCACGGCAACTTCTGTCTCAGATGCATGTTGTTTGGAGCTGTGGGGGAGAAGTGCGTTAAAACCCAGAAGGCGAATAAAAAGAACATAGAATATCCTTGTCTTTGCCTAACCCCCAAGAAAATGTTATTTAAAAGTCAGCTCGAGTTTTAGGAGCTGACTTAACATTTGTGTATCCACTAGTTGACGGTGGAAGTTAGCAGGCATTTATTTGTACGCATATGCAGAAGAGAGACTCAAAATTACTTCAAAAGTCCAGAAAACAGAAGAAAATTATTTAAACTCAGTGGAGGAAGAAAGATCAAAATGTAATATAATAGCTAGACAAGGCAGACTCCTTGTTAAGTTCTTAAAGAAGATGAGGGGCTGTTTGGTGGAATTGTGCAAAATACATTTTTTTTCTGTGAAGATGGTAATATCAGGAGCCAAACCTGACTCCAGGGGGAAAAGGTAAAAAAGCTTAAGGGCAGAAAAGTGATAAGACCTTGGTTCAGCAAGGATAGGAAAATGACAGAATAATCAAGTCTCTGTCATCTGGGTAGGAAGTGTCAACCTTGCTGCTAAGCTTGGTATAGGCACCTTAATAACATATGGAAAAATAAAGTATCAAGATGACATCATGCTGAGTTATTTGCATCTTTCTCTCTGGCTTTCCTGTAGAATCTGTCTGCCATGTTTTCTCTTCCTAGGGAGGCTCCCTGTGGGCTATAAGGTGCTCTTTTGGGCCTAAAATTCCAATTTCCCTCCTTGCTTCAGTCCATTTTTGTCAATTCTTGCTGAGAGGAGCTGGTCCTGCTCTGCAGAGACAGAACAACAGCAACACCCAGGTGGAGAGATACTGTTGTCCTCCATAATTTCATTATTGCTAGCACTTGTGATTTTACTGCAAGATGAGTGATATTTATTTAAATTACCGCCTCAGTTGCTGGAGTCAGTGATTAAATGAGAATCTCAGCTTTTGTTTATAAATAAATCTCCAGCATTTGTAGGTGTTGAGAAAGAGTTTGAAAATGTGGTGTGAATTATACCCTAGAGGCTTAGAGGCTGGGAAACAAAGCAGCAAATTTTTAAAAAAACCCTTCATTTTATTACTATTTAATTATCTGAGGTTGCTAAAAATCCTTTTTTTTAGTGGTTGCTTTATGATTTTCAGCTATGTGAATTGATAGTACTGCAGATCAAAAATCTCTTCTTCACTTCTAAGAGTTTTAATTAGAATTTCCATGCAAACATCTCTGCAGATTTTAAGCAGCCGATTGAGGAAACATAAAGAGAAAATTTTTATATGGATGTTCAGCATTGTTGGATAGATCTTGAGTTCACACAGAAATGTTATTGAAAGCTACAGTCTGTCAAAAAGTGGAGCAGGAGGCAGTGCCTCCTCTGTTTTTTTGCATTGAGCCAGCTACTATGTACATGGACTCCAAACTTAGTAAAATTGGTGAACTATTAGTAATAAGAAGGGTTTCTGTCTGTATTATGAATTGGGGTGCTTGTTCCAAGGCAAAATTCTCTTTTTTTCTTAAATCTTTACGGGATTCAAACTAAGGCGTGTTGAACAATAGGGTGCTCATCCAAGGAGAACTACTGAGTGCATTTAATTATCCTCACTGGTTGTCTCAGTACAGAGCGTGCTTATTATAGATAATGCTACATTCGAAAGCATGCTGTTAGCAAGAGTGTTCGGTTTATTTTGGTAGATCAAATATGAGTCTTAGATGTTCCACTGCTGTTTTGAAGGCAGAGTTTCCAGGCATAGTTGCTCCTTGCTTTGACCTCTTGTGTTTTTTTCTAAGGGGTGGGGAGGTTCACAAATTTTGTATTCCTTCCCTATAGTAATTGTACAAGACACTAGAAGTGTTTTCATATAAAAGCAAGTACTGTTCCTGGCCTATAACCCTCTAACTTATTTGTTTTCTTTTGAATGCAGATTTTAGTAATGTGCCTGATGTCACATCCAGCTTGAAAAGGAGCAGTACTGATGGCACTCTGGACCAAGCACCACACAGGGAGAAGACTGATCCACCTTTCAAGGTAAGAACATGCTTGATGTCAGATCCTTATGAACCAAAGAAATGTTATTGTGCTGTTAACACTCCACGTTTTGTGGGAAAGAATTTGACATATGGCACTGATTTCGAAAAAAACTTTGTGAATATTAGCTGTGCTGTGTTTTATTGTCTTGAGGTCACCCAGGCAGGTCAGCATCTACGATGCAGCTGCTGCATCTCCGAAAGCAGTGTGATGGGGGCAAATGGCAAACAGGCAGACTTATCAAATTCATCTTTCTGTGTTGCTTGAACCGAGTTCTGTGGAGAACAGTAAAGCTGCTACGGCTTTCTAATTGATGAAATTTGGTTCATGTTTTCTTTTTGTTGATACTTCTAGTATTAAGACTGCAGTGATTGTTGCAACACTTGTTTAACATGAATGGACTGCAGAGAGGTGCAGTGTTTGAGAGTCAGTGGTTCCCACTTTCTGATTTGGAGAACCTTCATATGTGTCTGCAGTTACTGTTTGACTTCAGCTGGAGTAATGGATGCTCAGACCTTTATCTCAGTCAGGACTTTGGAGGCTGAGGCAGGGACCCACAGAATTAGTGTTCACATTCAAATGCATTGGTCTTTGAAGAGCAATTTTTCATCCAGTTTACTTTGAGTCAGTCCAACTCAAGTGCATATTGTTTTGAAGATAGCATGGATAGTGTTTTCATGTTGGTGGCCATGATTTTACTAGGCATTGCCATTCCAACAACAGAAGTGTTTTTGTTACTTCTGTTGGTGATTTGGTTGTATCTCCAAGCACATTTGTGATAATGCTCACATGACATTCTTGCGTAACAGAAATGAAGCTAGAGTTTTTATGGTTCTGGAATATATTACTGTCTTGTGCAGGTTGGATGAAAAATTGGTAGAGATAAGGCAGAACCTGAAAACTCTGAAGACCAGAAAAGGAAAGATATATTGTGCCCCTAGCCATACATTCTGAGAGGAGCTGATCCTCTCTTACTTTTAGAATTACTTTTTAATCTGCTTCAGTCCAATATAGGTGACTTTATGCAGTTTCCCCAGAGAGCCAGGAGAGGCCTGGTGATGGTGGGTCTTTAACCCACCTCCTGCTGTACGGGGGATTCCAACAGAGATAATCTGTATCCTGTGTAACACATTGCTTAAGCTCCCCAAAAGTCTTTGCAACCGGACAAGAATAAACTGGATTTTCTTCCCCTAGGACACATTGTTCCTTTGGAAGGGCTAATGTGGATTTCTCTACTCTCCTGTTTTAGGGCTTCTGCCGTGTTTTAGGGGCAGGGATCTTTGTGGGAGTACAGTGAGTGTGACCTACAGGCTTAGGGTGCCTTGGTGGCTCCTGCACCAGCAGGCTGGTGCTGGGCCAGGTGCCTCAGGGTGCCCTGCTCACCTGGGGTAGGTGCTGCCCCTCAGGCACTGTGCACACAGGCATGACTGAGCTCCCGTCCTGCTGGAGGGAAGGAGAATCTGGGGTGTCAGCTTCACTTTAGCAGAAAAACAAAGCCAATCCTGACTGCCTGTGCCAAATATACCAGATGACAGAAAATTAGGGGGAGTTCAGGAGGATTTAAATATACAGAGACCAACTCATGTGGGCTAGTTGTTGCTCTGAACACACTAAATTGGCTCCAATGATCTGAATCGTGTGCTGCGATTAAAGCTCAAAATAAGAGGGGAAAACAGACAGGTCTGCTTCCTCCTCTCTCTCCAGCCTCAAATCTGTCACGTCTAGCAGTGTTAATGGCTTGTGCACAATTTGCTGAAGTAACTACTGGTGCCATATTGCAGTTCACTTTTTGGGTTGGCATGCAGGTCTGCTAGTTTCATTTTAAAAACTGTCTAAAGCTGTCCTAGTTTTGTAGGTACAAGGAGGGGGAAAATGGCTTGGCAATCAGAGGCAGGCTGACTTGAACTGCAGCTGTAAACGAGTCTGTGACAGCTCTACAATTTCTGCAAATGGGTTGTAATTGATTGCTGTCTTTCTGTTGGAGGATGCCTATTACTGTCAGAGCTTTTTATCTGACCCTTTTGATTTCTTCAATAGATGTAGAATTAAAAAAACCCAAACCTCACCGTAAATTTCGGTAGTGTATATTGTATGTGCTTTTTTGATTTGGTATAAAAGGAAAAAAGGAATTAAAATAATTTCTGTTTTTATAGCTGTGATTTGGGACTGCTTGCCAGATGAACAATAGCTATTGCTAATAAAGACTAGTTTGAGGAAATTGTGCAGCCTCAAAATGCGTAGCATCTGGATTTGGTGGGGTTTATTGTTTTGTTTTTTCCTTTCTTTTTCCCCCGCTTTGCCTTCTGTTTCCTGCATGTGCTAACTTGACCCACGCCTGTGGGAGAGCAGTAGCACAGACACCTCAGCATTAGGCGATGTCACAGAAGTATGGGGGAGAGATTTGTGAGCACAGCTCTGTGGAGAAGAGGTTGGTGGCGCTAAGAGGTTCTGAGCACAGCCTGGAACAACAGGCAGCTTGGGATTGCTTCAGGGGAGAGACAGCTAGAGATGCTCACTTACCAGTTGACAGCAACTGTAGATGTAATTACTTGGCTCTGAGGGAGCAGGCTGCTTTGAAGTTTGATTGATTTTTCTCCTGCAACGTGTAAGTAAATAAAAAACAGTCTTAAAGCTTTGGATTTAATAGCTGCATATCTAATTTCTAGATTTTGTGTTTCTCATTTGGAGCCTGTTTGTTTGTTTTTCACTTTTATTTTCTTCATCTCATACCAAGCTAAGGTTAAATATCATCTTAACTGAAAGTCCAGTGAGGCATTTTGTAAGTGCCTTGTAATCTCAAAGAAATAAGCCTTTTGTTGCAGGTATTCATTCAGTCATTCATTCATTTTTTGTAATCCAAGAAATGAATTAATTTAGAATAGTTGTGTGTTTGTCTTTCATCTGAGAGCTAACCGATGAATTAGAAGGGCAATATACGATTGTTTCATTCCAGAAACGGAAGCTGTTCCTTAAGTTACAGAATATGATTACAAACACATGAACATCAAGAACTATCCATTCCAGATGCTCATTAGTTTTGTCAGCTCTGTATTCTCTGGGATGCCCCATTTATGCCCTTAATACCTTTAGCTGTATTTTCTATTTTATTTAACAAGGATAGATGTTATACTTCTAACACATTCTGCTGCAGTACATTTTCAAACTGTGTTAAAATACTGTTTATGTAGCAGTGTCGTGTTGTCCTTGCAATTGTTGGTTCTGGAGTATGTAGGCGTACTGTTGACAGAAGAATAGAGGACCTCAGAAAATCTGGGGATTGAGTTTGCCTGTCAGCACAATTAGGTTTAGTTGTGTTTAATCATTTTGAGAACTAATTGTCTGTGCTCCTGGTGCTCAGTTAAATCCTAGTATGTTGACAGTTGCCAAGTATCAAGCTCTCTGTATATCTGAATAAATAAAAAATGCAGCCTTTCCTTTACCTACCCATGATTTCCAATTGCAAACTCTACTGGTTAGAAATGTTCTTTCTAGTCCATGGTTTCTTTTAAGATGAAGTTTAGTAGTCTTTTACTAACTTGCTTATCTTTACTTTGTATTTTCAATATGTTAAAAATACCCTTTTGAAAGACAAGCATAGCTAAAAGGTGAAATCTGATCATATAAGTAACTACTATTCTAAGGTCTCTCGTAAGATTGCCGTGATCTGACTTTTAGTTGTGCTGAATCTTTTGAATATCATTGGAGATAAGTATTTCTAGAATCATATTAAATTTTAACAGAAGACAGAACTTCATATGAATGCACGTGTGACAGGAGGAAGATGTATTTTCACTGTAAATATTTTACAGATTCTAAGAAAAAAACTTTGAGTAAACTGTGCAAATGTTTCACATAACTTCATTAGATTCTCAGCTGTACCTTTGAGTTCTTTAAGAAATCTAAGAAACATGGTAAAAATAGCTAGCCTAATTGCTTTGTAATCATGGTAAAAATAGTAAATGAATGCAGATCGGTTTTGTGTTGGCGTCTTCAAAAATTAACATTGCAGATGCAGAAACGGAAGTTTGTGTGATGAGAAACTTTGAATG
The DNA here is from genome assembly GCF_037038585.1 of Patagioenas fasciata. Taxonomy (NCBI): domain Eukaryota; kingdom Metazoa; phylum Chordata; class Aves; order Columbiformes; family Columbidae; genus Patagioenas; species Patagioenas fasciata. Next base: position 60,673,148 of record NC_092522.1, read on the forward strand.
TTGACAAGAATTTGCTTTCTAAAGAATGACCAACTGGTTAGAGTTTGTAATGCTTTTGAAGTGGTGCTATGTTTCTTTCAACAAACAAGTAAAATTGATTCTGAGAATAAGCTGGGTGTAGACACTTACAGAAATTACCTTTGCTATTGACTCTTAAACTAGTCATTCTACTCCCAGAACAGGTTATTGATCACACATCAGTATGTGTACATGAGGACAAGTCTATTCTCATCACCTCTTAATAAAAAATAATTTAAAAAATACTACACACTGCAAAGGGAGAAAACTAACTTCTGTATTTTGGGAATACCATTCTTAGTGCACTGGACAGAAATGATGGTTAAAAATCCCTGAACTCCTTTCAGTACCATGGGCTGTTTTAGATTAGCTCAGCTCATGCCTTCTCCACTTCTGTTCAACAACTTTCTGTCCATCTGGTGTGGAAATGAAGAACTCATGACAAGTCTGGTCAGCAGAGCACATAGTACCTTTGGCAAATACAAATCTGCATCTCCTGCAGGGTGGAGCATTTCCATCAAATGCTTTCAGCTATTTGTAAGGATGAGGTGCAGGTCAGTATAATGGCCCTGCTTGAAATGACCATATTTATAGATACAGAGGAAAAAAGAAAGTAGAAAAAATATGTACCTGTGTACTTCAGAAGTCTGCCTTTGGATGCTTGAGTTTTCTTTATAATGTCAAATCATCTTTTCAGTGCTTTTGAAAATTGTGTATTCTGTTTATTGTGATGGCAGTTGTGGGTAGTCCTCTGTTTGCCGGAGAGAAGCTTTTGCAAGTACAGTGAGAAGTAAATGTTTCCACAAACTCTCCATATCTGGGACCAGGGTGAGAAGTCCGGTTTTGGCCTCCCTGCATAGTCCTGCTTCTCATTTGCTGGTGTGCAAATGTGTGCCTAACTTGGATAACTTTTGAAGTTTTTCTTCCAACCCATCTTAAGTCTATGTGCAATTGGGCATCTGGTTTGCATGTTAGAGCGTGCCCAAGCAGTGTGAATGCGGAGACTGAGACTGGGTCAGAAAGCTCATCCAGCTACCACAAGAAGCTTCCCAAAACAGTACTTTCTACAGGTGCAAAATACGTCATGATTTCAGTAAGGAAATCCTTGTGTTACCTATTAGCTGATTTCACATGGCTATCTCTCTAATGAAAACCAGGAAATATTTTAAAGAATTTGCTGAGTATGTGGTTTTGACCTTTTGGATATACAGCACAGCCGTGTACTGGTGGGATGCTTGTCATTAATTGAAGAAATTAATATTTTTTCTTCAAACTGTCTGAAACTGGTTTTGAACCCCCTTCATTAGAAGCAGCACTAAAGGCATCAACTTCTCATGTAGACGAAGTAATTTAAGGTTAAAAAACCTGAGGTACAATATACATTCAGGTCTAGTTTCAAACCTGAATGAAAGAATGTGTATCCCATTGCTGGTCTGTCTGAACACTCAATTATTAAAGAAAAAATTGTGGTTTCATTTTGGGGAGAAGAAGGGGCAAGTGCGGCTGTTGCCATGGAATATTAGAGGCAAAAGCAGTTAACAGCCATTACTCATATAGTCTAATCCCAGCAGAAAATTAATACAATTGCTCAGTGTTTATGCATGGTATTTTACCTTCCAAAAGGAAGCAAGTGGATGCTAGGAATGATGTATTCCTCTGATTTGTTCCCTAGAAAACATTGTACCAGCATGTGATCTTTAGCGTGAGTGCTGTGGGTTAGTTCAAGGCACCATTATTCAAAACACACCCAAGAGCCTTCCATTGGTACCATCAGTAAATGTAACTCTATATATTTGGTTGTGGTGGATCATTTACTTATTTTAACCTGGTGAGGACACTCACTCACTCTCAGAGAGGAGATAGGAAGCATCAGTCTGAATGTGTGTATATAAGCAGTGGATGATTGTAGGTGAATGTCAGGAAATGTTTATTCTTCCCCACCAAAATTAAACAGTTGCCTAGTATGACTTTTTGGCATGAAAGTTGAAGATTTACCAAAATATACTGAATTAGAAAGAAGATTTGCAATAATATGGTGAATAAAACATAAAAACTGACAAGTACAAACTGTGTTTTGATTATATTTTGAATAGTGTGGGAATGTATATGTGTATGTTCACATGTATCTGATAGATTTCAGAGCCATATTTCTCTCCATTTCGTATTTTGTTGAGCAAAGACTGTAAAAATCAAATATCTTGGAAGGTGAATGTTATCAAATGAACATCAGTTGCGGAGCTACATTGAAAGAAAGCCAAGCAGAAATGACCAGAAGCTCAAGAGAGATCCCCCTGGGCAAAATAAGATAAGTGGAAGAAAAAACTACTGGTATGCCCATATGGCCCCAAACCTATTTCTTGCATGGAGGCAATACCAGTTAAACGATGTTCATGGTGATAGCTTCTCATTAGCTCTACTTTGCATTGCCCAGGCAGTTCCCTCTTGCACAGCATGTCATTAATTGCACGAGAGCTGCCTGCCTGAAGGTTTGCTCAGCATCCATAGGACATTAAGGATCTTTCCTTTTTCCTTTATTTTAATCTTGAGAACCTCTCTTTAGGAGTTGATGAGATCCAAAAGCTTGGGGAGTAGTCTGCAATTAACATCTTATTTTTTTTTTCCCTGTTCTTTTAAGGAAAGGGATTAACAATGTAGTACTCTCAAAATCATGTATACTCCTCCGCAATACACGTGTCATTTCCTTCCAGATGTGAGATGTATTTAGGGAGTCTAAGAGCTAACATGGGAAAATAACATGTTCCTCAGCAGTGGTTTTCCTTGATTCAGTTGTGCCTGGAGGGGACAGTTCTACGTCGAAAGTGCAACAGAAGCCTGTGGGGAGCTCTGCTAATTATTTTGCTTCCCTTGCAGACAGGCCAGCCTGTGCTGAGCCCAACCAGAGTCGGTGGTTCCAGCAGTGTGGAGCCACAACTGGACCCCTGCTGTCATCATGCACCTTTTGAGAAGGGTGAAATTGTAGCCTGTTAGAAGTCTGTAAGAGTTCTGATGATTAGTTTAGGTTTCAAATTTGTTTTTCCATCCCTCAGAGAAAGCATGAAAACTAATGAACTAGGTTATGGAAGGCTTGATGTAAACCTACCAGTAAGTGCTTGTTACCCCAGTACTGGATTTCACTTTGTTGCATTGATCTTGCAGTTCTTTAAATTCAGCAGAATACACTTTGGATGGCCCAAAACTCAAATGCAACAATTGCCTGTCTTGGCTAATCTATTGAGGAGCCTAGAAGCCATAGAGCTTGAAGCATGAAAGGTGCTATATACCTAGAGTGAACCTGTAACCAGACATTAGGCCAAGGTCTGGATGGGGACCTGTGTGCATAATCGTGCGTGAGGAGGCACAAGAATGGCAAGAAAGAAGAGCCAACAGAGACTTTGCAGTTCTTGCATGCAGAGGTGTGAGCTTGTATTGCTCTATTTCGTGCTATTACACTGGGTTGCTGGGGTTTGGAAGGAAGGTGGTCTTTTTTGTCTTTCTTGTGACTGAAGAAAATGTCCTCTCAGAAGTACTGTGACAGTTGTTCATGTAAAATGTGCAGGTGGTTTTGATTGGGAGAAGAAGTTGTGTTATGTTGATGCGTGCAAATGAAAGAAGATGGTGAGAGATGACTTATAATGCAGTTTTGCTTTGTAGTCTTCTGGGAAAAATCCACGAGGCAGATGAAAAGAGAAGCAACAGTCCTGGTTCATTGCAACAGGATGCAGAGAGCTGTTTTTCTGGAGATGCTTATGACTTCACTGATGAAGGGCAGGAAGTTGCCTGGGAGTCCACCACCCTGGGCCTCCAAAGCAACCCCCGTCACCTGCAGTGCAGGATATGACGGCATCGTTTCGCTTTGAAATTAAAGGCAGCGATATCTAATCACACTTCTGACAGAGAACTATGTAACCTCTATGCCATCTGTAGATTTCTTTTGTGGATTTTTGTAAGATCGAGATACTGTTCATACAGAGCTAGCAATAACACACATTTTTTTCCTTGTGATGCAGAAGCATTTAAGCGGAATTTTAGTGTATGCCAAGGTGTGTGATGTGCCCATCAGTTATCCACAAGACACAAAGCCATTTTGAAGTCACATAAAGTTTGGAATACAGGATTTCAGACAAATACTGCAACCTAGGTACCCTCATACACTTTGATCAGGCTCTGATTCCTGTTCTGTGCTGTCAGGAACATGGAAGGCCCAAGGTAGACCTGAAATGCCAAAACTGAAAAAATCTGCTACCTGCAGTAGATTCTGCAAAATCAAAGTTGACAAAAAGATTCCTGAAAGGAAGGAAGAGGGAAGTTCAAATAGATTTTCCTGTTCTGTTACCTGTTGTCCACAAACACTCTGTCTTTACCTGTTCATACCCTGTGTGGGAGCTGTAGACCTTCACTCACATGGTGATTATTTCATTCGGAGACAACATGATCCTTCTGAAGTCCCCAAACAAAACCCTGCTGAAACCAGGAGAGAGGCTGATGTGAAGTTCAGGGTGTCTGCATCTGTCTGTACAGGGGGATTATTGCAACTTGTAACACTTGAAATGCAATATGCCTGCTACTAACAAGAAGACATAAGGCTTGCCCTCTCTGCCTCTAAAGAAGGCACAATGCAAAAAATATGTTGTGAGAGATGAATGCATCTACAAAGATAATGTATCAGTGGTTGCCATAGTTTCTAATTCAGTGCTTGAGAAAAGTTTTTGTGTTTAGCACAAAACACTTTGAGTGAGAATGCAATGTTTAAGATGCTTCAAATTAAAAAAATTACCAGGACTTCCTTTGGAATGTTAACTATTTTTTTAGCACTGGAATTAAAGAAAATGTCTTCACTGTGGACAATTATGCTTCAAAAATACATTTTGAAGACATTTAGAAGTATGTTATTGGTATAGTAAGTGTGATAGGAAAATATTAAGAAAAATTATCCACCCACATTTATTAAAAGTAAAAGATGGAGTCCTTATAGGTCACTGTAGAGATCTGGAGACCAGCTGAATTAAGCATGATCTTATAATGTTTGGAGACCACTAATATCACAGAGCTTCTCTTTATTCCAGGGTATAAATGTACCTATTGTATATTTTCATATATCTATGTAGTATGTGTATGTATACATGCATACACACATGTATACACACTCTGATATATAAAATATGTTGTGTTTCCAAATTATGCTTCTGCTTCACTGGTGGTCCAGACTGATGTTATAAAGTAGCCTGCAAGTGCTCAGAATGGTCCCAGAGGCAAGTTCCTGTTTCTTTTCATTCAAAGTATATACTGAGAGAGAAAGATTAGCCTTTTACCTTCATGCCTTAAAGGCAAAAGCAGGATGGGAAATTAACTCAATGCCGATAAGCACATCTAGACATATGGGGACAATAGAGGGAAGCCTGTATTACGGAGGATGTTACTGTTATGGTAACTGTCAAGCCTGGTGCTGCTCAAATGGAAAGATGAAAAACAGATGTCTGTAAAGGGAATGTGTGTTACTCAAAGGACACAGGAACAAACAATAAGGCTATGTCATTTTGCCAGTCACCTTAAACGTATTTCAAGGCGATGGATTATTTTACATGTAAATTTTACATAGGAGACATATACTTGAAGAAGGCTTGAGTGTTTGTAGTGTGCTTCTAGAGAAGAAAGGCTAAAGAAAACGCTTTATTTCATTTGGTTTGTTTTAGTTTGCGTTTTCCACTTTTTTGATTCATCCAACTCCATCAATAGGAGTTGAAAGTATTACTAAAATATAGTGGTTTTTTTTAATGAATACACATTTTTAAAAAAGCTGTTAATTGGTAACATGTTTTAGCTGCCATATGGCTAGCTAATAACTCAGACTTAATTAGCAAATCTGGGGAAGAATAACTTCCTAATATGGAATTAAAAAGGCCTGTCATTGTTTTTCATCAAGATTGACGGTATTGCTTGGACCTGAAATTTAGCAGCCTTTTTTTTTTTCTGGTCCCAATGGAAGAGATGTGTTTTAACACATATCTATTGCAGAAACAGAGCTTGAAATGGCCACGACTCATGCTGACAGAAAATGGAGAAGCAGTACCTTTCCAGTAAGAATACTTGTAATAAATGTGGATCTGGTGACCTGACCTGTGTTATTTTTGTCAATGTCATATGCAGTACCACAAACATTTAGTTTTCACAGGCTAGTGTGTTTGGTTGGTTGGTTTTGGTTTTCTTTCTCTTCAGACTTGTGGATCTCTAGGGTCTGTGTACTACTGCAAAGGCAACCACTAATGGTGGTCAAGAAAAGTAGCCATATACATGCTGCACAGTAGTTCATATAATTGGATTTTTAAACCAGGTTGTGCATTCATTGAAAAATGAAACGTCAGGGAGCAGGCAAAACCTCTCTTGCTCCTTCGAGACTATTCCTTCAGTTTTCTGTTATATAGTCTTCTCACCTAGTTAATCCAATATCTGTCTCCAGAAGAAAGGGTGTAGTCCATCAGCTAAACAAGAAGTTCCTACTCCTGTGATGTGTTCTGCAAGCCCTAGAACCTTATCAGCATCAGCAGCCTATTGTTTCAGGGCTCAGGATCGTTGCTCCTCTGATAGGTGACCACTTCACGATGGGACATCAGTTTGGCAAATGCTGAGCTGTCAAGTTGCGCTAATGATTTGGAAAGAGACAGATGTAAGTTTAATTGCAGTAATTAAAGGAGAGGGCTGTGTCATTCCCTTGCTTGTGTGAAGGTGAATATCCTTGAATCCACTGAAGCAGCACACTCTAACCAAGGATATGAAAAACAAGGCTTGGTGTATCATGTGGGTTCAAGAAAATGGTTTGCTAGAGAGCAATAGGCAGTGACGAAGGCAGGGATAAATGAATCCTTATAGCTCAACATCATTGCACAATAACAGTGCTGTGATAGAGGGAACATGGGAGTTACTGTGTTTTATTATGCCACTGGTATAGTTCTCATTTGATTAATGAATTGCTTGTCAGTCTTGTAACTATTGAGCTCAGTGGTGTCATGTTCTACAATGTTTTATTTAAAGTTACTTTGTTTTTAGAATAATATAGCTGTAGACTTGAATGGTTTTGTGTAAATATATCAGCATGGGGACTTTTACTTTCAAGTCTGAATTTATTACTGAGCACAGTTTAAATTTCTTTTTATTGATATAATTCCAACTAAAAAGTTCAAAGGACAAGCAAGAAATTGTCCAGAGAGCTGTCTATTTATTTCTCATTTTATCATTGTAAGGGCATTTGTATGCCACGCCATTTAGCAGCATATACCCTTGACAGAGCATCAGTACCATTGACGATTCACACTGACCTTCAGGGCAGTCAGCACCCTCTAGATATTTTTCGGTATTTGGCTAATTTTCTCAAAGCACCTGATGGTGTGTTTATGCAGTAAATTTCACAGGCACAGAGGCAGGTACATTTCTGGGGAGATAAAACCCATCTTCCTTTGCCATAACTGCACTTCGTCCTGTATTTACTGCATCAAGCCATTGATAAAAGAAACCCTTCTTGCACATTTTCTCTGCATTAGTAATAAAGGCAGGTCTATTCGTGCTGTTGTACACTGTTTAGCCCCATTACACTGGGATGTTGGCAGTGTCTCCAATTTTTGTTAATTGGCACAAAAGAGAAACCTGTGCAGCTGAGCTCAGAGTGAAGGTCTGCTTGTGGGGGATCGCAACGCCCGTGGCTTCCTTCCGAGGGACCTTTTCCTCTGGTGAAGTTTGTATTCACAAGCCACAATGCCCGCCTTCAGGAGGAGTAAAACCAGAGCTAAGAGTTTAGCGCTGGCTCGCAAAACCCAGCGGCAGGCAGCAGCAGCGTACAGCTCTCTGCACAGGATGTTTTCTGTGGTGAGTTCTGCAGCGGTGATGGTTAGTCTGGGGATGTGCTGCTTAATTAGGCTGTCCCAGCATTAATGATCAAATAATGGATTCTGGTAACACGTAGTCTGTGGATGAATTTATACCATTACACTGCATGGAAAAAGGTTTGGGCTTTTTAAAGTTTGGGGGGAGGGAAGGGTGGGCTGGTTGCCTGCGCTGTTTGCTGCTGGGCTCAGGCAAATAGTTATTTATTGCATCTGACAGAGAAAGGACTAAGTCATGATCCAGATTTTGACAAGAAGTGGGATGGTTTTAACAAGATTCTTCAGGGAATTTTGGAAATAACTACAGCATGAACGTTTTAACTGTGTTTTTCTGGTTTTTGACAAATAATTTAGGATTGTGGAAACAAGGAGGAAAAAATTAGAGCTACAATCAATGTACTGCTAGGGGTTTATTAGGCAGCTGTAAATATATTACTTGGGTGGTAGAAAAATACATGAGCCTTCTGCATTAAAATTGACAACATCTTGATAAAGATATGGGGAAGGAGAGAATGACAGTATTTTCACAAGATCATGGTTTGGGAAAATTTGCATTGTGTGCTTTAATATCACCTGATGAGAGTCTCCTTTTTGTGACTTGGGATGTCAGGGTTCCTCTCTCTTTATTTTCCTCATGCTCTCATCTTTATATTTTGTATGGTCAGGATTTAACATTCTGAGATGGAAATGACTTCTGTTTTGCCTGTGACTTTGGTATGCATTGAGTCAGGTGACACTGGAGATTTTAGAAAAGCTGAGCACAGCATCTATGAACTCAGTGGGAGCTGCTGGTCTTTGAGATGTGGTTGATGCAGGCTCTTGGGCCCAGATCTCTGCTGCCTGAGTTGGTTTGTAACTAGCATTTCAGACAAGTATGTTGGTCACCAGTGGTTCTTCCTCTATACCCAAGGAAAAAGATGGGCATCTCTCTGTGTGGCAAGTGAGAGGGAAGATATGCCACCATGCAATTTGTATTAATAGCTCAGGCACCATGTCAGGTGGGCTGCATCTTAGCTGTTTTATACAGCTGTGTTCACCCTTCTTTCAGGCCTTGAGCTGTGCAGTCAAGAAAGAGGTACTAGGTCATCAACCCCTCTTCTTAGTCTATTTGGGATTTCTGAATGAGGTTGGTGACACCTACTTGCATTACTGGAACAGGCTGACTTTGCTAATGTAAATCTTCCTGAAATGGGGAAATTCTGATTCAAAGACAAAAGCTCATCATTAATCATCCCCTGTTGTCTGGCCTGGTAGAGTTTAGTAGGGCAGCTTTTCAGAATATGGTGTAGAGGGGTTGCTTCTCCCTCCTTAAAGCATAACTCTATGCTGGGCTTATTGCTATGAAAGATCTAAGTGGGCATTTTTTAAAAAATACCTTTCCTTTAGCAGTGTTTTAAATACTTTAATTAAAAGACATCCAAGAGACACAGTGAAGCAAAACAGAGCCCTAAAATTTCAGCCATGTCAGTCAGGAGCAGTTTCATGTTCTGTGTGGCCTTGAAGTTGGAAAAAAAATGGGAAGGACCAGATGATAAATGATGACTGAGGATACTACTTTGTTTTAGCTTCTGTTGGCAGTCTTGCCTAGGTACCTATGGTGAAAATCCCACAAGGTGTTTTTCTGTAAAGGTCTGCTGACATTTTTTAGGCTTAATAAACAATTTAGATGAGTGCACATACTGTATTAATGTGTAACATAAGGCAAATTTTTCCAGTGGTCTTTATGGAAACTAAGGCCTGCAACTTTCCAGCTTTTTATATTCCTTGGTTACAAAGTACTTCCCAGTCTCAGGATGACAGAGATGTCTGTAGAGTGATGGACCCATAAAACCTGACACTTTTAGGGCTGCCTAGTGCATCTTTTAACACAAAAGAAAACTCTTCTCTGCACCCAGCTACCTTGCAGCCTTGTCCAGGGACAGTCATCTGGGCTTTTCTTTTCACCAACTTACATGTTTTTATTCTAATGAGCTGCACACGCTGAAGGTTGGCATAAATAATTTTTTCACAATTCACAATTCACTAAGTACAGACAGCCTTGGCGTTGTGCAAATAAAAGAAGCTGTGTGAGTTTACCAGATCTATCTGAGAATCAAATGTGCCTATGTTAGCCATTGCAGTGTCATTGTCAGAGCAAATTCAGGGTTAATTCCCACCTTAATTCAAGATTATGGTGGGTGTATGTAGTATCAACTTAGGCCTCATCTTGAGACTTCTTGCTTTAAGGGCACTGGGCTGCCAAAGACTGCTTTACCATCCAGAGTGCCCAGGTGGTTTTGAAATCCCAGCTGCAATCAGCAACAGGGCAGAGGGTGGGCCTCTGCTGCCCATGCATAAAAGATATACAAGACATCTTCTTAGGGATTGTCACTAAAGCCTTTCTAGAAAATACCTGTTTTAAACAGCAAAAGTAGTAAAGAGCAAGACATTGTTTAGTGTGGGAGGCAGAAAGTAGCATCCAGAGCAGTGTGGAAAAAAGGCAGAGATCCTGACCTGGATGGTGAGGGAGTTGTGGGAAGAAATGTGAAGCAAGAATAATTTTTATTCCTCTCTGCTTATTTGTTATTAGGAAGTTTCTCATAAATACTGGGCTCGTGGTTGAGAATTTAGGGTACACTTTGTGGTTTCACTGGCAAAATGGGTTCTTGCATCTTCTGTAGTCTGTGCAAGGTGTAAGACTGAATGTGAAATACTTCTGTCTTGTGATCAAGTAGCATTTCATGCTTAGTTTGAACAAAATGTAAGTACCACAGTGCATACAAAGAGTGAGAATGAGATCTGGATATTGCACAGTCTAGAAGCCTCCCATAAAGGGAAGGACAGGAGTCTGTGAGCAGCACTGCAGGACAAGGGTAATATTTTTAATGCCAAACTTGCAAACATAAAGTGTTTACATGCTCAAGAACATACTAAAGTTTATAACAATCAGTACTTGTTGGCAGTATGGCTGAGAGGTTATCCTGTACCTTGGGCTTAGGCTGGTTATGTGGAACAATTTCTGACACTAAAATTATGTTGCTTAGGTGCTCAGATAGTATTTATGTTGAGGAGCATAATCTGTTTCCATACACTTTCTTGTCCAGTGGTTCTTGGTGGTGGATGCAGCTCTGGGCTCAAAACTGAAGGGGATGGAGAACATAGCATGTTCTCCAATGTCTGCACGCCCTAAATGTGAAGGTGGTTGCGGAGGAATAGAAAACTTCTACTTCCTCCTTGTAAAACTGTGCCTGAAGATTATGTTTATGACTCGCTTTTGACAGGCTTTCTCATGTCCTTGATCTAGTGTCCTTTATTAGGCATCAGCTTGACGTAAATCAAGCTGCCCACGTGCACCTTGAGATGTAGAGAGTGTAAAATTTGAGTCATTCTGATACAAATACAAAACTTTCTGACATCAGAAACAAAAAATGAAACTCAGGTACTTTGGCATTCAGCTATTTAGAAGTTGCTTTAAAGTACTGCCACCCCCCCCATCTCCTAAATTGAGATTTATTTCTGAAATATAAATTAATTTTGGCGGTTCAGGCTGTGATTTTTAAATGTATTCCATCAGTGTGCAGCTGTAATTCAAATAACCACCATTCAGTTTACGTTGTGTATTGTTGGGTCCTAATAAATTTAATAGTCGTGCAAGCTGTCATTTTACAGGATTGTGAAGATGGTTGCACATAGTGGTGAGGAAAGTAATTTTTCTTAGAGTGGGAGTATTGCTCAAAACTGTGGACTGGGAAGCTACATGGCAAATATTTGACATTTTAAAATTTATTTCCATCAAATAGCTGTGAGGGATGTACCTATGTTTTGTCACGTGAATGGCTGAGATTTAGTATTGCTAGTGTGTTTGGCCTCCACCTTACAGAAGGCTTTGTATAGCTCACTTCAGTTTCAGAATAACTGTTGCATTTGCTCATTTGATGACCTAGTATGTTGTTGAGCCTGGCTAAGCAGATAATCAGTGGTGAATCAGGAGATCCGAAAGGGACTACTTGAAACAGCCTGTGGAATAAATTAGTACAGATTAAGACAGTTCTGAAATGCACTTGTCCTGATTTCTTCACTGGAACAAGACTTCCACTTGAAATAATGCGGCATTCATGTAGTCCTTATGTGAATGCATTCGCTAAATAGAAGATAATATATCATACAGCATATGCAGCTGTCCAGAGTGTCTGAAAGACAGAAGCACTGAAGAATTGTTGCATGTAGGATAAAGAGGGGGATACTGACAGCTGTTAAGGTAGAATTGAGTAGTAGTGACGTTCTAGCTTTCAGAAAAATGTCATATAACAAAGACAATGGTGGAATAATTTTTAAGTTAAGCATTAAAGATTATTGCCTGCAAAGGTTGCTCTTGGATATTAGCAGTGGTCATACAAGAGCAAACTACAGAAACATTTCATAGTGTCAGAAAAATCTCTCTTCTGTCTTTGCCTTATAAGACTAACTGCTGTTCCATCTCCAATTCCTACCTTGCTTGGAAATTTTCAGTTGTCTGTTTGTTTTGGGTTTTGTTTGTTTGTTTGTTTGTTTTCATCTTTGTCACTCTTCCAAAGAATCTCAAAGGTTTAGGATTCCATTTGCCATTTTTAAAAGCAAAAGATATTGACACATAGTTGTCTCCTTGGAGAGAAAGCATCTAAACCTCTTTTGACAAGCCAAGACATTGGAATCTGAACCTTGAGCTCCCTGTCTCATTGTTTGAAAAAAACCACACAACACAATATATGTAGCAGATGACAAATAAAATAGGTATTCTGGATGCTTAAAAGATCTTTATCTACTAATTCCTTCTGTTTTGATGCAATGAGTGTTGCAAAATAAGAGAGATGGTAAATAGTGTCATGCTAGTGTCATAAGAATCAAAGTGTATGAAATATCTGAGTGCTCTTCATCTTTTGCATCCCATGAGCTTGTATCTGAAGATGGAAAATAATTCACACTGGAAAATAACTAGAAAATTTCCATTTTGTTTTACTGCTGTGATCTGGATCTGCTATAAATTCAAGCTGTTCGAAGCTATCAGAATATATATTTGACAAAAATCGTTGACATGCTCTGGCCCTCAAATTTGGAACAAGAGGAAAATCTGAGAAATTTAAAAATAATTGTAGTACAGCAGCTTGTGTTCTAAACCATCAGTGCTTGTCTCTTTCTTCTCATTTAACAGAGTGCAGAACAGATCAGTGTGTTGTGCCGCAACTTCCAAGACGTCCCAACAAGCAGTATGGAAGGACAGAAAGACAACCAGGATCCACCCCCACGGCCACTGGCTCGCCACCTTTCTGATGCAGATAGATTGAGGAAAGTCATTCAAGAACTTATGGACACTGAGAAATCTTACGTTAAGGTAAAAAAAAAAAAAAGAAAGCTGTGTAGCTACAGCATTGTTTTTGAGGCTGACCAAGATTTGTGGATGCCCTTAACATCTTTCATACTTACCTTTATATACCCAGCCCTCTAAAAGGCTCATAACCTACAAAGTCTGCTTATCTAGTTGTTCCCGTTGTTTTCAACAGGCTTGCTTCTGTAATAGACGCTGTAGGATTTGATCTAGTAGCTTTACTTCAATTTGTATTTATATTGGAGAGTGGTAATTTGTGGGCAGTAAATACCTGCAATATGTTAATATAGGGGTTTCCAGGGGATGTTTCTCTAGTTTTCAAGATGAAAATAAATCTGGTAGAAGAGCAGAATAGAGTCTCCTACAAATCAGGAAAGAAAAAAAAAAGAAAAAAAAAAAGAGTTTAATTGTGGAAAATAGTGCATTATTTTTGAATCAGCAGAGCTAAAAGGCACAACTCCAGTTGGTTGTAGCATCACACATATGTTATTTCTCTTTTGACTGATAAGTCCATAATTTGTTAGATGTATGTCTCTTCTTTTTATAAACCCAAATTTCATGTGACTGGGTGACAGAAGAAAGAGAAAAACACTTATTTCTTTGGCCTTCCACAAGGACGAATCATCTATTCGCCTGGATCTCTAAAAACACACTTACAGGTTTCGGTACTTGCTGCAATAATGTGTATGGCAAAGGAATTGTATCTCTAGTTCATTCCCCAAAATTACTCCGAACTCACAGTTGTTGCATAAAGAATGATTTCAAGCTGTTACATAAAAAGTGAACACGTTCTCTTTCTTGCAGGACTTGAGCTGCCTCTTCGAGCTGTACTTGGAGCCCCTTCAAAATGAAACCTTCCTTACCCAGGATGAGGTGAGGGAATAACTGCAATATGTGCTTTTCATTCTTCTGTGGGTTAAGACCTTGGCACTTGGGTTTTTCATTGCTGACAGCATGTCAGAAAAAGCAAACAACGAAGATAACAATAGGAATTACACCAGTCAGTGCCTTTCTGTCCTGGTGTGTACGTCACTTCTTTTTTAAGGAGCAATTGTTCTTCTGACTTAGCTGCTAAGATGTCTTTGCTTTTTTGGTAAGGATCTTTTAATAAAACCCATTCAAAAAGTATTAATGAAGACATTATTGGCCTTTGCAACCTCTTTTTGTGTCAGATCTCCTTAGTGAACTGTTTTTGCAAGAGCACTGTTGAGTGCCTGGAGTGCTGTACTTCATAGCCTGATGTTTTTCACAGATGGAGTCCTTGTTTGGCAGTCTGCCAGAAATGCTGGATTTCCAGAAGGTGTTTTTGGAGACCCTGGAAGATGGAATATCTTCATCCTCAGATTTTAATACACTGGAAACGCCATCCCAGTTCCGGGTAAATATTTGGTCGTTTAATACCTTGCACTGTGGCTGGAAATATTTCTGAAAATCTGGCTCTATGATTGCTTTGAAATTTGAAGCTTTATGTTGGATCACAGACACCTATTCAGCATTGCAAGATAAATTCTATTTTTCACAGTTTTATCTTCCTCTTTCCCATGGCAGAGGGTGTAACATGGAGATGCAGAGTAGACTTTGGTTGTGCTATAAACTAGCAATGCTTATGATACAGAACTTCTTTGTAGAAAGCTTTTTGTCACTGGGCTGAATTCTGCCCTGCCCTATGCACCTCCCCACTGTGCCGAATTCTGCCCTGCCCTATGCTCCTCCCCACTGTGCCCAGTTCACCCTCTACTGACTGTGAACGTTTCCCGCTAAAATACCACGAGTTTCTTGTGTGGTGAGGTCCAAGAAGCTGTAGACTGTGCCCTCACTGTGCTGTCTCACTCATGGTGGCATCACTCGGTACCTGCCCCAACCAGAGGATGTCGATTCCTCAAAGATGGAGTCTCTGTCACAGGACTGGGTGAGACTGCTGGCAGATCTCCTGGACACTTGCTGCCTTTTGTGGAGCAAACATTGATTAAAAAGAAGGCAGAGGGCTGCTTTCTTCCTCCTCCTTCTCTTCCTTCCCCCAGTCATCTCTCACCACCCCTTTTTCTTATCTTTGCTTTGGGAAGCATTTTTCTAAAATCATCTCTCGTGATTCAGTCCCTCCCACATCTTCCCAACCTCCACTGCATCCAAGAACATCAGAGGTGCCCTGTAATTACCACCTGCCTGGAAGAAGGAAAACAGCTGGAAAGCAATCCTTTGTATTTGTTTTACACGGTCCCTTCTGGCTTTGGCACTTTTGTGCCTTGTTTCCTATTGCTCATATTTTTTCCCAGCACAACATACCCTGTTACATATCTGTTATTTTTTGTTCTTGTGCTGCTTGAAAGATTTAGTAAGCCAGAATGGCTCCAGTGGTGTTACCTGCTCAGGGAGAATGGAGAAAACTGCAGGCTTTGCCTAAATGGGCTGAATTCTACACCCAGAGACATCACAGAGCTGCTACTAGTAGTGTATTTGTGTGTTATCTGTCTATCTATCTGTCTGTCTGTCTGTCTGTCTATCTATCTATCTATCTATCTATCTATCTACCTACCTACCTACCTATCTACCTATCTATATTTATATATATATATGTATGTATATATTTTATCTATATATAAAGGATAGATAAAGAAAGAGAGCAGATAATCACATTGTTGAGCCTCTGCATTATGTGCCTGAACATTTATTTAGGATTCTAGTAATTAAATAATATTTAAATTGTGTTGATTTCAGAAACTGCTGTTTTCCCTCGGCGGCTCCTTTCTGTATTATGCTGACCACTTTAAACTGTACAGTGGCTTCTGCGCAAACCACATCAAAGTTCAGAAAGTTCTCGAGAGAGGTAATTTGTTGTCTTTATTATTGTAATTCATTTGCATGAATTTAAACTGCAGCAAACTACTGTAACAAATCCTGTTGACTTGCAGAGAATATTGGTAAAAAGCAAGGGCTGATCAGGTATCTTTCAATAGGAATAGCTAAGATCTGCAGTTATGCAGAAATACGGTATAGAATTGAAGGGAGAAGATTCCTTTCGTAACATCCAGGCAGTAGCCTGAATAGCTAGAGAGATATCTCCCACAAGTTTGTGCCATCTGCAGATTCACACTCCAAAAAGCAGCAACAAATGGCAGAATAAGTTAGTAATTATACCTCCTCTGCCATCCACTGCAGTGTAGTGGAAAAATTACATTGAGGAATAATCTCACCTTGATATAATTGCTCTCTTAGCCCTTATGTATGTTATTTAATGCAGAAGTGATTATGAAATTAGTAGTGTAAATGACTTTGTGAACTGTCTATAGAAAAGGGTGAGGCTTTTGGTGCTGGTTACAGATTGCAATTCTGTGCTTTCAAATTTTTGTATCTTCTGTGACTTCTATGTTCAACTGACCAACTCTTGTATCTGCATCTAGCCAAAACAGACAGTGCCTTTAAGGCCTTTCTGGATGCTCGAAATCCCACAAAGCAACACTCTTCTACCCTGGAGTCGTACCTCATAAAGCCTGTTCAGAGAGTGCTGAAATATCCTCTGCTTTTAAAAGAGCTGGTGTCTCTGACAGATAATGAGAGTGAGGAGCACTATCATTTGACAGGTAACTTCTTCCTTTCTTCTAACAGTTAAGTTTTAATTCCAGCCCTTTCTGAAGATGCAATTCCTTCTGTCTCCTTAAAAATAATACATAGCTTTTTCATGCTTTTAGCAAGAAGTCTAACTTGGTATGTCTAAGTCCCTTTGAGAAGTAGATATGTCCAGGATTTGCAATGGCAAATAGGACCAGGGTCTTTTTCCTCAGTTCTTGTACAGGAGCATGCCAGGTCATAGTTGCTGCTTTTTTTTTTTTTTTCCCTCTCCACTTGGGAAACACTGACCAACGCTCCATCTTGCAGATATTACTCAATTGTTGAAATGTGTCCAAGTTTAACAGTGCCACAGAAGGAAATTTTAGTTGTTTGAGGTTTGGCTGTGACTCTTGCTTGCGTAGAAGAGATCCATGTCACAGCTTTGCAGTCTTCCCACATAGAAAGACCTGTCTGTCTAATGCATTTTAGAGTTGATTGGTTTTCTAGGCTTGGATGATTGGGACTTTATCCTGGTAAATTCCTGTTGAGGTCTGTCATCACCTCATAGATGAAAGTCTAGAGATTTATTTTATTGATTGTCATTTTAACAAAATAGATTCAGGCAAAATACACTGTCAGCAAAAATTCACGAGGCTGTTGCTGACTTCAAAGGGAGCTTCTAACACAGTTCTGTTGCCCTTACAGCCAAGCTGGGGGTGACTTACTTGCAGGTCAGGATGAATGCCAAACTTCTAAAAAGCTGCGCTGTTAAGAGCTGGCAGGACTGGAGTAACTAAGTGCCCTTCTCCAGCTCCTTTATGTATTAACACGAAAGTCTAGTGAAATCTAGTGTCATGCTTGCTTAGTAAACAAAGCTTAAACAAAACCTGGCCACCAGCATTTAATTTCATGGATACAATTAGTGAGGAAGCTGTATAAGCTTAGCGCTGTATTTCTTTGTTCATTCTGCGGTGAGCCAAATGCAATTTGTTTCTATTAAAACTTATCAGATGACTTATTCTAGTATGGGTGTAGGTTACTCTAGAAATCCTAGTGGCCCTATATATACAAGATGCAAAACCTAACCGTGTTTACTATCATGTTGATAGGAATAATTATACATTTAGGGGCTCATCACTGGAATGCTTATTGCAGCCTTTTCAGGCACTTCAGATGAGCATTTTTTCACGTACTCTGGTCAGGAGGCATACCTGCTACTCTTGCTATGAGAAAGCACTGATACAAAGCTAGAATTCTGTTGTCCGAACCGTGGGAACACTGCGTCATTTTGCCTGCCTCAAGTGGAATTCAATTTAAAATGCCACATTTAGAAAATACAATTTAATTACATAGCTATCTATGACATTTTTTAACCTTATAGAAGCACTGAAAGCAATGGAGAAAGTAGCAAGTCACATCAACGAGATGCAGAAGATATATGAAGATTATGGCACCGTATTTGACCAACTGGTTGCAGATCAAAGTGGAACAGAGAAGGAGGTAAGGGAACGAACAACATGTTTTATTCACTCCTTAAGTGTTATCTTACTTGCCATTGGGTGTTTTATCTTCGCCTCGAGGTAATTTGGTAAGTTATTTGTGCTGAGTTTCCTCCATTCTCCTTTAATATTTTGACTTCCATTTCCTATCTGCCTGTCAAGTTTCTTTTTGTCAGTAGGTTACGGTAAAATTTTCAGACAGCTGCCAGAGCTGCCTTCTGGACTGACAGGAATCACGAGCAGGAGTAGATATAATTCTCAGCAGGAAAAAGTCCTTCTCTTCTCAAATATTGTAGAAATTATCCATGCCCCAAGGCATTCAGATTTTATGCTATAGAGTTCTTAAGATATTTTTTCACCCGTATAAATGAAAATGGCAATTGAGGGATTTCACGTTAAGACCTGTTATTCTCAGTTTCTACACTTCCAGCACTGAGGCATCCACGGTTATTTGTCAGAGCAAAAACCATTAGTTAAACAGACTGCGTGCGCACATCTCCCAGAACTGGGGCAGCAAGGTCTCGGTTTAGCTATTTACATCAAATGATTACTAAGCAGATCAAATCCATAAAGGTGAAGATCAGATATGAGAAATGACGGCACGGTTGTTTAATTTCCTCCTAGTAAAAGCCAAATTACCCCCGCTGGCTACCTGGTTTCCCATCATTTATGAGGAAACAAAACTTGACAGCCTGGGAGATTCTTCACAGTTACAGTGTGTCCCACAGAAGAAAACAGTCTCAGGGTACAAGACCTCCATTGATTCTGCCATTGGCAGTGTCATTAATGCTAATTACTCTGCAGAAATTAGATACTTACAGCTAATAAATCAGCCAGCTCTCAACTGGCTATACGTAAGTGACAGATCACCAGATCAACTTAATATTCTTCTAAGTTATTAATAGTAATAACCTGTATCCAGCTTTCATAACTTAGTGGCTATTACTGTTGATAGTTGTTGCCTATTTTAAAAAGAAGATTGCTGACACTTTTCTTGCCGTAGTGCAGATGTCTCTGCCTTTCTCTCTTTCTGTCATACAGTAAATACATAAAACATAGAACCATAAAGTAATTGATGTGTACTCACTAATGTTTTACTTACATATGTGGATTGCAGCACTGATGTATATATTTATACTATTTATTTATGTTATCTACTGTTATAATTCAATACAGGTGACAGAGCTTTCAATGGGAGAACTTCTAATGCACTCTACAGTTTCCTGGCTGAATCCTTTCCCATCACTGGGCAAAGCAAGAAAAGACCTGGAGCTCACAGTGTTTGGTGCGTGCCTTCCTTAATGACTGACTGCTCTTTCAAATCTAAAGATTACCACATTAAATCTTCTCACGAGATGAAAGCCCCATCTCCTTTCCCTGTAGTCGTGTGGTATCCAGGGTAGACTTATATCTGAAAAAATACATTGTTATATTCTATAATACGAGAAGTGAAATGTTTCCCCTCATTTGTTTGCCATTGTTGTTTGCTGCATGAGCCAACCTCAGCTGCTCTCCTGCCTATATGTAAACTATGGAAATTAGTGATTTTTAAGATGTGATATTGTATTTAGAACAGTCTGCTAAACCAAGCTTTCCAAGGAGACTGGTAGGAAATGATGATTTTTTCCTACTCTTGGGAATTTAGGCTAATCTCTGCTTTACAGCTACTGCATTGAAATTCCAATCCAGTTTATTTTAACCTGAGAAATGAATGTGGACATGAGAGCATACAACCAACAGTTTTATTTAATAGTATAGATACAATTAATCATTTAATAATTACCTAAGTAATTAAATCTTCCAGTGAAACAGCTTAGAAACTTGTCCTTTTCTTTAAAATATGTTTCTTTAAAATGTCATTGGATAAACACCTACTGAACAACCCAGGTTGACGAGAGACGAGTTTCTCTTTCTCAGGGCTGTTGCACTCATTCTCCAGGAAGCATGACAGGTTAGGGGAGGGGTTGCTTCTAACTGAAGAACCAACAGGAGCTACCTCCCAGGTTCCTCAGATGAGCTCCGCAGGGATCCACACATGCCAGACTCTTCCCAGCAGGGGAAGCGCTGGGGCAAATGCCGTGCTCCCTACGGCTTTATCCTGGCTCCATGTAGGGTTGAGACTCAGCTGCACACCAGTGCCCCTCCTGTCCATTGGAAGGAAACATGGATGCATGAGCAGGGATAGAGCTATACTGCCCTGCAGTTTGATCTGGAATCCAGGACTGCTCTGCAGAGTCATCGCTCAGTTCACCTGCCGTTTCGATGCCCCCATGTTTCTGTTCCTCCTTACAGATGAGAGAGAACATGTCCCCACCTCCCTGGAAGCTGGAAGATTGGGTAACATTAGTGAGCCACTCCAGCTAGATATTGTGGAAGCCAGAGAATTCCTGAAAATGGAAAAGTAGGAAGAGAGGTGTTTTCGAGTTTCCAACTACACAAATGCTGAACTGCAAGAATGACAGGCTTTGTGTGCTTTTTCACAGCCCCCTATTGCTATAGACCCTTCACTCCACTTGAAAACATTCAGCAATTACAAAAAGAAAATCTGAACTTTTACATCTAATCTGCATCTGCTGTATTTGCTTACATGAAGACTGCTTCACATATCAGGAGACAGGCTGCTGGTAGTTTCAGAATAAAGATTCAGAATGACTTCATTCTAAATGTTCAGAACAAAATCTGAGAAAAAAATATTGCCATTGCATGAACAAGTGTAAGATTAAAAACCCTTAATACAGGGCAAATGCTTTTCAGTCAGTTTGCTTATTTCATTCTCCACATTCCTGTGACTACAACAATCAACTTCTCCAATGTAATATTTTCATTTAATGTTACACCTGTAATTAACAGTTTTATTCTTTTTCTTTTTTAGTTTTTAAGAGGGCTGTAATACTGGTGTATAAGGAGAACTACAAACTGAAAAAGAAAATGGTAAGTGCTGTCAGTGGAGGTGGTGGGTATTTATACACAGGATCCAACTGCAGTGTGAGATGGGCCATACCGGTGTTGAAGGGGGAGTGACAGCAGCAAAATGCTACCTTCCCTCGCTAGGCTGGAATTCCAGCCATCACATCTGAAACAAGTGCTCAGCATCTCTCTAGCAATAAATATATTTTGTTATTTATTAAGCAGCAGCATATTCTTTGTGTGAGCCCCATGTCAGTTCTGTCAGGTGGAATATGAAACATTGCTGTGTAGGAATCATTGATTTTTTCAGATGGTGTTTACAATGGCCTTGTTATGTTGGTTAAAGACCTCTATTTACAGACCCTTGATCACCCTGGAAGGAAAAGAAAAGGGGTATTATAAACATAAGCTCCACCATCCCCATTTCCAAAACTGGAATGCTGGAGTCAAGTAGCAAGTTGTATATCCTGAGTACCAGCGGTGAAGTACTGGCCCATGCTTACAACAGGTGGAGGGGCTCTAAAAGTAGCAGCAGCAGCTACATGATTAATGTATTCTGCTAATCAACAGTCTGCGGGTTCCTTCATGGGAAACTTGTTCCTTAGTAGTACTTATATGCAAAGTATTATTTTTATCCATTAAAAAGAAGTGCTTTTAAAAGTTGAAGCAATTACGAATTCAAAAGGTTGTGTCTATCACCTTTTCAACTACATTTACAAGCACATACTAGGATATTGAAGGAAATAGTCTAATAATTCAGTTTCTCTTCAGAGGCAAGTCTTTTAAGAGTAACTCAAAAAAAATCCACTTTTTTTACTCTTACTTAGAAATATCCTTGTTGTTTTTCTTTTTGCAGCCTACTAATGTTCGTGCTGCACATAATTATGGCGACTTGGACCCATTTAAATTTCGTTGGCTGATTCCTTTATCTGCTCTTCAAGTTCGGCTGGGGAACACAGCAGGTAAGCCCCTTGCACTGAATACTTCAGGATTGAACACTTTTCTGGGATTCTGTCGTGCTGCTTTTTCCATATGTCTCTCTGCAGCCTCTGGAAACAGGCAGGTTGTAGATAAAATAGTAACTATTGTTGTCTCTGCACTCAGAGGGTGCAAGCTTGAGACATTAACAGACTTCATTGATTTGGTATTTTGGCTTCTTCTGTGAGTTCAGTAAGATGCAACATGATGCTAAGGGATGACAGAATGGAAATCCCCAATGAAAAGACACCATGGACAGGATGATGGACCACGGTTGATGTCCTGGTGATGCCCTTATGCTGTCTGCGTACTGACAATTGCTTGTTTTCAAATGTGGGAAAGCTGACTGTGTAATTTCCGGTAGTAAAGGGCTGTGGTTTTGTTTTCCCTTTGAGTTGAGTTCTATAAACAACTGTGAAGGGTCACTAGGTGTTCAGAGCAAATGCTTTGGACACCTGGGTGAAAGCCTTCAGAAGCTGGAAGGCAATGAGAAGCAATGAGAGAAAGCAACTTTCCAAGAGCAAAGATCAACTTATGAAAGGCAGCACTAGGCTGCTATAACAAGAGTGTTCAGGGGTCTTTCCTCTGGGTTCCACCTCAGGCAAGATCTTCTGTGGATCCAGCCATATCTTCAGAAGAAGAGGAGCTCTACACTGGTCTCTCTAATGCTGAAAGTTTTATGAAGTATATACAAAAATAACGTTTCTTTCCATGCACAGGAACAGAGAACAGCTGTATCTGGGAACTGATTCACACAAAGTCAGAACTGGAAGGCAGGCCGGAAACAATTTTTCAGCTGTGTAGCAGGTAAGCTTTACGTGGAGGTTCTACTTGACAAATCACGTTAATGGAACTAAAAAAAAAGATTTTCCCCCGTGTGATCAGCATTTCTAATGCGGCTGTCACTCTTTGAATCCAGGCACTACACCAGTGTTTAACTGCATAGAGTACAACAAATTAAAATTGGAGTGAATTTGGCACAGTGACCCAACATCAGAAATCTGTGCAGACATACAATCATAAGTTCCAGTACAATACGGGCAAAGTAACTCATTTTATCAGACTCTCAGTTGGTTAGCAGAAATTACCTCCTGATAAAGATCACTTAAGTGGTGATCACTTGGTAAAGAAATTACCTTTCGGGCAATTTTTCTAAGACGAAGTAACAAAGATCTCAAAACGAAAATGAAATGCCTAACAACGCATGAGGATGATAGCTGCTAAACCACTACTAACGCCATTTACTGAGAAATAGAATACTGCACTAAAACACAGCAGCAGAAGGGAATGGTCCAGATTTTATCCCAATGGTGTCTTCCTTCAGAGGGGAAAGTTAGGTTATCTGTTTTCTCAAACTTGCAGTGACTGTGAGAACAAGACTAACATAGTGAAGGTGATCCGCTCTATTTTGCGGGAGAATTTCAGACGTCACATAAAATGTGAGCTACCGCTGGAAAAATCATGTAAAGATCGTCTTGTCCCACTCAAGAACCGTGTACCTGCAACAGCCAAACTGGGTAAGAAACATGTTCTCAAAGTGAAAAATGGAGTCTGGACTCCAGAGCTGGCAGAAGCTTTGCAATTATTACCATGACTAGTGTGTCGTGTGCCAGATCCACACATCCCTTTTTTTTTGAGGGGGTGGTAAGGTGGCAGAGTTTCCCCACAACTGGTGTTATGACAAGGGCTAGAAGAGATATTCCATCCCCACACACTGTATTCTCACATTCGCTGTGCCATTAGCTCTCTTAAGAGCAGACTTAATAAGGCCCAAATTAATTTTGCTGGGAAGAAACAGACTCCCTTTGGCATGCAGTATTAGTGTTCTGGCCTCTCAGTTCCCTTTAGTAACTCAGCCCTAGTAAAATTAAAGCTAAAACAACTGGCAAAAGGCAGGGGTTCTGCTGCTTTTAAGGCACTAAATCTGCATCCCAGCAGACACCCTAATTAAGCACAAGCTTCAGACATTTTAGATAAATGAGTAGCTATTAGTATTTCAACTTCTCCATCTGATCAGTTGTCTGGAAATTCCCACTAACATCACAGAAACCAGGATGATTCAACTCATGCCTCCAACCTGGCCCTCCAGTGCTTGAGGTGCCTGAATCAGTCTTGCTTTCCTGTGGTGTGTGTAAATCATTACCACAATTTTTGATGTATATATTACACATGAAGGCACGCATATAGCCCCAGGGTAGATGGAATGAAAACTCTGACATGGGATCAGAATGCTAACACATCTGACCTTGGATGATTATCAAATGAGACTACGTACACTGTAATTTATAAGTGAGCTATTGAGACAGACAGTATAAGCAGCTCATGTTTTCCTGAAAAAATAAAACCCCCTTTTTCCTCTGCACAGCTTCCACGCGGTCCTTGAAGGTAATGAAGAATTCATCCAGTGGTGAGTGGAACGGTGACCCGGGGAAAGGCACCTTCCAGGACTCAGACGAGTGCAGCCTGAGCAGCAGCACTCAGAGCAGCAGCTGCCACACCGCTGAGAGCATCCAGGAGCCCAAAAATTTATCTCCCGATAAACACACCCAGAGCTGTGCATCCGACTTTTCCAATGTTCTTGTCAAAGAATCTGATATTCTCAGCGACGATGATGATGATGACTATCAGAGCCCAAAGAAGGGCAGCCCTACAAAAGACATTGAAATCCAGTTCCAACGGCTGAAGATCTCTGAGGAACCGAGTACTGACTCTGAACGGGATCAGGCTGCTGAGAATGAGGAAGGAGATGGCTTTGACACAGGAGAGCATCCCAAGCTGGTGCGTGGCCATTTCTGCCCAGTGAAGAGAAAAGTGAACAGCACGAAGCGTAACAGAGGAACTTTAATGGCAATGCAGGAGCGTCACCAATCCCTTGACAGTCACTCTGATAATGCAAACCTGGATCTGAACTCAATTTTAGAGAGAGAATTTAGCGTCCAGAGTTTAACATCTGTAGTTAATGAGGACTGTTTTTATGAAGCTGTGGAGAGGCATGGGAAATCCTAGCTTTCTGAGCACTATATTTAAAATATTCATTTGAAGTCCACATAAAAGTCAACCAACTTATTTTGCTTTAAAACTCGTAAATTCATGGAAGTTGCAAGAAAACTACTATCTGATTTTGTGCACTAATACATTTTTCCACAAAAACAGCTGTAAAGGATTCTTAAGTTATTTTAATTTATTGTGGATCAAAAATAGATTTAAGTTTGCCAAGGTCTGTAAATTAGTTCATCCCTTTCAGGCAGTTATTAAGATGATGTAGTATTCTTGGGGAGGGGAGGGGAAGGGAAGGATGGCCTCGTTAGATTTTAAGTAATGTGGAAAAGGTGCTACTGAGTGGCAGGGGGGATTACAATGGAAAGTAGCATTGCAAAATGAATTTTTCAATACCTTGGGCATTTTATTTCTTTGGTTTTCATTTTTTGCTTTATTTAAAGCAGAAGTAAGTTATTTTAATGTGGTTTAGTGCACAATAGTGCAGAAGTTTCAATTTTGTAAGTTTCAAGATGCTGTTTATACTTTATACATATGTGTAAATACAAAACCAAAGCTTGGCCTGTAATCTTTTATTTGACTGTATTTTTTATTTTCTCTACCAGCCTGTACAGTAAAAGACAAGTATTGTACTTAGCCATGTTTTCTTCTTTTTAATCATGCTGCTTTTCTCTAGTTGGAGCTTTAAATCCCAAATTCTTTGTTTTTGTGTAAATGAGAAGAGCATAAGCAGACCTTGAAGTCATCTGCACACTTCATCCTCCTTTAAGTCAGCCACTTGCGTATATTTATACAAGAGTTTTGGCTTGTGTTTTTTTAAATTACTCTGCACAGTAGGATGTTCTAGGATCAACAGAGCACAAAACCCCTGAAGTATGAAAAGTATTTTTTCTTATATTTCAGTAATGCACTTTCATTCATACAAAATTCAATTTCAGACGTATCTCAACTTAATTACATGTCTTACAACATACCTTGTTCTTGGTATGTGTCCTAGCCCTTCCCCTGAAGTAAAGAAACCTGTAGGCACCTTGTAACTGGATGGTCATATCACTTTTGTCTACAGCTAAATGGGATGAAAAAATAAAATGGGAAAGCCCTCTCTCCGCACCACTTTCTCAAAAGTATTTCTTCCATACCTGCACCACCATACAAATATGTCAGCCTCAGGAGTTAATACAACAAAAAGAAATTCAGCCTGTTACAATTACAGTTGATTTTCCTTTTCAGTCTGTTCAGGCTGATTTTTTAGTAAAATCCTCATCTTCTTGTTTTGCTTTAGTTCTTCTCTGTAACTGTATGCAAAAAGGCTTGGGTCTTCATCGCACATTTTCCTATATGTATCACACAGATTTCTAAACTGTGACATGGAGAGCTGAAAAGGACGCAGAGTTGGATCAACATTTGCTGTCATCATCAGCTGTTCTGTTCTTTTCAAACGTCCATCTTGAGGAAACAAGGTCCTAAAAGGTGCGGGAGAAGATACAGAAGATACAGATTCAAACACAATTCAGTTTCCCTTAAGAGTAACAAAGTCCTCTTAGGATTTTACTTAATAGAGGCTTACTATTAAGCATGCCATTATTTTAGCTCTGGCACTCTTAATATTGCTCACTATAGAAGTAAATGGAAACATATAAGGGCCCTTTTTGTGCAAATGCAAATTATAACAACATAGTAAAGCATATACATACATTGTACATTAAAGATATGTACATATGTTTGTGTTTGCTAACATTAAAAAGAGTACGGGTATGGATAACAGTCACAGAGCCTGCTTAGATTTAGCCTCATATTTGGTGAGCAACAACAAATTAAACTCTGCAAAACAGATCAGATCCAAACCATATGACTCACTTTCAGGCAAAGTGTTTCATCCCACTGGGAAAGATACTGTTATCACTTGTCATTAATACCATAACTCCACTGCCAGAAAAAAAAGCCAAGAAAGAGGAAAGGAATAGTTAATTATCATGCACTTTTTAATATTTAGAACTTGGAGAATGTGCTAGGAGTCCTAGATTTTCATTTCTGCTCTGTCACTGTTTATAAGATAGTCAAACCAGTTCATTCACTCTGTGGTCAGATGTGTTAGCAGCTCTTTCTCACAAGGTCCCCAAATTTTAATTAATTCAAGTGATTTTGAACATCTCACAAAAATGCATACTACAAAGTGCAAACTATTGAAAGGACTAGCTCTTATTAGCAGCTCTCAGTGTACAACAGGGCAGAAAGGCAGAAAATTTGCACATGGTTGATGTGCGTGTCTCAGTTTTCAAATTATTAATATCTGCCTCTGTCATACATACGTAAGAAAGACCTAAAAAGGCTGTGCAGCTAATACAGTAACACAGCCACCTCAGCTGTCTTTTGCAGGTCAGCCAGACAAGCGTGTCAAAAGGCTTTGTATAAGTGATAGTTGGCTCATGATGGACTGACAGAACACCAAGTTAAGAAAAGGTTTGAAATGACAAGAGAAGGATGGAATTTCTGGGAAGAGCCTAGTTTTAAGTGTGTGCTACTCCAAGCCTTGGTCAAAAATGTCCCCATTAGTTCAGCATCTAGGTCAGCAAGGTTAAATCAGCTCAAGTTTCTCAGGCATTGGAACAGGCTGCCCAGGGAAGTGGTTGAGTCACCCTCCCTGGAGGCATTTAAAAGACCCGCAGATGAGGTTCATAGGGACATGGTTCAGAGGTGGGCAATGTTAGGTTAATGGTTGGACTTGATGATCTTAAAGGTCTTTTCCAACCAAAATGATTCTATGAATCCTGATTTTCATATACCTCCCTAAGTTAGTCTCTCATTTGATTTGGTAGTTAAAAGATGTACCTGGAGCCAAAAATGTTTAATCACCTTTTATATACAGATTATTAAACCATCTTACAAATGTACATGAAGAAATACTCAAACGAAAATTTTTTCTTCATGGATGTAACAGTTTAACCGTCTATGCCATGTCTCTCAGATCCCAGAATTTACATACCAATATAAACTGTTTATTACTTTGTTTTTACACAGTATATGCAATAGACAGATAGATAACTTGTAACAGGCTTTGTAGTCTTATTATATACCAAAATTTGCCTTTTTTTTTTTTTTTTTCCCCAAGTCAGCTAAAGAATAAGAGGATTTTGTTTCTTAGCTACACAATTGGGCTAAAGTATGATAAGCTGCTAGGGGATATATGAGGTCCAGAAGTTCAGATTCCCCCTCCTTACCTCAAGTACCAATTTCAGATTACACAATCTCAATAGTCGCGTGTTTGGGTTTTTTTTTTTAAACTATAGCAAAAATATTCTATGTAACATTGACATGCTGCTTGCATGTACCTTCTGCTTATATTGTCAGCTGTTCTTTCTCAAAAAAAAAAAAAAGAAAAAACAAACAACTCCATGATTCAAATACAAACCTCATTGTCCAACCACCTCCAAATGCATACTCTAACCTTAACACAGGCAAAAAATTAGGTCAAATGCGTGCATCCCAAACATTAATGCCATTCACTGCTTCAAGCAAAAAACACCCCAAACTAGAAGCAAGATTCTTTGGTCACCTTTAAAAGAGTGACACATAAGGCTTGTAGTTCAGCAAGGTGGCATCGACCCTCATTCTGGCCTGCATCACGGCCAAAACTGTGCCCAGCAATATTCCGCTAGCCGGAGTGGGAGCAGCCACCGTGTGCCTCCAGTCCTCACTGCAGCTCCGTCACCTGCTCTACAGTGCTGAATGCTGGGTGGGGTTCCCCACACCAGCTCAGGCATGTGGCCACGCTGGAGTTCTAACAAACAGGATCCTTGGAGAACAGCCTGCAGGTTTCTTGTCTCAGTTAGAGAACCTAATAAACTCCCTCAGTAAGACATGGGGATTTTTTTTAAAGAGTCAGTAAGTACTCTGTAAGAGGTCAAGCACAGAAACAAGAATTTGACCTTTTGAAATTATCCCCAAGTAAGTAAAATTGCCCACAGACGACATCCTCCCTCCTCTCACTGCCATCTTTGTTTCTGAATTTTGAAACTTTGATTTTTACTCAACCAACAAATGCTGTCATTTTTGTGGCTGGTGGGGTTTTTTGTTTGTTTTGTTTCTGAGGTAGACAAGTTATCGGAAAGCTCACCAATTTATGCTAGCAATTTTAACAGCTTCAACTGCTCTAACAAAAATGCATGATAATTAATATACAATTGCAGCAGAAAGAGCTTCAATTCCTAGTTTTGCCTCCAGAAACTAGTCTGAAATGGAAAGATCTGATGAACTATGATGACAAACTTAAGAAGGGAGGAATAAAATCAAATGCATAGCTACAAGTGTTTGTCAACTGATTTAGTAGCCGATGCTTTTACAGAAACAGGATTTGAGAATTTTTCAATAAAGATCCTTACTCGAGTCCGCGGAAGCAGTATTTTCTTCTAAATTGAAAAACACTTCGAACCACTTTTTCTACTAGCTCAAATGGCTGCTGTATCTTCGGTTGCACCAATGGAGTAAAATGTACCACAGCCACATCCACCTATAGGGAAAAGAATGATAAATTTGAGTAGATATATTCCTCTAAGACACATTATTTCTAAGCTAACCAGTTAGACATCAGGAAACTGCCAGATCATAGGAAGACACTATTGAGACAGGTAACATAGCTGAGCAGTAACTAATGTCATAGTATTTGAATAAAAACATTTGGCTTAACTTTCTAAGGCCCTACAGAATTTTAGCTTGTCTTTGTTATCTACATATTTCCAATCAGTTCACATGCCATTAGTACTTAGTTACTTTTTTCCCCCATGGCACTTCCTCCATCTAGAACAACTTCCATGTAATCTGTGAAGTAATTAGCACTTCTTTCTTCAGATCCTTCCACAAGACAATTCTGACATGATACACAAATTAGACAATATTTGATATACAGGCTGAAGGGCAGTTGGAGAAAATTGGTATTATAATTGGAAATCAAACCCATTCCCTGTCTGTTTTCTGTTGCTCTAGGGCTTTTCTAAAATGGTAGCCAAGGAATTACTTTTTTTCTACATATTAAGATTTTAAAATTCTAGTCTATTTAAAGGAATGGCGGGTAGAAATAAGTTTGTGTTCAGTTTAATTGACCGTTCAACTCTGTATTTACACCGTGTATCACAGTTCAACCAAAATTATATCTGAATGACTCTACAATTTTTTTTCCAAGCTTGTTTTACTCTTTTAGAGGTAAAATCAGCTTGGTTCACAGAACAGTCACTTTCCCTGTATCTGAAGAGAGAGTGAAATAATCTTCTCCCTTCAGTATACACATATAGATACATAAAACGCCCAAAATGCAATTATAGAGATATTGTATTATATAGTAATGGCCTGAATTCAGACTTCTGTATTGCAAAATGCAGGCTGGGCTAAAAATTCAGTTCTGCACAACATCAAATAAAGCAGTTCATCTGCCAAACTAGATATTAACAACAATAAACATGAACAATTTCTGTGAAGGAGCACAGCGTCTTATTGAAAATGTCCACACAATGGATAACCAACCATCTTTTTAAAAGGTCTGGAAGTCAATATTGGCATTAACAGAAGAGATTCTATGTGACATTCAACTGAAGAAGTGCTACTTCTGGCTGAAATAAAAGACATGCTAAGACCAAAGAACAGCTTCTATTCTAGGCACACTCGCAATATACCAGTTCTTTGAGAAAACCCATAGGAAGAGAGTATTCAAAAAATGAGAGGGGTTTTTCCACTGCTTTAACCCAAACTTTTCTAAGTTTCTGGTTTGTTTTTGTTTTTTTCAATCAGTTAAATTATAGTAAACTCTGATGTGGACATACTCCTCTGGCACAAAGTTGCCATCCATCCACGCTGTACTTGCAATGGGAACAGCTCAGTTGTCAAGCAAACGCTCCAGTACAACTGCTTCAACAGCAGAAGTGCTATATTCAACAGAAATTATGACACTCTTAACAACCTAAGTTTTTTATGTAGACAGAACTTACAACACTGAATGCAAACACTGGCTAGAGATAGATAGGAAATTCTGATTAGTGGTGTTGATGCAAAAAAAAAAAAAGAAACACAACAGGTTTCCAGTATTGGCACCGCTGATCACAACTATATGTTACAAATAGCGTTTTCTGCCTGCTTTTCTACCTTTTCTGAAAGCTAGAGTCTTATTTAAAAATGAGGTAACAAAGAAAACTTGACATACGTAATCTGCTGTGAAAGGCACGTAAATATATTTTCCAAAGCAGTTTCTGAATTTCTCAAGTGTTAACAGCTTCTACCTTTGACACAGGTTGCTGTTACCTGTCAGGAAGACTATAGGAACACAGCAAAAACTTTCGTTCTCATCCAGTGTCAGAAAAATTTATCTTTTTGAACAGGGCAAATACATACTTCATGTGACCAACCAGCTCCTTGCACAGAAACAAAGTTTTCTGAAGGAAAAGAAAAAAAGAACTCAATCTAGACACAGCGTACAGTTTAAGAGAAAAACAGCCCAATTTGCAATCTCAAGGCCAGTGGGTAATAATTTCTGCTTCTGAAACAAAACACAGCACTTCTCAGCATTTGTTCCATTGCAGACGCTGTTTTCTTTGGACCCCAGGAAAGCTGCCTGGTTACTATAGCAACAGATACAGGAGAAAGCTTTTCACTTGTAATTGACCGCTCCTTTAAAATGATACATGCTATTTTTCCCTAACCTTTTTAATATGCATAAAATAGAGTAGAATTATGAAAGCAAATAGAGTACACGAGAGCACTTAAAACACACAACTTAATTTGCTGATAATGTTATCAGTAGCACTCTCTTTCCCCCTCACCAGCTATGTTAGAAATATTTACAAAATAATACTCAATTCTTACAAAATAATTAATATGAAAATTGTTCAACTGATATATCCTGAACTGTCAATACTACAGCAATTATTCACCCCTTGCTGTTTTAGTGTGTCTGTACAATGAAGGTTTATGCTCTGGGAGGGTAGGAGGAACACAAGACAGAATACAATTTAATTCAGAGTGTTCTGCTGCCTGGCTGATGAAATCAACACTCTAAATCAGAATAAGCTAAATGAGACAACTTTAACTAATTGTTGACAATAAAGATCTCATGACGGGCAATACACATATCTTGTGACAGGGCTGTATTAAAAGCAAACCCATGTACCCTTTTTCAAGCTGTAATTTACTCACAGGGAACTACAACCTAAGTGGAACATATTACAACTTCATTAAAACATACTGCTTGAGATCCTACTAAGACGGTTCTAAGCCAGCACTTTCAGCAACCCAGTGTTCAGTACCAGCACTTTGTCTACTACAGACAAATGTTAGGTCTGACACCAGATATGTGTGTCTTGTCAGACTGCTGTTCTGATGAGAGGGTTTCATTTTGGTTTACTTCCAGAAAAAAATAACTGTGCTACTGCACTAAAAGCAATAATCCAAGTCGTGTGTAAGAACAGCTTTGTCATAACTTAACTCCATTCACACAAGGCTCACAAAAAAGATCACAGGAGACCAGAAGTCAAGTACAGAACCTATGGGTATACGATGACTGCATTCAGCAAGACTTCTTGATTTCACACACTAACTTGTTGAGGCCATTTCTCCCATGTACTGCAGCCACCCTATAAGCCTCATGAGTATCTTTATTCCTTCATTCTTTTCTACAGACCCATGTAAAGGTAACAAGTTACAGGATGACCTACAGAAGGCTCAAGCTATCAAGAAGAGATAAGGAAAACCTGCAGCTGAATAGAAATGCGCTGCTGTTCCAATTACAAATTAAAATACATTGCATAGCTCCTTCCCAGTAAATTTAAACTCTTAATAAGATTATCTGTGATGAAAAAAAAAACAACACCAACAACCCACAAACACCAAAATCCTGACTCTGGCTCTCAGTTCAACTTAAATGAATCCCACCCTTACCCCTCCCTCCTGTTCCTCCCTTCGCCCCCAAATCCATAAGTATAGAGTTTATGGATTCTCAAGATTTTACTGCTTTTAATCACTGTTCAGTTTCCATCATAGAACCTGGATATCATTATGTATTTAGTACTAAGGGCCTCCATGTGTTTTTCTCCATAATCTCTTTGCTTTCCCTCACTGAG
Source organism: Patagioenas fasciata (assembly GCF_037038585.1). Lineage (NCBI taxonomy): Eukaryota > Metazoa > Chordata > Aves > Columbiformes > Columbidae > Patagioenas > Patagioenas fasciata. The sequence goes on from NC_092522.1 coordinate 60,706,404, forward strand.
TGTTTGTCAAACAAAACTCATTAAACAAAGTACTCCTTTATTCTTGGCTAGATGGAACTAAGAGAGGGAACAAACAGCAGTAATGCACTTGCTGTAGAGAAGAGAAAAAAACAACATTCCAAGAAATTTTGTTACTACATGCCAATGCAGTTTTATATGAGAAAGGATAGTTCCATTCAAGAGAAACTGCATTTTTCCAGGAAATCTACAGTGAAGAAAACATCTCAGACCTCACAGCCAGCAGTAAGTGCTACACAAACAGAAATGAAAAATAACTGTATTTTTTTATTACACTTGCAATGGTTATACTTGCATTTGTCACAACTTTAATCCGGTTCATCGCATTAAATGTAATGTATGGCTACCATTTGCAGTGTTTGCATCTATGTTTGCATGTTTGTATATGCTGATATTTTAAAAAGGAAGCAATGAAAAAAAGCTAACTCAAGATCCCAATTAGCTGTTCCAGAATATGCTTTTGAATGAGTTTTGAGCTATCCAGATGTGTCAGTTCCTTCTGTAGAAGGAAGTTAAGCCATCTTTCCTGTGGGCCTGATACAGCAAATGATATGCATTCATCAAAGCAACTCTTCAGTCTGAACAAACGAAAGGCATTTGGAAATAGGCAGGTCAGTGAAACAGGATTTTTAAAATGAGTGGCTGTTAATATTCTGACCTTAACTATCTGCATTTTACACACACACACACATGTATATATATATATGCTGGACAGAGTTCGCACATCCTTGAACAATTATCTGAACTAAGTACAATATATAAATCAGAAGATTACTTGTTATGTAATGCCACTAAAGAAAGGCTCATGGAATATGTATTGATCAAAGCCTTCTTGTCTTACGTATAATAAATTGAAATAGGAGTACAATGTTACAGCTATTTGGTATTTCATTTATTTCAACTTTACCTCTAATACTCTGACTTTTCAAAGAAGTCCTAATGCTAAAGTCTAATTTTAATATTATTGTTCATATTTGGATAGAATGTCTTAGAAAGCATAATCCAGACTGAGGATTGCCCTTTCTCTACCACTGGTAAAAAAAGAAATTTGCCTATTATACAGTCCCACTCAAAAAGCAGGACAACATTTCTAGCCCTCGTCACAGAGGTCTCAAGCCATTTTTCTTCAGGTGCTATTGCAGCAGTCCAGCTGATGTAACAGCAACAGCTCCATCTTCCCAGGTGCATAGCTGTTGTACTGCCTAAGATGTTCTCATCTGTCAAATGAAATTAGACTCTTTTCAAGAACAGCAGGAAGGTTTTTTAATGAATTTTTTAAACTGCCACTTCCTGGCAAATTTGGAAATTATTTCAGTCTGGTAAGTGACTGATTAAAAAAAGGCACTTACACAACTGAGTTGTTCCATATGAGCGTTAAAAATAGTATTTTATTTTATAGACAAAAGCAGATAATATCAACTCTTATGACTTAATATATACTGCTGCTCTAAGTCAAGGACTGAGAATCACTGACTGAAAATAAAATATTGATTTAGAAAAGTCATACATGACTTAATTGTGAAAATACTGTGAAAAATAAATTCGATCTTATTTTTATTCAAAAATCTGAAATTTTCTAACAGTTATTAAACAATGAACAGATAATTTTCAAATAACTGAAATAAAGAGTTACCTTTAACCATACTTTAAATGAATGGTACTATTATCAATGTTCATTGTTATAAAATAGTCACCAGGAGCTGACTACAGCCATGAACACACTTAAAGGAGGTACTTAAAGAGTACAATATATTTTCTACCACAGCATTTTTCCACAATGTGCAATGCATATTTGTCTAGTAAGCCTGCAATCTGTATACTACTACAAAAATGACTTCAGTAAAATAAGTTTTGCTTGATAGCTTGTAATCATGTATGAAAGGGCAGCAATTCTCACAAGCAATTCTAAAACACTGGCCATTGGCCATCATTTATGTTCAAGTACCTTGTGTACAGCTGCTCTCATCTGCTGCAGGGTCATGTTCAGATACTCACTCAAATAGCTCTAATTTTAAATGCAAGCTTTTTTTGTTTGCTTATTTCTTTTTCTTTCCCCCTCACACTTCTCCTTCCCCCTTACCCCCCCTTCCTCCCTATTACACAGAGGGCTACAGCCTTGGCTACAAAGCAACTAGCCGGTTACACTCATTTACAAGAGAGAAACGGGCAGACAAAGGGTGACAGCTGATAATCATCATGGCATCAGCAAGTTTGCAGTTCTTTGCTTTTATTCTGGCTTTGTTTGGCGTTTTTGGAGACATCACGGCCACCTTGCTACCTAACTGGAAGGTAAATGCGGATGTTGGTTCCAATATCATAACAGCTATAACACAGATGCAAGGACTTTGGATGGACTGCACATGGTACAGCACTGGGATGTTCAGCTGTACCCTGAAATACTCGGTTCTGTCTCTCCCTGTCTACATCCAGGCTGCACGGACCACCATGGTACTGTCCTGTATCCTGTCAGCCTTTGGGATCTGCATCACTTCAGTTGGAATGAAATGCACAAAGCTGGGAGGGGACACCGACAGCAAAAGCCACGCTTGTTTTGCTGGAGGAGTCTGCTTCATTCTTGCAGGAATCTTTGGATTAGTACCAACATCCTGGTACACAAGAGAAATTATTGCAAATTTTCTGGACCAAACCATTCCAGAGAGCAGTAAACATGAACCAGGAGGAGCGGTTTACACAGGATTCATTTCAGCGGGGTTTCTGCTTATCGCAGGTGTGATCTTCTGCACCTCCTGTTTTAACAAGCAGCCAGGAGCAGGGATTTACCCTCCACCGCAGCACCATTTCCCATCCACAGAGCAGGAGAGCAATGCAGGTTACGACCTGAAGGACTATGTGTAAATACAGTTATATCTATCCATTGACGCTTTTTTTGTGTGTGTGTGCTACATTTAGTTTGATTATTTCAAAGAATGTATAACACAGCACTTAACTTTTCTAACATCTGTGTTGCAATTATGTTTAAGCAAGGTTTATAGCAGCATCCATGAAAAAATGAAGCAGAAAACAATGCTTAAGTCTGCTAAAAGAGTAGTTTTTTGTCGATTTTTAAAACCCTTCTTTTTGACTTTCCAGCTAACATTAATTGAAGAAAAATAAACTATTTTAAAACATAACTGACAGTACAATTAATGTACTGATGGCTTGTTACAGCAAAGATGCTTAAATACTGCTTTCTATTTAGCAAATCAGTCTATCAATAACATACGTTTTGTAGTGTATTTTACATTTTAAATCTTTATTTTAATTACAATGTAAGGTAAAAGACCCCAACCACTCTCTATCCAAGAAGCTCAGTTCGATGGTTTTTAAGTAACAGACACATCTGCCTTTCATTTTCAGTTCTAAATTGCCTTGGTAACTAGATTTTTTTTTAGAAAATAAAACCAAACAAAAAACCACACACACACACACACACCAACCAACCAACCAAAAGAAACACCCCAACAAAAACATATAGCCTCAGACTTTAGCTGCATTGTATATTCTACATATCAGGCTGAAGAATCAGCAATACCATTCAGCGCTTGCCAAAAATGGCTCTCCCGCCCCGAACTGCCACCTGCTGTGGGCTTAATTTGTTACCGTTCAAGAAAGGTCTACTGGGCATTCACCAATTGCTACTAATTTATCGCTAACCAATTAATGTTGGATTTGAGGGGCAATACAACAACAGAAATGTAACCATGACTATAGAACACACCTGCAAACTGCAACACGCAGGATACAAACTAAATATCTATGTTCAAGAAAAGTCTGTAAGTGTTCTGGCTTACACTTGCTCCAAGTAGTTTTTAACAGCTCAAGTAACACAGCTACCACTTGTTGTCTACATTTCTGGCCTTCTAAAATAACTTTGTAAGTCCCTTTTCATTATTCCAGTAGGGACTCTCTCAGATCCACTCCCATGCGTTCTGTTACTGTAAAATGTAATATACAAAGGTGATAAAGAGACAGCTTCTTTATTTAAACTTATTTTCTTGACTCCTTTATTTTGATAAATAATCTTACATCCATAACCTTTTATTTAACACACAGATTTTGTTTTGTATTGGTCATTGGTAGTGTATGTTCTATCTAAATGTTTCCCTAAATGAGAACCAAACTGATGTTAATTTGCTAGCACAGGTAAGGGAATGAAAAGGGGTATGATACAGGTCTTTTAATTTAGGAATATGACAATGCTGGATGTGTCTTTCAGCAAAGCCAACTGCTGTTTATTTTGCATATTTATATACAACCTTCATTTTCCACATTATTAGCCTGAAATTCACTAAAACACCATGAAGGGGCCTTAAACATTGTATGTAGAGTTTGTTAGAAAAAGATCTTCTGTTATAGCATTTGAGAAAGTGGAATGTTTTATGCATCTAATATATAGTCTTTATTCTACATAACATACATAGGATGGAACTACGTCTTGCTTGCACTACTACGGTTACGTAGCCACTTTGAGTTTCCTATGTATTCATCAAAGAGCTTGTTTTGTACTATTTGTAATGCAGAACATTAACTATGACAAAAAAGCCAAATTTTCTTTCTTTAGACACAATACTGTACAACACCATTCCATTCCATAAACCAAGAGTCCCTTCTGTCTCAACATTGATAGTATTGTTGAAATAATAGTCACTCATTGAGCAAATGAAGTCAACAACTCATTCCCCAAAACACGCATCTCCACCCTTAATAAGGGGCTGGACATGACACTAAGCCATGATCATTGCTATGTATGTGAACTAAAACTAATATTTGTAAAGTGAAAATCAAAGATGTTTTTTACAGAAGAGCATAAGGACAAGGTAACAATTGCATATCACGAGCAAAATGAAGTATTTATCAGTTACATAAGCAGCAAATTTTTCTTCCTAAAACTTTATGAAGAAGCACCTGAACTTCTTTGTTTACCTAAGAAACAAAAATCATGCACTGAGTCACTTCATTCACAACACACTGCAAGAGCTTTTCAAGATAACAACGATTTTGTCAGAAACAGTAATATCCAAATCCGCATGTCAGTCTACGGCTAGAAGAACAGGGACAAAACAGAAGATCAATCTACAGCAGGAGTTTGAAGGAAAAAAAATATAGTGAAAACAGGTGCCAGGTCTGCCTGAAAGATTTGAACCTTCTGCTTTTGCATTATAAACGATACTTGTTTTAACTCACATAAATATGTTAATTAAGAATATGTCTGCCCTTAGTGGTACTGCCTTTTTTATTCAACAGAGCAACAACTGTAGAATTTGCTCATACTACGACATTTGTCACAATTCTCAGTTACCTGTCTCTCAGTCAACTGTGGCCTTTTTAACACAAGAAAATGGGAATACCAGTTATAGCTTCCCGATTTTAAGACAGAATCTGCACTAGACTTCTGACTACAGTAGCGCAACTACGAAACCACCACCACAAAACTGGAATTTTTGCCTTACTGAACACTATTCCACATATTTAACACTGAGATGACATCCTGAAATTGTTTTTTGTTCATCTATCTCAGAAACAGGAAAAACAAAACAAAACAAACAGCCCCAAAACACAAAGCAAAAAATAAGATGTCTTAAGCCTGGTCATTTTTCTTCACAACAGATTGCTGTCATGAGTAATAATTTAATATTTGAACAGTTACTTGCTCAAAAATATTATCAGAATTTTACATCATCATCCGAATATGCCCAGATAGACCTTAAAATTCATTGTGGTAAGAGAGAGATTGGCCACCTAAAGGTTCTCAAGAGATAAGCCTGAAAAGTAAAAATATCGAAACATAGATTGTGATAAGGGGGAAGGGAAATGGATTGATGAGCTGAACCAACCAGTTTTAGAGGAACTTTCAGAGGCTGCAAATTCATTTCTGAAACAGAACAGCAGATTTCCATGTGCATTCAGGGGAAAGAGACCCCATTTAGTATCAGGCACATTTTTGGTGTTGTTGTTGTTGTTAATGTAAAAAATACAATCTTGTCCAAAACACAGTTTAATTTATTAATTCTTGATTACTGTAATGATAATGGCTATTAATAAAAAACAGTGGCAGTAGATAAGAGGACAGAAGAGAGACTGTTCTCCTCTACTCACTCAAGAGCAGAGAGGAGGGAGAAAAGACTGTTACTTTTTTAAACAGGCAGTGGGACGTAGGTGACAAAGCGCTACAGCAAATAGGAGGGAGTTAGTATGCTAAAGATCAGTAAAGGTGAAACCTAAAGATTATAGGCACAGTAAAATTAAAGATCTTAGACAAAGATGACAAATTAAAAGCTTTTATTTATCTCTTTCGAAAGACCCATCAAATTTTCTAGGCACATTTCCCAAAATAAATAAATGCAAACTGTAAAACAGCAGGCTTTCCAAAGATGGTACAATCCTAACAGATTATCCTGTCATCAAATCCTAATCTCCCTCTCCAGAAACACCAAAAGAAGCACATTGATTTTGCAGATAGGAATGAAGGTCAAAGCCATGTTCTGAGGAACCAAAACAGAAAAGCGCCTTCTTGAAGCAAGCATGTATCTTTTACAGGAATATCATCACATCACTTCATAGTATGGACATGTTAAACTAGAGCACCCAATTGTTTTCCTTACTCAAAATCAGACATATTGCTTGATTGACACATTAACAAACAAACAAACAAACAAAACAACAACGACAAAACAACAACACCACAACAAACAAACAAAAACACCAAAACAAAACACACAAATACACCAAAACTTACCTCTGGCTTCGGAACAAAGGCTTCACCTGGAATTACGAAACAGTTTTTAACAGTGCAGAGGTGCTGAGCCATGATGGACAGTCTGCTACGCTGCCTCCCCCCTGGATTAGCTATGAGTCTCTATTGAAAAATCAAAACATGTAAATCAGTGCAAGTGAATTGACCAAATGGTCAGTTACATTAAAGCTTGATTTTTAGCATAATCAATGGCAAATAAAAAAAAAAAAAAAGAAAAATGTTAAGAACTTGTATCAAGTTTATGTCCAGTTCATCTAGATATTTTTTTCTCCAATGTAGCAGCATTTCACTAAGTCACCACATGCTGATTTACAACCTCAGTCCTGCAATCAAATGCACATGAAAAGGAGAACCTTGAACTTCTGCAGAACTATATGAATGTCTAAAGAATTTTGTATGGGCATAAGAGAAAACTAAACCTATTCTGACTGCAGGATTCAAAACAACACCAGCTGACAGTATTCTCACATCCTTTTCTTCCACTGTTTCTGTATCAAATATTATTATTTTTTTTCTCCTTCAAGATGAAACACAGCTCCATAAACTCAATATCAGATAAAAACTATAATTTCTTCATTGTTAACTGGTCTATGCTTACAATATATGCAAGGAACCTGGATCTACTTTACATAAATTTAGAATACCTAACAGTAAGATAATTTAATAAAGCTCAATTTAGTAATTCTCTGATTTTTCCAAGATATTTCTTACAAAGACTATCAAAAAAGTAGTCTGGACAAGGTTTTTCTACACTTTCATGACCTGGCAGGAAACATATTCTGTGTGTTTTGCTAGCACAAACCAGATTTAAATATTTAAAGCACCCAGTAAAAAAAAGTCTCAAATGGTAAAAGACACCACACTAACTATGCAGAAACAGAATTTTGAGGATTCCTGTCCTTATTTAGCACTACCTTAATAAAAAATAAAAGATGAAGAGCAATTTGCGTATCTGGTAACATTTCTACATCATGTAGCTTCAAATGAAAAGCCTACTCATGAAATGCTGCCTTACTTACTAAAACTATCCCTGAAAAATAAAATTAAACATATTGCTGACGTTTTTGCTGAAGTTTGGTTTGCTTATTTTTTAAAACAACTGTCCTGAAAGGCAGTTTAAGTACCAGCATATAGTAAATAACATACTTTTCAATTCCTTTCAAAAAGAAAGTTCATTGATTCTTTCTGCCTACATCAGTATTTAAAACTACCTTCATTATTGTTTCAGAGGATGTCTATCAAAAAAAATATAATAATCTGCCATCAGTACTATTCTCTGAAAAAAAACAGGTTGCAAAGTCTAACAATGCAATCAGACAGGCACTTCCTTAACCTCTGCAGTGGAAATGAAACAGACCTAATGACAATGCTTGCTATGCCAATTCAAACAAGACAGTCTTCACTTCCCACAAGAGCAATCTAACAAGTGTTAGGCCGTTCATTCCTGCTTCTCAGCTACAGAAGGGACAACTTAACAACATCCACCTCTGGGCACTAGCATGTTAAATCAGTTCAATCACATCACCAGGAACATACCTGTGCATGGCACTGCTCAAGGAACACAACAATGCCAAGAATACACTCATAGAATGGAATCACAGAATAGTTTGGGTTGGAAGGGACCTTCAAAGGTCATCTAGTTCCACCCCCCTGCAATGAGCAGGGACATCTTCAACTAGATCAGGTTGCTCAGAGCCCCGTCCACTCTGGCCTTGAATGTTCCCAGGGATGGGGCATCTACCGCCTCTCTGGGCAACCTGTGCCAGTACTTTACCACCCGCATTGTAAAAAATTTCTTCCTTATGTCTAACCTGAATCTACCCTCCTTCAGTTTAAAACCCCTTGTCCTATTGCAATAGGTGCTGCTAAAAAGTTTGTCTCCATACTTCTGTAACCTGATCTGTTTTTGTAGGTTTTTTCCCTCAGTTCTCAAAACTTACTTTGTTCCTATTTTCAAAACATGGATAGCATCTGAAACTGCACTAAGTAAACCATGCTGGAGTTTAGCTAACTAGGCAACATTTTTTCATCTGCCATTAAAATTTTAGCAAGGCGTGAAGCAAAACAAATATTCTGAAACCTAACCTGGAATACAATCAAGGTAGTACCTGGCAGTTCTTCTAATGATCCTCACTAGCAACCACTCTCAATGATGACCTCAGGAACAACTATTTGTTTTGTTCTTCAGTATGCTATAATATACAATTGTGCTTTTCAGAAACACATATTAAAACTCCATTATCTGCAAAATCTGTCACAGGAATTGACATGAAGAATTAGACCAGCAAAGCTGGCCATGTAAAGGAATATTAAACACATTTTAGTACACAAGTCACATGCTGCAAAATAACTTTTTGTTCTTAGAACATAAGTATTTATATTTAACCTCTATCAGTTATCAAAACATAATGGTAATTTTTCTTCTGTTTACTGCTCAAAAATCTGAATAATTTTCCATTTTATTAGCACCTTTTGCCTAGTGTTTTAAATAGATGGCAGGGTTAGATACAAAATGATTAAGTATTCCGCTCTTCTAACACACTTGTCTCCTAGATCTCCAACACTTTCGCATCCAACCTCCCAGCCTGCAGATCATGTTGGCAGAGAAGTTCATGCAAACTACTCTGTGCAGTTTTACTCAAAATTAGACACTGACAAAGATTTTCTAGTTAAACTGAAAAATGACTCATTTTAATGGAAGTGGGCCAGGAAGTACCCAACCCACATGGCACACTTTAGGTTAAGCGCTGGGGAAATTGAGGCAAGGTTAAAATTCTTGTCCAAAAAACAAGTAACAATTATATGAATTTAAACTACTGAGAGATAAAATGATTTGCTCGACACTTAAAAGTGCCATTTTTACTGCTGTGGATATCTGCCTATATCCTCCTTAATGGGCCTCAGAATTCAGTATATAAAATAACTGCTGGTTTTTATCAACAGTTTTAATCAATTTAAGCAAATTATATCAGAACTGCGTGGTCTGTAGTAATAGATCTACACTTACATGACTCATGCCAAAGCAGCTGTGCTACAAGGAAACAGAGAAGCAGGAAACTACCACCAGCAAGAAATCCAAAGGTATTTTCTGCCTGTTATACTAGCAAAAATGAGCTTGACAACAAATAATATAGCACGTTGTTTAATTTTCTTACTGTTAATATCAAGTTATCTTCATTGATTATAAAGCACAAGGCTCCATTCCATGACAGCATCTTTCCCTTCTGTTCATCTTATGGCATATACACTGAGACTTTGTTTGATACTTAGGCTCTTAGCTTCAAAAAATCCAGCGAGGACATCAAACTTTCGAGTGCAAGATATTTTCCTTTCAAGAACATAAATCCACAGATACCTAAAATATCAGTAGCAAGTTATAGAATCATAGAATGTTGTGAGTTGGAAGGGACCCACAAGAGTCGAGTCCAATTCCTGTCCCTGCATATGACAACCCCACAGTTCACACCATGTGTCTGAGGGTGTTGTCCAGTCTCTTTTTGAACACTGTCAGGCTTGAGGCCGTGACATCTCACTGGGGAGCCTGTTCCAGTGCTCCACCATGCCATGTGAAGAACCTTTTCCTAATGTCCAACCTAAACCTCCCCCGGCACACCTGCCTGCCATTCCCTTGGGTTCTGTCATTGGTCACTAAAGAGAAGAGTTCAGAAGAACCTACCCTTCATTCTTCCCTTGCTAAGGAAGCTGCAGACTACAATGTGGTTTCTCTTCAGTCTCCTCTTTCCAGGTTGAACAAACCAAGTGACTTCAGCTGCTCCTCATATGGCTTCCCCTCCAAACCCTTCACCAACTTTGCAGTCCTCTTCCAGACACTCTCTAGCAGCTTAATATCTTTTTTATCCTGTGTTGTCCAGAACTGCGCACAGTGCTCCAGGTGAGGCCGCACCAGTGCAGAGCAGAGCGGAACAATCACCTCTCTCGCCCAGCTGGCAATGCCATGCTTGATGCACCCAGGACACAGGTGGCCTTCTTGGCTGCCAGGGCACATTGTTGGCTCACGTTCAACTTGCTGTCAACCAGAACCCCCAGCTCCCTCTCCACAGAGCTGCTCTTCAGCATCTCATCCCCCAGCCTGTGTGTACAGCCATGGTCACTGTGTCCCACGTGCAAAATCCGGCACTTGCCCTTATTGAACTTCATGTGGTTGGTGATTGCCCAGTTCTCCAATTTGTCCAAATCCCTCTGCAGGGCCTCTCTGCCCTTGAGAGTGTTGACAGCTCCTCCCAATTTTATGTCATCAGCAAACTTACTAAGCAATCCCTCAAATCCTGAGTCTAAGTCATTTATAAAGACAATGAAGAGAGCTGGCCCTAAGATGGATCCGTGTGGAACCCCACTGGTGACTGGTCACCAGCCCAACATTACCCTATTTACTAGAACCCTTTGAGCCCAGCCTGTCAGCCAACTGCTCACCCACTGCACTGTGTATTTACCCAGCTGTATGATGGCCATCTTGTCCAGGAGGATACTGTGAGAGACAGTATCAAAGGCTTTACTGAAGTCCAAAAAGATCACTTCAACAGGTTTCCCTTGGTCAACTAGGTGGGTAACCTTGTCATAGAACGAAATTAAGGTTGTTAAGCAGGATCTTCCCCTCACAAACCCGTGCTGGCTGGAATCAACGACTGTGTTGTCGTTAAGATGTTTTTCAACAACTAACAGAACAATCTTGTCCATGATTTTGCCAGGCACAGAAGTGAGGCTGGCAGGCCTGTAGTTGCTGGAGTCATCCCTGTTGCCCTTCTTGTAGATTGGGACATTTGCCAGCTTCCAGTCACCTGGGACCTCTCCAGGTTCCCAGAAGCACTGAAAAATCACAGAGGTCTGGCTATGATGCCAGCCAGCTCTTTAAGCACCCTTGGATTAATTCCATCAGGCCCCATCAACTTGTAGGGATCTAGCTAGAGTAGCAGATCTCGTACAAGTTCTGGATTGACTGGGAGTTAACTGTTCTCACAGCCATGGTTTTCTAACCCAGGGCTATGGGATCCCTAAGTCCATCATCGGTGTTGAAGACCAAGGCGAAGAGAGCATTAAATGTCTCAGCTTTGTCTGTGTCCCTGTTAAGAAGATGACTATGCTCATCAATTCATGGGACAATGATATTTCTAGTTTAGCTTTTGCCATTAATATATTTTAAAAAGCCTTTTTATTGTCCTTCACAGTACTGGCCAGCTTTAATTCTAATTGAGCTTTGGCAGCATGCATTTTCTCCCTGCAAGCATCATCCCTGTACTCCTCCCATGCTGCCTGACCTAGCTTTCACTGACCATGTAATTTCTTTTTTCACTGGATTTCAAGAAGCTCAACCAAGCTGGCTTTTTGCCTCACCTGCTAGATTTTCAGCATTTTGGAATTGCCTGGTCCTGTGCTTTTATTAGGTGGTACTTAAAAAACAACCAACACTTGTTGGCAGCTTTCCTCCTATTAGAAAAGATTTTGAACCAGACTGCTTCATGATCACTGCGGCCAGGGGAGCCACCAGTCGCCACTTCTCCCATGAGACCCTCTCTGCTAGTGAGATGCTTTAGGAATCTTCTGGTCCTGTTGGTGCCAGTTGTGTGATATTCCCAGTAGACATCTGGCAAGTTGAAGTCCCCCATAAGGACAAGGGCAGATGACTTGGAGGCCTCGCTTAGTTCCTTAAAGAATAACTTACCAGTGTCGTCATCCTGGCTGGGTGGCCTATAGCAGGCAGCCAAGACGACATCCGCTTTATTTGTCTGACGTTTCATCCTTACTCAAAGGCTCTACACTTTGCCATCGCCAACTACCAGATCCATGCGCTTCAGCCCCTCTGCCTCTCCTACCCTACCTATCCCTTCTGAATATCCCCATCCATCATGGTGCACCAGTCACAGAATTCATCCTACCAGGTTATCCTAATGCCAATTACCTCATAATATGATATAATATGATACACAATATAATAGTTATATATTACCTGCATTAATACCTTACTTAAGCAACTCCAGAGGGCCAGAAAAAAGACACGGATTTTTATTATCATCCTTTCTCATCATCATAAAACAAAGCAGTCTCTCTCAAATGAGTTTGTCATGATGACAAATTAATTGTAGAAACACAAACAGAAACTATGAACAATTTTGTCTTCAATGGAAGACCTGTGTTTAAACAGATGGAAGAACAAGAACCAAGCGATCCCAGAATATAAACTCAATAACTATTAACACGGATCATTCCATGACCTTGAACAACATATTCCATTTCCTAGTGTTTCTCAGCATCCTAAGTATAAGGAACTTAAGCATGCATGGTATTTTGCATCTCATTGAGCTATGCTGGATGCAGAGCACTATAACCTGCATGTCACTGATGGTGTATGTGGCTGGTTACAGCTATATAAAGTACAGAGTGCATTCAGGTTCTCACTCAGTGCTAGATCAATTTTTTCACTGCTGTCACAAAACTTTGTATCTCACCCATCATAATTTTGCATTTTACACCCCAGTCCATTAGCCATATTTTGCAACACAGTCTAATCTCAAATGACATGAAGTCAGTCCTTCTGGAAAACAGATCTGGATTTTCTTAATGCCTGAAACCACATGAGCTCACAACCGAATTAAGAAATCTGACTTATTTCATACCAAATGTTTGGTTTTGGTGTTCTCTAAAGCCACCTACTGGGAACACTTCAGTACTTGTCTTGAATCTTGATTGCAGGGATAGAGGAATAACAGCACAATATGGTCTTCTATGACCCCAAAAAATGACAGCAGACATGCCACTTGCATATACAATTATATTAATTTACATATCAAAAAATCCAGAACAATTTTTTTCCTATTAGTATTTTTACTTCGAAAGATTAAAATTAAAACAAAACACGTTTAGGTTGCACAGAGAAAACCAGATATTTACAAACACTGGAGTAATTAGATGGAAACTCTGTTTTCAGACTGATGTGCAATTCCTTTTACTTTTTTTTTTTTTTAAAAAAACAAGTGAGATGTGGGTAAGAAGCTATACTGCTTTCATAAATACAAAGCAAAAAGTCTTCCAGCCTCTATGTTATATTATGTTCATGTAATGGCAACAGAGTCTGAAAGCATTGTGGACTAAGTCAACCTAACATCAACTGATCTAGAATTAACATGACTACATAGCAGACCAGTTTGGCCTTCTTTGAGAATCTAAAATCTAAAATCACAGCAAGTCCAAGAGCAAACTGAAACAGGACTCAAGTGATAACTTTTTACAGACACAAGACTGACAGCAATTCATTAATAATTCTGATACCAAGTATTGTTCAAAAAAACCAGTCAGTTTCCATGATCTGGACAAACCCTCACTGTGTTTTAAGTGTCTAATCACAACTGTAAACAATGCTTACCTTCCATTTTCCCGTATTTCAAGGAAGGTGTCTTTTTAAGAAAATATTTTGATTAAGAGGGCAACAGAAGTAACTACGAGTGTATTTCTTGAGATGATTAAAGGGTAAGGCAAAACTAACTGATGAAATGGTGAATGAATGAGCGTGAAAGAAGAAAGATATTTAAAAACAGAAGAGTGCTGTGGAATCTATTCATATTGAAGAAAACAGACTTCAGAAAAGAAAAGATTAAGTACCTCAAGGAAATATCTCCCTCCGTAAGAAATTTTAAAATAATAATATTTATGTGCTATGGAAGGATCAGTGTAGATTATTAACTCAACATTAAAATTCATAATTTACAGCCACACAAACTAAAATTTGAACCAATTCTCTCCGTTTTTAAAGCCTACTAAGTTTGGTCTTGCACTTCTAAACAGAAGGTTGCACGTCAGTAAATTTTTGTTCAACTTAGTATCTGTAAAATGTTGAGAGAACACTAATATCTTACCTCTGCGACTTCTTTTTGAAAAGTCAATGTCATCTGTGTCCTGCCATAAACAAAAGGTCCATCCTTTTTGGAAATATTTTCAAGCCATTTGATTATTAGAGGAGTTGAAACACTGAATGGCAGATTCCCAATGATATGTATATCTGGTGGCTCTGTTAACATTTGATAACAGCTGTCAAAAATCTTTTTAGAAGATTTTTACCATGAAGGAACACATAAGAAATATACATGCACATCAGCCTAGACTTAAAATATTAAAACAATTTTTATCATGTCACACCAAAATCATGCCTTTCCATTTTTACTTGTCTTACACTGACAAAACTGTGTTACTGTTCTCAGCAATTAGTTGGAAAAAAGTGGTTAGGCTTGGTTCTCATTTACATTTGCCTAAATCAGCAGCTTTCAGCTGATTTCAGGTGATTTTCAGATGATCAGTAGATTTCAGCTGAGCTACCCCAGAACAGCAAAACTTTAAAGAGTGTTTCCATTGTTTTAAACTATGACTACTCTCTGTCCCCTTCTAGAAAGGGAGAAAGTTAGCTCTTCTCTCTCTTCCTACCTCCAAAATGTACCAGAAGAGAATAATAGCTGCACAAGGTGAACTCTCAAATACATCACCATACTTAAGACCAACTGAGAAGCCTTAAAAATTAAATAAACCAAATCCAAATACTAACCATCGTCCCAGTTCTTTTTCAAGTGCTTTGGAAAAGCTTTCTCCATCTTATATGTCAGGATATCTCCATGAACAATGCGCACTTTTCCTGGAGCTGCTTCAGATAGTATCTGTTTTTAAGTGAGTAGAATTCACAGTGAGTATTAACCAAACCGATGGCCAGTTTCAGCCACAGCAGGAATGAAAGCATTGCTATAGCTTCAATATACAAAAAAGCACAATAGCATTTAAAATTGAGCACACTATTAGCAAGTATTACTTTCAAAAAGCAAACACTAACAAAAAAGTTTAATGTGTGATTCTGTAAATGCTTCCTATTCACAGCTGTACAATTCTTAACAGGGAATTTAAATCTGAAAAGAATGCCAAGAATCTCTTCAACAAGGATAATTAACAAATCCCAGGCCACTAACAGGACCCACCTGATTTAAGTCATAACACAAGCAGTGGGTTTTGAAGAGTTTTTAGATCCATTACCTATGGAAACAAGGCTCATGTTGTTTATTCTGTCTCCCTGCAGCTGTAGGATCTGTTATCCAATTTTAGCCATATGTGATACAAGGCTGCAGAAATATTCAGTGATTTTTAATTTTACATAAAAAAGGGGGGAAAGATTCTCTTAATACTCCCTGTAGTAGTCTGAACTCACACCATTAGAAACCAAGGAGTTCCTAAAAATGAGGGAATGAGTACCAGGAACAGCAGTGAGAATCTCAAAAATGTCTATCTTTTTAGACATTACAAAATCCACTCTCTTGTCAATTTCTCTGCACCACTTCTGCAGCTTACCTAGTATTTAATAAAGGCTGAAATGCAAACTCAGAAGCGGTCGTACTTTGATGACCAACTCTTTAATTTCTGGTGTCAGTTTATACAATCAAAATTAGTTAAGTTTTTTAGTGCTGTAGTCATCTTCTCTCTTATGGAATGAAACTATGCACACACAGTACAATTCAAAAGCAAAGTCAACTTTTACAAAGATAACATTGGGGATATTTATTGTTCCTAAGTCAGAATAATGAAAAACGGCTTAAAGAACTATTTTGCTTTTGCACAGATGTCCAAATCCATGAACAGTTAAGTGCTAGTGGCTTTGCTGCTGAAATAAACCGCTCATCATCATTAGTTCCATCTTCAATCTGAATCATGTTTATATGTTCAGGGATACAATCAGCTTTTAGAGGTCTTTGAGCCAAAGGAAAGTGCTGCTTTCTCACAATGTTCACAAAATGTTTGCATGATTTTTTTTTTCGAGTAAAAGGCATCTTTTTTTCCATCAAAATGGCCAAATTTTGTGTGGAGTGCTAAAAACCAAACCAAAACAAAGACCTCAACTAAAAACTAAGTGTTCCTACATGTTTTAAGTGCAATTATTTCCAAATAGAAAAAAGAAATCTAACCTCAACTCCAAAACACTTACAAGATTTTTCAGCATTACAATAGCAATTATATGGCATAAAAATTCACCGATTTGCCACAATTTGTCAAATCTTTCTTTGAAGCTGTTATAAATGCTATAACAGGATGAAAGATAATGCAAAAATCAATAAAGTTAGAAAATAGCATAAGGGGAATCAGACAGCTGCCTACACAATAACGGATTATTAACACGTTACAAAGCTTTTTAATAATAGTTTTCATGTCAAGAAGGGTTTGGGGTTTTTCTGAGTAGCACACTGAATATAATTGAGAACTGCGTCTAATTTGTGAGCAGAAAATCACAGTTTTATATTGCTAATTCGAAATAAACACACAGAAACCCACTGAAATTGTCTGCATTTTAAAGCCAGTGTATGCAGGCAGCACAGCTCCAGGAGCTTTTGTGCACCAAGCACATGAGCCAGGTTACTCTTCATCATACAGATCCTCTTGTTCTACACACACAACCAAAAGGGCATGAAGAAAACATAAGGAGCATAGTTTAAAAAATAGCATTCCTGTAAGAATTCTACATTCAATCCATTCTCTGGCTGAGAGCGCCATTTCTCTCCTCATAAATCTTTCCAGCCTAACAACTATTGGGGCATATGGCATTAGGGAGGTTGCGATTCTTTAAGAGCGAGACAGAACTGACAGGATCTCAGCTTGAGTAAACTGTTACTCTGTACACATATGTTCTTCACTATCTTTCCATTTTGCAGTAAAAAGGATCCCAACTTCAGTTTTGTGACAGAGACCACAGCCCGAAAAACAACTAATGAAAAACGCTGTACGATTTACACCAGTGATTTTATAAGTATCTGCAGAGACATTTTTAAGTAATAGTTTCCAATTGTTATTTTAATATCTGACATTTTTTGTTATTCAAATCTCAAACTTTTTATAAGCATTTGGTTTTGACAGGCCTTTTAATAGGAAACTAGAAAAAAATAGGTATTACAACCCACATTATCACAAAAGAAAGATTGATTCTGTTAATGTATGATCTTACTTGGAGGTAAAAAAAAACAATACCATATTTAACACAAATGGAGGTAACATATTTCTTGTTCACTCACATTTACTATTACTGAGTTATAGCACCTTTATATTCAGTAACCTCATTCAGACATATTTCTACTGTGAAGAGGTTGCTAATTAAAAATAATGACTGATGTTAATTCACTTGCATAGTGAGGATAATTACATACCAAAAGCTCATTACAGACCCTGAAAAGTACACTTCTATTCAGAGAAATCTGTTGTTGTGGCTGCGTTTTGGAAGACTAGAAAAATTGTCTACATACTTAAAAAATTCTGTTAACTAAAATATCATTTGATGTCAAATTTTTTCCAATCCCAAACCAGTTCTTAAAATCTAAAACAAAAACGTAGATTTGCCTCACTCAAGAAAAGTGAAAATACTAAGTTTTCATACTTCATAAGGTGAAGATGGCATACTATAAATTATGAACAGCTAATCCTACTAAGATATAGCTACATGCGTATTCAGGTTTAAGGATATGCATTCATTCGCAATTTTTATTATTATTATGGTCCTACAAAGAGATGGTATCAGCTCCCAAGTGAACTACCTATTTACTTTCACTGCTGGTTTTCTAGAGAAGACACAGTGCAATATAAGGAAAGCATTTTGAATTGCTACAATTTGAGGTTGCAGAAGCACAAGAAAACACTCAAATCTAAAGAGATTTTTTACTCCGTTTTTCTTGCTAGATTGATGCAGCCAAATTCCATAAACATGTAAACTTAAGAGTGACACAGGTAGGTGGTATTTGAAAAGTGACACAATGACTTGCGAACTTAAAAAGAAAGGACCAAACATTTAAGAGTTTTTCTTTTGAAAATGTAAAATAAATGCTTGCTTTAATCTTCTATATCTGGATATTGATCCACATTAAACTATATTAACTGGAGATACACATTCACAATTTTATAAGCCTTAAAGCATAATTATTAGGATTAAAATGAAAAATAAGACAAAGTGACATTATGTTCAGCCTTCAAACTACTATTTCAACTGTTAAAGTATATGAAACATCCCAACACGAAAAAAGCAGGCAGGCCTCAGCCTTAACTTAGCTGCAGGATCAGATCCTGAAAATACAAAGTGTATTTAAATGAAAAGGCATATGAGAAAGCAGGAACAATTAGTGCTATACAATGTATTTCCATCTTCAAGCAAATGATAGCTGCGATTTAAGCCAAAGAAGCAAATGTATTTTCAATGCTAAGATCTCAACAAGACACTTGGAACCTTTCTATATTCTTAAAATGTTCTTAACTAGTCTTGTGGATACATGTATACAAACTATTGTCCAGATGGTACCTGCAATCCTGGAATAAATCGAGGATCTTTTTCAATTAAAAGGAGTTGTTCAACACCAGCACTGAGAATGGATCTGGTAATTCCTCCTGGCCCAGGGCCCACTTCGCAAACATGGGCATTTTTCAGCTCACCAGCTTGTCTCACTATCTTGTCTGCAAGATACAAAGAACATACTAAGCCTTTATTCTCCAACAGATCCAGCTCACTAAGATAAACTCATTGTTTATTGTTAAAGTACAAGTGTGCTTATCTCAGAACAGACACAAACAGTGACACATGCCAGCTACATGATCACATGCCTGCTAGAATGGACAGGATTCATATTTGTTTCATACAAGATACACTGAACCGTTTAAAAAAAGACTATTTTCAGTTTAATCTCTTTAATAAACATTGTTGCTCATTACAGAATCAAATAAAAAGAGAATATTACTTCTCATCCATAAGCTAGCAGTACTATTCTCCTTCTGCAAGCAAGGTGTTCAAGGTCCCAAAGTTTCACTACATACCTTTATAAAGTTATTCCACTACAGTACCTCTGTTTCGAGGAAATTTAAGGAATAAAAAAAGATGCAGTGAAGCTGTACTAAGATTACAATATGTAAGAGTTGGAATACAGGCAATTGGTAGTTAAAGAAAGTGGGGCAGTTGAATGATGAGGAAAAATACCTGTACATAAGCTGAAGGATACAACATCAGAAGGCATTATAGCCAGGAAAGAAAACAGATGACTTAAAAAAAAAAAAAAAGAATTAAAAATGTAGCTAATGTAACAAAAAGATCATTAGGAAGCACAGAGAGAAGGATGCTGAGAGAAATTATGCTGCTCACTCCAAAAAAAAAATAGCTGAGGACATGTCTATTTGTAAGGCTTTACTTGCTGCATGCAGACATTTTCATTCCAGAGTAAGACTCCAGTTATTCCAGAAGTAGAACTGAATTTCATGTTCACAACCTAAATCTTTATCAGCCTGAATCTTCCAATTTAATCAAATAATAAGCTACATGAAGCTGGTACTGCATTTATTACTGCAAAACTTAGCTATCACTAGGACAGTAAAGAAATCACTGATTAAACAGTGACAGCTTTGTCACCCATTGCCAACATGAAGCTGGAAAAAAAATTGTTCAGAACAATGTAACTGGTTCAAAAAAGCTACAACATTTCTGATAAACTGAGACAAATGACCTTCCTAGCCACAGCATATAGTAAATTAAATTGCACAATGAGTTACAGTACTTTCTATGATACATGATAACCTGAAAAAATACTCATTTTTTAATCAGACATAAACTATCATTGTAGCTGAACGGTAGAAGTACTACTAAAGCTTAGATATTTGCATTTCAATCAATAACCCATATTTTATATAGGAATATACTTTGTACCTAAAAATTACTCTGTAATTTAAAAAAAATATTTTCCAGGAATTTACAAGTAAAATCAATTTGTCTAAGCTAAAACTACTTTTAAAAGAAGTCTTTAAAGGTTTAGCATTAAGCTGTCATTAGTTTGATAGGTGTCATGCAATCACCTCTTTAGCTAGAATCTGGATTCTGAAGAAAACCAGGACACATGTTTTCTAGTAGCTAAAAATATAATATTTAACCTGTCAATCGCAAATCCAGTAGAAAGTTCTGAGAAAGTTGTTTCTGTGCTTTAAGGCGAAAGAGTTTAATAATCTCTCCAATAGTTGGCAGGGGAGGCAGACGGAAAGCTGCCACCTTTCCTGGAGCAGCCATAAGACAAAACTCTCGTTCCTTCCTCCTGGAGAGAAATTGAAAAGGTGATTCTAGTATATGTAATAAATTCTAATATGCTTAATATTAAATACTAAGCTTACAATCTGAGACATTTCATTACCCAAGTGCTGAATTTTAGACATCAGTATTTTGACTACTGTATGCAGTGCTTATGCTAAGTATGTACTAGTGGGCTTTGGGCAACAGTCTCTGCCAAACCCTCGCATAATTGTTCAGTGTCAATCTTTCACTACTTTAGAAAGTGATTATTAAAGATTCTCTGCTCGAATTCGTGGCGTCACATAAAGACAACACCCTGAGGAAAGGTCGCCCTCTGCGTTTTCGACTCCAGCGGTCTCACGGCAGGGCCGGCTGAGGGCAAAGCTACGCAGCGGCGAGACCGGCGAGCGCTCAGCGCCGACGCCACTTGACGGGGCCAGGGGCACCGGATGAAGCATGAGCCGTTCCTCTAGCCAGAGGTACTGGGGCTCCACTTCGCAGAAGCCCAAACCCCCCCACCTCCCCGGCAGCCCCTCCACTGCCTGCCCCCACCAGCGCCCCGGCCCCGCCAGGCTCAGGGAGGCCCCGCCCCCTGGCCGCTCGCGCCCCGCCCTTCTCAGCCCGAAGAGCGGCGCCGCAGCGCGCGCGCGCGTGTGCGCTCGGTGACGACCCGCGGGAAGCGGGGGCGCGCAAGGCCCAGGAGCGGGGAGGAGCAGAGCGCGGAGCCGCCGCGCAGACTTCTCCCCTACGTTTGCGAAAAGAAAAGCGCAAAGCAGTCTCCCGGCAGCGCCGCGGTCGCTTACGGTGCGGAGCGGAAACTAACCCGGAAAAGGAAGTGCTACTCCTCTGCCTTGATGTGTCCGCTAGAGCCGCGTGCGGCTGTTCAGCGCTTTGGTTGGCTCTGCCCGGGGAGGGAGGGTCGCGCACGCGCGTCAGGGCAGGAACGAACCACAGGCGCCGTTCCGAGTGCGCATTCGCGGTGAGGGCGCTGCCCGGCGTTCGTTGTTGCTCCGTGCGGGCCCGTGGGTAGCGGGGCAGCGCTGCCAGGTCGAGTCGGCAGCGGAGCCTGTTCCGCGCACACAGTGTAAACATTTCAGAAGACTCTTCGTTTGCCTGTGACTGCCTGCTGGAGGGGTTCCTGCTGCCTCCCCGCGGGAGGGCCCGGTGCAAGGCCCCGCGGGAACTGTAGGCCCTACTGGCCGGGACGGGCCCGGCCCAAAGGGTTATTCACTGTTGGTGTGCAATACCGGGGCAAAGATGATTTTGGGCAATAAAAAAACACATTGGCGGTCACCGTGGTTTCGAGTGTAGTTTATCCATTTCTGTGGTGACTCGATTTGTTAGATGCCTATTCAGATCGATAGTACTGTTATCCCCAGGCTGCAGGAACAGGCACGTGGTTGTTGGTGGTATGTGTTCAAAATACATAGAAGCTGAATGGAAACGGAGGTTCACAGATTTGCAGATCGGTGTGGAGTTGGACTTATAGATTAACAGCGGAGGTGGCTTTTTTGTCTGTTTTTAATTTGAGTAAGCCAATTACTAGGCCTTTTCTGTAACTAGTCTGGATGCTGCAGAAATGTTTCTCTCTTCTCAGTTCTGTGTATTTATAGATTAATTTTAGAGTATGATCAGAACATGTAGTTAATTTTCTTTGAAAATATGTTTCTATGTTTCTGTATATCTGACTTTTTCCGGTTGGAGCCATATGACACACATATCGTGATCGGACTGGGAAATTTGCATTGAAGAAACAGGTTTAATAATGGTGTTCTTATGAATAATTACGTTATATAAGCTAAGCAATTTTATGTTGCAACAGAATTTTACCTACAGTACACTATACCAATATATAAATGCATGTGTTCATATATATGTGTATGCATATTTATATCTTTGTATATATTTTTAAAACGTCCAGTTTTCTCATCCCAAAATTCATTGGTAGCATCAGAAGCCATTTTGGCAGAGTATTTTTGCAATATCTTTTGTCGCAGTGGGTTAAGGAAGTTGTCTCCACATCACTTTCGAACAATTGTTGGATTTAAAGGTTCTTTTTCTGTTTTGTCTTCATAATTCCATGCTTGATGATTCTTAGGGCAGTGCAAGTAAATACTAAGAAGATGTGTCCCGGAAGCTAAACAGTTACTAAAAAGCCAGAGATAATCAAGGAAATTGTTAGGTATATTTAAGAAAATGAAGACACTAAAAGATTTACGAAAAGTAATTCCTCACTCATCATAAATAAAGGGTGAAATTCTAAATAGTTTTGTGCATTAATGTAGCTTCTGCCATCAATAGCGTGTTAAATGGTAACAGCACATGCTGTAATGTATTTTAGTGTTGTCCTGTGAAGAATTAAGTGGAAGAAGGTTGATAAAAAAATATCTGCATTAATATCTTTTTACAGATGTGGGTTCAGTTGTGTCCTGAGGTCAATAAAGTTTATCACAGTAGGAGAGATGATATATGTGTGAACATTAGTGGAGTGAACAGGAGAGAGAACATGATGTGAAGGGGCCACATACCAAGAAAAATAAAAATTGATCCAATTATGCAGTAATTAAAAACACAGAGAAGAACTTTGCAGTTAGTGTCAGTAAGAAAATGAGCTGGCCTAGGTTTATTGTTTACATAAAATATAATATTAGAATAAAATGCCATGGTTCTGATCTTATCTGAAATACTGGAATTTTGAATTTGTAAGGTATAATGTATTTGTCTTGATTTAAAGTTGTTGTAAATGAAACTTAAAATGTAAGCTCCACCTGTTGGTGAAAATGTAGGATTTCAAATTATATTTGTTACTTTGCCTAATTCCAAAAGGACTTTACAAGAAAATAATGGTGATTTTTTAAAATTTGAAATATGAATAAATCTGAAGGAATATGGACTGGGTCATAGGGGGAGCAAGTGTGAAAATGGCATGGGATGAATTAGCTTTATGAGCAGCTGGGGCATGCAGGCTATTTTAACTCTCAAGCAAAAAAGATGCCAGTTTTATACTTCTCAGCACATTAAAAATTTTATGTCAAAGCATTGTTTTAATGATGCATTTCATACTTACCTGTCAGGCTGAGCTTTTTAGTCTCACAACCTCAAGTCTACTCATTATTTGTATACAAATATTGTTCTTTCTTGAAGTTCTTGAAGTTCTTTCTTGATTAGATGCACATGCAGAAGTTTCCAGGTATCTTGTGTGGCCATAAGTTTTACTGTAATAATAACAAGATATAATAGCTTTATACTTAACTACTTGAATGAAATGTAGTAATCTGTGCTAATAGGTCTACCTTTGGAAAACTTCTGGTAGAAAAATCATTTCATAAAGTGATAATTCCAGATTATAGTTGAAATGTTTTACAGACTCCTGAAGTAGCTATACGAGTAGTAGTTTATGGTTTGGAGAGTCAAGGTGGCCCTTAAAACTCATGAAGGGAAAGTTAAGCCTTAACTCATCACATCATCTGTTCATTTCTAGTAGGTGTCTCCAACTAAGTCTTACATATTCTGCAAGAGGAAAAGTGAGCCTTCCCAGCTTCCATCCACTCATTCTGCTTGTGCTAGCCCTTTAATTCCTCTGCAAGCTATACAGGACCTGCTGGAAGAGCACTTCCTTCTTATGATCCTAACATAGTTCACAGAAGAAATGTGAGAAAAAGAAACTGTAGGGAATTTTTCTGTTCCTGTGAATGTCTGACACCTACCTGGTGACTCTCCAGCCTCCTAATGGAAAATGCTTTCTCTCTTGATTTGTTGGAGTTGTCACTGGAAGATGTTTCTGTTTATATACCTCAAGGTCTGCAAGAAGAAGAATAAGCTACTAGAAGATCTTCTGCATTACTCTAGCTTTCATGTCACATCTCAAGCTCTGCCACTGTTAAAAAGGGGGCCTTCTAATGGCCTGCAATGCAATGTGTGAAAGGTTTGTTTTCCAGAGCTTGCTGTCCAGAGGAGAACCTTGAGGAGTCATTGTGGTGCTACAGGCAAGACAGTGACCCATAAGTGAGGAGAAAAAAAATTTGCTTCCAGCTGTCCCAGTGATCTGCTGCATGATCATTGGGAGATACCGTGCATGCTTCTGTACATTCATTGCTTTATAGCTGTCTTACCTGCTTTGAATGTGAGGTCTTTGGTGACAGGACTGACTTTTTGGTATTTGTGTAACAACAAAGGGTTATGAGCACCATGGTCAGGACAGTCCTTAAATATGTAGAAAGCAACTGGAATGTGGAGAGCACTACCATAAATAGCAATAATAAAACTTTGATGACCCCTCAAGTTAGACTTTGGGCAACTACATTTTGATGCTGGAGCTTGGCCCAGGAATCTATTAAAGAAGTTTTTAATTTATTTTTTCTTTCTTTCTTTCCTCTAGGGTGAGAGCAGTTGACAAAAAAAAAAAAAAAAAAAATCCAAACCAGAATTCTGGAATGCTAGTGAAATACTTTGTTTTGAGAATGGCAAGAATCCACCATCTGACTTACTTCATCATTCAATTGTGTCTTGACCTTAGAGAGAGAGCCTGCTAGTTTTGAAACCAATGAAACATTCAGCATGTTTTCCACAGATCAGTTAAATGCTGGGGAAAGACAAACTGGGCATCTGAAGAAGCTCAGACTCAGGTCCTTAGGTCATTTGAGCAGAGTCACCCTTATGGGACTACATGGCGTTCTTTTCTTGACTGCAGCTGCAGTTCAGGTTTGCCTGCCAGTATTGCAAGTATTGGAGCAAATGTTGCATCCATAATTTTGAAAAAGCACATGATAAGTGAAAGGTTTCCACAGTAATTCGGGAATTTCTGTGGCAGGTTTTAATTTTACAGACTTGCTGAGCTCAGTCATAGATATTTTTTATTTACTGGTTCTATGTTCAGGTTTTTACAACTTAAAAATAACCCTCTCTAAAAGGAAGTACAATATTGCTGGCCTAAAATGATTGTGTTGCTTGGGATGATAGTTACTAGTTTTATGTTACGGCATTGTGTTGTAGAAAACAGGTTTCACATCATGGTTTTGAAATGCCACATTCCATTCGAATTCTAAGACAGAATGAATCTATTTGACAACTATTTTACATCAACTTAAGGTAAACAATATGATGTAAATGGCCAGATTGCATTGAAAAATGATAAAGAAATATAACAAACACCCAAAAGAGAATAGATACAGAAAGTATTTTTTTCCACTCTTCTGGAAGTATTTTCATACCACAAGGCCTCTATTCTTCAGTTAGTTCTCAAAGACACTGTTTTATATTGTTTGTTAAAATATTTATTATTTCTATTACACTACTTTATAAGGTTTCTAAATGGATCTTAGGACCCCATTGCACCAGGCATGATACAAACATGACTGTACTTCCTCAAGCAAACTTCTGTGAACAGGTAAAATGCTGAAGAAAATAAATTAGCAAATGGGAAAAAGGTAAGATGACAGCAGAGAGATGTACATTTGCATAGTCACAGTAATTTCAGAAGCCACAGGCTGCAAAAAAGTGCAAAACTGTCGGAAAACATCTTCACTGTTAACTCTGTAGAGGATCTGTAAGATGGTTTCTTGCTCTTTGATGGCAGAGGCAATGCATTTTAGAATACCTTTTTTGAACTAAGTGTTCTGCTCAGTGCAATGGCTACACTCACTCAATGTGAAATAAAACAGAATATTACTACATGCATTTCTTCCCCTAGAGCAAAACAAACCCGTTTTGGGGATATTTTCCTACTTTTGTCAGTCTACCACTGTGGATTCATCAGGCCACGTTATGATCAAGAGCAATGTTTTCCTTGTTACCACTTCAATAATGTTGTGTAGCAAAAGCTAAACACTCAAGGAACAAAGACTCCTGATAACAGAAAATCTGGCAGAAATTTCTGTCCAGACTGCTGAGTTCTTTCGTAGCATTACACAGGAAGTACAAAGATCCATGGCTTTTAGTATTGCCGCAGCAGATGTCTAAAAATCGTTATATTTATTTTAAAACATTAGAATTTCTTTTAGTGCTTGATTCTTCTGATGTGCCTTTTGATTTGTGAGCCATTTAATCTACTTGGGTCACATTGTCAAGCTCTAACTGTAGCTGTCCACATTAGAAAGTTTATTTTTAGTTGAGAGTTTCAATTTCCACTTGGTCATACCATTGTAGATGCTAAGGCATTTAGAAAGAAAATCAGTTAATGCAAAGTTGGGGGTAAAGTTTTTAGGAATTACAGGAATTACAAGACTACTCTCACGTTATCTGCTGGCCTCCATAGAAATGAGGATTTTCATGCTGCAAGTAGGACACAAAAATACAAACCCAGACTCAGCACTGGCAGCTGCTGCACCATTATCACCCATTTATCATTGGGAATCTTACAGCATTGTGAAATATGGCTGTTTTGGTGCGCTTGGTCTTGTTCACTCAACACTCAAGTGTCCATCTTGGAGCATCCATGAAGGTAATCCTTGTTTGCGTCTTAATTAGGCTCTCTGGCAGAGTGTTTTTAAAATTGATGTTCCAGTTTTAAGCATTAAGTATCCCTAAGTTAAAGAAAAAAATATAAATAAAAGCTTTCTCACTATTTGAAACAGCTCCCACAAACAATTTAGTTAAAAGTACAGCACACTACCTCAGCTGAAATCCAGACTTTTATACTCCGATTGTAGATCATGAAAAATGAATACAAAATTACATGAACCTCTGAGAAACACATGAGATGTGTACTATCACGCATGTATCAGTGTTCCTCACCACTCTGTGCCTCCTTTCCAACAATCTAATTTATGGTCATGTAAAACCCAGCCACGGACTGGGAACAGCAGAGAGTCTGTATGTTCCTCAAGAGGGGAGATCCCAAAGCAAGCTCCATCCCCAGGTGTTCCTTTCCTGCTGCTGCGTTTTCTGCAGGACAGCTTAAAAACATATTACCTTATCCGGACATTCTGGACAATGTATTGGTTATGTGAAGTCCTTGAACTCCTTATTTACTTTCATCAGGCAAGTGAATTATTGGCTGATCACTCAGAAATAAGTGGCACCTTGTAAGTGTGGTGGATTATTTATACTCTCAGAAAAACTGATATTCAAGAAGAGTACAGAGTGGAAATCTTTTAGCTTCAGTCCTCCCGCTTCTGTCTTTCAAGTACGGAGGTGAGAGAGGAGCCTGTGAGCTTGAGCGCAGAAGGATTTCTGTCTTCAAAATGCCGGAAGGGGGTTTATAAAATGTGAAAAGCAGAAACTTGAGGACATGAGTATTGGACCAAGCTCTCTGGCCACTGGGTGCCACTCTTGTTCCATGGTGAGTGAGCTGCACAGTCGTTAGCAAGGAACAAAAAGTTCACTGACTCCACTGTATGTCCTTATGTCGAGTCAGGCTGCCAGAGCATGAATGCCATATATTCTGCCTAGCAGAAGTAAAAAGCAGAAGGTCAATGCTAGATGCTTACAGTAAACAAGAAAGGAAGATTTAGCAAGCAAAATCCAAGCTGCAAAACCTGGAGGTTCAGGTTTACTGAATATACCACATGAAAGGGTAGGTCGTTAATTGTAGTTGCTCTGCTCTTTGGGAGCTCCTAAGTAGACTATGTCAGAATTTTGATTTTGCTAAGAAAAGGATAAGAAGACTGATTCGAAAATCTATTTTGAAAAAGAAGGCATTTCATTAACGCTTAGATTTTAAGTCAGCTTTTTCCATCCAATGCAACTAATTAAATAAAACATGGTGCTCCTCTTTGAACCTTGACTTATTTATATTAATATCATTAGTGTGTTGTAGCTATCACAACATTCTGACTATGCGTTTCTGACACGGGAAACAACCACCACTGCTGTAGTGATGAGTAAAGTTAACAGTGACAGTAAAGCTAACTTCAATAATTTCTCTGTCCATACTGAGGGAAGTGCTGAACTAAAATTAAAATAATCAGCAAGATATTGTTCACCTAGTCAACGCTGTGGTTTATACATATATATATATATAGTGCTAAGGCTTTCCCTGCCATAAATTGCTACAATTCTGTTAAAGTAATGGTGACTGTGCTGATTTCTACCAGGTGGGAATACTTTTTAATTCTTTTGTCTTGTCCTAGGTTGATTTGGTTTTGAACCTAAACATTCTAATATGTTTGAAAATACAACTGTGATCTGCTCAATTCCAGGTTTATTCTGTCATACTGTGATCTGAAAATAGAGGTGGATGGGGATAAACTGATTTCTTTCTGGATCTTGACTTGCGAAACTCTTGTTTGAAGTTAATCTGAAGCCACAGCTTTGCTCAAACTGCTAATGAATGTGTCCATTTAGCCCAGTGTATTAAATAGACACTATCCAATGTTGTATTCAAACCTTAGAATGGATTTTATTTTTAATCGTAGTTACATCTAGAGGCCCCTAACAGAACACCAGCATGTCAGAAATTGTCCTAGCACAGCAGAAGATATGACCTCTGTCAGGAAGGCCTTTCCATGTGAGTCTAGAAGAGGGAAAAGTAGCTATTGACAGATGAAGAGGATAAGAGAATAAGGAGTTAGTGCTGGTCATCATGACAAGCTGTGGTCTCAGTGAGGCGGTATTTTTCCTATAGCATCACAAAAGAAGGCTCTGAACAGTACAATAAGGGAATTTTGCAGATGTTTACAGGGAGAGCAGAGGGGAGAAAACATCAGGGTGCTTCTTTGAAACATGAGTTGCTCTCATGAACCATCTGGCGTCTCAACAATGAGTAAATTTCCAGAAAGCAGACTCAGAAATCTTTGTACAGTGGTGAATGAATGTGAGGGTTTGTGGCATATGTTGCAATATAAAAGGTGAAGCAGTGGAAGATGTAAGGAGAGGAGGGATCTGGCCAAAGCAAGAGGTAGATAGATACATAATGAAGGATGGATATGACAAGTGGGACAAGGAAGCATTTATGAAGGCCAGAGAGGAGGCGGTTTCAGTGTGCAACGTATGAAGAGTTGAGAATTGGATGAGAATTTTAACTGCATGAGTGAAAAAGCTGAGAATGAGACCCATTAGAGGTCAGAGGTGATAATGACAGTCTGCATATATGAGTAGATGGGAGCGCAGTGGTAATATTGTTGGCAGTGATTGGAAAAAGTATTGTTAGGAATGTGCAGGAAGAATGTGTTAAGGTGTTTTTTGTCCAGACCGTACCATTCAGGCCTCATTCTGGGCACACAGGTACACATTGGAAGCTTTAGCTCTTGCCCCCTACTTTTAGCGCATGTTAAGAGTGAAATGAGAAGATCAAGACCAGAAAGCACTTGTGAAAGACTCCATATACTTGCTAGCAGGAAGAATTGAGGAAAATATTTGAAGGATAGGAAGAGTCTCCTAGGACTGAAGCTATACATGAGAAGGATACAAAAGCTTGGAGTGTTACAGATGGAGATCTAACCAAGACTCTGAAGGTTTGTTGCTCTAAGTACCTTGGAAACTTTGTTTCTGTGTTAAATAAAAGACCTTAAAACAGGAATTAAAATCAGCAGGAATCCAAGGTATCGCTTCACCTGGATAAGTAGCTCACCGACTTGTGGAGTCACTCTAGTGAACAAGAGATCATAAGAAAAGTGGAAATAGGGCATTGAGGGACTTTGGGGTGGAAATAAGTGCCTTATATTTAATGTGAGAGAAATGCAGACTTCCTTTGATTAAACCCACAGTAACTAGGCTGCACAGGGTCTAAATACCTTATTAGATATTACTAAAACCTGCAGTCAATTATGTGACACTGTTGGAGAAAAAGTCTTAGAGACTTGAGGAGCTCTCTATGCAAGGACTCAGTTTGTAAGGTAGTACATCAAGACATATGTCTGAATATCCATAGTATCCAAGTGTCTCATCCACAAATTATCAAACCATTCCATCTAGCAGCAGGATGTGGAACAGGTGCAACTGATAGAGGGGCTAGTTAATATAACTTTTGGTTTTCAGAAATAACAGAGTTTGCCAATATCCATTTATTAACTCAAGATTTATTTTTTTTTTTCAATGGCTCTTCCTCAAGTCTCTTGCATTTCATCAGTTCAAAGCATCAGAATGGGTCAAATGCTGCTATGTTTTTTTCTAGAAATCAACACAAAATGCATCTACTAAAAGCTGAAACAATTGGGACTTTTCATGTATGCTTAAATCAGCTCATTTCTGCAACTGTTTCTTTATTATCTTTGATAAACACCTTGCAATGTATTTTCTTACACTTAGACAGTGATTCCATATAGTTAGAAAGGTGACCTGGTTATAAACACGTCTGGCCACTTCTAACCAGTCATGTAGCTTTCTCTTTGAGATCTATGACAGGTTTTCTCTGAGGAGTCATTTAGGTCCTCTGCCAAGACACATATTTGAATTGTTTAGGTTAGTTTAGACAGCACAAACTTGAGTTTGACACATCTTCCTGTTTTCCAAAATTGCAATAGACTATCATGACCATATTTCCCTACTAAACAAATGACATTTTCAGCTTTCCCACTCACCTTGATATCTCAAGTGGCACATGACAATTAACGGTAATTTGGTGTTGTTTTTCACCGGAAACCAAAATCTGACCAGCTTTTGGTAAATAACACTCAACACTGAATTGTGTTGCTATTGAGAATACTGTGTGGCATGTAGGTTCTTGGCAAAGAATCCAGCTCTGTTCAACTTTGATAACGGATGGTAGGACAACGGGTAATGGGTTCAAACTGGAGCACAAGAGGTTCCACTTAAATTTGAAAAGAAACTTCTTCTCAATGAGGGTAACAGAGCACTGGGACAGGCTGCCCAGGGAGGTTGTGGAGTCTCCTTCTCTGGAGACATTCAAAACCCGCCTGGACACATTCCTGTGTAACCTCATCTAGGTGTTCCTGCTCCAGCAGGGGGATTGGAATAGATGATCTTTTGAGGTCCCTTCCAATCCCTTACATTCTGTGATTCTGCGATTCTGTGAACTTCTCCTTCAGACTGGGGGTATATTAGATCACCTTTTTACTTCTGGTCCCTGATTTTTTTCTGAAGGTTCAATGTTCCCTGGTGCTGCCTTATGTATAATAATGGAAAAGGAGACAATTCCATAGATCACCCTGAGACTTGTTAAATGGCAAACAAGAAATACAGTAATGTCTTTAAAGAATCACAGAATTATTTACGTTGGAAGGGAGCTCTTGAGATAATCTAGTCCTGTGTTTCAGTTTGTGCCGGTTTCCTCTTGTCCTGTCACTAGGAACCACTGAAAAGAGTCTGGATCTCTTATCTTCATTTTCTCCCATCAGGTACTTACACACACTGATAAGATTGCCCTGAGCCTTCTCTTCTCCAGGCTGAACAATCCCATCTCTCTCAGCCTGTCCCCTCATGAAAAGTGCTTTGGTCCCATAAATGTTTTTTGTGGCCTTTTCGGGGCTTCACTCTGGTAAATCCATATCTTTCTTATACTGGGCAGCCCAGCACTGGACCCAGCACTCCAAATGTGTCTCAGCAGCACTGAGAAAAAGGGAAGGATCACCTCCCTTGATCTGCTCTTCCTAATGCAGGCTGGGATGCTGTTGTTATTGAATGATTTTGTCTTCCAGGGAATCAAGATCTGGTGTTGGGAAGCCCTGATCTCTTCATTCTGTGGTATCCTCATCAGGACATCTACCTATGGTACTGAGAATCCTGTATGGGGTAAACTGGTACGTCACTTGCCAGTCATTCATAGAGTGAACTAAACCTGGTCACCTCTCTTGGAATTTTACCTGTAACAGAAATACAGGTTTCTTTTCCAGTCAACCTGCAGAGACTGTTTTTCTGGGGTACACCATCATCCTCCAGTGATTCACCATTGTGGACATGGTTTTCATTGCTTTGAAGCCCGAGTCAAAATTCCTAGTAGTTTTCTGCATGTTATATCATTTCCTCAAGGCTAGAGATGTTGCTGGAAGCAAACCTTTTCTTTGGTGCAGTTAGAAAGCTGTTGCAAAATCAATGGTTCAACAGGAGAACATGCTTCTGGGTGAGCTGTGGTGATGTTGTCCTGGATGTGAGTCTGTAGAGAACATTTCCTGTCTAAATCATCATCAGTAGACATCCTCAGTCACATTGCTACAGTCAGGGATGGCAGCTCTGTGGCCTGTGCCATGCACCATGCCAGTCACACAAAGGCAGCACTCTGAAACATCTGTGACGGAGCTGCTGTCATGTTGCATTCCCTCTCCATGTGTGACACTACCTTGCGTAGCATATCTGAGCACAGTCCATTAGCTAGAATAAGAGTAGTTGCTGGGCCTCTGTGTTCTTTAAAGCCTTCTGCAGCTCCTGCTGCCCTACCACCCATTCTGCCACTGACTGTGGCCTCATTGTCCACGTTTTCCCCACTAAGGGACTTGTCTTCCTATCTTCTGACCATCACAAGGGATTGCCAAAACCATGCTCATTTGGATCTCACAAGCTGGCTTAGTTTACCTAAACAAATCCAAGCATCAGACAGAAGTTGACACTAATGGTCTTTCACGGCACCATGAGCAAACCTTCCAGCCATTCCTGGTTGAGGGCAAAACTGAACACACTTCACTGAACAATGGTCACTGCAAGTGCTGTGCCCCTTGTTACACTTCTTCTGCCTCTCCTGATCCTTAAGGGCTTTGGCTTCTTCCCGATTATAATATGCTGTTTCCCAGCTCAGCGTGAGGCCTCATACCTTTGACACAGGTTAGAACTGAAAATACTGATCTATATGTCACGTATTTGTGTCACATAGATGCCTGCATTGTATTGGAAGTCAATGTGATTTAGTCGCTTAATTCAATTGCTTTTGAAATGTTACCTTTGATAATCCCATGTATCTGATAAAAATTCCAGTTATAAATATAATTTTGATGTAGTTGATAATATAGACAAGTAAATGTTATGATTTTCAGCAGCTGTAGCATCATTTAGAGACATTAGCAGATGTGATTTTATAGCCATATACATCTGATCATCCTTTCCCAACCTAAACACACACTGAAATCTCATTCATGTCTATTTCAGAAAGCAAAGTATCCGAACAAGAGCAGCCAGGAATGCAAATAAACTGGATGGGCTTGAAAGCATTGTCATGGACAATGTCCCAAGTTAAAGTCATTTTGCAAAATGTGAAAGTAACTGGCAAATATTCCAGATTCATACCCTTTGTAAGAATGATTTGTGCTGTTTCTCACTCTTGAGGTAAAGAGATCTGCTTAGTCTACCCTTGTTTTTTATTTTCACATTCTTCCAGACATCTGCACAGATAAATTATTCAGGTTAATAGAATTACATAGTTCACACTGTCAGCATCATCATTGTTCTTTGATACTAGGATATTCAACTCCTTTACTGAAGTAGCTATGTAAGACTCAGCTGACAAAGGTTCCTTTTCTAGAGCTTCCAAACAGAACTGTGCAAGGAGTAACTCTGTACAGATAGTTAAAGGATGCTTTTGCAGAAAGCTTTGTTTGCAATATAAAGTCATTCTGTATTTAAATACCTTAGGTCATGTTTGGTTTTTAGATTTTCACTTTAATTGTCCATATTTTCAAATCCTGTAGCACAATTTAAATCATGTGCACCATCTTTTTAAAATGACTGGGTGGAATGTTAAGTGGCAGCATACTAAAAAAGTAATTCAGCTGCGGAGCTGCTATCATTCTGATGGTTTGGGTTCAACCCTACATGAGAGTATTAATTAGCTTCAGTTCATGAAGCAAGCTCTCAATGACTGAATTTCTAGATTGATGCTGTCTTTTAGAGTAGTTTTCATTCCTCTGCTTAGCAGTATGTCCTGGTGCCTTGTGGTGTTGGCAGCTAGTGGAGTTGAACTTACACAGTAAGGTATAAATTGCTTCCCCCCCCCTCAAATTTATTTCATTGATAGGGAATTTTGAAAATTATAGATCCATTTTCTCCCATGAGCTTTGGATTTTTGTACACTAGTTAATGCCAGTCAAAAGAAATATCAGCATAATAAAATGCCTTCTGCTCTGTTCCTGTCATTACATCTGTAAATGTTCATGAATGTTTTCTGATTACTTCTGCAAAAGATGAAGTGTATTAAATCTTTCCTTCACTAGCATTAATTTAATAGAAAATATTACTGAATAGAATGAGAAGGAATGAATTTATTCTTCTGAATAGTGTTCTTGCAGACACAGCTTTAATGTACCTTTAAGCAGGGTAATAACCAAATACCATTAGTTTGGAGTACTATGGAGCCAATAACAGGTGATAAAGAGTTGGGATGAATTCTTAATATCTGGTTCTCTTAGAATTTGTTTTAAGCTGTTGATGGAGGATAGATGTAAGAAATAACCAGGTCCACCTTTGCAATCTTAAAAAATTCTCTGAAGTATTAGGTTGGTGCAAAAGGAATTGTGGAAAACACTTTTACAACCAGCAGGATGCAGAAAATGATTTCCAAGAGTTTGCTGAATCCCGAAGCACGGATTTTCGTGCTACAGGAATTAACAAATTTATTTCTCATTGGCAAAAATGTGTTGACTGTAACGGTTCCTGTTTTGATTAATAAAGATATATTTGAGCCTACTTATAATGGTTTAAAATTCACAGTACAAAACCGCAATTACTTTTGCACCAACCTAATACAAGCAAGGTGACAGAAATCAGAAAGCAAACAGAAGCAGTGTAGCCTCAAATGGTCATAAAAGGGGTAAGTCCATCCCAGGCAGCTGAAGAAGAATGTTAATTAGTTATCTGGCTTTATTCTGATCTGTCCTATATTGAAATGAAATCTTGGCTGTCCTGACAGTGCATTGCTGTGCTATGTGGTGTTTAGCTGGATTCTGTTACTATGTGAGGCAACAAGCATTTTCTTGTGCTCTTTACTCAGAGTAGGATCAGGCTTGAGTCCAGCATCAAAATATGTACTCAGATATTTGCATAATATTGTTTAGTAGAAAACCCCAAATCTCGTTTATTTTCTGATACTTTTTGTTTGTTTTAAGTCTCCTATTTTATCACACAAATCACTCATATGCCAGAGGACCTACTTTTCATGTAAATACTTTATACATATAATTTAAAAGTGAGCAAGCATGTATCATGCTGGTCTGGGAATCAAAATACTTGCCTTTCAGACCATGCTGCCTAATAACAATATTACTATTGCCACTAAAAAGAAAATAATTCAATTCAGTTTTATGTTCATTCAGAAAGCTCAGAGATATTTTTAAGGGCCATGTAAAATATACGTGATCTAATCTATGGAAAAGCTAGATTGCATTTCAAGCAACAGTCTTGGACCTGAAAGGCTGTGATTTAATACTTTTTCTGCTGTTCCTTTGAGAGCTTGAGGCAGAACACTTGGCATTTCTATGTCTCTGTTCCCCATCTAAAACTAGAAGTAATAAATTTTCCACCTGCAAGGATATTATGAGAAAACATACATTCAAATATTTTGAACCCCAAAGGAACAACTACACCTTTTACCCTTGCTGCTTAAGTAGTAGCAGCCAATAATGTGAACCCAGTAACCCAGCTGCACCAATAACTCCCACTTAACTGGGCCAAACTTGTGTCTGGCTAGCATGGCACTTGCCCAGGCTTGCCTGGATGACAGCAAGAGATACAGGTTTTACCATTTCCAATGGGGCCTTCCAGTAGCTGATCACCTCTTCTGTTAAAAGTGAGTGCCTTATTTCCTATTTGAAATTGTTCTTGTTATGCTTTAATACGCTAAAGAGCCTGCTACTGCCTAGATTTTCTCCACATGAAAGTACTTGTGTGCTATTACAGAGTCATCTTTTAATCTAATTTTTTATATACTAAGCTGATTGAGCCCTTTAATTGCAAGGTATTTTCTGAAGTCCTTGAATATGTTTGTGGCTCTTTTCTTTACCCTAATTTCTTAACATTATAAGATGTACAACAGAACAATTTGCGATATACCAGTATTAGTCTTGTCCCTCCCGTGTACAAAGGAACAATTATCTCTTTTGCTGCATTTTTTTACTGAGTGCCTGTGATGAGATGTTTGGCTAGTAAAGCCTCATTTTCTTCTTCAGTGTCACTAATTTTCAAGGCCCAGCCTTATGCTCTGAGTTTGGTGTGCCTTCCATGCCCAGAAAGATGCAGCTTCTCAGTTGCATGTGTTCAGATGGTTTTTGTTTGAGTGACTGCTCTGTGACATTGCCCACTTGTTAAAGTTTTTTAAAACCTTAAGACCGCTTTTGGTGGTACGGGCTGTATAAGAGTTTAGAATAAGATTTTGTACCTTTTATCTTGGTTGAAATTGGTTGGCAAATTAAGCAATATTTGCTGAGTAGTAGAGAGGCAGAAAAGGGAGCCATTAGACAGACAGACATCAAAATTGCATGTCTTATTTCTTTCTCATTACAACCAGTTATAACAAATGCAACTCTAAGAATTGAGATAGTCTTACTTGGCTCCCCAGAAAAGGGGACAAACAATTTCATATTCCTATATAAGACAAGATATATTTGGCACGCAAAACTGAGGAGATTTCTAGTTTCTTCACTAACCATGTGGGAAAAATCTCCCCAATTTAGGGAAGACTCCCCTGTGGAGGCATTTGGTGTCTCTCTTGAACAAAGTTCTCAAGATATGGACTGACCTTGAGCATATGTCTAACCACCTTGAAACAAAATCACATCTTACATGCTTTCAACTAAGCATAAGCACAAATGCTCTGCTGAACTGGAGTCTGGCGTAGCAACATTGTTAATATAATATTTATTATATATATATGTATATATTTGCATCCATCCCCAAAAAGGTGTCTCCTCACTTAAAGACTTCATTATTGATGGCTATCTACATATGTAGCAGTAAGACAATCAGCATGTAGTAAGGCACTGGCTATTTCATTATAAACAAGCCAGACAATTTGAAGTGAATTATTTTTTTTCCTTTAAAGTTCAGTGTTCAATATTTGCAATATATCATTCTGCACTGACATTGACTAACTGAGCTGAATTCTACTGTCCTCATTTTGGCAAAACTCCAGCTAATTTCATTGTCTGGACTCTGAAGGTCTGTTTCTGCAGAACGCTGAGCAGATACAGATCTTCTGGTTTCACTAAAAGCTCTTTCAGCTCAGCACCTCCCAGCATCAGGCCATTTTTAAAGTGTTCCAGGCTCCTTTAGGAATGCACAATGTTATAAAGGATGATGTACTTGCTGTAATATACACAGGGTGGCCAGTATTTGTGATTATGCTTGATGTCTTGTACTATAGATAGATCTTTGTAGTGACAACCACAGTTGCTATTACATGATAAAATAGTTGATATACATTCCTGTCAGATAAATTGTACTTGGGCATGTTTGTATTACACAAGGTCCAGTTCAGTCAAATCTAGCTGCTCTCTACACTATTTATATATTAAAGGAACTTCTGTGTTGACCAGTATCACAGCGTACATTTATTTGTTTCATCCTCAGACCTTTGATATTACATTCAAAGTTGTCCAACTGTGCCTCTTAACTATCTTCCTCTTGCCAGTATGGTAAGGAATCTAAAAAGAGTCATCTTAAATGGCTAGCTCTGCATTGGTATGCGTTCTGCATAGCACTCTGAATTGCCTTAGCAGCACACAAACTCAGAAAATTGCATGGATATTTTACTAATATTAATGAGCGAATTGTGGGCATTCTTCAATCTAAACATTTTTATCTAAATGTAGTGTAATTGTAATGTATAATTAATGAGTGTGATGTGTTGCAGGTTGATTAGGTGCCCGTGACCTTTGGAATTCAAAGTTTGTCTTTCATTTTTGTAACCTTGATCAGTTCCTGGAAACATGAGAATAAATACGTTGTGCTTGTTACAGTAAGAGGGAGTTGCAGACATCAGCTTTTGGGAGATCTAATGCGGATAGGTTTCTGCAAATTTCCTGTGTGCATCCACGCCACAACTACTGTGTGTTAATTTGGGCTTGTGCATGCTTCCTTGTCTTTGCTCATGAAGTCCCTCTTAATTCAGTTTTTTTATTTCTGTGAGGGTTTTTGCAGCCTCAGACAGCAGCAGGAGGAAATATGTTGCTTTTGTGCAGAGAACCCTTGCCTCAAACAAGGGCACAGGCCGTTGCATGGGACAGGAGGTGAAATGTTCAAGGCAGTGATGCTGGGGAATAGTCAGCAGTACCCTGGAGACCAGGACTTCTGTTTCACAGAACAGCTTCATGTCTGCTCTCTCTCCTGCCTATTTGCCTATATTTAGGAAATAAAATGTTCAGATCTGTGTATTCATTATTTGGCCAAAAAAAAAAAAAAAATGTAAAAGCTCCCCCCAAACCCACATTTTTTGCTTAACAGAAACTACAAGCCCACTGAAAACCAGGCCTTTATTATTAAAGTGTATAAGTGCGATCTTATCTGTGTACCTTAAGGCGAGTGTGACTGTAAATTGTCTTTCATATTCAGAATTACTGTACCAGAGAAGTGGTCTCTAGACAAAAATCAAGATAGTCCAGTAGTTTAATAGCTGAATAATACAGATCAGCCTTCAGGACCCAACCTTGAGCCTGACATCAGTCTTCTGTGCATGAGCTTCAAAGGAAACCATATTTAGTTCTCTAGGACAGTAAAAAGATTGTTTGAAGTCAGTAAAAGCACATGTGTGAGTATTGGCAGGCTCAGGGCTTTTATCCTCAATGAATATAAATGTCTTACCATTTTAGAAGTCATTATTGTTTAGAAATAATAGTTGCAAATATTTGAAGCAGATAGACTTTGAAATATACTGCTTTGAGTGGTTCATTATAGTAAACAACTTTTGTTTGTTTCTATGTATTCTGAAAGGATATTAATGTATCTTTTAAAGAGTTTAAGCTTTTTTGTCCTTTCTTGCTTTTGAAAGGAGAAAAAGTATGTTTCCATGTCAACTAACACATTTGTTCACATATATTAGGGCCATCGTGTAACTGAGTTTTTTTTTCACTATAAGTTATGTTTTGTTGAAGGTCAAGAAGACTCCTGTTGAATAGACTTGACTGGTTAGAGCTTTAAAATGCAAATCATCGGTTCCCTCTCATTCAAATGCATTCAGTAACGTGTAAGTAGACATTCCTCGAAGATTATTCTTTTTGTAGCTGCAGCATTAATGAAATGGACGCCCAATTTTATTCCATGGAAATGCAGAATTTCTTGGACAATTAAGTGAACATGCATGAGGGGTTGGACTTGCTGCTGCAGAATGGATAACCTGACTGAGGTAAGAAAGCCTCAGCTTGGCCAGTTTAGGCCAGCCAGTCCTTGGTAGAGTGTCTTGTAAGTGGTCACCATGGTGACTTCCTGCCTGGTAGGTAACTGTCTGCAAAGTGTCAGGAGAAGAGATGAAGGCCTAGGGACAATTTGCCTCTGCTGCACACAGTACTGCACCTTCCAGTCCATTGCCTGCTCTGCTGCTTTGACTGTCATGGATTTGCATTCTTTGTTACTTTACCAGCTATGCATGTTTAATTTATGCTTTTGGTCTTCATAGGGCAAGCTGGGTGGAAGTACAGTCAAATTTTTATTTTCACTTTCTCTGTTCCTGAAGAAATTCAGGTGATGTTTCTCTCTCTCAAAAGAAAAAAAAAAAAATCACTGAAATTGTTGACCAGCTGAGATTATAAACGTACCATGTCATTTATTTTATTACTTTTCCTGAGCAGCTAAGCTGCCTTTAAGGCAGTTCTTATAAATCTCCTGCTAATCAGGAGTACTCAAACCTGTGAAAAGTATGTCACTTTTTTTTTTTTTTTTTCAGTTAACAGTATTTCCTCTTAACCATTTAATTATATCTAAAGGCAGGAAAGAAGCAGGAGGGTCCTTGTAATGGTGATGACATGGTGCAGGCCCCATATGATGGACTTTCTGTTAGGAATCACAGTTCCTGTTTAATGTCTCAGTGTAAACTAAGAAGTAAACTTACTTAAATAATTTCTTCTCCCTGCATGACTTGGGAGGTGGAGTAGACCCAGAACATATCAACCTGTATATTTCAACTTGCACTTACGAGTGAATAAACTTGAATTGTTGTAACACAAATTCAGTCATTATAATACCACTCTTTTTATTGTAAGAGCCAAAGTAATTAATCTGTATATTTACGATCCTTGTCTATGATTAGTTTTCTGTATCAGGATGTGGTGAGTCTATGCGGTTATGACTATATTTTATTTACTAATATTTTCCTACACAGGGCTGAACACTTCCTGCTGAAGAAGCTGAATGAACAAATCCATGAAGATATCTTTCATTTTCCCTGACAGTGAATGATGTTTCCATATATAAACATCATAATAGAGTCATTACATATGCACTCACATTATCATAGCTGCTGTGTGCTCAGTGTTATTCAAAACAAGGCAGGAAGCCAATTCTTCCTAGTTCCCATTTTGATTTAAATTGTATTTGTAATAAAGGGATTTTCATTCAACCTAAATGCAGTTTCATCCTAGTCCAACAAACCTTCTCACTTCTTTTTTTATTATTATTATTTTTCCTTTATTCTAGGTCACTCAGTCCTGATACAAGTGAAATTCTCCTCTGGTGGTGATAACAGCAGTGCTACTCAATGAACTATAACAAGGGCTCTAAATGCATCTCCTGTAGCATACCACAGTGATTTGCAAAAGTGGGAATAAATCAAAGCAGTGAAAAGATGCCATGTTGAGCCAGAAGCTAAATGTTACATCTTGTTGCATGAGGCTAGGGGGAGAACAGATCCTGTTTTTCTGGCAGCACAATATCTTTGTGCTTGTTACCTCCCATCCAACCCCATTAAAACAATCATTCAGAATCTGCAGGAAATTGTCACCTCTTTCTTTCATGCAATGGCAGCTGGTATTGGTGCCTACACACATTTCTCATTTCCTTCAAGATTTTCAACACACATTAAAAAAGAAGCTTAATTTATATTAAAAAATGTGTCAGCTTACCCTGAGGCTCAGCACGGGCACCAGGGAAAAAAATAAAAGATAAATGCCTCTAGGTGAACTGGCAGAGGCTCTAATTCTCTACTCACTTGACTGCTACACAGTATGCACCACATTAATCATTTCACATAGGCAGGCATTTAAAAAAAAAAACTTCAACAATTTTAAAACAAAGATGCATTGCCCTGAACTTAATAATAATATAACTGTATCTTGTAGAACAATCTCAGTTCACACAAACTGTATCCCCTAATAGAAAATACATAAAATAACATTGGAGTCTTCTGTGGCATAATTTTTAT
This sequence comes from Patagioenas fasciata, assembly GCF_037038585.1. Taxonomy (NCBI): domain Eukaryota; kingdom Metazoa; phylum Chordata; class Aves; order Columbiformes; family Columbidae; genus Patagioenas; species Patagioenas fasciata. The sequence goes on from NC_092522.1 coordinate 60,748,395, forward strand.
TATTCTGTTTCTTTTGTCTATATAGTTATGTCCTCTCTAGTGGACATTTTTGTGTTTGTGTAGAAGTATACATATGTAATGTTGTCAGTTGTTTTATTCAAGTGCTGACAGATATAGGATGTTTTTGGACTCCCATTTTCATTGTGTGACTTGATAAATGCAGTATGTGATCCAAGTGAGCTCTGTTACACCGCAGTCCAACTGGAATATAGTTTATCTTTCTAGGCTGGGGTATAGGGAAATATTTTTCTCACTTTTCTATTTTACATGAATGTTACAACAATCCCATATTTTTTATTTTGTTTTTCCCCTATTCCGACAGCATTCTTCTGAAGAAAGTGGCAGCTCATGGCTTGGATGGGCATACTGGGTAAAGAACTAGCTGGATGACCAGGCCCAAAGAGTTGTGAGGCAAATAGCAAGATCACAGCCCTGGACTTCAGGAGACCAGATTTTGGCTTGTTGAAGGAACTGCTTGGAAGGACCTCATGCAATATGGTCCTAGAGAAGAGTCCAGTCAAACATGATGATTTTCAAGAATCACCTCCTCCAAGCTCAATCATCCATCTTGCTGTGGAGTAGATCAAGCAAAGGTGATAGGAGGACTGCATGCATGAAAAAGTTCCTCCTGACAAAACTCAAGCACAAAAAGGAGGTTGTACAAGAGGTGACGAAAGGGACAGGTAGCCCAGGGGGAGTATAGAGACACTGAGTGTGCAGGAATGGGGCTAGGGAAGCCAAAGGTCATCAGGAGTTGAATTTGGTGAGAGAAGTGAAGGGCATCAAGAAGGGCTGCTGTGCATGCATAAGTCGCAAAAGGATGAGTAGCACAACATTGACCCACTGCTGAATAGGTGGGAGACCTGATACGCAAGGCCATGGAGAAGGCTGAGGTATTCAATGCCTTTCTCACCTTGGTCTTTACAGGTAAGGCTGACCTTCAAAGATCCCAGGCCCATGAGGCAAGTGGGAAAATCTGGAGTAACTAAGACTTACCCTCAGTGAAAGAGCATCAGGTTAGGGAGCATTTAAAGCAAGCCATGGGAACTGATGGGACGCACCGAAGAGCGCTGAGGGAGCTGGCCATTCTTCAATATCTTCAAAAGGTCATGGTGTTCCTGAGGACTGGAAGAATGTAAATGTCACTCCTGTTTTCGCAGAATCAGCTCTGAGCAGGGGGTTTGGAGTAGATGATCTCCAGGGATACCTTCCCACCTCAATCACTCCATGATATCTGTGATTCTGTATCTTTTAAAGCCCATTCTTCCATGCCCAATTTAAAAGACACATGAAACTTTTTTCCACAGTTTCTGTTGCCTGTCTCAGGAGATCTGTTTGCTGAGTGCAAAAATTTCTGGAGTCTGCTTAAAGTATTAACCCTTAGAACATATTAACTTGTGGCGTGCACAGCCACCACCACTGCAGAAATGGCAAGTTTAAATTACGCATAGTTTGGCAGGGCAAAAGGATTTTGTTGAACAGGTGTGTTTAAACAGTATTGCTACAGCACAAAAACTGATGTGAATGTGGATGCTGTAAGAAGTGCAAAATTAGAACACCAGGAAGGAAAATACCTTCAATGGCTGGGCATGATTTAAACAGTAGGAACACGAGTATTGCCTGTGGTAGTAGTTTGATCATAGACAACAGTGAAGTACAGTTCTAAATGTTCATTTTTCTCATGCCTTTTTCTTCAAAGTTTAGTGGTTTGTGCTTGCTTTCACATAGGTGTGGTTGGATTCACAGCACGGTCAAGTAAGAAATGGAATATCGACCATTCAGTTCTTCAAAGGAAAGGCTAAGGATGGGGTCCATATCTTTAGTTGGCAAAGGATGGTATTTTTCCACTGAAGTCAGCACACTTCAACTTACAACTCCTAATATCTGACATGAATGTTACAGAATGAGTTGAGGAAAGGAGAAGGTGAGGAAAAAAATACGCAGTTTGGTAGCACCTATTATGTAGTTGAAAAGTACAGCTTAGAAACTTTCTTTGTTGTAGTGAAACTGAACTCCTCTTGGATCAACTGATGAATACGAGTTGCACATCTTTCGAATGATCTTAGAGAGAGTCTTGGGTCCACAGAAGAATACTCCAATACTGTTGCTGTAATCGCAATAACAACAAAAACATGAGAGTAGCAGAGTAAATGGATGAACTGTACCTTTTGGCTGCCTCCAGCCTTGTCTGCATCTTTTGAAATGGCTTTTTTAGAAGTACATTTGAAAAAATTTGTGTGCTGTCACAAAGTATTACAGTATAATTATTTTAATACTTTAATGTTTATTATGTGTTATTGCATTATTTATTTGGCTTGCAATATTAGAGGTCACAAATGATTTTAAGTGGTAGTTCTTTGATTTTGATCTTCACAGGGTTTTTTTTTAATCATAGAAACAAACATGCAGCTTGGGTTGAAAATATTCAATGCTTTTTCTCCAGCTGAAGTTATTTGTTTTTTTCTAAAAAATGCACAACCCCCTCAGTTATTTCTGATTTTTCTTCCTTTTTTTTTTTTCCATTTTAACACTTTTCTGCCTATTGGACATTTTTTAAAGGGCTGATTTAATAACAAAATTTGTAAATAGATAGTTCTTATTTTTATAAGAATAAAAACATGACCGATGTAACAAAGAATTGTGTTCATAACGGCACAAATCTGTTACAAGGAACTGGAAACCTGGTTCCTTCCTGCAAAGTGCCTTAAAGGGTTTGCTTCTATAATAAGTATACAGCACATATTCCTTTAAAACGTATATGTACACACAGATACACATGCTGTGCTACTGGGGAAAGCTAAATCTACGTAAATGAATTGCAAGTGACAAGTGACAGCATGAGTTCCAAAACGTTTGCTTCTCTAAAGGAGGGGCTGTAGATATGATTTGGGTGTCCAAGACAGAGTCCCCGTAAGTCATACCCATATTGCTCCAGAGCTTGGTTGCACTAGGTTTAACCTGGAGTGGTATATTTCTGCTAAGCTGCTGAAAGACACAGTTGCCAGCAAGGGAAACTCCATGGACCTAGGTGTAGGGACCCAATATTTATTCATTTTGTAAAAGTTGATTGTTCCATCACACAACAGAAACTCTTGAGTTTCTTTGCCTCTTGAACCTTCTGTAACGCAGAGCAAGAAAAGGTAGGGTACTTTTTTTCTCATAGGGAATCCTTATTTTGTGCAAGGTGTTCTTTAAAAGGTTCAACATTGACCATAACATGACCCTCTAGGTTCAGAAGCAAATGCAGAGTTTTCTATTGCTTTAGCACTGGCTTTCTAAGAAATACCACAAGATCCAGTACAGAAAGTTAGTGCTCATCTCCCTCCCTGATTTTTCTCAGTTATACTTGGGAAAAGTAACAAAAAGTAATGCTTCAACTATAAGAGCTCTGATTATGCTGTAGGATCCCTATAAAAGGTCTTTCAAAAATCACATTTTCTACTCTTGCCCTTTTTCTCTTTTTAATCTTTCATATATCCTGATTGTATTTATTTTGACCTCCATCGAGTGGCTTCTCTATTACAGTTATTTTTGCAATTTTATGGTATTCTTGTAGCTTACTGCATTCTCTTTGATCTCCTTCCTTTCAGCATTTTCTTGAGTCTTTTTCATCTTTAAAAAAAGTTTTCTTCTTTTTGTATCTTTGTCTCCCAAGTGCAAGCCTTTATTTTGCATTAGCAGGTAAATGTTTGGAAATCATAAAGAGTCACAAAGATTCTGGACTTTTCTACTGCTGAACACAAAATATTTCAAATTCTTGCTTCAAAGGCTTTCAGGAACAAAGAAGCTTTTCTTAGACCGCTAGCAAATCCACCAAGTTCACATGAACTGTCTTTGCCAGCAGAGATGAACTAATAACAGCACAGCATAGGCTTGCAAGAGTAGCCAAATATGTTAGGGAACAAACATATCCTTGACATCATAAGAAAAAAATCACAGTTTATCTCTTTAATAACCATCTTCAAGGGAAATTAATGCTACTTTGTCCTTTGTGCAGAACAGTAATTGGATTGTGTGTTTCAATTATATCTGGACAAAGGCCAGGATATTGAAATACTTCTAAATATTAGATTTTCTTGTTCAAAAATTAGATTTTATTGGCATTCTCTTTCCGAGATTTCTTCATTAAAAGCTTCATTAAACATAAATCTTCTTTCCACACAGAAAAAAATCCCCTAAATTATTTTAAAAGGGTCATTTAGAAAGATTTGCCCTCACCTTCTCCCACTGTTTATTCTGAGAGTTACCTCAAGCCAATCTGCCTTACCTAGGATGGTTTTCAGCTAGTTTCTTGAACTCATTGTCCCAGTTTGGCCTCCCATAGCAGGTCTTCTGTCTCAAACCAGTAATTACATCTATCTTGTCATCATAATGCAGGGCTATGTGAGTAGCCTAAAGACAACGTTACAAGATAATAATTTTAGAGTCAACAACATGTATTCCAAGTAAGACAAAAAAGCAATAATGCTGCTTCACTGTGAAAGATGAAAGTATTAATGAGGGAAAGGAAACTGTAATTGGAGAGGAGAGAGGAGAGGAGAGGAGAGGAGAGGAGAGGAGAGGAGAGGAGAGGAGAGGAGAGGAGAGGAGAGGAGAGGAGAGGAGAGGAGAGGAGAGGAGAGGAGAGGAGAGGAGAGGAGAGGAGAGGAGGAATACTCAAGAGTTCATAATATTACTGAAAGTTTGAAAAAGCTCTTCTAAAAGTGTCAAAGACCTCAAAGGAGTTCAGTTTCTTGAGATGAAATGTTTGAAATTAGATGGGATTAAAATTCTGTCTTTACTAGCCTGGGCCTAAGTGCCTCAGTCACTTTTAGGGGCAGTCTTAGATTCTTAAACCTCTTATCAGCCTTTGAATATCTCACTCTACCCTTCCTTCACTGCAGATCCCAAAATGACAGTCACCATTTTAAAGCTAAGTTGGAGTTTAGGAAGGGGAGTGAAATGTACTGTAACAGAGTTTGACAATAGATATTAGAAATGACATGTATCTTAAGTAAGTCCAGAGCATTCTGCTGCTGATGGAAAAGACAACGGATGTACCAGCTCGGCAGGGGTAAAACCCTGAATGTCTTGACTCTCCTTCTCAGGTGGAGGTAGATGCATAAAGTGGATCAGCTCAGGTAAAGCACTGTACTAAGTGAGCTGCACAACTCCCAGTGCCAGTAAAATAAATCCTGACTTCATGGGCATTTACTGTCTCTAAGCTCCTATGCTACACCCCTTATGATACTGTGTGAGTACTTCCCAGATACATTTAAAAACAAAACCACTGTCTCTCCTAATTGTGCTGCTATTGTGTAGGAGTAATGTGCTTGCTTTCACTACAGACTATCATCATTACTATCACTGTCAAGAAACTACCACAGGAAAGCTAAGTTTAAAAATGGGCTTTGCATTTAGTTCACACCCTAGCATGAACTAGGCATCATTATAATCTCTTGCAGAAGTGGTTGCTGAAATTTAGATCCATATCCTGGAATATTGTATATTTCTCCTGCTAATGAGTCTTCTGTGTTGCTTAACAACTCAGTTACTCTGGTCAAGCACAGTTGTCACAAGAGGTCATGTTTCTAAAAGACTCTTCTTGTTAATTTTGGCCAGTGTCATGGAGGACTTGGAATAGTCTAAGAAATAACTTGAAGTGTTTGATGGGAATGGGAGGTGGGGAACTGCAAAATCTTTTAATTGTTTACAGCAAAATTGTGCCACTGAGCAGATGGGCTTTTTCTGTTCATATTAAGTGGAACTTTTCCAGGATTTTTGGTGTTAGCCATTGTTATAGCTCACAGCATTAAAGTTGCCTACGAATTTCAGGGGCATTGCAAGGAGCAGTAGGCTGAAACATGATTTCTTGTTGAAGCAAAGTCAGAAACTTGCCATTATCTGTTTGACCACCTGATGACAACATGGAACCTACAAAGAGCTCAGAGCATTGAAGAAACTTTATGTCAGTAATGGAAGGTGCACTAGAAGATGTAAATTGCCCATCCAGCTTGGGTTCAGTTTCACCTGACTACTGATCATCTCTATGGTGAGACAGGGAGAGAATGGGGAGAATGTTGGTTATGTTGTTTGCTAAGGGAGAAGTAAAGCAAAGCATCATTCAGATATTAATGTTGCTGAAGCTCAAATTTTGAGGAGTGATGAATGGGAGTTCATCTAAATACAAGTAAGACCTATAAGATGAGGGAGCTTTGTGGATTTTTAAAGAATGTGGAGCTATTACCTAGCATGCTTCCCTGGGCTTGGCCAGAGTAGGAGAAGCAGCCACTGAAAAGCATTCCTCTTCCCCCACAGCCCTTTAGAGGTGGAATTCTGGGGCGCTTCAGGAGCAGGAACAGTACCAGTGTAGGCTGGGAGGCAACACAGCTCCAGCGATGCTCCTGTGTCACCAGCAGCACAGAATAGGCAGTGCTGACAGGAGATGGAACGATGGGGCTTGAAGAGAAGAAGGAGGCACTTCAGAAAAGTGCAGGGCACATGAATTAAGAAAGTCAGGCATCCCAGCAAGAATAGTTGTCTCCCTACGTGACTCCTGGCCCGATGTTTGCCCAAGAGGGAAGTGGGATAATGGCAGTTGAGAGACGAGGGCAGCCTAGTGTTTTGTGAGGTTCCTCAATGGCTTCTTAGAAAACAGTTTTTAGGTAATACCCTGTGATATTGTTAATGCACAGTGGTGGTTTCTGTAACTGCCATATACCTCATGATGGGAGTAGATTTTTCTGAATACAGCTTTACACTCATACCTAATTAATTGACAGAAGCCCTAAGGAAAGCAGGAAGAAACGGTGGGGTTTTTCTGGCAGCAGAGGTAAGAAGGGAAAAACTGTATGAAATCTATTTTTTAAATCTCTACCAGAAAGTCCTTCATTTAACAGAGACAGCAGGAAATGAAACAGTAGAGCAAAGACTTTCCTGTGATAGGCAGGTGCCTAACTCTGATCTCAGTGTCATCTAAGTGATCCATTAAAAATAAGAGGGAGACAAAATCACCTCCATCTGGGTCTAGGTAGACTAAAGAAATTGAATAAAATTGACCCAGTCAATTAAGTGCCTCGAGTTGGGATGAACTGAATACATTATAAGAGAGCAAATTTGAAGTCAACCAGAGAAAATATATTTTCAAACAATGTGAATTAGTCCTTTGAGTTGGTTGCCAAAATGTCCTAAGCCCAGCAGAGCTCAAAAGTGTACTGGATGTACATGTGAACAACAAAAATTCTACAAAGTAATAAGAGTAAAAACCACATTTTTATACAATCTTCCATGTTTCAGTGCAAAAATGCCAGAATCTGTTGAAAGACTATTCCAAAGATGTGGACAAAATGCCCCTTCACAAGCTCCTGAAAGGCTTCCTGCACTTTTCTGCAAAACACCTGGTAATCAGCGCAGCCCAAGGCAAGATATAGGGCTGGAAGGATCACTGGCTTGATTTCTCCATTCCTGTTTTCCTAAATCCGAGATGGAAACAGACAGCTTGGTGTCTCTTTATTTACAGTTCTTTGTCTCTCTGCTTCATCCATCATTTATTCAGCTGTTCCCGTTCCATATGTTACCATACTGGAAAAGCAAGGTACATTAACTCAGACTCATAAGAGTTTCATTATTACCTGACTTTCATCCCAACCAGTAAGAAATATATGATAACTTAGAAAATAATTTTTCCCTTTTTCAGCCATTTTTGTTTCCAAATGGAACAGAAGATCAGCAAACCACTCAAATGCTGATGGGTCTCGACAAATCCAGTAAAAATAAACCTGTCAGATAAAAGTAAAGAGATTTAACAAACAACAAACTTTCAATAAAACTTCCCAATCATTGGCTCAAGTCATTAAGTACATAGCATATGACTGTTCTCCGCTGTAAATTTAAACATAATTAGACACCATTTTGATCATGTAGAGTTTTGATATTTTAAAAATTTCATTTTCATCTTAAAGACTGAGTGAATATGTTAATATGTTAGTGAGGATAGGCAATGTACAAGTCTCCCATCTCCCCCTGCCACAGCATCTCTAACTTATAATACCTAGCCCTGCATTTGTTGCAAATAACTTGATTATTCCTTGAATTTTTTTATTTATTTTCAGTCATATTAAAAAGGGAATTTCAGTTTCATTACTCACTGAAGCAATGAATTTCTGTTTCTCAAAACCATATGCCATAGGTTAACAGTTGATGTGGTCAAAAGATAGTTACATTTTTTAAGGCAGGTACCCTACCTACAAGCTGCAGAATGCTGTCCCATCATTGGTTTTCCATTGATTGAAAACATCCTCTTTATGAAAAATTTACACATTTTTTCTCATCCAGATTCCTCTAGCTTCATCTCCTATGTGCCACATCTCATTTTAGTGTATTGGATTGGAGAGCCTGTTAAGAAAGTTTTGTTCCCAGGTAGAAATTAGAGGCTGGGATCAACTCATGCTATAATCTTCTCTATGGTAAACCAAACACTCCTGGGATCTGTCACTGAGAGTCTAATTTGCCATTGTTTAATCATTCCTATCACTTATTTCTACTTATTCCTCTACAGCAGTCAGTCATATACAGAGCAGAGTTTGTTTAATTTAAAAAAGGAACAGTATGGAGGACAATGTAAAAGTTTAGAACAAAGGGATGGCTGGAACTTCTATTATTGTGACTGTGATTTTTATTTTGTTGCAAAATCCCTTGATTTTCTCCAACCTATATCTCTTTGTGCTCACCAACCCCTCTGTTTTGTTGTACCTCAATATCAAAAGTAATCTCAAAGGTCTGTCCCCAAGGAAATAAATGTGGGAGTTCTGATGATTTGGAAATTGTAGCCCTTTTTCATAGTGAAAAATCAGAGAAGAAACTAGAAAGCCATAAAGAGATTCCCAAAGATTTAATATACTAGGTTGTCAGGCTTCTGGTAAGGTGGTGTGAAAAAAAGATGTGGTAACACCATGCTTCACTGGAGATTTGGTGAAAGAAACTAACAGTAATTTGAGATGCTTCCTAGATCTGAGTGTACCGTAAGGGACCATCTGCAGTTTTTGTAAGAAATATAAATGAAGTATCATCCCAGGAAACAGAGAGAAAGCATTCAGGGTTAAGTAGGGTAATTTTACAGCCCAGGAATAGGAATGTCTGCAGAACTTTAGTACCAACCATCTTGGCTGTTTGCTTTTTTCCTTTCTATTTCAGTGTTTTGCCTTACATACAACCTCATTTCTTTACAGGGGGTTGCTGCAGATTTACAATGGCATAGATTATGAGGAAAATGCAAGTTCACTGACTTCATAGCGTTTCATTTTTGTGACCAACAACAGCATTATTTTAAATTACTGAAACTAGGTAAGATTTATAGCTTTAACCTTTATGTGGCTTTTTGTGTCTGAATCCTGAACTCCTCTCTTGTTCATCATCCTCAGCACCTCAAAAATCAGGCCACTGAGTGCTGTCAGTCTGTATCACACTGTGGCTGTTGATTTGTAGTGAGAAATTTCTTCCCCCAGCCTCGACTTGATCACCTTATTTCTCAGGTCTTTTCAGCAGTTCATTTTGTGGAAATGTATATTTAGTACACATGCATGGAGAGGAGATGTGCTTCTAAATGAATAATGAATTGTGCATGGAGTAGCACCTGGGAGTGTGGGGCAGGACTGGGAGCCATGCACATTCAGGGAAGGAGGAAGAAAATCCAGCTGAAGAGCTGAGACAACGTGGTCTTGAATATGGAGGACCATTTTCCAGAATATCAGGCTATGGAGCTTGAAGCAGTGCTTTTAGCTGGTTGCAGACCTAGCTGTCACAGTAACAGCCAGTCCAACTGAATTAGGTCAAGCTACCTCTGGCAGAGTCCTCTTGAGAATGGATGTAGCTTTCTGAAGCCACAGAAATTTCTTAAACTCATCCCCGGTGCAGTTCCGCTGAAGCAGTATCTGTTGCACTGCCTCTAATTTTTGCCTGTTTGAGGTGGAGAGCATTTGGTAATGAAGAAAGGCTGTCATTATAAGAAGTATTTTTGGTCATGATTATAATCTTAGTAAGGACATAGTGAAGAAGGATGGCCTGTGGGTAAAAGGTCTCCTTTTCCTCTCGATCAAAGAGGACTTCTAGTATAATACATTAAAATAAATGCTGTTTACAAAAGAGCCTTCCTTTCATTACACTGACTGCCCATAATATAGCACAACATATTACATGTATAATTAAATACAATAAATGCACAATAAAATTAATCCTTATTAAAACTGTAGAATAAAGCCAGCTTCAGTGCATTTCTATAATTAAACAATTATTCTGAATCCTATATTTTTTCCTTGTAAGCCTCATACTATTAACTGACTGCAATTATTGAGGACCCTTAAAAATCTGTTTTAGATTTCTGTTTCATTAGTCTCCACCCACCCTACCCCCATCAACTACATTCATCAGCTTGATGGCTTGCCCAAGTAAACTGTCTTAAATTTTCCAAGTGCTCTTTTTGCAAATTGAGTTAGATGCATTATTGCTATTAATCAGATCTGTAATGCGGGGGGTTGAGTAGTCACTTATTTCTGTGATACTCCGCTCCCTTGCAATGCATCCGTATTTATAATTCAGTTTCCCACATCCTGAATTTTGTACAATAGACAAGAGCAAGGACTCCAATACTTCTTTCCTGTAAGGTGAAAGAACACACTTTGGAAATCAGCTTCCATCATGCTGAAAGTTGTTAATAGTTACCTGTTGATGACCATCCCTCTGTTTCAAACTGCTTCCTGAAGACAGAGGTGGAGCTGCGGCTCTGAGCAAAGCCAGCTTTTCACCAAGGGGGCTGTTGTGGTTTAACCCCAACTGGCAACTAAGCACCATGCAGCCGTTACCTCATTTTGCGCCCCCCACCCTCCATGGGATCGGGCAGAGAATCATAACAGTAAAAGTGAGAAAAGTCATGGGCTGAGAGAAAGACAGTTTAATATTAGCATATGACCATAAATATGAGCAGAACAAAACAAATGACTCAATCACTACTTCCCATGGGCAGGCACGTGTTCAGCCATGGCCAAGAAAACTGGGCTCTGTGATGCGTAATGGTTACTTGGGAAGAAAAGACATCATAACTTTGAACACTACCACACTTCCTTCTTCTTCCCCCAGCTTTATGTGCTGAGCATGACATGATATAGTGTGGAATATCCCTTTGACCAGTTAGGGTCAGCTGTCCTGGCTATGTCTCCTCTCAAGTTCTTGTCCACTGCCAGCCTTCTCACTGCCAGGATAATGAGAAGATGAAAAGTCCTTGACTTGGTGTAAACCCTGCTTAGCAACAACTAAACTATCAGTGTGTTATCAACATTATTCTCATACTGAGTCCAAAACACAGTACGATATCAGCTACTAGAAGAAAATTAACTCTATCCCAGCCGAGAGGGGTATAAACGGTGGTGAAGCAGTGATGCCCAGGAAGGCACCTTCATCCCTGGCTCTTGCTGCTCCCTCTTAGACATGACTACTCCCTGCAAAACCTAGTCTTTCCTGCTCCTGAATATACCACACGGGCTGTAGCTTACCAAAAAAGATAGAGATCTTCCTCAGCCCAATTAATTGATTCAAAGGGCCACTACAGGGAAGGGGCAGCAGTGCTTGCAGCCTGGGGCATACAGGAGATGGGGCATCATCAGCCTGCACAAGGCTCCCATTTAGAGCTAGAGTGACAGCAAGCATCAGTTTGTATGAATGCAGGACAAGGTTTGAATTTATACCCCTAAATTTGAAGCAGGGGCCTAGACTGTTCTCAAACACAGCTCAGAAAGACAGTTACGTTTGATCGCAAAAAGAGCCCAGGTTTTTACATCTTCGGGAGGAGGTGTTTTGCAGACAAGTCTATGGGCTGGGGTAGAGCTCGAAGCAGAGGGTTACCTCAGGCAGGGAAAGTTGGTCTCAAAGCAAATGGAAGAGGATGTTATTGTTTTTCTCACTGCATGTAGCTGAATTTATTGCCAAACTTGCTGTGGCTGTCAAAGCTCTACATGGGTTCAAAAAGCAATTATACAAACCAATGGAAGAAAAATCTACTAACAGATACAAAACACAGAGATGCGGCTCTTGTATCAAGACGCTACTGAACTGCAAGTTGCTCAAAGGCAAGAAGGTGTCCACTGAAGAAGTATTGCTGTATGATTTTCTGGACTGTATACATTTCCCTAGGTGTTCATGAACAGCCACTCTCAGAGACAGCATATTAGGCTAGATGGATGTTTGGTGAGACCCAGCAGGAGCTTTCTTATGTCCTTATGTAGGGTGAAAGAGAAAGTGTATATTTGCTAATATTATAATCTGATGAATTAGTACAATTTTATCAATTTCAGCAGAAATTGGTCTGAAAAATGAGACCACTAATGTGAAAAAAAAATGATTTTATGCATAACTAAAACCAGTAAAAACTTTCCAGCCATGACTAGTTGTAGCGTCCTTCCTCATCACAAAAAATGATAGGGAAATGAAGGCTCTAAGGCTATTTAATTGTGAAGAATCAATTAGATAAATGTGTACTCCTTTCTATTTGCTGGGTTTTTTAAATTATACAGCTGCAGACATTATGGAAGCTATGAGTATTTATATCTGAACCGTATGTGGGCAACACTAAGAAATATTAGTTCAATAAGCGTAATGATAGCTGTACTCAAATCAAAATGAAGTTGTTAAAAAAAGAAAAACCTCTTATTTATTTCCTTATTAGACATTTCTATGGTACTCATCATGACAGAAAAAGAGTGCTGAATACTTTGAGGAAGATTAAATTATTTGTAATTATACCACAAGTGGAAGCTTTTAACCAATGGAAAAAAAATGTGGAGCTACCCTGAGATTAATCATTCCAACTAAGATGGCTGCTAAAATTTTTAAGTTATGCTGTGAACTTCCCCAGCACCTTTCAAAATATTTTACAAATACCAATGAAGTTTAGCCTTATAACACCTGTGAAAAATAAGCATCACTATTCCCACTGCAGCAATAGGGAAACCAAGATTATAGAGAAAGGATATATAGAAATCATTACACTTTTGTATTTCACAGGAATTCAGAAAAACTGAACTCTATAGCAGAAAAGCATGGCAGAAGGCACCATGCACTTATCTTTGTAGGCAGACTTACCCAAGATTCTCCCTAAGCCGTGGATGAACACCCTGAAGTATACTGTAATCTAAATGCATAGTTAAATTCTGTTCTTTTCCCCTTAAGATAACAACAGCAATGACAATAGTAACAATTTTACTTCTATACAAATAGAATATACATAATATATGTATATAATGTATATGTAGCTCTCCTTACAGTGGAAAAGATCATTCCGGTACAGTGGCAGTGTTTGCAAATGCACTTCTTTTCACATCTAGCACATATTTTCATTTTTATTTCCCTCCCTTCTCAGTGCTTTTTGTGCCTCAAAGATCCCTCCTGGCAATTTGAACCTGTCCTCAACTCCTCAGTTACTAAAATCCCAGATGCTTTTTCAGTGGCAGCTTGTCATTAAGATGCCAGTTTTAACACTCTTCCATTTAAAAAGATCAGCCCCTTGGTCCTGCAATCAGCTCTGTATGCACTGACCCTCTCAGAGATCTGTCCACTCCAATGCAATTTCAACGTCTGTCCTTAAATGTGAAATGTTGAACAGTTTCTCATTCAGCTTTTGTATTGGAAAAAGAGCTAAAAGAAGCTGTAAGGTCTGCAAGTTACCACTTGACATGATGGATAAGGAAGATAATGTTTAATGCTGATCTTTTTCTTTTTCTTTCTTATTCCTAACTCTACTTAACCCATTATCTGTACTTCACCTGTCCTTCCCCAGTGTTGCCTCATATATCCTTACCAGAAGATACGTAACAGGTTACCAGATCAAGAGTATGTTAACTTAATTGGTGCCATCTATGCCTTACAGACCCCAATATATTTTTTCAACAAAATAATTAAAGTGGTTTGAGACAGTAATATGCATCTCAATGTATGCATCTCATCCAGAGCTTAAATGCCTTTTAAAATTCCTTCTATGCTGGCTAATACCCTGATTTTGCAAGGTGAGAAAAGCAGCTAATGATTGCTGAATGCAGCACTCAGAACCAGGACGCCCAGCCAAAGAGCCCTCATGAAACCTGCAGCTGTACAAGGAGCAAGTGCTGCCCTTCACCTCTGAGATGACCTTGCGTTTTGGTTTTTTTTTTTTCCGTAGGAAAGAGGACAAATTTATCTTGTAGTTGTCTGACTATCTGTCTAGCTATGAAAGACGTTCCACATTTATCTGCAGTTGCTGTCGAAAATTTGATTCTTCAGCTTTTACTGAAAACACTGCGGCTAGAGATACCTTCTTCCTCAATAAATGACAGCGAATTCAAGAGACTCTACCCCACAACAGCTCCTGAGGCAGCTGCAAAGCAAGTGGCTGCTTCTGAGAGGGAGTTAAAGCACTCAAGTGACTCTCTAGCTTGGAACTGTCTCTCTAACCTGGGAAAATAGGCTCATTTGTGGAGCTTCTTGATGGAGCAATAAACTTTTTCACCTACCTTCTGCAGCACCAGTGCTGTGTTAAGGTTGCAGCATTTGTACCAAATGGATTTTAAAATAGAGGCAAACGGTGTGACTCCAATTCCTGCTGCAATGCACACACTCACTCGGTAGTGAAAGACATCTGTGGTTGCAGATCCGTATGGTCCATCTACGGCCAGTCTACAGCAACAAGACGTTCAATCAAGGGTCAGCAACAGATAAAATGACAGAAATTTGTTGGACTACATATTTTCAAAAATGAACTTCTGTTAAAATAAAAGAGAAACTGGCATATAAGTTGCCCGTACAAACACAATTAATTTTCAGTGGGTGTCATTTAATAGCAAAGCAACTGTTTTTTCTGAAATGAGAGAACAAGAGCACCCGTGTGGGCTTGGGACCTGGCCATCTAGTTAAGCATGCAATTGCAATTTTCTGGCTTTCTGAAATGTGATTAGTCATATAATTGCATGTCCAAATTTAGCTGTGGAATTTGCATATTTAATTATGAATTACTGAAAAGCATCCTGTTTTAGAGCTTTATTTTTCATTTTGTATATATCAAAGTCAAGAGGAATGGATTATATTAATAATTTTGAAAATTTCATTATATGTGTTAAAGTAAAAAAAGAGAAAGCAAGGAAAAGGTCATCATGTGCAAGGAAACTACTACTTTCTCATGTCTACCTGAAAATACAATATTTCAAAAATACATTTTAGCAATTATACTGTATTTAGTATCTGACATAAAGACAAAATTTGTACAGAGAAATAATTCTTTATGTTAGTAGCTCCTATAATCAACGTTGCTGATAGATTAATTTTAGTCAAAATTAGAGATGAAAAAAATTATTAAATAATCAGATTCATTCCTCTAGCATCATGGAATATAAATACACACAGTACTTTGGAGTGCTCTGTCCAGTCTGTCTTTAAATAACATAAGTGCTCTGGCAGACGGTTTCACTATTTAACACCCAGACTGTAGGAAAAAATAGATTTTTTCTTGCTTCAGATTTTCTGTTGTTCTGTGCTCTTTATTGCATGAATCATCTTTAAAATTGACTTAAATACTACAAGAAAATATGCAGACATAGGAAGAATGAAATGTTTTAACAGGAATATAAAGGGGGATCACTAAGCAGTGGTACACACAAATATAGGGACACACATATCCAAAACCCTATTGCTGCATTCTTAAAGTGTACCTGAAGTCCTAGCAAACATTTTTCCTTTCATTTGTATTTGTCACATGGTTTATTTTTATTTCAATATTCCCAGTGCTCTACAAGTGCAGTAGCAAATGAAGCAGCTACTCAAGGATAACTTTTGAAAATCTGCCCTCAGATATAGACAAAAGAAGTTTGCCTTTTATTTTTTTTTAGTATTTATTGTTATTCAGATTATTGCCCAGCCCTGTACTTTTTGAGCTTTTGAAACTTTCTGTAAAATATGGTTAATTTAGGGAACGTATGTAAAGTGCCTAAATAGTGCTTTCAGGTAAGCTTCCTATTTAGGACAATGTGGGCTTGAGAGCAATTCTCATTATTGCTGGTAGATTGAGAAAAAAATGTTCTGGAAGGAATTTCAAGAGATTTTTAAATCTGTCACTGTTCTATAAGACAGGATAAATTATTTCTGAATCATTCCTTCCAGAAATTTCTATCATCAACCTATTCCTAAATCCTCAGGTGACAGAGATCCCATCATTGGTTTGAACGCCTTGCTCAGCCATAGCAAGAGAGTTTAGTTGAACACAAAGACTCGGAGAAGTAAGAAGGAGAAAGTGGAGGAAGAGAAACTGAGCTATACAACCTGTTCATTTGATCTAGAGAGGGTGAAGGAAGGTAAGAACGTAGTAAACAAATTGACAAAAAATATTACATTTGCATTTGCCAAGGGGGGAGTAGAAAATAGGGGTTATAGATGTTTCTAGCTTGAATTATCCATGTTCTTTGTGTCCATCTACACAATTTCATCAGAAAGAAGCAGTGTAATTTTGGGGAAAGCAGGAGAAGTATCTAGTTTTGGAAAAGGAACATGAGCAGATTCTTGTATTATGTTTAGAATTTTAGTATTTGCTGATCAACATAATTATGTTGTACTCCTGATCATAAAAAAAAAGTTGTATTGTGTTAAAATATACTAAAAGAGCAATTAAGTGAGCCAAAATCCTGAAGAGGCATAGTATGGAACTTGATTATTTTCATGGGAATAGTCTATTATATGGTACTATCTCTCGAACTGACCAGTAATCACAGCTGTGTTTTCCACCTATATAAATACAGATATGTTTTAATTTAATCTGCCTGTGTTACTTATGATACAGATGCTTTATTTTTAGAACCTTGCCTTGTCATTCGGTTGCTGTATGGCTTCTGTCTTCTGCTTGGTTTCTGCTATATGTTATTTTTTAATGTAGTCACCAATTTGGTGTTTATTTTTGGATACTGAAACCTGTGAAAATGGCTTTTTTCCCCCTTTATTGCTAGGTTAACTATTGAAATACTCTTTTTAATATATTGCAAGAAAGAAATTGAATGATGGCATTAGGCACCCTAACAAGATTAAAAAGAAGAGTCTTTATATATGAAAGCACTGTTAATTTCAGCCCTGCACTGTGGCCAGCAATGTTTGATAACATTTTTCTCTTTCTCATTCTTTACACTGTCTGTAATTCACTTTGGACCATTTTTGCTCCAGTTCTGCTGAAACAGCATATTTCTCATTCCAGTTGCTTTAACAAAGGCATGAGTTTCATTTCTAATTCTTATTAGCTGATATAATACAAAGATTGGACCAGCCTTTCTTGTCTGCCCCCACCTTCTGGTGTGTCTCTGTAGCTCAGTGGTGTCTACAAGCTTTTTTTGGTGACTGTTCTTTAGCATCCAAGTCTCATTAAATTATATAAATGTAGTTAAAATAGTGCTTTTTTGCTGTTCAGTTTTACTAGAACTCACTCATCAAAAGCAGTTTTCCAGGAGGAAATAGTTCCTTCAGTCCCAGGCCCTACACACTCCACCAGGATTGAAATGATCCTGTGCTAGGCACTTTGCTGGAAATCTCTGGTATTCCTGCAAGGAGCTAAGTGGTTTGAATCTGTCATGTATAGAGCCAGATGTTTAGCTGGTGTAAGTCTGGGTGCCTCCAATAATTTCAACAGAGCCCTGCTGACTTTCAACAATGAAGCATCAACCTTTTGCTTGGATTAAGTTGCCACAGATACAGAATTTGAATGCTGAAAACCTTTATAAAGAGGACAAGGGTTTGGAGACTAGAGACAGAGTTGAGGGAGACTACTGGAAAGAAGTAAGGCTCAGAAGGAAGTTCCTGGGGCCACAAAATATCTAAGTAACTGAAAGAGAAAAGCTGGAAGTTTGGATAGCAGGTGATGGGTGCCCTCAGAGCATAAGCATATGGGCAAAAAGCTAGCAGAGAGCTTCTTGTGTCACTTAAATTCCATTCATAAGCACCTATTTGTCAAAATGCCTCTCTTTGGGTCTGGACATAGATGTCAGAGATTTAGATGATAGTGGCAGAGATGTAAATACTGATATGGACTTTAAATCTTGATTAGTCGTCAGGTCTTCTTGATAGCTATTGGGCTGAGTTCATGACTGCATTTATTTGTGGTTTTTAGCATAATGGCCTATTTATAGATCCATCATGATGATCTAATACTGTGTCATAAAGAACACACGCAAAATTAATTGAAGTTAAAATGTTAACATATATTTTAAGTTGTAGAATTAACATTTTAAAAGGTACTGTTTGCAATCCAAACCTTGGTAATGTCCACAGTTCCTTGAAAGCTCTTTCCTCAGCTCCAAAGGCCTTGAAGACAGCTGCAGTCCAATCCCCGGTGACCCGTATGTGAACGCTGAAGAAGTCCTCCTCAGGAGCAGAGGTGAGGGTGAAAGGATGCCACTCCAACTGTGAGACAGATGGGCACTGTAGGAAGATGTATTGACCAGGTCCCATTTTAAAGTCACGTTTCTTCATGTGAAGCTCGAGCACTCCAGAGGAATGTGTCACCACCTAAACAAGAACAAAAGGGCCTATTTTGTTTTCCTTGAGAAGAGTTTCTTTCCATTAAGTTACAAGGGACTTTGCAAGCATTTCTATTTGAGTTCAACCCCAAGTAAATACAATTTGGGATGCACAGTAATTTTTAAATGGCTTACGAATTATGGTCTAAAGTGCATGTTGCAATGCTGTTGCTGCACCACAGACTGAGAGCAAGTATAACATGTATTGTGGGGCAGCTTGCTTTGTGAGTCTAAGAGGCAAGGGAAAGGCTGTAACAATTCAACATTTTGTCAACTTCCAATCTTAGTAGAGCCTATGCAAAAGTATTCCTTAATAGACTGGAATAATTTTGCAGTTTTACTCTGATGTAACACAATTAACAATTGTTGATTTGGCAAGAAGAAAAAAGCCCAGTGAGCTCAATTCTAATATACTTTTATTAAGAGATGATCTCAGTTAAGCAGCCAGTTTTATATGTCATGCTTAGTACAGTAAGATTCTCAAATCACAGCCACTCAGAAATCAGCAGCAAGACTTATCCGACATGCTTTTCCCCTCACATGAGATAAGCCTGTTTCTGATTGCTGGCTTGATATGTATGGGCTTGCCTGCTTGAATCGTGGCATTCACCATCCATTCACTGTGAGTTAAATAGGCCCTTAGCACACAGAAATATTTACAACTGGAATAAATTGTTACAGTGGTAACAATCTCTCTTTCAAATCTCCAGATTTGAAAGAAAAAACTGTGTCCTACTGAAGTAAGAGTCCTGCAAAGACACGTCTCTGCCACTTACTGCAGCAGCACATGGTTTTCAGTTCAGTAAAAAAAGAGACCCTCTGTGCAGGAGTTTGTGTCATGGTGATGTAAGTCTAGGTAACCAAGTTTGGTCCTGAATGGAATGTTCATATGGTCTTGCTGTTGGAATAAGTGCAAAACCTAAAATCAATATTTGGCTGAAACCATGATAATGATAGAAGAACTACTGAAGCTAGGAGTGAAAATGAGGTCATAATATAAAGCAGTTGTGTATAAAAGATAAAAAGTCATCAGCATAACTTTTTTCTCAGTCAGACATGCAAGCTATGTTACATACCTTAGTAATGACCACCTCCTGTTGAAATCTCCAAAATCTAACAATTCTTTCACAGATATACAGCACCATAGGACTTAAAACCCACTTCCAAGCCTGCAGAAAGTTGCATATTAAAAAAAAACAAACCAAAACAAACACATTTATTTCAATTTCTAGAAAAATATTTTGCATTTCTGGTTTAAATCGCCAGTAGCCTAAATTATTTGTTTTCTCTCCTGTGACTTTGTTCACCTCTCTCAAGAAAGTATTTATTTCAGTTGCTGCTGTAGTAATTCTGGCTTACTTGTGGAACAGACATATGGGACTTCTTCACAGATGTACTCCAAAAGCAGTGCTAATATCTATCTGTATTCTGGCCAAGAAGAGTCCTTTAAAATATTTTCCTACTAAAAGGCAAAAACATTAATCTGTTTAGGTGTTATATATAGATGTCATTGGACCTGAAGACATATAGCTGCATACATTTAAAATATATTACCCATAGCTTTACTATTTTTTTGCTCTTCAAAGTCTAAAGTATTTCAGAAGGCTCAGATAGGAGTAGCTGTTACTGTCAGCCGTCAGTTTTCTGATGCTGCATGAGAAAACATTAAGTCCCAAATATTCAATTAGAGGAATGGGATATATTTCCATTTAATCCATTAGCTGTCTCTTTATCAGTAAATGTGGGTTTTTTTTATCTAGGATACTACGTTACTATAAGTTAAGTATTGTGGAGGATTGCAGTGCTTATACTTGCTAGTTGTATGTACTGGTCATTGTAACAATCAAAGATACTTGGCTATTCACATATGCTAGCTGCTGATTTCATTGAGTTGCATTGATAGGTAAGATAATTAGATGTAATTGAATCTTCATGATTTGGTATTTTTTTTTTCTACAAGAGACACTGTTTTATTTCCAGTTTTGTTAATCACACAGCTCATTCTAGCAAACTGAAGACTCCACAATCATATGGCTTTTAAAATCTTCAAAGAGTAACTTCACTTACTGAAACATGGATTTTGCTCCACAAGATGGGTAAGGGGGATATAAAGTATCTTTTATGAGAAGCAAGCCATAAAATTATGTGGCTTCCTTAGAAAGTGCTAAGAGGATAGAACTGCAATTTCCCAAGGTTAAGTCTCGAAAATTAAAAAAATGCATGATTTAATAATAGGAAGAAACCAGCATAAGCCAGAAGATTCTCAGTTAAAGCAGGAACTCAACACATCCGTTGTCCCTAAATACTACAGGTGTCTCTGCACAGTGGGTAATCTCACGCCTTGAATATATTTGCATATATCAAGCCGCAATAATGATGAGGCTTCTTTTTCCTCCCTTCTATTTGTGCTACCTGTAAATAAAAGCATGTGACAGGAATGTTAAGGCTGTAGGCTACCCTGTGCGAGAGCTCAGCTGAGATTTCAAATGTGCCATCGCTCCAGTGCAACAGAGCGTTCAATCCAAAATATCTTTTTGCTGGGTTGTGACAACCGGGCATCCACCAGGAGGGATGGGCTGCCCAGGCAACATGGCTCCTGGCTGGCTAGTCAGGGCATCTGTATTCTTGCCCAAGTGGTGTTTCCTCCTGTAATGAAAATGAATGGAGATGGGGCAGTAATGGCTCATGTGAAACTGTGAGGACAAATGTCCGAATGACCCAGGTGCAACTAAGGCATCAGATCAGATGCCCATGGGCTGAAATATGGGGTGGGGAAGCAGATGTGGCATGACTGAGAGAGGAGCTTTGCTGCGCTAACCTCTCCTGGGAGCTGTGGTCAGTGGGGTTTGTGCTCTGGTGTCACCTCACGTGATCCCAGGTATGCACAAGGCTGTGCTATCCCTGCTCCATCACATCCCCACCTGTCCCTGCTGGTGCTGCACAGGTCTTGCCATGGCTTTTTAGCCTCTGAATGAATTTGTGCTGTCTATCTGCAATGTGTAGCAGGTATCACACCATAGCACATTACCCATCCAGCAAAGCACCGTTCTTATACATGATCTGTATGCCATATGGAATTATCACAATTCATTTAAAGTAATATGAATTTGCAAGTATGGCCTTGAGTATGCAAGAAAGTGTGGCAAAATAGGTTTAACACAGAGAAGTGGAAGTTCTCTCCAGTTAGCTTTATGATAATGAATGGGATGACATGCTGTTGGAAGCAAGCTTGTGTCTGTATTCGTGGTGTGTAGCCATGTATTGATTTTTATGGTGACATTGTAGCTGAAATTTTTAGAGAGGTATTCATTTTCTCATTAATATGCAGGTTAGATAGTGGCTAACAATAGTTTAGTTTAAGAAAAATCTATGTCAGCCATTAAAGAGCTACAAGACACAGCATGCTAATTTTTCTCCTTTAAGATTTCCCTTGGTATGTTTTCTCTATTTGGAAGAAACAAGAAAAACTTGCATATGAGCAAGCTAAATCTTGAGCTGTAAATGTTAAATGATTTTGTTTGGATGCTAGACATCTGACATACTGTACAAGTCTGCTACTTAATTACCCCCTGTGGATTTGCAATCTTGTTGCAGCAAACCCACCCTTCTGTGGGACATTTTTCCTGCCTTTCGCCTTTCCTTTTTATAATTCATTATTTCAAATTCTCTCCTTTTTACCTAACTTAAGACATCAAGGCTGGATGATATGAAGCGTGTACCCCAAAGCAAGGACATAATTTGATCTCCAACTTATTCTCCCTTGATATATAGACTATCCATATTAAAGTGCTATTAGTTAAAATAATAATAGTAATTTGCATCCCTAGCTTTACTGTTCCATTGTATTTTCTGAATTTCTACCCTCATAATGTTTTCACTTGAAGGCTCTGTATGTGCACTGTATACATCAAGGATATTGGTGAATGCAATTCTGTAATCTATATCCTTGAAAAGGAGTGTTGCCTAACTAAAGGATCTTCCAGAAGTAAAAAAATTTGTTAATAACAGAAAAATTTTACATATCACACTTCTTCTGTACCTGCCTATGCTAATTATATAGGAAGACAGGATCACTATCTAAATGCATAGGGAGAGGCTATGGAACAGAAATGGGAAACTACTCTCTAAATATGACATTAAGTGCCAGTCACTAACTTACACTCCAGCACCCTGCTGCCTAAGATATTTGACCTGCCAAGGAAGCACATTAAGTTAAAAACAAAACACAAACATCATTCTTACCACAGGTTCGTTGCCAGAAAACTGCGGCAAAGGGCACTGAGTGGCATTCTCCCATTCCCAGTAGCGATCTTTACAGTAAGTGACATTGTGAAGCAGCAGACTCTGAGGCGTCTGACCTCGGACAAGCTGGCTTAAAACAAAAATAGTCATCAGAGATATGCTGCTTTGCAAGGTTTCTGTGCATCTGTAGGTTTTGCACTAGTAGTCAAATGCAGATTCTGAGATACCTGAAAGTTCAAGAACCGGCCATTTAACTCTATTCTGCCTTCTTGTCAAATTACCTTTCTTTTGGTTTAGCCATGACTTTTTGACCCAATGCAAGAAGTGTGCTATAGTATTGGTACACATCAATGCAGCTGTTTGTGGCAAAATTAGAATGATTTTCAAGTTCTTTGGAGCAGACACTTTGACCTCCCCTCTACAGGAGCATCTGGTATTGTTTAGAAAAACAATAAAAAGTAATAGTAACAGACCTTCTCTTTCCTTTGCTGCTTTCTAAATGCGTTTTTAAAAGCTGCAAATAAAGTTGGAGGACCATAATTAAATGTGTACTCTCTAAACATATTAAATTCTAGCTTCTTCAGAGAATGTTAATGAAGTGAATTTTCCCAAACATATCAATTCTGACTGTTCAGTTGAAATGAGTTTCAGCTGGTGCTGATTATGGGTCGAGAAGGAAGATTTTTATGAGGAAACCCCATTTGTTTCGTAGTGTTTCCCTGAATTTTCCCTTCCATCCTTACTTTGGCTCTACAGCGTTAGCCTGTCCTGCCCACTAGTCTAATGAGAGACAAGGACATAAGAAAGTGCTGCTGCCTTCTACATGGCAGTGTTGTCAGCTGTCAGCGGTTCAGAGAGAAAGACAGAAAAGGAGGTAGGCTTGACTGAGTTTTGTTCAGTCACCTGGGAAAGAGATGGGGAAGTAGATGAAACTTTGTGGTTTGACTCCTCGTAAATGATGCAGTGGTAGGGATGTGCTGGGGCAGCAGGCAGCTGTTCTGTTGTGTAGCACTCCCAGCCTGGAGTGAGCAGTGTGCTCACTGAATGCTATCCAAAGGACTGTTAAATAAGTGTCCCTTTTTCAGGGAAGTCTCTTGCTGGGGAACATCGATCAGCTGGCTACGTGGAGGGAGCTTACAAAGCAGAAGTTTTAAAGGGTTCATTATAGTTTTTTGAAATTGGGTTCTAAAGCATTTGCCAGAGACAGAGGGGAAGGGTACCAACAGGACAGAACTTCCTCTTGTGCTGAGGAACAGGGAGACAATCAGTGACCTCACAGTTATCCCTCTCTGTAAATGGCATGTGACTGGGCTAGTCATAAACATGAGTTGTTTTTTTTACTGTAGCCGTTTAAAGCTATTTCATAGTATATTGCCTATTTCTCTACAGTGAGGAAATTTGGGGTTCTTTTCCCTACAGAGAAAAAAAGGCAAAACCACGTTACATTTATAGATGTAGAGGAATAACAGAAACATGGAATCATAGAATCATAGAATCATTTCAGTTGGAAGACACTGTCAAGATCATCGAGTCCAACCATAACCTAACTCTAGCACTAAACCATGACCCTAAGAACCTCATCTACACATCTTTCAAATACCTTCAGGGATGGTGACTCAACCACTTCCCTGAGCAGCCTGCTCCAGTGTTTCACAACCCTTTTTATAATGAAATATTTCCTAATATCCAATCTGAACCTTCCCTGGCACAACCTGAGGCCATTTGCTCTTATACTATCACTTGCTCCTTGGAAAAAGAGACCAACACCCTCCATGCTACAACCCCCTCTCAGTTATAGAGAGCAATAAGGTCTCCCCTCAGCCTCCTTTTCTCAAGACTAAACAACCTCAGTTCCCTCAGATGCTCCTTATAAGACTTACGCTCCAGGCCCCTCACCAGCTTTGTTGCCTTTCTCCGAACTCTCTACAGCACCTTAATGTCTTTCCTGTTGTGAGAGGCGCAAAACTGAACACAGTATTCAAGGTGGGATCTCACCAGCCCCTAGTACAGTGGAATGATCTCTTCCTTAGTCCTGCTGGGCACACTGTTCCTGATACAAGCCGGGATGCTGTTGGCCTTTTTGGCCACCTGGGCACATTCCTGGCTCATGTTCATCTGGTCCTTTTCCGCCCGGCAGCTTTCCAGTCACTCTTCCCTGAGCCTGTAGCACTGCCTGGTGGTGTTGTGACCCAAGTGCAGGACCCGACACTTGGCCTTGTTCAACCTCATACAGTTGGCCTCAGCCCATTGATCCAGCCGGTCCAGATCCCTCTGCGTGGCCTTCCTACCCTCCAGCAGATGAACACTCCCACCCAACTTGATATCATCTGCAAACTTACTGAGGGTGCACTCAATCCCCTCACCCAGATCATTGATAAAGGTATTAAACAGAACTGACCCCAATACTGGGCCCTGGAGAATGGGCACAGGGACATCCACCACTAAGTAGCTGACATGCTGAAAGCTTGTCAAGCTTGTACAAGCTCTCTCACAAAATACGTTACAAGAGCTATGAGCATAAGGTCTAACCCTTACTACTTTGAACCCACAAATGTCTGATTCCTAATCTGCAATGTCCCCAGTTCTCAGGGATGACAGTTCATTCAGGCTGATGCCTTGATAAGGTGTAGGTTGTAAGATGTTATAAGAGTGGTTCAAAAAAACTAAATCACACTTCTAGTCCTCAGAAAAGTGGTGTGTTTTAATTTCAAAATGTTTTTGTTTTGTAATCTGTCTCCAAGCAAAGATACCAGCAGTTTGTTAATAGAAAAGCACAGAATTATAGATTTGAATCATGCTTTATTTCAAACTGTGTACATATACTCCATGTAGTTTATGCAGACACTTACCCCATACCATGGATTATTAAACCAATAAAGAAAACCACAAAGAGGTGGTGGGTATACCAGAACACCTCATAGCATGACCTTCTGATGAGCTCAGTGGATGAAGTCATGATCAGAATTAAAGCCACAGTTATCACAACTCCAGTTACTCCAGCTATGGTGGTAAGTACCTCTCCTGTTGTGTTCTAGAATAAGAATACATTATTAGTATTAGTAGTTGTTGTTGTTGTAATTGTTATTTTTATTACTACTTCTGTTATTATTGCTACTGTTGCTGCTATTACATGTGAAGCCAAAATCTAGGGGATGTGTTCAGCATAGGAACAAAACCAGAAAATGACATGATGGCAATGCAAACCCCCATTTTACCACAAAAAAAGCATGGAAAAACATGCCTCTGTTCTATTTTCACTCAGACTTATCCCAGACAGATGTGTACATGTTTGCTGCCACTCATTTGGTTCAGGACTTGAAAGGAGGAAATTAGTACTTCTATCCATTTTGCTTATGTTAAAGTGTCTCAGAAAAAAAGGGGAAAAATATTAAAGCAATGAGAATATTAAACCTAGAGATGTTAATAAGCAAAACAGCACTAGAAAACAACTTATTCATGTGAGAGTGATAAAGTCAGGTGCTAAGACACCTGCAACCATAAAGGGGTGTCTCTGTCGTGCTTATTTTACTTCAAAGTTTGTGGGGTTTTTAGCAGTCCTGAAATGATATACAAAAATGGCACACTCTCATTGACCTGAACAGCACACCTCATTTACTTGTTCCTTACATTTACCCAGAGATACATGGGATAATACTTGGTTTTATTTTTAAAAAGACATATTTATATTCACATTTTTATGCTTGTCAGTGATGAAACTTTAATATACAGGGCTAGAACATGTTCCTTCTTGTTCATGACTCACAGACATCAACACAGGTCTGTTACATCTGTCTAAACTCACTAAAATAAACTGAAGTGAGAATGAAGATGTATTTTGAACACAGCAGTCAGATGCTTGTCTCAGTTATAGAGTGAAAATCATTAAGAACAGCAGTAAAAGTCTCTCACACAAGATGAGGCTCAAACTAACTCTGCCAGTAGAGTGTAACTGAAGTCTTCATTTGTCCTGAAAAGTGCATATATCTGTTTCTTGGAACTGATGCACAGGAATGAAGGTGCTCAGCATGGCTTCCGTATCCTCAGTTGGTTGTAGAGCTTAATTCACTATGAGAAAAAATATCCTGTATTGTACTTGTAAAGTGTACTAATTTGATCTGGAAATCCTAGAGGTGATAAAATTCCACAGTGCCATTTTTACAGTAAAATGATTCTTTCATATGTTCACAGTTGACAGCACACAGTATATTTTCAAATTGGTGCCTGTGAAGAGTGTGTTCAGATCCCGTTACATATTAACAGGACTGATCTAGGTGATATTTTGAACACATGACAGTGGCTAGTTTGAAAGTTGAGATGAAACAAGGAAAAATGTCAAAGGCACTTAGTGCATTGCTACTACAAGGGCAGGGTGTAATTGAAAAGAATGCCTGCATTGTTGCTCTCCAAACTGTCTTCTCTGAAGTTAGAAGCAATGTATTTTTTGCTTTCCTTCTTAATTTATTAATTCTGAGTGTAGCTACTGAGACACAAGTGGACAATACAAGAAATATAAATATTAGAGGTTAGAGTAGAATCTAGGCTGGTAATTGTGGGACATATTACTGTGACAAATCTGGGAAAGGATCTCAAAAAATGCTAGCCTTCATCCTCAAGGGTATTTAGGATCTTTAATTAGAGAAGCAAAACTCTTTCATGCTGAAAGATGGCAGGTTCCTGTTCAGAACTGTGAGCTCTGTTCTATTCTTGGGGAACATATCACATGCATGTGGTGATAGGGGGCATGAGGTGCACAGAAAGACTGGGCAGCTTAGTCTACACTTGCTGTCCTGATTAACTACTTTGCCAACACTAACATCAAGACTTTTGTGTTCACACCATTGAGACCATTCATTTGCTTCGTTTTCTTCAAACTTGAAAAGAGTAGCTTATGCTGTTTTGAGATAGGCAAGGCATTAGACAGGAGACAGAGTCAC
The DNA here is from genome assembly GCF_037038585.1 of Patagioenas fasciata. NCBI lineage: Eukaryota > Metazoa > Chordata > Aves > Columbiformes > Columbidae > Patagioenas > Patagioenas fasciata. The sequence goes on from NC_092522.1 coordinate 60,776,113, forward strand.
TTTTCTTTCCAAAAGCAAGAAAAGCCATTTATTTTCAGGGCTGAGGTGTGCACAGTTCTACTTGTCTCTGTAGAGTACACACTAACACTGGCTTCCCAGTGCACTGACTCATAAATACATCAAACCTGTGGATGGTTATGCACATGCTCTTCTTTGGACAGCCACATTTGACATGTAACAGGGCAGAATCAAGCCCCAGATTGGGAAGATACTGCACAACCATGGGGAGAGACAAATAGCAGCTGTTAAAGAAATGTTGTTATGTGATTTTTTTGTTTTTCTTTCTGGAAAAAAAAAAAATGGGTTTGTTGCATATACTGCTAGTTTAATTTAGTTTTTAAAAATTATTTGCAGCTTCATTTCATTGTCTGCTATTCATAATACTCCTTATACCCCCTTAACTGTCTCCTGGCAAACTAATTAAAATACTGTAGACATTTATTTGAGCTTAGTAACCTGAAATTGCAGCTCTGCATAAGTATTTTCAGCTGAAATTGAGGTTAACCTTTGGCAGCACCTTCTCGCTCTGGTTAAAAAGCTTTGAAATACAGTTTTACTGACAATAGAATTCACAGAGGAAAACTTTTTAGATGAGAAAAAACAAAAAGTGACAGCTTACCATTTCATAGGTCCTGATTGGGTTCAAGTAGCTTTCATTTGGGCTCTTGCCAAGGCCAGAAAGTTTATTTCGTAGCTCCCCAGCTTCCTTTGACTGGCTGGTATGATACCGCTCAATGTTGATCAAGTGGGCAACAATATGGATGGCTGCATGAGAGAGAGTTGGTGTGAAATTACAGATACACTTGTATGCATCCACAGTGCCAGAAGGAACTTCATTACGCATGCTACAAGCTGTCTGAAAAGCTTGGGCTTAAATTGAGAGCTTTGCATGGGTTAATCTGACAATAAAAGGAAAATTTTATCAAATACTTGTCTGATTGAAGCAACTGCTTCACATTGAGGAGGAATGGAACAGCTCCAGGGTCACCTCCCATGTTTACAGTAAAGTGCCTGGCAATGTTCAGTGTCACCAAAGGAGGGACCTCTTAGATGATATAAAGGTGTTTGCCTCTGATTCAAAATTGTTCAAAATGAGGTAAACTGATTAAAATCCCTATTTTTTTAATAATGTACTAGAAAGTGTCACGGCCTGATATTGTTGCAGGACATTAACTTCTCCGTTTCAGGCATAGACCAGTTTGCAAGTTTTACCAAGGATGGACGTGAAATCTGTCCCCTAACAAGCAGTTATAGCATTACTTTGTGCAGGTGGAACCTGGGGAAGCCACAGGAACTATGATTTTAAGGGAGAAGTCTCAATCACAGTGTTGGATCTGATTTGCCCTCAGCGTCATATATCACCTCTGCTTGTGGCCTACTGGGTATATGTAATGTTCAGTTGAGAAAAATGCCTTGGAGGGAAAAATAAAGGACTTTGTTGTATTATTGGCTAACATAGATAGTCATAATCATGCTAGGGGCAGAGTTTGAGTTTTTGATATTTGAGATTCTCAGATCTGTTACAAGAAAGCAGTAATTAATGCAAAATATTAAATGCCAGAAGATGAAAAAATGACAATGAAAAACAATTATATGTTTACAGTAGAGCTATTAGGATATGCTGTTTCTATAATAACTTTTATAATTAGGTTCCCGTTATCATCTCTCCTTCAGTGTGTATCTCTTCCTGTCCCTCACCATTTAAAAACCTTTCTAAAAGGCAGTGTTTGTGGTAAATCAAATATGATCTGCTTCCTTGAATCATATCATCTCAAAACCAGGTTATTTTTTCTTATTTTTTCTATTTCTCTTTTTTCTTCTCTTTTCTTCCTTTTTTCTTCTCCTTTCTTCTTTCTTCTTCATTCTTCTTTTTTTTTTTTTTTTCCTTTTTAAAATTGTAACTATTTGCACGAAAGTAATGTCTTACTGTGCTAGTCACTATATAATCATAAATGAAAACATAGGATTAACTGCATAAGGATTTTGGTCATGCTAAGCCTTTTAGGTGCCTATCCACACAGTAATCTCCCTCACTCAGCATGCTGGAGTGCAGCTCCTTTGCAGTGCCTGGAAGAGCTGTGGATGTGGGAATATGAGTTCAGGTAGGGTGCTGGTCACAGAAGTGTTTAAAGCAGCCAGTGGAAAAAGGTAGAAGATTACACTCTTCCACCCATCAGTAGGTTAGCTCATGTGTCCAGGCTGGAGAGAGGTTATTTTCACTCTTCTTCTGAAGTGAACCTTCTAGAGCAATAGATGTGCTGTGGCTGGTTGACTGTCAGGTTGCACTTCATTCAAAATGTCATGTTAGCTTAGGGACTCCTCCCTGCCACTTCCTAACACCTGCTTCACCTCATTACCCCATGCGTAGATACTCATTGGGAGATGAAAGAAATATTCTAAAATCCTTGTTAGATCAAATTTAAAGTAGTGCTTTAAACCAAATCACATGTCCTGGTCGCTGGATTAATTAATCGAAATAATCAAATATTTATTGACACAGGCATCCAAAGTGAATAACCTGAGCACCCCAAACTCCAAAATTAAGATCCCATTTCTTCTCTGTCTTTGTCCCAATGAATAATATATTATTCATACAAGCTGGAATAACTTCAGCAGAATGGAAACTGAATCCAAATGGGTATGGACTGCAGAGATATAAAATGAACCTGGAAATTAGAAGACAGATTCAAGCCATCAAAGGCATGACACTATGAAATAACCTTTCAATAAACGGGATAGTGGGATCAAGCAATCTAAGCAGCTTTCGGCTAAAGGTTGGTCATTTTATGAAATAGCATATATGACGTGACTGTGAGCCCTAGAGGGTATTGGACTCAGTCACCCAGCATGTCCTGCATATGCTGTTACGGATTAGGTGCTGCATGTGAAACAACTTGGCCAACATCAGACATGAGACTCTCCCTGGAGCCTGTGTGTGAGAGGGAGCTCCCAACACCTCATCAGCACTGAGACATGGGAAGGCAGGTTGCACTAGACCACAAGCAGCGAGAGATGTGTGGATGCAGACTGTCAAAACCCAAAAGCCCAAGAGGCTTAGAGCTGCAAGATTTAGGTGACAGCTGTGTGGAGGCTGTGGCAATCTGTTCCCCAGTGCACAACTGATGTATAAGCAGTATATAAACACTGGTTTATGTATTTAAGTGTTTTAAGTGCTGAGTGGGAAGGGGGGGAACTGTTCCTACATGGGGCTTCTTTCAGAACAGATGTTTTGGCCTGGTAAAGATGTTATCAGATCCAGCTGGAAGGGAACCAAGTCACTGCTTGATGAGGACCTGATTTCTCTGACATGTGAAAGAGCTGACTCAGAGGATGGAAGTGCAGGGTAATGGACTGCTGTCTGTGGTAGGTTGTGGAATTACATGCTGGGTGTAGTTCAGTACCAGCCTAAGGGAAAGAAGAGAGAAAACTTTCAAAGGATGGAAGGCCTCGACAATGAATCTCTGAGTGGACTTCTACTGAACAGTTATACCTTGGCATCTGCTAGTGATTACTGGCACAACCACTAATGGCACTTCGGCCTCTTGTCCTCTATACCTGCATGATGCTCTTTATAATTCTGATATGACATAATAGTCACCATAGCCTTGTGACCCTGTGAGTTTCACACAGTTGTGATCCATAGTGTTGTTTTACCGAGGATTCCCTGCAGCATAAAACTGCAGGTTTTGGGCTATCCTTGCTCACTTATAATAGCAACATTGACTAGAGTTGGAGGTATCAACCCGTGTTCATAGCATAACACAGTTGCTCTCTTTCACCTTCGAAACACATAGATTTTTTTAAAAGTGATGCTGCAGATTGTGAAGTCTTCATGTGAAATGAATACATTTCCGTTGTTTAGAAGGCTACAAAATCTTGCACTTTCCTCAAAGTGCAGGATTGTTTGTGATTTGTACAAATTCTAGTCGTGTCAGCAGCAACAGGAAACCTAGTGCTACGTGGTATATGCTGAATTTTGGGAGTGAAATGAGGTGGAGGTTTCTTCTAGACAGACAGAGGTCCGTGTTTCCTAACAGAATATTTCTAGGCTTGAACAGAAAAACATGGGGTTGAATAGATATAGCTTCTCAACAATGTCTAGGACCCTAGGTTTAAAGAAGAGTAGTTATGTTGCAACATTTCCCTGGAAAAAGAGACCCACTTTCTGCAACTTAACCTAATGAAATTTTTCTGCAGGCTATTAAAGGACACCATTTTGTCCATCTGCATATTGTTCTGCTTTACTCTAAGTGTTACTGTCAATAGAAATATCATCACACCTTCTTCTTTGGGATTTACCGCATCTTCACTTCTGGGTGATATTGCCTCTAGCTTTCATCTAACAGGTAGAGGATGTTACAAGTGTAGCAGACTTCCAGAATGAACAGGAGAGGTTGTTTGGTTTTGTTTGTTTGGTTTTGCTGCAAGCTATTCTGCAGTGGCTGTTAATGTACAGGGTATAGTAATACACTGGAAAATATTAACATTCAAATTAACAATGTACTGAATATGTTGGTTTACCTGAGTCTCCTGTGATCTTAAATATTGCCTAGAGTGTTATATTCCTGATATTTTTTTGTGTGCTACTAGGAAAAAATGATGCAATCTAAAGATGATATATAGCTGAAAAGTGCAAAGATCTAATTCCATTTTCAGTGTGGTTCATTTAATATACAATAGTTGCAGCAGACTAAAAAGTCTGGGAGTGGATACACTACCATTTGCTAAAATAGTTTACATCCCTAAAGTGCATTTTCTGAAGGTCTTTGCAGTGTGTAGAATTTCCTAAGCAATTCCAAAATCAATATGCAGATTTCTGAAATCTGAGCTTACAACAGTAGGGTTTTTTTTCCCTGCATCCCTTAGATAAGTTAACCATGAGGGCAAAGTTTGAGGTACTACATCTCAGGATTTTCAGTTCAATTTTTTCCTCATTGTGCATGACCCAATATAAAGTATGGAATAAATCATGCAATCTTTTAGACAAAGTTCTTTTTTTACAACTGTGCACAAAGACCAAAGGTTTTTGACTGTTGTTTTTAACAACATCTGGAACCTCTGAAGCACTTAACATACATTAATTTGTATTTGACTCTGAGATCTTCTATCTAGTTCACCTCTGAGATCAAATAAAAGGTTTTATTGGAAGGAGAGAGGGAGAAAAAGGGTTGCTATTAGAGCATGGTGTTTACTGTACACATTCTTAAATACAAAGAGATGTAATTAAATTATCTTGAAAGTCTGATCAATTTAGCTAGTCTTATTCAGCCAATTGTGCCTTCAGTGAGGCATGCACAACTCTCATTGAACTAAACAGAAATTGCATGTGTTTATCTGAGGACAAGATTTCACTCTCTCGTTTTCTACATGCCTGTACAGGATAATAATCAAATTGGAGCTTGCTGCTAGCAGCTAAATGTTTTGGTTAACCACCCCATCATGATAAAATCTAAGGGTCAAATCCTGGACTTTCTGCCTGCAGTGAAGAGAACGGTTTTGCGAGCAGCTAATTCAGGCACGGAGAATTCTGCCCCTGACCAAGCCTGGGTTCTTTCGCCACCCACTGCCTTGTGCCATTTCTAGTTACACAAAGTGCTTAATTCAGCTTCATGCTGCCTTTGTGAACTAAAAGAGTGCAGTATGTGTAAAAATTACAACAACAATGACCACACACATACTTGCATTGGATTTTTATTCTTTTAGAATGGCTATAAGTATCAAATAAGAACACGACTTGAAGTATTTTTTATCCCAGCTGGAAGCTTATAATCTTTAATTTAATGTAGTTTCCTTCTTAGTACTTGCACTAAGTCTGGATTTAAACAATCTGACTAAAGAAAAATGCAGTTTAATGGAAATCTGACTTTCTGTAATTTCTGGAAGTGCAGCACTGAGATATCAGCTAAACCACTTTTGAAGATAAGCATCTGCTTCCCTGAAAACTTCATTGCTTACATAAAAATGTGACTCAGATCACCAAAGCCCTTCACATAGCCACCACTATGAAACGTGGTTGAAAATGGGAAGGTTTTCTAGTATTTTTAGCTAGAGATTTTTCAGTGCTTGTCAGAAGCCAAACATACCTGGCATCACTATACTTCTGTCTGCATTTTGCATGTTTTGAAAGAAAATCACACTGCTGGAATTTTTAAGGAGCAGAAACCACCATTTCAAACAGCCTAATTCCAACAAACCTCACTATCCTTCCTCTACTATCCCTTAATTGCTTAAGCTTTGTTCGTATAATAATTCAAAGGTTGTTGGAGCAATATATCTATATAGCCTTTCTGCAAACATCAAAACTACACAAGAAGCAGTTTGTTCTTCAAAATATGTACCATTTGTCAAAGTAAAAAAAAATCCCCTCAAAATTCCCTACTTCAGAAAAAGTATGAATGTGCCTTTTTAAGAGGGTAAAAACAACACAATAAGAAGGAGGAGTTGTACAAATCTTTGTTTACTATCTCTTGAAAGTATCTTTAGGTATCAGAGAACTGCCTCTCAGTTGAAAAGTCTCTTGCATTAGAAAGTGTAGAATGATTTGCACTGATCAAACTGAGAGTGCATGAAACTATGATTTTATTTTAGCAGTTACAAGTCTATAAGGAAGATTTATTAGTGGGTGAATAACTCCAAGGCAGCTCTTATCACAGACAGGCATGCAGAACGCAGGAAGCCAAACTAAGCAGAATTCCCTTTACTGAATTTACAATGATGCCCTTGATTATAGATAGCATTGTTTACTCTCTCTCCTTCCTCCAACTTCCCTCTTCCACTAGTCTCTAATTATATCCTTTTATGACCTGACCAATTAAAGTCTGCTCTTGAATTTGTATTAGAGCTGATGAAAAATTAAAGGTACAGATGTACTTTTTCCAAGGCCATGCACGCCTCAGCTGAGCTGGCTGCCTGTTAGAAGCCAGACAATAGTAATGTTGCACAGGCTATTTTTAGCACTCTATTAAATAAATATGCTGGAATAACACCACCTGGCAAGCTGAGATGAATACATGTTACTTTAACAATAAACTAGTCTACAATTTTATATTGTGAGGCTAAGCTTACTGATCTGATCTGCAAATTGGTTTAACTTCTTGCTGCCACATTTAGGCTATTGATCATACAGGCAAGAACATTCATTTAAGTAAGAATTACTAAATTGCAATAGACTAATAGGAGTTGACTATGCTTTTGTGTAACAAAAAGCAGTATAGGTAGTACTTGGATAAATTATGTGTCAGTTGAGAGGAAAATGACATCTATTTACACATCATTTTAATACTGTTAGATTTTATAAAAAGAGACTCAATATACTTGTGGATACCTCTTTACTCAGAAATGTTGCTTTTCTGTCACAATATGTGCTGTAGATTGTGGGGTTTTTATGAATTCAAAATCGAATTTCAGGCGACTGAGTTTCTGACCATTCTTTACCCAAGTCTGACTCTACAGTGATGTAGTGTTTTCCCAGATATCATAGTTGTTGCTCACTTGTGTGTTTGGGAAGCATAAGTTAGTAAGTTGCCAAGTTTTGTTAATTAGTCTTCCCTGTATTTTGTTTTCTTCCTCAAATATCTCATCAATTATTTGTCCATTTTATATTCTGGGGAAAAAAAAAAAAAATTAAAAAGTGACCCAGATAACAACAGAACGATAAACCCTTATTTTCTCTCTAGAGAGTTACAGAATTAAATAATGATGCTTTCTGCCATTTCACATCAGCTCCTGTGTCTTTTATCCTTGGAATTACTGAAGCTATATAGTAATCATTTTTCTGATAGACTTGCACTTCCCAAGCTGTCCACCTTAATGCACTAGCAAACATTTTTATATATATGTAAAAGCCAAAAACATAAATGGTTTGACTGTGCAGTTTTGCTTTCTTTTTGGAGCATGACAAATTCTGCACCAAGCAGAAGTTGGTTAATTTACATTGCTGGGTTGATTTGTTAATTAAAGAAGCAATGTTGCATTCTGTGGGAATCTGCTTTATGCTGAAGCTGAACTCTGATAAATGAATGGACATGACAGATAAGTAAATCATCATAATACACTCTAAGATTCACATTCTCATCCTCCAGCCTTCCCCTCTGAATCCTTTTGCACTACATACAAAGGACAAATTTTAGCTATTGATTCCTGATGGCAATTCTGACTTCGTGTTCTTATCATATAATAGAATCATAGAATGTCCTGATTTGGAAGGGACCCACAAGGATCATTGAGTCCAACTCCTGTCCCTGTATATGACAACCCCACAGTTCACACCATGTGTCTGAGGGCGTTGTCCAGTCTCTTGTCTCACTGCATGGGGACATTAACAGCCTATACATGCAAATGCAGCTCCCTCATGTAGACTGAAAAAATTATTTGGACCAGGATCCACCCTGACAGCCTGGGGGTAGAACCTTTACCCTACACTGTCTTATGCTTGCAAATAACCCTGGTTAACCTCTGTGTCTCCTTCACATTTTCTAAATGAACTGTCGGCCCCAGATACATCTCCCTCTCTATGTGCTTATGTTCTTTCTCATATCACCTTTTGTTCCTCCTTCTCTGCACATCCCTTTTGTCCATGCTATCTCCTGTTTCCCTCATGTTCTCTGAATTCCAACCAGCTTCAGTTATCTCAGGTCCTTTAGCCACCTGGGGAACAGGAAGGTGCCCTGTCTTCTTCCCAGCCAGGTGAACAAACACCTATAGCTCAGTAAGTCACTAGGACAAGCAGAAAAGATAACTTTTGATCTCAGGATGCAGTTTTTCCCACAAGAGGGCCATTAGTTCCCTGTACCCATCACCTATTTAAAAAAAACCCCACAAACTAGAAGCGTAATGTTTTTGAGACTGCTGCTTGTCTCAACTTCAGGTTAAATTTATTACCTGGTTGAAAAATTATTGAAGAAGATGTAGCAGTGGACGGATGAATCGTGTGGCTCGTAAGCACGCTTTCCTTAGGAAATCAGACTGTAACGACTATGATGACTATGTCATCTCCCCAAACATCTGCTCTCGGAGATTTAATGAAAGTTATTTACACTAAATGTTAAGAGCACACAAGTTGGTCACATTAACTAAATGGCAAATAGTAGTTACTATCTAGCTGAATATTTATTGACTTAACAGTCAATCTTTTCTCAAGTGAAAAAGGTTACAAACGGTTAATCAGATGGGACTCCTACACGTATTTAAAGCTGCAGTAACCAAATGATTGCACTAAAATAACATGTTTCAGAGCTGATGCGATTACAGCATAAGGCAAAATCACTGTGAAATTCAAAACAGTTCAAAGGTAAAGAAGAAGAAAAAAAGAAGCTTACTTGTATTTACAGCTATTCCATGGGCAACCATCTTGTGAAACGTGATGTTTTTGTCAAGCTGTCTCCTCAGTGCTCCTCCACAGCACTTGGTGAAAAATCAGAACTTGTTTTATATCATTACTATTACTATTTGCAACTCATATTTTGGAGAGGAGAAGAGAGGAGTTGAATAAGTTTAACAATTGAATGTTGAAGGAATTCAGTGGAAGTTTGGGGTTAGCCTTAACTTTGGGGCACAGGTAACTTTTCAGTATAGTGACACTCCAGGATTTCTTAAGCTATTCACCTTATTATCCTTATGACACTTTTATCTATCTATATGTATTCTTCCTCCAATTTTCACTTTGCAACTACACAAGAATGCCTACTTTGCAGCTACACATAATGGCTGTGTATTTTCTGCATTTGGCTATGTAGGAGCTCAAAACCAGGTTTGAAAAAACTCTGCTACATTTAGCTGTGTTTTGTGAGTGGTTTATCTGGGCTGGAGATTAACACATTTGCTGGTGTAAGGATCCCAGGCTGGGCCACTACTGCTTTGCAAGCCCAGGTTTAGCTACACAACCGAACTGCTAGCAAAGCCAGCTTGCTATGAAAACATTTTTTGCTGCTTTCATGAAATGCACACCCCAGGAGGGTGAGGCTGTCTAGACCTCAGGTGGCTGCATGCTAATGTGGTATTGAGCTGTCTTCCCATGATTGGAAGTGCTGGAGAGTGATGTGCTCGTGGCCAGCTGGGTGCCTCTGTGCAGAGTCAGTCTGGGGCTGGGGCACGTTGCCATGAGCCAAAACTAGCACACTCTGCTGGAACCTAGACAGCCCTCACGGACCTAATTCAGTCTCTGAACAATAGTGTGGGTATCTGGGTTGCTCACTTGACCTGGTACAGTGCCATGCAAAGATTCTGGCATTTATCCACATTGTTTCCCAGCTAATAAATCTTCCAAAAATCTGGAGCACTGTGGGGTGCAATGCCAAGACACAGCACCTCCTGGGAGGGTCACTGGATCCAGCCCTGTGCTGACCGTTCTGGAGCCAGCCAAGTTGCTCTGTACCATGCTCCTCAAGAGCAGAATATTGTCCAGAAGAGCAAAATATTAGATGTGAGAAGAGTTTCAGTTCTCCAAGTTCTTACTCAGCATCTAAGCATATATTTTACGCTATGTTATGTTATTTTTTTTTTCCTTAAATGCTCAGCTCCTGGACTCAAGCAATTATAAAACAGTGTTGACTCCCAGCCTAAAGACTTCTTGAAATGTAACTCTAAGAAAAAAAAGACAAACGAACAAACAAAAACCTACCCACCCACACAAAAGCCCAAACAAACAAACACAGAACTGAAATAAGAACCAGCTTACAATAAAATACATTAATGTTACAATTTCTAAATTCCTGTTGTTCGTGGAGTCATGAAGTGATCAGTGATTTTTTTACGCAAACGTGATATTGAAATTGCTCTGACTGAAACAATTCACTGCAAGTTGAAACCGTAGCTACTAGAGCTAAAGCCTTAAGTACTTAAGTACTTCCTACAGCTGATGCCAAAGTTAATGTAAATGCCTCTGAGCAGATGATCACTCCTTTGCAAAAGCTCCTGTTTACAAGAAGGGAAGACCCGAATGATGGCCACTCAGAACAATTTAACCATATTCCTTATTATCCTTATGACACTTTTATCTGTCTGTTTGTATTCTTCCTCCAATTTTCACTTTGCAACTACACAGGAATGCCTGCTTCGCAACTACACATAATGGCTGTGTATTTTCTGCATTTGGCCAGGTTTCACTATTACATCCCTGCTTTGTAGTTCCTCACTTTTCACCTCATCATGCCATGCTATGCGGTGGCTGCCAAAATCAGTGTTGCATTTAGAGGACTGCATCAAACAAGTAGTTTGTTTCTCTTCAGTCATGAATACTGACAATTTAAATGGTAATAACTAGGCAATAGTGTACAGACTTCTCTATGAAAAATTAAAATTCCGTGCAAAACGTTTGATGTGGGTAATACAGCTGAATTATGGAAATAAAAAGGGAGGATAATATGACTATTTGAGAAATGGTACTTACAATGCTTGCTCCTCTTAAGAATGAAATAAGATTTCTACTGACTGGTAACAGGATTAGCATGCAGTTAAAATTAAGGCATGTTGCAGAAGCTCTTGCCCAAGCCAGGGTTGACTGTACATATAAAATATAAAGAAATTCAATTACAAGCTAGGTATAGGAAGACCAAAAGAAAGAAAATACTATATTAACATAATACTCTTATATGGGTAAATTACTGTTGAAGGATCAAAAATATGATTATGAAGGATGTAAATAAAGTCAGACTATGCATACATTCTTCTTGCGGAGCCCTTTAACAATCAAACTCGTACTTACTCCCAGCATAATCCGTGTATAAATGTAAGCGTCTTCGTCTTCATACCAGTGGAAGGTATCAATAAACAAATAGAAATTGAGTCCCAGCCACACCAGCTACAAAGCAGACAGGCTACAGATTAGTGACATATGGTAACTTTAATGCACATAAAAGGAGTTATAGTTTTAAAAGTATCAGAGAGATATTTCAAAATCAGGGTGCAATGCAGCTCTTGATCACAGATGATAGAAATCACAAATGCCTGCTGGAATGAGGCTATCTTTTAGCAAATGCAGGATTACAATCCTATCCACACATCCCCAGTGAGTATATAGATGACATTTACTGTGTGATGGTAAACTTGATCTTAAACGCAGGGCTTAGCCTGGTCACTAAAAAGGCAATAAAAGCTAAAATTAAATAATTCCAGAAATGGAGGGAGTTACGAGCTGAGGAGATGCCTTTCACTGCCCAACACTCAATTCAACAAAGCCTCTGAAAATAATTCAGAATTTAATTTCAATTACAATTGCAAACCACATCCCCTTTATCTGAGAACTAAAGTACATGGATTTTAAAATAATTAAAAATAAAACAGTATGACTTTAAAATGTTTTAAAGGCTAGTTATTAAAAGGCTGCTGAATATTTTATAGCAAGTTTTACATTGAGCTTGGGAATATTACTGTAAACAAACCATAAAATGTCTTTTAAACAAGTTAAAATATTTATATATATACAATTAGATTTTTAATGCTAAAAATACTCACTAATAACAGCATTGAGAGTTTTTCATTCAAAATCCAGCATCCCATCCTGAGTGCCTCTCCCTGTGCTAGCAGCAGCTGACTCTTGCCTTCCAGTGTAACCTGAGTTCTACATCCATTCCTCAGGCTTTTCTACTAACTCTTTTTGCCTTTAGATTTTAATAAGCACCTAGTGGGAGCAGGAGATCTCTCTAGGAATTTTCTAATTAAGGACTCCCTGACAAGAACAGATCACCCAGGTGACATGTCTCATGACCTGTGTAAATAAAATGCTGGTCATTGTCCAGTCCTTCCTCTTTCCAGACTTATTTCTCAGCAATGAGAGATACTGTCATTAAATTGTCCTCTTCTACTAGCATTTATTTGTGGCTTATTGGGATTTTTTTTTGTCTTTATCGTAGCAGTTTAAATGGACTGTAACTGTTGTTCATGATTTGTCTTTTAATTTAGAAGCAAATGGGAGGATCCCTTTTGTGTATGTGAGACAGGAGCACTGCTAAAAGATCTTTGGAGTGGCAAAGCCACTCAGTCAGAAGTTGGGAACTGTCCGAATAAATAGTGCCTGTCTAATGTTTATGTGGATTTCTTGCATATAAAGATTATAGAAATGTTAAAATGCATGGTAGTTTTTCCTTCAGTTGACTGCAGTCATAAAATAAGCAGTTACTTTCTCCTGTTCACATTGTTTGGTATAAGGACACAAATCCTAGTTCTTTCTACATTAACCATTAATTTCAAGCCTCACAACCATCAGCTGCTTTCACCCATGATGTGTGAGGTCTGAGCACATAGGGGTTAGGACAAACCCTTACTTGCGCATGTGGCTGGAGCAGCCCAGCAGATGCTGTGGCTCTCCGTGTGCTCTGCACCCTGCTTCCACATTTTTCTGCAAAATCACGTCGCTTTGACAGGATGTAAGGTACTCAGGAGATATAAGCCTCTTCCAAATACAATCTGCCAACACTGCCCAAGGATTGACCTTACCCATTTTTTCAGGAATTGTTTTTATTTATAGAATCAGGTGTTCCTGTTCCTCCAGGTTTGTCCTGAGGACTGTTCAGCCTGCTTCCTTCTCCTCAGAAGTTTGCCCCAGTGAGGATCTAGTGAGCCACCTGCAAAAATGAGTCAGCAGGATTCAGTACCTCTTAGCAAGATCAAAACCTTTTGACAGGTCAGCGTGACTGAGAATGCTGTTAGTCTGTTCAAGACTTGTCTTTAGTAGGTGGTTATTTGAACAACCAGCACCATGATTATATTTAATGTGAAGAACACGTTTTCTGATTTGCCTTGACTAAGAGTGAAGAATTATTTATTGACTTTTTTGCACTTTTCCAGATGGAAATTGCTACCCCTTGGCCTCTCTTACATTGTAGAGCTGGTAGTAATTGATCTTAGCAGGTTAAAGAAGAGATTGCTGTGAAACAGGCACTGCAGGAGGGTCCTACGGGCTGACCAGCTCTTAGGTCCTCTTCCCTCCTATCCTGGTAAGCATTCTGCATTCACTCTTGTCTCCCCTTGCCAGCAACTGTGCAAACTCTGCTTGTGGTGGTCTTGTTCCTTTCCCCAAAAAAATATTTTTTGAGGGCCTTCCTGACTTGGCTGTGAATGAGGCCTTTCTGTGACAAAAGAGTTTAAAATTTCTTAAGATTGAAATGCTACTAAGCTCAGCAACTTTTAAAATCAGTGCTAATGGCCATTAACACGAGTTACCAGAACCATGGAAATGTGGTTATGAGTACTCTAAATACAAGCATTTACAAGAGATTTATTTTGAGTGTTTGTTTTTGTTTGTTTTGTTTGGTTTGGTTTTTTTTTTTTTGGATGGCAAAATTAAGCATTATTTATTAACAAACTTTATGACCACTCTCCATTATGTGACTTTGTATATGCTATTTCCACAACCACTCTCTCTATATTAGCTTTGATAATGCAGGAGCTAACAAGATCTTAAGTATTGCTGTATTTTTCAGAGAGGTCAAAAGAAAAGGAAATAATGGAGAAGGCAAGAAGAATGTGCAGAGGGTGAGGAGAAATACTGGTAAGGTCAGATGCCAATTCTAACTACCTAAAAAAAAAAAAAAAAAAGGAGGGAGCAAAAACCCACTGTCTGGATTAGCTACACTTCAAAGGGAAATGCTACACTGCAATGTTCTGCTTTGAAGTTCAGCCGATCCAGACAGCAATTTTCTAAAATGAGTCAAAACTGGCATCTGAAATAGATTTTTTTTCCAAGTACAGCAGATTCATATGCTGGTTTAGGCTCCAAAATTTGTCTGGATCAGCAGCTGTACTTCAAAGCAGCACATCTCAGTACAGCATTTGACTTTGAAGTGCATGTGGTCCAGATGCCAGTCCTCTTAAAGGAGCCCATGAATCAACTGCACTTTATTTTTTGTCTGTTGAAACAGCTATGTTTTTTCTCATATATAACGGTAATGTGTGTGGTCTCCAGTATGGTATCTATCAATAAAAACATAAAGCTAACACAAAAGCTCTTCATTGCTTTGTTTTCTACAAAGGAACTGGTCATAATCATTTTATTATACTGTTTTGCAGTGATCTCAGCCGATTTCTAGCACAAACTACTCAGTCAGGAAAGGAAATTTTGTTGATTAAACAACTAACTGTGTTCCATTTTGCAATTGTTTTATCATTATCATGATCTGCAACTTTCCTAAAAAGAATATAGAACAAGGAAGAAAAGGAATTTGTTCTGGTAGTTGGGGAAAAAGCAGTGATGAGCATGCTGAGATCCTATGCAAGAGACTCTATAATTAGCTTAAAAGGTCAGTTTTTGCATGGAAAGAGGTTTATGAGGTGCTGAATTCTTTCATGTAAGTATCTCAGCATTAATGTCAATGTTTATATCAATTACTGCTACAGATCTCAATCGCAGTTAGTTCTATTCTGTTTGACAGCAACCTATATCTGAGGTTGTTAATAATTTTTTTTATGTACTTTCAACAGTGCTTACCCTTTACAAAGCAAGTTAATTATTAGCATGAGACTGTATACATATACCTATGTATATCTCATTTTGCCAGGCTATCCTAATTTTACTACAAATATGCATGCCTTGTTTCTCAATGGGAAAATCATATCAGTTGACTCTGAACTCTGCTCTAACCCTTTCATAGTTTTTCTGAGTACTTGACTTCATGTCTTTTAGTAACTTGGATTGACTATGAAAGCTTCACTGTGTTACATATAGAGATGGGTGTAGGTAAACAAGTAGTCCAGAGGATGCAGACCATCTGACAGGCATTCAATTGCTGACTACATCAGAGTGCACACTTTGTATTAGATCGTACAAAATGGTGATACTGCTGTGTTCTCTAGTTTTTATATTATTCCTACATCATGTTTCCCACCAATGTTTAAGAAGTGAGAGGCAGTTTTGGCTCTGTTGAATGGATGAAGAAGCTGCACAACATATTTGATAAATGATTCAGCTTTTGTGGAGAGAGAAGATGCTGAAGGTGATTAGAGTGCAAACCTTTCCCTTTTTTTCTCTCTTTTTTTTTTTTTTTTCTTTTAAAGATAATTCTGAAACAACAGAGGACAGGGTTCAGCTTTGCTTGTTCTTCAATGCTCTGATTCTAGCTTTGTAAAAGAAACTTACTGAATTTCTATAAACAGCAGCTGAATGAGTAGTAGGAAAAAAACAGCTGAATAATTATTAGAGATTTTCCTTCTTTTTTTTTTTTTTAAATTTATCTACCTCATTAATGTTAATAGTTTTGTTGGGTTTTTGTTGTTGTTTTTTGTTTGTTTGCTTGCTTTTGTTTGTTTGTTTGTTTGTTTCCTAATGAACTGTACTAACATTACAGATGGGGGAACTGTTTTGCAGTTTGACAACATCAAAAAAAATCCCTAAGCTCTAAAACACTAGTGTAATATCACTGTTGTCAGTGCCAGAGATTCAAAAATCATCAGATTGTTCTAAAATTTATGCAATTTTAAAAGAAGAGTGTACAGTTTGGGGGAAAGTGGTGACTGAGTGCTGAGACTTCAACAACATCTGGCCTCTCATTTACAACTTTCTTTTTATAACAATGTGTTAATTTTTTAATAAAATATTAAAAATCTTGGCCTCAGAAGTGGACTTGAACAAAAAAAAATCATGCTGTTACCAAAACACTTGTGATATAGCTTGCAGAATTAGCAATGGTATAGTAAGTATTGACTTGTTCTCTGTTTGTGATCAGTTGCCTGTTATGTCTTCAAGACCTTCTTAATTTCTGAAACTTGGTGGGTTTTGGACAAAAAATAAAATATATTCACATTTTTATACAAGTACTGTGTCTACAAACCCAGTCATTGGTCACAAGGCACAAAATGGAGAGAAAGACTTCTATCTCCATCTAGAAAAGTAGAATAAAATTTCAGAACCCCTTTAAAAAGAAGAAAAGTCTTTTGATTGTAGGTCCAGCTCCACCTGAACTCCACAAGCCAGTGCAATAAAATAGACACAGTACAACAAACTAGTTCCTTTCCCTATGTTAGCAGACCTGATACTGCTATCAGGGGTATCTCAACTGATGGGCAGTGCCAGGATCTGGAGTCAAAGAGTACAACAGCAATGCCTGCAGGAGTCAAGAAAAGGAGTCAAAAGAATAGCAAAACACAAAAGGATCAAAGCCAAAAGTCACGCTGGAAGCTAAAAAGGAAATTGTCACTGACCAGCATGGGAACAACTGTTGTTTCTGCCTGAAGCAGGGCTCAGCACCCTGTTTGCAGAGTGCAACCCCAACTCTAACTCCACAAACCAGCAGAAAGGTTTATCAGTGAAAAACCGAATAGCTCTAGTGTGGGAGATAATGAGTGCCCAGCAAAACAATATAAATATTTGAATCCAAATATTTTCTTTCTCATGGGACTCCTTTATTACCATGCTCACACCATACTCAAAATATATTCAGGAGCAATTTCAGATGTTCGCAAGTTGTTTGTTTCAGTAAGTGCTGAAATCTCCCAGCTCTTGACTGTGCATCTCCAGAAATAGAGTATCCTACCTTCCTAATTATATGTGCAAAATGCTGTTTTTCCCATAAGCTGTTATCCAGCTTAATAAAACAAAACAACCCCTCAGAGCAGCTAAAATCTTGTACAAATAGACGTGTCCACAGGTTACCCAGATACATTTTCCTTTTAGCTGTTTTATAGTTAACAACCTGTGGAAAAGAGATTAAAGGTGAGCTGAGAAATGGGAAAAACAAAGAGTAGGAGGAAAAAGGGATGACAGTAGCATCCATGATGTTTTCTCTGTGTTGCCAGACCTGAAAAATCCCATAATAGATGAAATATTTTTAATCTGACCCTGTCTCATATGTTCATAATATGACACAAGCTAGTTGTGCATCTGCTGTCCTCCCTCCAGCTCTTCATCACCTGTACCAGGTACCACTACTAAGTCCACCCATGTGCAAACTGTGACACTTTTTTGCAGGACTGTCCTCACAGCTTGCCCCTGTTGGGAACAGACTCTGCCAGGCTGGGTATAACCCACAATAAATGGGAAGCAAGGGCTGTGCCAGGTGAAGTGACAGAGGGGAAAGATGGCTGTCATCTGGCTTTTCATCTCCCACAGAGCCAGGGCATCACAGACACAATGGAAAAGGTATTGAGAGAGACTCAATATGGATATAAAAGAGTTGTTCAGGTTCCGCATCAGCACACAGCCAATTCCCCTGCACTTCTGCACATGCATAATGCTATCCATGCTCTCCACAGCTGACCAGATCAGGGATGAGACCAAAGCTGGGGTATTCAATCCCATTTTCACCTCAGTCTTTACTGGTAAGACTGACCTTCAGTTATCCTAGGCCCTTGAGACAAGCAGGAAAGTCTAGAGCAAGGAAGACAGAGGAAGATCAGATTAGGGAACATTTGAACAAACTGGATATACACAAATCCATGTGACCTGATGTGACACACTCTTGAGTGCTGACCTGGCTGATGTCACTGTGAGGCTACTTTCAATCATCTTTGAAAGATCATGTCAATTGGGGGAGCCTTCTTCAGGTTGGAAGAAACTAAACATCACTCCTGCCAAGACGGGCAAGAAAGAGGATCTGAGGAACCTGATGTGGTCAGCCTCAGCTTGATGTCTGGGAAGGTAATGGACCAAATCTTCCTGGAAATAATTTCCAAACACCTGAAGGACAAGAAGGTGATCACGATCAGTCAGGATGGCTTTATGAAGAGGAAACAGTGCTTAATGAACCTGATAGCCTTCTATGATAAGATAGTGGTTTTAGTGTTGAGCAGGTGGGAAAAATGAGTTGACAGAAATCGAGTAAGTTTAACAAGATAAAATGCCAGGTCCTGCATCTGGGAAGAAATAACCCCAGACACCAGTACGATCTGGGGGCTGACTTCTGGAAAATGACTCTACAAAGAAGACCCTGGTGGTCATGGTGGTCAACAAGTTAACCATGAGCCAGCAACGCACGTCATGGAAAAAAGGCCAACAACCTAATGGGCAGCAGTAGGAAAGCATGTTGCCATCAGGTTTAGGGAGGTGATCCTTCACCTCTGATCAGTGCTGGTGGGACATGTCTGGAGTCCTGGGTCCACTGCTATGCTACCCAGTATATGAAAGATATGTACTTACTGAAATGAGTCTAAACAAGGCCACAAAGATGATTACGTCATCTTTCACAAGAGAATGAGCTGAGAGAGTTGGAACTGCTCAGCCTGGAGAAGAACAGAATCAGGGGGATCAGTGTGCATAAATACCTGACAGAAGGGTCCAAAGAAGGTGGAGCCAGACTCTTCGACAGGACCAAAGGTAATGGACGCAAACTGAAATACAGGAGGTTCTGTCTGAACATTGTATTATCACAGAATCATAGAATCATTTTGGTTGGAAGAGACCCTCAAGATCATCTAGTCCAACCATTAGCCTAACACTGGCACTAAAACATGTCCCTAAGAACCTCATGTATACATCATTTAAACACCTCCAGTGATGGTGATTGAACCTCTTCCCTGGGGACCCTGTTCCAATGCTTGCCAACTCTTTTGGTGAAGAAATTTTTCCTAATATCCAATCTGAACCTTCCCTGGCACACCTTGAGACCATTTCCTCTTGTTCTATGACTTGCAACTTGGAAAAAGAGACCAACACCCTCCATGCTACAACCTCCTTTCAGGTAGTTGTAGACAGCGATCAGGTCTCCCCTCAGCCTCCTTTTCTCCAGGCTAAACAGCCCCAGTTCCCTCACTCCTCAGTGTTCTCCAGACCCTTCACCACCTTCTCTAGACTCTCTCTAGTACCTCAATGTCTTTCTTTTAGTGAGTGGCCCAAAATCAAACGCATTATTTGAGGTGGGGTCTCATCAGCACTGAGTACAGGGAAATGATCACTTCCCTAGTCCATCAAGAAACTCCTTCTTACTGTTGGGGTGACCAAGCACTAGCACAGGATGCCCAAAAAGAGTATAGAGTTTCCCTCCTTGGAGATTTTTCAAAACCCATCTTCACACAGCACAGAGCAGCCTGGTGTAGGTGATCCAGCTCTGAGTAGGGAGGTTGGACTGGGCAATCTCCAGAGGTCCCTTCCAGCCTCAGCCATTTTGTGATATCTGTGATTTTCACTTAGTTTATTAGAGAAAAGTGAGTGGACCATTCTGAAGTTTCTTACCCTAGACTGTGAGCATACTTAATTTAACTAAATTAATTTGTCTTTTGTTAAAATTTTCATGAAGAAGTTATTAGATTAGTCTGATTTTATTTCTGGCTCTCATTCAGAACTTTGTGATCTCATTAGCAGTTCATTTTTATGGGGATGAAATGTTTTTGAGTGCTAGATTGAATATTTTTAGTGGAATATTTTATGGCAATTTTGGTTGATGTAGTCTTAAATTCTTTCACTGGATACACCAAAAACAGTGATAAGAAGGAAATATAGGTGTTTAAGTGACTTCATATACTTTAAAATGAGTAGCAACGACATGAATAAAGACTTTCATTAAATTAATATAAGGACTTGTATTTAGATATGTTTTTAAGACTATGATGTGCCACAAATCATTTTTCAAAAAAAACACATTACCGTGCAAATTCCTCATTTGCATAGTAGTAAAATTACCAGAGTTGATAAAACTGTATGTTATCTGAATGGTTTTCACTGAATGATTTCTCCTCATTTAGACTTTATGTTCCTTCTCAAATTCATTCTGAGATGATTATTAAATCCTATTCCATATTAAATTAAAAATGAAATACAGTTTGCCCAGCAAAGGAGCATTAAAGGGTCACTGCTATGTAGTCCTTAGTGTCAGTAACCATATGCACATGCAGGAAGAGTAGCAGTACGTACAACCTTTCCAGCTGGCTGTTCACAACTGTGCACAAGAACAGAGGTCAAGAGCTAAGAGTTCACCTAGTAGAAAGCATTTGCTAGCATGTTCAAAGTGGAAATTGTATTTTAAAGTAGTTACAGACCATCATTTTTAACACTTTAGTATAGCAATATATAAAAGCATGAGCTGTAAGTGTTCTGGACTCATTTCTCTGCCACTAAAAAGTTATTTGCTTCCATTACCTTAAATTCAAATAAGCCGGTGGCACTGTCTATAAAGCATCTCCCTTTTGTGAGAACAAGCCGTGAATTGGCATAGTCAGGGAGCAGAATAAAGATTGAGTACACCAAGAACTGGTGAAGAAACAAAGAATAAAGACAAAGTAGGAGGATGAGAGACTTTTAAACAGTATTTTTGTAGTCTAAGCAATAGTACCCTTGTGAGCAAAGATTTCCAAGAGATGTGTCTATTTCTCCTTTCAACATTTTTTCCCTATATCTTTATCCATTCCCCTAAACTTTTTCTAAAAGCCCTGTAAATTTTAGAAACTAAAAATAATTAGTCCTATGTCAGATTTTGCCAACATCTCATGACAACAGCCTGTATACATAAAATGTCTTTTACTTACTATTTGTGGCACACTTGATTTAACATGCTGTGGACAAAACAATGAAATTTTAGGACATCGGATCTATCCCAAAGGGCCAAGTGGTTGCACATGTTTAACACATTTAATGATTTGGTCCTTGAAACTGAAAATAAACTTTAAGCAACTCCTTTCTAATAAGACTCTGAATTCATTGATTCTCACCTATAAACTAATTTCTGATCAATAGGGGTCTGCGCACCGAGAAGCAAGCAGCAGAACAGCTCATGCTTCTTTCTCACCTCTCTTTGGGCAAGGCATGGGGAGATTTCCCTCCACTCCCCATCACAGGCAGGCTGGTTTCCTGCTCACGGTGCTTTCTTGAGAAAGCAGCATAAGCAGCACCACCATCTCCCATCTCCTCCATCCACGCAGTGACTGGCAAGAGCCCTGCTGACCTATCACTGCCACAAGCACCACCCCATTGCCCAGGCCCCATGGCCTTATCCCAGACATACCCACTCTTCACCGGCATCACCAGGGCTGCAGGAAGTTATCTCTTACATCATTTTGCTCTAAATTTAGATTAGCAATGCAAGTATTTCAAGGCTTTGAGTGTCTGCAATTTCTGTGGAGCTGTAAATTTACCTTGTAAATATGAGCATAAAGGTAACTGCAAGGACGTGGTGATTATAGTATTTAATGTATGCCTGTTTATATCGTAGTTGCAACTTAAGCTAATGAATTCAGTTTTGTTAAAGGTTTTCCCAATATAGTGCTTTAAAACAGAAGAGATTTAAGTTGATTTATATTCTAATATTGCTCATTTCAGATCTCATAGAAGTGCTAATAACTACCAATGGTTTGAGAATAAAGAAACTAAAAGAAATTTAAAGGATTATCAGTAAAATGCTATTAATTTCAAAGTTGAACAATATGTTAAAAATTAATTTTTTAGAAATAAAACCTTGAGAGAAGCCTACATACAAATCATGCTAATTTTTAAATTATTTTGGCAGAAATTGAGTTAAAATATTCTGTTTCATTTACTTCAATACTTGATAGTATTAGTACTATATGTATTTTATGATATAACTATTGTTTTATAAGAATATAATTTTAATAATAATATAATTTTACTTATAATAATAATGTATTTTTCATTAAATAACACACTCTTTTATTGGGAAGATTTTTTCATACTTGAAGTACTGTGCAAACATTTTCATTTAGTCTTTATGTCAAACTGTAAGATGAAGGTAATTTATTATAAGAAGAAAAATCAGAAGAGGAGATTGGGTAAGTTGCCAAGGAGTCACGGCAGTTGTGAACAGGTTGTGTCTCATAAGCATATCACAAGATTTTACTGTTTTTTCTGTTTCTTTGGAGAAAGCTGAAACATTCTTCATATATAAGAACTTAAAACTGCACTGCTAATTGTTATTATTGTGGAGAAAATGATAATGTGTGACCTCCAGACCCAAACGTTTTTACTGTGATTTGATAGATTACTTGAGAGAATGGCAGTGAGAAACAAACAGAAAGATGACTAGAGATTTATTGCTCAATTAATTATTTGCCTTCTGAAGTATTTTTCCATGACATATTACTAATGCTTGCTAAATGGGAGAATGCTGCCGTACCTTGTGAGATATGCTCCAGCATCCGTGTCCTGATATTACTGCTGATGCTGGCTTTGGTGACTGGAACCTATCCCATGGCAGGGTCTGATGTGTCAGGACCAGCTCCATCCCCTGCCCGGCCTGAGAGAGAATGAACCAGCCACAACCTTGTTGATTTCTCAGCTCACCTTTAATCTGTTTTCACCTTAATCTGTTTTCCTGCAACCTTGGCAATTTCGAACAAAATAGACTTCGAATGCTAATCTATATATTTAAGAATAAAACTGTATGCACTGGATGAAGCTTTGTTTCCTGGCAAGCAGTGACTTCAGAAGGGCTCGTGGTTTTGAGCAGGAAACTGACTCATCCTGAATTCCTATTTCAGTGAGTTGGCTGGGCAAGACAATGGGTGGTTGTGGGAGTCATGAGTAGGAGTAGGAATATGACTGCTTCATATAATAGCATTGGTAAAATCAATATGAGGAAAATGCATCCAGAGCTGACAGTCAAAAATGATGTAGAAAAATTGGTAATGATAGAGAAGATGGCCAGAAAGATCAGGGCTGAAAACGCCACCATTTGAAAAACTTCTGCACACAGTCGGTCCAAATATTTTTCACCTCTTGCCCAGGAACGATGCTCAACAATCCGAGCTTTCAGTTGACAAATAAATAAATAACATCCTAGACCTTGTGCTGTGGTGATAGCCTTGGAAATATACATCAAGTATAAACTGATCCAGCGATGCTTTCTGGGCCTTAAAGGTATCACAGGATGATTACTGAGGAACGTGAAGTGTCCTACACATATGAATGAACTATTTACTCAAACCTACAAATGACAGCCTATAGTACATTGAGAACTGAAATGGCACAAGCAGTATGAAATAAATGTAATGTCAGACATGCCATATAAATCATGTTGTGTGCAACAGTATGCACTGTTGTATTTAATCAAATAAAATAGTCCTTAAAAATAAATATTTGCTGCCATAAAATTTTCACTGCAGTTCCACAAAATGTAAGGAGCTCGTCTCAGATTGTGCTTCTAAGACAGATAAATGAGGGCTGTGGTAAGTGAGCAAGTCTTCTATCGAAGCTGGCCTAACTTTAGCAAGATCATAGAATGACAAGTTGTAGACTGAGTCTGTCAGGCAATGGGTGTATTTATTAAAACATGTAATTTATCCTTGAATTTAGGTGTTGCACTAGAGTAGTGTAGATTAAATGAGAAGGGGTAGAAATGCCTGCAAGAGAAAAAGCAATTATGAGGGTGACTAATTAAAGTTCTAAGGGAACAGATTTTGACTTACACTATCCCATAATTTGCTTTTCCTTTAATGACGTCCCTCTGTCTCCAATCCATGTAAATTACGCTGTCTGAACATCCACTGAATGCCAATTTATGCAATTTTTTTCTACCTCCATTCTCTTTCATCCAATTTCTGATCCTCAAAGCCATTAGAAAATTTGTTGATATTCAATTTTCCATCAGGGAATACTATTTGGTTGAATATGTATTAGCCAAAATTATGATATTAAATTTGTCAATATCTGTTTACACTAGTATTTTTACTCCAAATATGTTAAACTAACATTTTATATTTTTTGAAGTTTCCTTTTCTTCTTTTTTCCTCATTGAAAAGAAAGAATATCAGGAATTACCTTAAAATAGTCAAGCCCAACTGCTTATATTTTATATAATTGAAGTACTTTAACTGTCCTAAGCAGCTTTGGAAATGAGTGTTATTCAAACTGTTTCCTCACCCAATTTTGAATAGAAAAAAAATCAGAATTTGAATTTTTCATTGAATATAAAATTATTTTTATGAATAATAATGCTCTTCATGTCCAAAGAATAACTGACTGTTTGATCTGTTTGATAAATGTGGCACATTTAACCTGAACTGTGTGGCACCTACAGTCAAATGCTCAATCAAGATTCCATAATTGTAACTATCTGTTTGCATATTACTTTTGGCTTTTGTCCAAGAAGTTTATGAATAATTGGATTTTTTTTAATGTGAAGAGTGCATGCAAGAAGTCAAGAGAGGAAGTTATTTGTGCCCAGTGTTGATTACTTTCCTATTGATATCGAACTAGTCTCAGAATTTCACCTAAATTTTTCTTTCATTTGAAAGAATCTGTAATTTTCCAAGTATTTGTTAGATTCAGTGTGAATATATTTTAGCTGAATACATACTGAAACTACTACAAAATGAAGGTGCTTGATTCTTACTGAAGATGAACTGAGGCTGAGCTGGTTTGTGCTATACCTTATCTCTTTGCCCAAAGGACAGTGAGGGATGCCAATCTGACCTCACTCTGACCTGATAAATGATCAGCTTGGGACAGTGATTTAAGGGACCTGTCTATACAGTTTAGGAATTAAGGATGATATTAAGAAATTTTTAACATAATTTGAACATAAAGCCAGATTCTTGTCTTGGAGAATTGACATCAGAAAGATACAGCTCAACCTGCATTTGTGGATAACAGCCTAAGGGCTATGTGTCTGCATGGGTCCTCTATGAGCCAAAATGTCATGGTGAAAGGACTAACTCAAGTCATCTGAACTTTGTTTAGCCTCCTACTTACCTGGCACCTACCAGCTGGAGGAGGGTGGGGGATGGAGTCAGACTACAGGTGAAATGGGCTCTGCTGAGCACAGGAAAGGTACATGGGTAAAGGAGGGGCTTTGACTCTTGCTCTTTGGACAGAGAGGGTTGCCTTAGATTCAAGTTTGTTGTGTATTTGTGCAAGGATAGACTAGCCTAAGTTGAACTGTTTTCTGGAAGTTTGTTTTCGAATGACTTGGCAGCTTCACCTTTCTGAGTAAAAAGTAATGATGCAAGCAAATGTAATGCATTAAGGTGATCTATGATGCATCTATATCTTTCTCTACCTTTGCTTCCCTGTTTGCCGCAGGTTTATGTTGTGCGTTCTAGAGAGCTGAAGTGGGAACCAGGGAGCTCCCAGGTTTGACAGGAATAACGGGAAAGGACAGATTTGTATTACAGTGGAAGAGCAATAAAAACAATTGGATGATAAGAACAAGATAAGAAGGCAAAGTGTCTCTTAAACTCCAAACCAGTACAGCAACATAACCTAACCAAACAAGGGCAGTAAAACACGGACAGTGTTGGAGCCCTGTTGAAGCTCTTGAGGCTTAAAATGTTTGGTTGTTGGAGTAGTTGCTCTCCCTGACAGTAAACCGGTGGCTAGATGACAGGGACTGCTAAGCTACATGTTCTTACAGAGGCGTATTTTCAACATAATAGCTAGAACCGTGCACATATTTAATTAATGGGAACTGTTTCCGAGGTTGACAGTACATGCACCCTTCAATCTTCTACAGTTTTCATAAATATATTGTGAAAAACTTGGCACAGATTTTTTTCTTCTTTTTCCAGGTTAAGGATCCATTTGCAGTTTACTTTTTAAAACTACTTTCTTCTCATGGGAAATTCTGAAAACATTTTATATAGAAATAATTCTGTTTCTAGAGCGTATTTTTTATCACTTTTCTCTATTGATCACTAGAGATATTTGCATAAAAATACACATATAGGAATTTATGAGCTGCTGCTGCTTTTTCCTGACTTGAGATCAAAATCCCTGTGGAACAAATGTACTCCTAAGCAACAGAAATGTTCACACAAGTATTTCTTTTTAAATAAAAATAAGCAGAGGAAAAAAAAAAAACCTACAAAACATTACTTACTACTTTTGGAAAATAGTCTTTCCTAATGGCTTCCACAAAGCTCTTAATACAATAAACATGCTTTTAAAGCTCTCTCCTAATTTAGTTGCAACTAGTAGAGTTTAATGTAGAAAAATTGATAGCTTGTTCCACATTAGTATTGTTTTGGTCTATTCTAGAAGTCGTGCTCTACTTTCTAAGATGCTCTTGAAATTAAATTTTTGTCCTACATCTGAAGTTGGTTGAAAGAGTCATTTTACAAAACTGCCCATGCTGGGTGGAAAAATTCAGTGATGTTTTATGAATATTTTCCTAGGACATATCTTTAGTATTCTCAAGTAATACATAAAAGAAAGTCATTAAGTTCGTGTACAAACATTTTGTTGTCTGAGTGGCCCCAGGTCTTTCTAGTTATTTTACTTTTGTTTCTTTAATGATGACTAGCACAACAGGAGACTCCTAACTAGCCACGGTATTTTGAAATGCTTTTTCCTTGTCCTCTGTTACAAGTGTTGGGTGTTTTATTTTTTTTTTCTTATCCTAAACATCATGATTCTTATTCATGGTCCTGGACACACAAGGAAAAAAAAAATCTGGAAAACGTTCCATCTTGAAGATATCTAAGATTTTAAAAACAGGGCTAGACAACATGTTACTGATTGCTTGACATAACCTGCCTGACTTTGCACTGGCAAGATTTTGCTCACCCACATCCAGTGATGACAGTGACAAGAGCTGTTCCTTCTCATCTCTACCCAAGCTCCCCTGTGGTTTCTTTGCCAGCCCACCCTCTGGGCTGCTGCAGGGGTAGCCCACAGGCACAATTAGAGGACAAAGTGCAAACATCGCCTTCTGACAGTGTGGGTGATGAGGGAATTAACACTGGTTTGACACAACTTCTCCAGTGAACTTCCATTGATTGGAAATGAAAGCTGAATCAATATAACACTCCCTAACTACCATAGACAAGGTGAAGTTTTGATCTTAGCAGAAATTCTTTTTTAGAAAAAAAAAAAAAAAAGGCCAGAGGAATGGTAATAACAGGAATAACAGGTGAGTTCTCTTTATTTCTAGGCTCCAGAAATATAAGTAAGAGCAATTGGAAATCTTTTAGCTGCATGATGTCAGGTGACATCTTCTATGGCTTGTAAGAATAATGGAGACAGGGATCATCAGCATTTTTCTCTGTTTACAATTTTTACTTCCGAAAAAAATATGCTATTTACTGGTTTGTGGTCTATCCTGTCAGCTGTAAAAGAGTAAGTTCTTAATTTGTTTATTTCAGAGTATAAAATGTATTTATTTGATTTGGATGCTAACAGACTAATCAAGAAGTTTCCTGTAAAGATGGAAGATGTATGACATCATAAACTCAGCAAGCTTAAGGTAGAGGTGCATAGCTGGGAACTTACCCTCTAATTATCTCTGAAAGTAGACTCCAGCAAAGACAGGAAACAAACCATGTTGTCCTAGTATGGGGCAGACACACTGCACTGTGTCTCTGCCAACAGAACCTTCACCAGAACCATTTCTGCTTGCTTTAGAGTAGTGGCATTCATACTCAGCTCATTCCTGCTTTGGAAGGACATTACCCCACTTCCAATTAATAGGATCATAGAATACCAGTAAAGAAAGTGAAATGGAAAGAAAATCTGTCCAAACTTTGTCCAGAAACACAGACCAAAGGGAATGCTGATTCATCCTCGCCCAGCTATGCTATAACTGATGAAACCAGACTATGTCAGCTCTTTGAATGCTAAAAATGCCTGTTGCACCACTCATTTTCCCCCCTAACTGTCTCTGAGGGAGATGATAGCCCATTGATACTTCTCAATGTGCACCTCACCTGATAACAGTAACTGGGGCTGAAATTGTTTCCTCGCAAGGAACCACCTGGAAGTTGGAAAGGTATCAAAGGTGTTCTCTAATTAGTATGCTGATATAACTTTTTAAAAACTGTTGTAAGACTACTAAGTAAACATTTCTATTTTATAGGAAAAGATTATAGAACTCCTAACTCTTGAGAACAATACAGGAACTCTCATTTTCAATGAACTTTTATAAGAACATTGATTCTTCTAGTTCCACTTAGTATCAAATTGTACAGGAGGTTTTTATGTAATTATTACTTATGTCTAAAACAAAGTGTAACTACATTTTGCAATTAGATATGGTGATAAGAAAATCTTAATTTGGTGAATTTCTCTAAAAAGGACAATATGTAATCTTTTCTATTCAAGTGAGTAATAATGAGCATCTCTGTATCCCTTTCTTTAGTTTAAGGTCAGTTGACAGTATCTGTAAGTAATATATGAGCTCATATACTATTTTAGCAGAGCAGAACCTCAACGTTGTTTGTTTGGTGAATTAGTAAATGAAATTCTTTCATCCAATTTTCCAAGATTCTACAGAGTGAAAGTAGAATATGTTGTCCTTTATATGATACAAATAGATCATCCTCCTGGAGTGGTTTTTGTAATCTATGGCAGCTAAAAGGAAATAAAACCTGGAATACTGGAATTCTACAAGACATCTTATGGAATGTCTCAGTACTCCACACAACAGTCCACTACATCTGTGGAATTACGATGTCCACAAGAGGTCTCTTTCCTCAGATTTTTTTTTTTTTTTCCTACGTCTCTGGAGTCAGTCAAACACTAGGGACAGGACACACTTTGCCTGGGTTTAATCATCTAAAGTGATTTTTAATCTCTCTAAGTGCCTAATACAAATTCAAATGTTTAGAAATACAAAGATGTTTCTCTTTTGTGAAACTCGTACATCATTCTTTGATAGCTTAACTCACCTGCAGCTTTTGCCACTATACATGTAACCAAGGGCTTTTCACCCACTGATATTATCTGATTTTGTAGTTAGGAAGTTATTTGTACCAATATAAAAGTTCACGAACTTGTCTCACAACTTTTCAACAATTTAGTTGTGTAGGTGGACTTTACACTCTGCATTGATGTGTGTAATACTATATCACTATTACCATGATTTATATACTTAGTAATTCTGCTAGCTACTCAGTATGAACATTGAATTTAAAAGCATGCCCCTACACATAGTGATTGACATTCTGGTAACTTTGTCATTGACTTAAGCAGAGCAAAGTTATCACCTAGCGGCTTTCAACTTGCCATGAAGGTATCTGTGCTTTAAGAGAAAACAGAATTACATAAAGCTGGTGAAGCAATTGCATACAACACAGCAACAGTCCATGATAAAAAATATCAATTAAGAAAAGGCAAAATGTAAGAAGCAACATTTTAAAGACTCTTTATTTCTGAATTGTAATTTCTTCCGATAAAATAGGTAACCTTAGTAAAATTAAAAGGTGCTTTAAAGTATGTCTTGAAATCTGATGGTTAAGTAATTAAATTGAATTCTGTTTCACAGAATAAATATGTTGAATAAGGCCATGCCTGCATTGTTTCTGCTTCATACTAGGTGTTGCAGGTTATGCTTCAGCCGTGGCATTTCTGGTATTCCAAAAGATAGTATGTCCTTAGATTAAATTATGTCCTCCCGAGATTCATCAAACAAACAAACAAACAAACAAACAAATAAAGTTAAGAAACCCCCGAAAGAAAACATCAATATCTAGCTATAATACTGCCTTAATGCAACATGGAGATTTGGTATGACTACTGAGTTAATTTTTGAATACTTTTTAATGCTTTTTTGTTTAATATTCATAGAATCATAGAATAGTTTGTGTTGGAAGGGACCTTCAAAGGTCATCTAGTTCAATCCCACTACAGTGAGTAGGTACATCTTCAACTAGATCAGGTTTCTCATATTATGGCAATGTTCATGTGTATAAGCACCTAAATGGATATAAATCAGTTAGGATAATATTTAAATATTTAGTTTAAAATTAATTCTATGTGTGCTGTTTGGCTAAACATGCATACTTGCTAGCTTGATGTCAGCTTACCTGAACTGAGCAGTGGGAACTTGACAGAATTTGTCCAGGCAGGCTTTTTCCACCCAGTGTGTAGAAATGTGGTAGTTGCAACTGCTTGCTAGTAGCAGAAGCACTTTGGGAATTTCTAGGAGTACACTGCTCTACCTAGGAAATAGCTAAATTATGTGGTGCTTGTGAAATTCTCAAGGGGCAGATTGTGTTGGCTGGAATGGTTTGAGGATGCTGAAATGAGGTTTGGAGAGACTTCCAATCTTGTGGAGGAAAAAGAGGAGGAAGGAGAGGGAGTTAGGACTGCTAAATATTTTTAGACTGGGGCTTTGCTATAAAATAGGTGTTAAACTGGGCTCCTCAGCCTTGGGTTTTGAGTCAGATGCCGTGATATATTTGAGATCTATAAAACAAATGTTTTATGTGGGATCTTTTCCCTCATAAAAGTGAACGCATTAAAAAGCAAAACATGGAAAAAAGATACAAAATACAGAGAAATATCTCCTTTGTTTTTCATCAGCCTCACTGCATTTAGCTGTTTGCCTTAGGTGATATCAGTGCTTTTGAGAAATTGTTAACAGTGCCAGACTCTGTTTGCTGTCATCTGTATGATGCAAGAAAGGTAAAAAGCTTACAATGCTTTGCAGACAGCCTCATTGATAACTAAAACTGCTCACTTTCTCAGAAATTAGTAAGAACCATTACAGGTGCTCCAAAGGTGCAGATCAGGAGAATAAATATCTAGCCAGCACCTATTTGCAAGCTGGTACCTCCTCAAGCTGTAGCATACAGCCTGCTGTGGGGGCAGCAGCCTGTCACAACACACCCAAAGAAGAAGAAATCTGGGGCGTGTGTCACTGTGTTGGAAGATGCACACTTCCACTTTGAAAGGTTAATATTTGCTGTGATAAGGCCCCCGTAAGAATAAATCTATGTGAAGTGGAATCAAATGGTTAATTCTACTGCTAATGTGTCTGCTATAAACTTTAAGTCTATTTGTTTAAAGGGCAACTGATTACAGAAGCACGTCTCTGGCTTCTACCACATGCTTCAAATTAAGAGTAAGATCAGTGCCAAATATAATGAGAAGTGATTTTGAATTTCTGTATCACTGATACCTAGAAAAAAAGAGACTGTGGTATATATGATTTAACTTTGGTGGCAAAGAACACTTCTGCGAATAAGCTTGAGACTTACTGCCTGAAAAAATATCTGTCTTTAGGGCTCCTTCTTTATACATACAGTCATTCAGAAATAAACTTTGTGCCTCTCATGTGTCTTCAGAAGAAATATCAGGAATATAAGCTCAATGTAGAGGGTTTCAGGTTAGAGAAATTACTCATCTGCTTCTCCCACTTCCAAAGCAGGTCCTCTCAGACATCAGGTTATGACTGAGAATCTTGCAGAAATTTATGGAAACCTTTATTCTGGCTTCTTACCTTCTTTTTTCAAGCACTTCTGGACAGGAATTAAAATAGATGAGTGAGTATTAAAAATAATCCATACTACTTGTAAATTGAGTCACAGCCTCTATCTTCCCCCTCTCTAACTTCATCTCCATTACAGAACACGCATATGAACCTCCCCCATATAGGAACAGATTTGTTATTTGTCCTAATAACTAAGAAAGGGTTGCCACTGCTTCTTCCTTCTTGGACATCCTCCTCTGTATTTAAAAAACAAAGGAAGTGGCGATTGAAAACATCTCTCTCTCTCTGATGACCTACATATATTTCACTATTTAAATAACTCATCTTGACTTCCATGTGGTGACTTATGCTTCAGTAATGACCATTCTATATCCCATATATCTGTTGTTACCAGCAAGTGCATTCACAGCTTCCCATTAATAACAGCTCATTTCTTCACTTGAACTAGAATTGCAGTGTACATTTGTCTGATTTGTGAAAATGTCACAATTTCTTTATGGTCTAAATGGTGCTGTTTTCTTTGCTAGGATTTAAAATCAATGTGAACAAATCACATGTAATGCCTTATCAACTAATCCAATCTGTAAAATAATTACAAATTCCATTGGCAAAATTTTCATATTCACAGAACAGATTTCAGACCATATGTCTGTTGGTGATGAAACTGAGAATTCATCCTTAGTTCTCAGACAAGGTATGTTTAAAATTACTGTGTCATATGGCGTTGTATGTTAGGCATTTCCATAACAACATTGTCATGCCATCATTTCAGATGCTTTCAGTCATAGGTCAGATTCATCTATTGACCGTGCATTCACAGCCAGACATTTAGGTGCAAGAATTGCAAGCTGGAATCCTACATTTCTGTAAATATTCTGTGTGGAAAGATGTGCGAAAAAAAGACAAATCAGTTCTATCAAAAATCTTGGTGCTTCTAGACCAAGACAGCACAGAGAAGAGAGCAGAGGATATTTGGATCAGCCCCAGAAACAGATCACTGAAGTAGTTGAACAGTAGTAATATAACTCCATGTTGTTGCTCTAATTGGGAAAATAATTCAAGTACTTGAATAATGTAGTCATGAGGTATACAAGCATACAAAGAAGGGTGAAATCCTTTTGTTTACTAAGCAAATCTTTTGGGGGATTAGTAAAGATAAGTCAGTCCATTGGCAGAAAAGCTACTAGAGTATTTAAGGAGAGAAGCATCCTTGAGATGTCTTTGAAATAATAATATGTATTTTCTTACACTGAAAAGATGTTCCGATTTCACTGAAACCTACTGCCAAATGCCTTGCATGTTGCTTTTGTTGATGGAAAGGAAATGTGTCTTTCCCATTGTTTCTGCTTTCTTTGTGTTTCAAGGAAGATGAGATATGATAGCGACTCTTCTACTCCCAAATAGCCTTGTCAGTTTAGACTTTTAGAGCTTCCACATTTGTCCATTCCTAATTCTACTGCAACAAAAAGAAGTAATCTTGAAGACCTGGGAGATAATTATATCCTTGCAACCAAGTTTTGTGCATCTGTCTATAGAGACACTACATGGTTAGGACTTGTGCTATGCAAATTTCAGACAACTTTGATGTGAGTTTCTAAGACCTTTGTTTTCCTGACAGCTGGAAGAAATCTGATTCTGATAGGTAGAGGTCTGGTAATGCTGTCAATTTTATCAAATGCAGATCACATCCTAGAAATTAAATTGTTAGCCATCATTTTTCAGCATTTAATTTTATATATTCTGGTGTGCAGTACATGGTAAAGTGTTTCATGTGAAAAAAAATTCTTGTGTTGGTCCAAGGAAGAAGTAAAGGATTAAACTGGTGCCTATTTCTGATTTTTGACATATTGCTATAATCCTGTTTCTCTAACATTTGCTTCACAAATCTTTTTAAATACATGTCTTTGGAATGTCATGAAAACTAGTTATCATCAGCTCACTAACAAAGGTAATAGATTACTTTTATATTTTCCTGTTAATTATTAGCAATTCATAGTCATTTTACTTGCATGCATTTTAAGTTGAATAGTACAGCTATTATGGGTAAGCGTACTCAAAATAACCACATTTGGAAACTGGTAATTTCTTTGCACTTAATAACTGCTTTGCTTGATGGCTGAGAAGGAGCTAAAAGTGAAATGTTCTAAGATCTATTTATAGTTGCAGCTTCATAACTTTTTTATTTATTCACTAAACATTTTTCCTAGTAGGTTTTGAAATATGCCTTTTTTTTTTTTTTTTTTTTCCCCCTGAATGTTCAGATGGGGACTTTGTGTGTGTTCTGGTGCTAAACAGTCCCCAAAAGCCCCTAGTACCTCAGAGTGAGGTAGTTCCATGCATGTACCTACACTCCATGGAAAAATATAACTAACCTTTACCTTTGCTAGTAAGCTGATGATAAGCAATTATTTTAGTATAATTATCTTAAATGTATGCATGGTTCTATTGATTCCTTCTGCTATTTATTTTATGTTAATGATTTATTGTGGCATCTCTACACAGAACATTCTACCTTTGGTATAAAAATTTATTTATTCCTCTGATTTTTCCTGTTACACAGAGAATTTATGTTAGAACAGAACACTAGTGAAAAGTGGATTTGTTTGGGTAAATATGGCTGTCTATCAAGAAACCATGTCCATTGCCTATTGTGGAAATTTTTACTATAATAAGGAAACACTGAGACTTCAAAAACTTCACATCTGCATACACTAAAGGCCCCCTGTGTCACTTGCACAAGTATGGGCAAAAGTAATCTAGATTCAGTTGCATAGAAAAGATCTAGCTTTGGCTTAGATCTGTCTTCCCTGCAGCCACTCTCCACTGCTGTCTGTGAGTGTTTGGGCTTGGGACACCCATCCTGCTGGGTTCTTCTTCCATTGTTTTCCAAAGAGTTTAAATTTTACACCCAAAAGTTTGTTGTTATTTTTTTTAATTGAGTAGTAATAGCTGATGGTGGACAGGCACACTTGAATAGTTACTTTCTTGTGAAGACTGGGGGAAAAAAGTCTCTCTAACCGTATCTTCAAATCTGTTTAGGTCACTGAAACGTTTAGGAGTCAATGGAAGTTCAGGAACTTGATATCTTTGAATATCTAGGGTTTATGTTATACCTGGATGGCTTCTGACTGAGAATTTCTATATGTATTCCAGTAATTACAGAGACTGTGGATATGAACAAAAACTTTTATGACTTTAAAGGAAAAGTGGTGTGAAAGTTTCCTGGCTCCACCTTGTTTAATGAAAGGATTGCTGTGTGTTTTGACATATCTCCAGGGAATAAAATGGGTTAGCTTCTATATATCAAGACTCCTGTAGCTCTTCAGTTTAGGTTGAACAGATGCATAAATTTAAGGACAGTGCTTTTTACTCAAATTCAATTTATACAAGTTTGGTAAAAAAATAATGATCTATCCCCAAAGCCATACAGGTCAAATATTAAGATTTGGAATTCCTGTAGATAAGATGCGTGGTGATTCAATATATAGACATATTTAGCAATCTAGAGCAACAAGCAAGTCTACTAAAAAGGGAAGATTCAAACAAACGTTGTCTAAGAATATCTTCAGCACTTGAATAGAAACGTCCTGTCATTCAGGTGCTCATCCAAAGATCAGCAAACATTCAGTTCAGTACCAGAGGAAGCCTGAGAGGGAAAGAATATCAAGATCCCACCCACCTACATAATACTGCACAGTTTTTACTGTATAACTTGCTCAGGATATAGTCTCTTAGATGCAGAGCGTGTCTCTCAGAGGTTGAGACAGAAATGGTGGACCCCCCATTGTTTAATAAGTTGTTTGGATTCTCTAAGTAAAAAATATGTGCTGTTAACAACCCCTTATTGGAAGCATTTTTAGTGCCAACAGAGTTCCCAAACTTTCATTTTGTTACATTTAAATCCGCAATATTTCTCTGTGCTATTTTTGCACCCTGAGTTACAACATTGCTGATGTCCAGGATGCATGCAGGCACAGCGTAGATTTGTATTCTACGACTTGGTTCAGCTGCATCCAGTGCACAGTGGAGAGTGGAGGATGCAAATATCTCTTCCCTGCTGTGCCCACAACCCTGAAACAAGCCGTCACTGTGTTGCTTCATCCAGCTGCAGAGCTTTCTTCTGGAAACATCCACTGTAGGGGGCTGCGAAAGGAGCCTGTGCAGTTGCTATCTACGCCTGACTGCTTTCTTCTTTCTGTATGAGCAGGTAAAGGAGATAGAACAAGTGCCGGGAATGGTTCCATAGAGTCCAATTGCTGATCCATAAATTAAAAACACTTAATATGAACTCACCCCTCAGGTATAATTTACAAATTGTTTGCAGAATCTCGTTCATTTTCAGCCATCCTCAGAAAGTGAAAAGCTTTTGTCTTCTAATAGACAACCTTCAACTCTGAAAGTGTCCTGAGAACAAATTTCACAGGAAATATAAAATCAAGGAGCTTGATTCACATTAGGATGGTATAACTGATGAAGTCCAATTCAAACTTGCTATAAACCAAGAAAAAGAAGATTCTATTCAGTGTGCTTTTAGTGCAACAACAGAGAATCTGGGCAGTTCCAGCTAACATTTTATAGTGGGAAAACAACCTGTTCTGTGGAAATAATAACCTGGGTTAGTCCTTTTTTTTTTTTTTTTTTTTTTTTACCTTAAGATCTTCAATAAATTGGGACTGAATAGCTCCCTGCACTTTTTCTATTAAAGTCTGTGTTCCAAGATGCATTAAATCTTTTTTGTATTTTGCAATGACACGAAAAATTCAACTTTCGAGTTACAATCACTAACCTTGTTAAGTCCACATTAACCAAGATTAATGATTGACAGTGTACAGTTAATGTATTTGTTGAGTACTACCTTTATATTCTTTTCTGCTTTTCAAAGCAATCATGCCTTTCTGTTGACTGAAATTATTAATTTATGTAGAATTTCAATCATAAGAATATCAGAGGTATTTAGGGATATAGTTCTGAAATAAATTATATATACAGCAGTGTTCTAAAATGAATTTTATAACCTGATATTGAACTCAATAAAAGCCAGGATATTTTAAGTGGAACAGAAGGTACCTACTGGTAGATCAATTTATTTAGGCATTAATAATTGCAGATCACAGATTGTATATCATGTTACTCCAAAATAGTTGACAAGTCAGAAATGAGTTCAGATATGTTTTTCTGATTTTCTTCTGTGATGAATTTTTGCTTTTTGCAGTATTACTGAAAAGATTTCATCAGCATTCAAAAGCCTTGGTATTACAGTTTTGAAAGCATCTATTTTTCAGATTTATAAAGTGTTTGTGTGTACTTCTGTACATATTGGCTTGCAGAAAAAATAGAGGAGACTTCAAGAGCTAGCAATAAGTTTCAGAAAGCAATAAGAGTGTTTTAGAGAAACTTAATTCTTATCAAACCATTTTTTTTTCTGGTTTATAATTTCTCATTTTGCAGCCTTGCATTGTTTTAAAGTATTTGTTGTACTAACTCTCATTTAAGCTGCACTAGTAGTTGATGAAAATTTTTACTATCACTAAGCTTTTGTTTCAAGCACCAATTACAATTCAGCTAACATTTTGAAAAATGTATAAAGTGTTCCTGTATAAAACGAGATGGTAGTGAGTCAGAGAATAGAAATCTGTAAGTTTCTATACTTTGTAACGTATGACCATGAATTATTTACTATAGTAGTTACTCTTTAACATCTTATTTATCTTGCCTCTTATGTATAAGTAGTATCTTTTATAACTGAAACAGTGCCTTCTCCTGCTTGCTTTTCAGGAAAATAGTTTCTGTAATACTTCAAAAACAAACATGAAAGGAAGTGTTTTAATGAAAAAATGGTTGGAGAATATCTACAACAGCTTAGCTATGGAAGGCACCATTTACTTTGTACTGAGGTATTTTTAAGTCTAGAATTAGAATTGGTTTGTGTAGAGTGGGACTGTCTGCCAACAAAATGCTTTGTTTGACAGATCAAATGTTTAAGTGCATTTGTATTCTGAATACTGTAAGCTTCCATTATTTTGTGACTCAATGTGTAAGTCTGTATCAGGTGAGCTAAAGTGGTGGGAATGTTTTAATTTACTCACTGGTTTGCACTCCTTTATTAAAATTTGTGGTGAATATGGCTCTTTCTATCTTACTGTTCCTAAGAACTGCTATGTATTTTAATGTCATTGATATAAAAAAGCATTTATCACCAGTAGAAGTCTACTTGAGTATCTCATAACTTTGCTGTGGTTTATTAGCTTGTGATTCATATTTCATACAGAGAATGGTAATAAGAGAAAAATACGTCCAAAAATACATTCAGAAATTAGCAAGTACAAGCTCGGTCACACAGTCATATTCCAAATCCTTTTTTAATCTGCCTTCTGATAGCCATCACATATGCAGTCTGTGATAGAACCATGGGTACATCCAGCTTTCCTGGGCTTTCATCCTGTACTGTAACAGAAGGTGCTTTTTCCCCTACTGTAAAACATTCTTCCTTTAATCACAGTGCATTCTGAACACTTAATGGGATGGGGATATGCTGTCATGTCATTAAAGACTGTATCATCATATATAATAAATGGGAGCTGATTTAAGAGAACATCACCTTTGATGTGCTTGAATTTGCAACTGTAATTTTCTTCTTTTTGTATATTATTTACAATTATCATAAAAATAAAATCTGTTATACACAGCTGTATTGAAAACACATAGATCACTACCTGATCTACTCAGGACATCTACTTTCATGGATTTTCAGAGCCTTTGGAATTTCACAGGTTTGTGAGTTGATTAACTCTGCATAGCTTCTTACAGGTATCACCCCAAAAATGCCTCCTGTCACCTATTATCCCCTTACTGAATTTCAACTGTGTGCTCAAAAGCTCAGAAATTGTACAGCTCATCAAGTAAATAATAGTTATAAATATGGCAAAGTTACAGTTTTCTCTTTACTGTTAAGTAATTATTTTAATCATTAAACTGTATTCACCTTGTTGGCTCTCTCCTAGTGCCAGGGAGCCAGCACCCCATAACTGAGAACATGTCAAAGTGCTAAAACTGTGGAAGCACCCAAATTTATTTGGAGGTCAATGAGTTAATACAGAGAAAGAACTCAGGAAAAACACAGGTCCTGAAGTTTCAACTGTCCAGACACACATACAGGGTGAGCATCTCTCTAGATTTACCTGCAGTATTTTTTTGATAACTTGATGTCAGCCTTTTTAAAATACAGTTATTTCTGAGGTAACAAACCAAGACAAACAACGGTACCAATGCAATATCACATTGCTCATGATGTTTGAGTCAACAGCACTGATTTCTTAGTTACCCTAAGGAGAAAAGGAGCTTAAATAGAATGATGGGCAGATTTTGACACTGGTAGAAGCATGCTTTCCTGCTGGGAGGTTGCCTTGAAGATAGTGTATGGACAGTCAGGGAACTATTTCAACGCTGAAAGGGCACACACATGGGCATGGGGGCCAGGTGGATCCTACTCTAACCTGCAGAGCAGCTTAAAGTGAGGTCTGCTAATCTTGTATTGGACCTTGACCATCATGCATAAGGATTGCTTTTTAAAATTCTTTATTTTATAGTTATTACTTAAAAAAAAAATAACTCAAAAAAATGGGTGGATGGGAATGAAGAGGAAAAAAGGAGAATTTGCTTAGTAAGTGAAAGTGATATTATGCTGTTCTCATATGAATCATCATTTCTTTTTCATTGCCAAAACAAATACATGCAGAACAAGAAATGGTCAATGAGGTCTCTCCTCTTCACTGCAGTCATAAGTCTTCAAGAAGTAGTTTTCCCAACCAACTAAAAACAAGTTTCAGTATTAAGAGGGGACAAAATCCTGAGTCCAGGTATCAGAAAGACTTCTAACAATAAGTTAGAATTTAAAATATTGAATTATTCAGACTCCAAGCTGACATGGAGGTATACAGAACAACAGTGTTAGTAAACCAACAAAGCTATGAAGCAACCTCTCAAAATCTTGCATTCTTTATATCTAATCAGCATGTTTCTTATAAATGGAAACCAGTTGTTAAAACAGGTTGTCATACTTTCATCACCTCCATTTAGCTCTTTTCTTTTGAAATGAGCTGCTTTTAAACCACTGTTTAGCTCTACCTTTTTTTTTTTTCATCTCTAACATAATATCAATAAATAAGACACCAAATACATCTCAACCAGTGCCATTTTATTTTATCACAACTTTCACTTTCAAACTTTTGCTTATAATATTTTCAGAAATAACTTGTCTTCTAGTTTGTCCACAGCGTACCTTCGATGCCATACTTACAGTAGTTGTTTTATTTCTGAATATATATTGTCAAAAAATGGCCACTTGTGCATCCTTGTGTACATTTGACCTATTGATCTGGATATCAGAGGTGCAGTGACAATCTTATTACTTTTTTGGCATTGAGTTCTTTATTAAAAATGGACAGTCTACTCCACATGTCATTTTGGGCAGGAGCCTAATATGAATTCTCTAGTCAAAGAACTTAATTCCCATATTAGTGGAAAACAGCTATATCACACAAAGCTGTCTAATGATGCATGCTCCTCAGAGATAGCTTCATGGTATTTCCCTCCCATGCTTTGACAGGCACAGCTGTAGTCTGTCCATCTCCAGAAATAGCTCTGTCAGTACAAGCATAACTTTCCTGATGCTTGACATACCCACCTGTACCTGTGTCTGCTGCCTCTATTGCCTGACACAGATCAGTGACCACAGACACATTTCGTTTTCCTCCCCCCAGAAGGAGGGTGTCCTGGGGGAGACACTGACATTCCCTCCTTCTCCTGCATGTTGGCATGGAGATCAGGTGAATGTTCAGGAAAAGTTGCCTTAGTTCTCCGAGCTGAATTGCCTGGTGAATTTTAGGACACAATAAACTGAGCTGATGCTTCAAAGATGTCTTTTCAGTAATGTAATGGAAACAACTTCTCTCGAATGGACTGAAACAACTTGGGAAAAATCTTTTTTTAAAGTGGAAGCATGATTCCCAAGTTAAATTTATCCCTGAGGATGTTGTCAGCATTTTTATGTGTGGTGTAGAAATAATACTTGGATGACTTTGAAAATAGCTCTCAATGTTTTGCACCTTGGCATTTAAAGAAATAGTTTTAAGTAAGGCTAATTATCTTCAAAGTAGTAAGGACTAAAAAGGGATTTTATTTATTTATTTTTAGCTAAGTGCTGTCTTAAATGAATCATGAAAAATTAAAATTGTTACAGTGCCACCCCTATAATTTGATCACTGTTTAATTTGATTTTTTATTTTATTTAATCAGAGCCACAGGAACCAGCTCATTTGTATTGTAAATTACACAACTTCTGCCCTTTATTTCATATACAGTTGATCACTTTTGGCAGATAAGATTGGATTATCTAATCATTGGCTATATGAAATTGCCATTTAATCAATAGGGAAGGTCAAAATTTCTAAATGTGATCCAGAAACAAAGAATTTAAGGAAGTTACAGGCTGGTGAAATCCAACTAAACTTTTATGTGTTTGAGACATCATTATTGACTATAGGAGTCATTATTACTGTAACAAAATGCTGCCTTTATCTTCTCTTGCTACTTATAGTTTGATAGACAAACCAGTGGCTCTGGTTATTGATTGTGGCTACTGATGAGTTGATGAACTTAGCTCTTTTGCTCAACAATGTCTATGATTGTTGTCAGAGACCAGAGATAATGAGTTTTATACTGCCTGTTCTGCAAATATGTAGTTAATGACTAGACATCTTCAGTCACTGAATATGTCACTGTGAATACAAAGCTAATTTCTTACTATTTAAAAAACATATCCACAGTTATTATTTGATAGTCTACAGATAGCGATAAACTGGCAGAATATGTTTCACACTTATTGCTCTATCAGCAGTCATGTAAGCCAAGCAATACTAGCATCCTGTGCTCTGTCTTTTGAGTTGTGGGTGTTTCAGGATGGGGATTTTGCTCCTTGTTACTATGTTTGACTTTTTTTTTTCTGGATTACTGTTATTGTTCTCAAGTTATGCTCTGATTCTTGACCACACTAAAGACTTCCTCTGTCACACATTCACTTCTTTGTTAAATATTTGACATGTATGTTGAGACGCCTAGTTTGAATGGTTTCTGCTGTGTGCTCCTCTCACTCTGACAGTGTTTTTATCATTCCCTTTTCATCAACACAAATACAAATACATTCCCAGCTCAGCAAGTCTTAATATCCCATTCTCTTCATTTTATTTCAGCTATTCACTTCAGCTGTGACTTTTTTTTTTTAATTTTATGCAGTATACTTATTCGTAAGAATGTCCATATATTGGACATAAAAGGGTGAATAGATGCCTGAAAGCTTAATTATCACAACAAACACATCTGGAAACAAGGAAGGCTACTGCTGGCTACCCAAACAGGATTTTGCTGGCCTACAGAGACAGAGCAGGTAGCTTTACTCACTACTGGTAGGGAAATACGTTGTTTAAGGAAGAGTCTGTTCCTGGCACATATGATGTTCAGTAGGATGAAGGATTAGGAACAGAAACTGTTGGTTTATTTTCAGCAGTAAATGTAAGACCCATAAGTTTAGCAGCTCAAAGCTGGGGTGAG
Organism: Patagioenas fasciata; assembly: GCF_037038585.1. NCBI lineage: Eukaryota > Metazoa > Chordata > Aves > Columbiformes > Columbidae > Patagioenas > Patagioenas fasciata. The sequence continues at coordinate 60,818,736 of NC_092522.1, forward strand.
CAGAAAATATCTGTATTGGGTCTTACTTGGACTTTTCTGGAGAAGGATTTGCTGTTCAATGGCAACCCAAGTCCCTCATGCATCCTACAACTCTTTGTGGAAGTATGGAGGGAAGGAACTGAAGAGGATCATTGTAGCAATGCTGAGAAAGAGTTTTACATGAGCAGCTCTTGCTGAGGTTTTATGTGCCTCATTTGGAATTTCCTTTGTAGACTGAGATTCTGAAAGCAGCAGGTTAAATGAGTCAGAGGAGCAGGACCATCCTGCAGAAGAGAAAGGTGATGACAACAGACCGGTGACGATAGTGACAGCAATGGTAGCCAGATCATAGCAAGTATGTGCTCTGCTCTGTGGCTGTCCTTAAGAGACCTCCATATCAGAAACCATTTCCAAATTCATGGCTAAAATGACACTTAATAGCAATACAAGAAGGATTTCAGTTTACCTTCAGACAACACCTGATATTTCTCCTGGCACAGGAATTGCTACTTCCATCTCTATAGGTCTCACAAAATGATCAAGGGTTGGTATCAGTGTGTGAGTCTGAACCATATGGCAATGGAGTACAATAACAGAAAGACAAGTCATGGGACTCAGACATGCATGTTTCTTGTTTTAACTCTCACAACATACTGCCTCAGCTCCCCATTGACCAAAGCAGAACGTTTAGGAGCTCCCTATGCTCCTCTCACTCCAGAAACATATTTTCTCACTTGCACGTATCTTCACTGGTAGGAACCATGTTAGTGACCGAATGCCTCCATGTCTAAATCACAGGAGTATACAGGGTATTATCCCAGATTTTCTTTCAAAGTAACTGTACTCCAAAGTCACTAAATATATATAAATACCTGTTGGCCTCATTTTCAGTTAGACACCTATTGTATTTATTTTGGACCAAATTCAATCGCAACGTGGTAATGCCTTTTTGACCTGAATGAATCTAACATTTATTTTTTTTCAGCTGCTTTTTGTAGTGTGAATTTTGTTTGGTTTGTTTGTTTCCAGAGCACTGTCTTCAGAGTACGACAGGCCAAGCAAAGAACAATAAAAAACCCTCTTTAAAAAACACTCTGACATATACAACATCACTAAAGTCACCTTGCTAAAGTTTAAGTATCTAATTCACTTTAGTGGTAATTTTACTGGATCCTTGTCAATAAAACTCTAAAACTACCAAAAAGAAAAAAATCCAATGAACTTCTTCCATAAAAATATACTGAAAAAATATAAAAATCATAAAAATAGACTGAAAAAAACCGCACACATGTATTTTGTACAAGAGTTTAAAAGATGAAGCCACAGGTCAAACTCAAGTTGCAAACCTCTCAAGAATAATAAGACAGTAAACTTGACGTTGCATGATATTTGACATACAGCAAATCACTATTTACATTTTATCCCAAAACATTTACCTGAGAAAAGGTCATGGCGTTAAATTTGGAGACATTTGCAGCAATTGCCAAATGTTTACTATCTACATGAATGTCATGCTTCTTAGTCAAAAGAAGGTTGATGTGCTAAATGTCAATTATTTCAAGTTGTTTGATGGCAGCACAGATTGCCAAGCAATATAAAAGGAGGTTTAATACATATTGTATACACTGTTAACCATTAATCTTGCCTAGCAGAGGTTAGAGTTTCACATAGAGAGGATTTATTACATGCAACAGTGCAAGACATTAAAACTCAATTATTGTTGTCCTGGATGAAGGCATTATCATTAAGTTGTGGAAGCAGTACCTTGTTTTTTCTGATACTGCTGTCAAACTTGGGAAAGCATCAGAGACAATTAAATTACTTTAGGAAATCATGCCATTATACTTCTCCTTGCAATGTTTTGTCCTTTTTACAATAAGCAATGAAAGGACTAGTCAGTACACTTTGCAAGGAATCTAGAAATTCAAACTGTATCTTCTATGTGAGCAAATTTTTCCTAGGACCTCAGGTTTTTGAAGCTAATCCAGAAATTACACCTGTAGGAATAGAGGTTAATGACATGAAAATTTTGTGTCTATTAAGTACATGTTAGGGGTGCATCTCTAATAACCTGTAAATAATCTAACATCCACCTATTCTAGAGCAAATGTTACCAGAAAACGTTGCTCAGAGGGGAGTACTTGGTCAAGTCAGAATTGGAAACTTCTCAAAAAGAGTTTTAGAAACAAAGCAATTGGGACTTCAACCTTAGAGCCTGATTTCTATACATGAAATAAAGTTCAGAATGTTTAACTGACTTGCTACAGAAGTTTGAATTGCTGGCCGATTCCTGGTGGAGCAAGAAAATATAATTCCAAAAGTCTAGACAGAGCATTTAAAATATTTGTCTTTGAAAAAAAATGGGTTCCATTATTTTTAAAAAAGTCACATGGTAAGTTGTAAAATTCCTTGTGATAATGTAACTGTTGCAGTGGTAAGTTCGGTTTTTGTCTCTTTAGGTCATGGTTTTTCACATTTTGCTCTGAGTGTCTCTGAGCAAGTCAGCTTGTTGCAGGTGATAACCACAATCGCTCCAAAACTCTGTCAGGCTGCCCGCTTCCAAGACACGCCTTCAGACATTCTTGCAAGCCCCTATACAAATAATAATGCGTCTCTCTGGGCATATCTCAACTTTTGGCTGACAAAATCTAGATTTCTTTGGTAGATATAATTTGCTAGCCTGATTAAAAGAATCTGATGTGAAATGCTGACTGCTCAATTTTAGCTGGAAGCCCTTTGTGCCTTTATCTAAATACATGTACTGTATGTACTCATAAATACTCTATTTGTACGCAGTTCTTGTAGGTCATGAGTCTAGTTGTGTAACCTAGACACTGCAAATCTTTTTTTTTTTAAAAACTGTGAATTAATCATCGCTTCAAATCCTCAATCTAAATGTTGTGTCTTAGCTTTCTTACATTTTTTTTTCCAGGAAATTTAATCCAGTTGCCAATGATTGAGCAGGATGCTCAGCGCCAGTGCTCTGCAATGAATTGGGAATTTTCTGTAAGATACAATAGGCAAAGCCAAAAGGAAAATAAATTTTACTGCACAATGCAAAAATCTCTGACTTCCTTTCTGAGTTGTTGAACACACCTCAAGTTCACAAACGTTGTGAGAGCCCCCAGTGTTAACACCTCTGAAAATAATGCTTCTAGACTGTTTGAACATAGAATAACCATCAGAAAATAGCCTTGACTTCTTCACTGTCACTGCGGGTAAAGCTGCCACTGTGATCTTAGCACCACAGCTAAACAAATTCAGGATAGCAATGTTTGCCTAAAAATTTATATTCTCTCTTTTAGCATTGAATAATTGAGCAGGTATCAAATAGCAATGTTTCAATTATTCATTAAGTTATTCCACTTACTAGAAAGGTGGCTGTAGGCAAATAAGTGTCACTTGTATTAAACTGTGAACATCTTCATGAGGTTTACTAATCAGATCTTCACTGCTTAGACTACAGAGAATTTTTATTCATATGTGGAAACACAGTAAAATTACTTGTTATTGGCTACAGAAAAATTTTGACAACAAGGAGGCTGGTTTCCTCCTTCTTCTCTCTCTGTCTTCTGTTAGATAAACTTTAAAGTCCAGTTTATTTGATGAGATGGCAATAATAGATTTATTGGGTATGAACATTTCCATAAAAGATGGTAAATTTTCCATCCCCTCTCCCACCCCAGCAACTAAGTCCTTCACCATAGGGTACTTATGCCTAGTAGGGTAAAAAAAAGTTTTTCTAAAGGAAAGCAAAAAGGCTATTCCACTATGTACATTTGTGGTCATATCTAGACTAACTGGTGCACAATAGTGACCAGAGTCTGCTCCCTGGCCCTCAGGGCTAGTGCAGGTCCTGGCTTACATCTGTCCAGCTAAATCCCTCCTTCCTGCCCCTAACTAGATGCTCCCATCCATACTGCTTGCTGGATCACTTCCTAGTCCAAGTGATGTAGCAGTTCATGTCAGGAAACTGCCTGGGAAAATGGTAGCTGGGTCAGCCACAACCATGTTACAGAGCCTGCTAAAAATTAAGCACTGAGCAATTACATGGCAGTGTGCTAGCTTTAGTCCTACACTTTGGTTTACTATAGTACAGGCAGTCTGTGTGTCCACTCTTCTGTTGAATGCCTTCTTTACTTCTCCATTACTAAACAATATAAGACTACTTGTCCTCTGGGTTTTGTCTTCTGTTATATTTTTACATTTTACAGCATTGTTTGCAGATTGAGTGGAGGCTTTTGATTTATTCCTTCATTGCCCTATATAAATAGCAACACAATATGACAGGCTGTAGGTAATCAGGTTCCTTTTCCAATGAGGTTCATCCACTACCTAAAAATGCATTATTTTATTGCTCAGGTCAGGACAGTGTTGGAAAAAGCAAGCTACAACTGGTGTAGTCAAAATTGAACATCTTTACTGTGCTTTAATTAATTCCGAGAATCTTTCTTAAGTTTCCACTACAGCATATGTGGTGGGAGGGCTGGCAGAAAGTTAAATAAGAATGACCCAGATCTGCAAAGATAAATCAGATCCAGACAAGCAAATAATTTTCCTGTCTGAGTTAAATCTCTGTTGCACATTTCATTGTATAAGCTACCACAGTGATAGGTTTGCTGTAGAATCCTGAAATCTTTGAGCTTCTGAGTTTGGTGAAATAGTTTATGGCTTTTCCCTAATTACATTAGAAAACACCTACATTAAAAGGTAGTAGATCAAAGCATTGAAGACTGTGAAAATATAAGATGCTCCACACAGTCTTAACTCCGCTGTCTTATTTATATGCAGGAACACATGCTATTGTTTCTGAATGATGCCTTTCTTCTTGGGTGGGATTCATTTCTGTGTAAAGGTTTTGATTTTAGCTTTTTTTATGAAAGTTAGTAAGAGAAGACTGGACTTCAGGGAGACAAAGATGTAATTGTTTCTTACCAAACTAAAATGTTTAAGGACTGTATAATAAATAGAATACAGATGATTTACCATTGACATAAAAACTGTCTTCTCTTGTTAATTAGAGTAGTGAAACTTATGATGTGTTGATTTGTTAGGACTGGAATGTGCTTCGACTAAGTCAAGAGAGATATTGTTTTGACAGTGATAAGATATGATGTCAACTCTTTTGAATCTAATATGGCTGTTATATACATACAACACTCAATAAAGATACTGTGATTTTAGTAATTCTGTGCTGAAAGTGCATAATGAAGATGTCCTTTTCCAATACAATACTGCAACTCAGTTTATTATGGAGTCATGCATATGTTATATACTTAACTAATGAATAGATCATTTAGCTGATTTAGAGATAAAAATAATGCTTTGAAATATTTCCAAAGTTGACATGTTAATATCTGACCTCCATCCTAGATTTGTTAGATGTATTTGAAGAGCATGTAAAGTGCAGAAATCGCACAACAAAAGAGAAAACTGTTAGTTAAAAACTTTATCATTAAAATCAAAATACAACAAATCACTCAGATATTCCTCACAATTCTGACTTGACAGAAACAAGATGTAGGCCAGGTGTCAATAATCACCAAAAAATAAAACTACTTTTAAGCAGATCATCTAGATAGTTTTATAGTTTATATATATATATATATATGGATTTTTTAATATAACTTTTATAGTTAGCAGATAAAAAGGCACTTCTAAACTATGACCCTTCTAAAGTGGTCTTCCAAATTAGGTCAAATGAATTGTTCTTTACAGCACTTTTTTCTCTCCATCAGCTGTAAAAAGAGTGAATGGTAACTAGCTCATGATGCTGTAGACTTGTAAATCTGGTGAGATAAATTAGCCTTCAATTTAAAGGTTCAGTAATAAGTGGGAAATAACTGTTCCATATTTATTATTTTCCAGTACTGTTGCAGTTTAACAAAGGATGTTGCTGTATAATAAACCATCTGCACTGAATAAGGCAGTTTCTTTTGTGGGTACCCTAAAGGAAGAGGAGAAATTACAGTACTGGTGAATGCATGTGTGTAGGCACCACCTTACATTCTTTCAAAGTACCACACCAATGTTTCTATGAACTGCTCAGTGCACTCTTTCCACCAGGAATTCAGACATCCTTCATAAATGTACTGGCGGAGTGTTTACAGCAACTTTAAATAAAGTTAGCCAGCGAACCTGGCTCCTCACCAAGGGAAAGCCAAGGAGCAATTCTGCCCTATGTCTTGCCCCAGATAGCAAAAGGATCTTCTCCCTAAATCAGGGAAGCCAAAGATCTGTTTGAAAGTATTCTGTTATCTCCTTTCCACATACCTGATATTCTAAAAAGTGTTGGTACTATTTCCATCAATGTTTATATTTCCTTTCTCCTTTCTCTCACCCCACTCCCCCTCTTTTAGCTTCTTACTGTTTCCTGTCCAGATGGACAAGCATTAGAGAGAAACTTTTTAACTGATAGTCATACACCAAGTACATGCAAGTTAAACCAAAGCAAACTGCTCATTTTTCAAGAGCTCACCTTTGTCAGAGGCACAGGGAAAAAAAAAAAAAAAAGTCATTATTTGGAAGATGGAGGATTTTAGTATGAAGATCTTTATCTGCCAGGAAGTGGACTGATTCTAGCTTAAATATCTGAGTCCTTCTTAATAAAAATCCCACTGACTGAAAAGAGTTTGAATCAAATGAGGACCTCATGATTTGCTAGTTGCAGTGGCTTGGTCTAAGCAGCTCAGTGGAATGAAGATTCACTCAGGATTAACAAGCTAAACAAACCATCTATTAATGATTTTTTTTTTTAAATTTGGTCTCTGCTTTCACCTGAGCATGCTCTTCTCTGTGTGTGCATATGCACATGTGCACACACATACAAAGGAAGCAGAAGGATCTGGCTGTTATTGACCGGACATCTTTCAAATATATATCGCTGTTTCCTCTAAATGAAGACTGAACAGTGCTGATGCTAATGCTCTTCTTACTCCAGCTTTAGAATATCCCTTTGCCCTTCCACATTTGGGGTTGAAACGTTTCCCATACATGGGGTTACCATGGCTCGTTATACTTTCCCAGGTACAGTCCTGGTGGCATCAAGGGTTGTGCCTGTACTGAGTTTAAGAGCTCTTTCTCTTTGCTCTTGGTAAATTGCTGTCAAAGGCTGTTGAGATCACGGTTATCCTATCATACACCATTTTTTTACCAAAGCTCGTGTCATCTGTTGCATTGTTAGTAATAGAAGAGTTTGTTAAGCTACAAGTCTAATTGCTATGTTGGAGTGTCTTGTGGAGAACTTCAGTGTTTAGGCTTTTATGACTTAGTGGTATCTCTATAATTTTCTATGTATTCAAGGGTTTGTTTTGTTTTGTTTTTCATTTGTTTTGTCATGGTTTGTACAGCTTAGAGAATTAGGCAATGCTGTTTAATGGGGTTTGCTGATTTAGGTCTTCTGCTTGTATATCTGTGTAGGTGAAGCGTGTGGTTCTGTAGATGTCTTTCTGTAGGCCAGGAAGCTCAGATGAGTCTCTTAACTATTCACTTTTGTTTTGGTTTCTACTGTCCAGCCTGCTAGTCATAGGCATGAAATTCCAATTTTTTGCAACCCTTGATTATGTATAGTGAGCCATTAGCTGAAACAAGCTCATCATGAAGAGAAAATCTGATGCACATCCCCATGGTTTAATTAATCCTAGTGCTGAATAATGTGGTTGAATTACTTCAAGAATGACTTTTCAGTAACTAACTAGCAGTAACAGTAGTTTCCCTTTGTTCAGACAGGTCAATCTCTGGTCAGTTGTTGCCTGACTCTGCTAGACTCATTACAAACTATCTAAGGTCCCTTGCAGCTTTGTCCTGATATTTTGCACAAAATAAATAGTCTATTACTAGTTCTGACTCTGCATTCATGCTGCCAGTAAAATGTTTGTCCTGTCCATCTTTTGCCTAGGAGCATGCACAGGGATTCAAAAGCATTTTCTTTGGGTTCACTGTTTAATCTTGCACAAATAATAGTCACTTTTACACAGTAAATATGTTTTTCATTTCAATCTGTTTTAAATACAAAGACAACCTGATTTGGGTCAGAGAAGCATGGTTGTTGAAGGTTTTTTATTTTCTTTCTTCCTGATTTTATATTTCTGTCTGATACCATCATTTATGTTTCTGGTTTATGTAGAAGAACACAAATATTTTGTAATATCATGTGACCCTCTTCCTCCCAAAGTCCTCCTCCACTTTTCAAAAAAAACTTGTCCTGCCATGAAACTTGCAAGAAAATATCCATTAGAGATCCTTTTTTGTTTGTTCATTTTTATATGCTTGCTGTTTCTTATTGAGATGCATTTTACATAATTATCATGCTTTCTGCACATGTTTTCCAAACATTGAAAGTATTGAAAGGATAACCCATTGCAATCATTCCAGCTGATTTGCTGATGTAGAACTGAATATAGTTGCTGTGAAAATCTTGTCAGTGATACCACTGAAAGTGGGGAGGCTCAAGCATCAGCTACCTTGGACCAGAATCCCTTGTTGCATCTCTATATTCATCTTTTGCATGACCTTCCAAGAGACCTTTTCCAATGCTGTGTATCTTATTGTTGATGGCAGTCATCCTGGCTCACATGCCGCGTTACTATGTTTGAAAATAGATGTTCACATAGACAAAACCCAGGTATGCTTTTGAATCGTGTCAGACATACACAAATGACAGATTTTCTATAAATTTCATTATTTTAATTCATTATGTTATTTTTGTTTAATGCACTGTGAGAGGGATTTTCATAGACGATTTTTGTACTCATACTTAATATTTATTTTCTCCACTCTGTGAAGTAGAGATCTTATATTGCCTCCTAGTCTCTCTGATTAAAGTGATGTTAATGATCTGGTATGAACACATGTCATAGAACTTTTCTATGAAATGCATCTTAATGGCATGAACAAGATGATGGATTCTGTGGAATTTTATTCTGGTTTTCTGAACCAAAGGAATGAGGCTTTCTTGAATGTCGTATTGCAACAGAAACACTACGTATTTAGTATTAGTTTTGTCCATTAAGGACAAACCTCTCTGTATGTATATTATTGTTGTCCTTGACATCATGCTTTGTTATTGTTGAATCTCATTAGGTCATTCCTCCAACCATTCTCCTGGTAGAACCAGTCTCCAGATGGGTTCTTGGTTTATCATACACAATTTCAATTTCATGGAGAAAGTTGCTCAGAAAACAATGGTCTCAGTTATCTTAAATGGACCATGAGGATTTATTTCTCATCTGTCTCATATGTCATGCCAGGAGAAACATATACTGGAAATGAAAGCCCAGAAGGGCTTCATATCATTTTCTGCTAAGGACTTGGAAAAGAACAGTTTTATTAACATTTGCTTAGTTTTTTTCCCCACAATGCAATCCAAAGTCCATGGGCAGTAAGTTATTTACTTTTTAGTTCTTATGTTGTGTTTAAACTGCCCACATGAATGAACATCCATACACGACAGGGTAAATGGAACAAACCTTTTGTTTAAGATTTCTCAAACGTAATCTTCAGTCCCAGCTGTTCAGTGTTCATGTGTGCAGATACACATTGATGAGAAGTCGGAACATCAAAGAGTCATTTCCTGTGCATCTGTTAAGGTATAATAATACATCAATTATCTAACTCACCTGTGTTTGATAGAACAGTTACAGTATTTTGTTCAATGGAAGGGGGATCTTCATGAAGCTGAATGCATATGTGCATGCTTGAGGATTTCATTGAAAATCGTATTTAAAAAAAATCTGATTTTATGTATTTTCAGATAATGAAGTATATACAGTGATTCATTGTAAGGAGTATTATTCTGAGGCTCCATCAGTTCTCATATAGCAAAAATGAATGCACAGCAAGTAAAATACGTCAAACTTCCTTTTAAAAACAAAGTATGATCTTTTGTTTTTATAGGCTACTGTTTAGGGCTTGATGGTTTTAATGAAACTTTGACTGTGAACTCCACTTGAATCCACCAGTAAACAGTAATATAAAAAGCTTTTCTGATTTGTGTTATTACAAAGATCTGGGCCATCTTCCAAATCAAATGAAGTAAGTCCTGGGAACTGGGCCCAAAATTTAAACCTGAGCACCTAATATTAGGAGTAGATAAATGGCACACCAAATCCAGTATTTTTGTTGGTTTGCCTGATAGTGGCACACTGTATGTACTCACTGGTTTTAGAGCAAAACATGATAGACCACAACATTGTGCCAGAATAGGCTGAATTATTTCTTTAGGCACCTAAATTTCAACTAACTAGTCTGTTTTTCTGGGACAACATGTAATTCCCATTGTTATTAATCAGGACATATGTCATTTTAAGTTTTGTAGAAGTCTTTTAAAAGTACTTCGTTAACCTCTTCTACCAGAGCTGTATTACAACTTGTTGCAAACAATGTTGTTCCATGGTATTTATATAAAGTTTGCACAAGTGTTTTTCAAAAGATGCAGTTTCTTTTTACATAATCAGTGAAATCCAACTGTTACCAATTAGGATATCTTACAGTTCAGTTTATAGCAACAAGATAAAAAGTGTCACCTCTATAAGCTAAATTCCTGGCAAAGGTGAAGATAGGAATTCCATTCCAAATCAAGCAACCAATCAATATTCCTCCTCTGTTTATTCTCCAATCTTTAGAACTGATGGTTGCACTGGCTAGATGGATTTACTTAGAACAGTGAAAGACATTCAGAGAGTCCATCTAATTTCTTGATTTATTTGCTATTGATGCATAAAATAAGCTTGTCTGTGAAATAGCCATGTTGAAATTGCTGTTCTCATGCATTTTTCATTGTTATTATTCGGCTAGAATGACTCTTGAGGGTCAGATTAAAATTCATTCATCTAAAGCTGCACTGGTGACAGTAGATAGTCTCAAATTAGCTCTTCCAGTTAATATCTGTACCAGTATTTGTAAAGCTATTAGTACTGAGAATATTCTGATTGGGCAGTGCATGTTTTAACAGGAATACTTGTAACCTTCTGTGCAATGAAAACTTAAAAGCACTGCTTGATATTCTTGACATTTAATTCAGCCTATGCCAGCAAAACATTGTGGTCTTCACAAAGTCTTTTATTGCTGGTGATGAGAGGTCATTGCTTATTAGATAATCACATCCCTTCCTCCCAATACTGGGCATACACATTTAATACAATTATAATGCTTAACACTTATATAGTGCTTTTCTTCCAATTGCTTTACAGACATTATGTAATTAAATTCTCAGCATTCTTGAGAAATAAGCTAACTCTTTATTACGAACACGGATACTAGGCCAGAGGCAATAGCAACACTTCCAAATACAGTCTTTAATTTTTAGTCTGGAAATTGGAGCAGAGCATGTCTGAAGATCAGGTTGCATGGCACCAAAATTGCCAGTCATTTTGAAAGCTGAGTATAAAATGTGCTACCCTGGGTCACGAAAGTAGCTGGGGTGAGAAATAGGACTGAAAATCCAATCTTGATTCTTCAGGCTTAGAGCGAGATTCTGAAATCATTCTTTCATGTAGATGGATTCTGCAATCTGTATTGAGACAAAATGCCAGCTGCCTTTGACTGAGTATACACAGGCAGGCACTGCAGAGCACATCCATCGCTTCCCATCTTTGGATGACACAAGCAGGTTTCTAATAAAGAGTCTTAATGCACAATCATGCTTAAGCTATAAAACAACTTACTCCAAACCTCACTGGATCTATTGCCCTGCTGGAGCATACTAGAGAACATGAAAGAGGGCAGCAAGAGAGGAAGCTGATACCCTACATATGGAGCAAGGCTGTTTCATAGGAAGCAAGAGGAGGCAGCAGCTGTCTGGAAGCGCAGTCTGCACCTGTGATTGGTGTCCCTCAGCATCACCAGTTTTGATGGCAGCGGGCACAGGAGAAAGCATTGACTTTTGCAGGCGTACAAGCACAGTGTAGCACCTTCCTTCTCCTCTTCCTCTGGGGAAAACTCATGAACGAGACTGAAACACTTAATGGGTCAGATTTCCATTACTGACTGCCAGCTGAGCTACACAGTATCCCTTCACCTCCTTCTCTTCCTTCCCCAACAGCTTCGTTTCCAATGCCATCCGTCTCCCCTCATACCTTTTTCGTCTTCTTGTTTCCAACGCAGCCCACCACTTCACAATGCACATGCTACATTCCTTGCCACTGCTCTTCACAACTCCTTATTCAATATCTGCCTGTCCTTGAGCTGTTGCTGCCCTTTGTTCTTCTCTTGCTCTTCAAAGCCCTTCTTGAGACCTGTTCCATACTGCTAAAACTGGTTATACTTAAGTAACTAATGCTGTCCTTGTAGTCGAATACCACTTTCATCCTTTTTGAATTTCAGCATCATGGTAACTTCTCTTTGTTTTCACAGCTCAGTCCTCTGCTGTCTCGTCTTCTATCTCTCAGCATTTATTTAGGTCTCTATTCAGAAAATGGATTAAGTGCATTTCTGTTCAGGGCAATAATGAATCATATGCTTACATGTTTAAATAATGTACCGAATAAAGATGCCTTTCTGATCCAGAGCCCAAGCAGCTGTTTGCATGTTCCCCTTGGCCACTCTTTCCTTTGGGATCAATAATCCATTGCTCTGCACAATACCTCTCAGTATTTCATCTTTACAAAATGCCCCTCTCCACTCCCATCCTGCTTCCTTCTGCCCAATGCAAGTGTCACTTGTTCATCTTTGTAAGTTCTCTTCGTCAATTTAATTTTCTAATGGCCGAAATTGAACTGGGTCTCATTCCTTAAGACCCCATTTTGTCCCCTTTGCTTTCCTTTGTGAAGAGTGTTTTCATGTTCCTAAGTCACCCTGTGGCTGCATTCTTAGTCTGAAATCATTACTTACTATAATGGAGATTATAATGAAACAGACAAGATGATGTTCATCAATGTTGATTATCATGAGGCTGTTTATCATGTTCTAGTGTTTCTGTATTGTATTGATTATTTCTGTCTAGTGCTGTACTGTAGGCATATTTAAAAAAAAAAAAAAAAAAAAAAATTCCCTGACTTAAAATCTTAAAATCCAAATTGAAGCATGTAATTAAGTAAACTAACTCATAAGCTCCACACTGAGGGGTGTAATGCTGTTACAGTCACAGGATTAGGAGTCTGCTTTGATGATCCTGTACTTGCTCTGCTGATTTTTTTTTGGTGGGTTTTAATAAGCTTTTATATATATATAATGGTAGAATAAGGGTGAGTTGGAATAATGGCATAGGGACGAAAAATATCGGGAGTTTCAAACCCTTCTGAAATCAGGGATTGCTTCTGCTCCCTTCAGTAGACCTTAGATTGTGTCACGAGAGAGTGAGGCAAGCACCTTGAGACAGATGACTAACCAACCACAGCAGCCAGTTTGCCAGCAAATGTAAAGAATGTGGAGAATTAAGTTTTCAGAGGTGGCTTAGTATAGATATTAGGATGCTAATGAAGAAATGAAATCCATGCTAGGAAATTAGTGTCTCTAGGAATAAAATGTTTGGATCTGAGGTAGCCTACATCATGAACCATAGGTATGTGTATGAGGAAGTCAGAGTTGCCTCGCTTGAGCTTGGGAGAAGGAGTGGAAGGGGTTATGGACCCAGCAAGGGGACCAGTGGGCAGCTCTGGACACATGGAAGCTCAATATGCCATCACAGAGTTTATACCAGGGGTTTCTTGGGCTTTGCTTTCCGCAAGGCACCCAGTGTGTGCTTATCTAACATAAAGCAGTGAGGCATAGATGTGCTTAGCAAGTGGACCCAGGACACAAAGTCACGCAGTACCAAGCAGACCAGTAGATCTGTAGTAGCTTGGATATAGTCCAAAGCAAACGAATTATGGGTCTTGTTCTCAAGCTGTCTTGTGATGAACCAGCTGATACCTCTCTGCACAACATTGTCACTCTGCTTTCCTTTGGCTTCGGAAAAGTGACTGGCAGAGGTAGCAGAACGGCTTCTATAGTACAACCCACTGCATGTTCCCTGGTGGTGTTAAAACTGTGGCTAAAATCTTAGACTTATGATTAGGGATTTAAAGATGACAGTCCAGAGTGATATCTCAATCATTTTTTAACATAAACAAAAGTGCAGGTTATTTGACAGAACAGAATCTAAGTGCTAATAAAAAATGTAAACACCATTGCCATCTTGTGGCTTAAAGTTGCTTCAACAGACTTTTACCAACGGATTACATACTCCCTCTGATGTTTTGTAAACACAACACATTTTCAATTAAATAGGTGAATCAAAGTGGCACAACATAGAAACAATGTCCAGACCTGCACATCAGAATCAATTACAGGAGAAACAACCCTATTTGTCTGGAAGGAGTAATCACATGGACGGCTATTGGAAGCTGCGAGCACACAGATCAAGTGAAATAGCACTAGGCATATTGTGCTGTGTTGAAATAAAAGCACATTCTGCAAGAATAAAACTTTTGGATGACTCTCAATTTTTTGTGAAAAAATTGTTCATGTATAAAGTATGAGCCTGTGATGTTTAAAGCGAATACCGCTTAGACTCCAACAGGGAAACAATGTGATGCTTTAAAAAAGAAAATCTGTTTTATTTAATGTTAGATAGAGAATCCCACAGGTATATGCATATCTGCAGGAATTATGGTTTGATTCTTTGTTTTCCAGTTTCATAGCTGCCTCTGCAACTGGTCCTCTGAGTACCGTCAGAAATAGGATACAGTATTAAATAGGGAATACTGTCCTAGATCAGATCAGTGGTCTGTGTGTTTTGCACATGAAGTTCATTGGAAATGTAATGTCAAATGATTGTATTATGAATAATTTAATTTTTCTAAATTGTTTAGACAAATGGGTAAGAAACTGTGTCAGAGCATCAGATTTCATTTTCTTTTTCTGTATTCAGTGACCAACAGTTGATGAATAGAACTAGGCAGAAAAAAATGTGTTTGTCCTATTGAATTGTGATATTTCAAGACTTCTCATGCTCTGTGCTGGTCAGACCTCAGACTCACAGAAGTTTTTTTTCAGACTTAGAGGGAGACATCAACCATAGGATGGCTGGTAGCCTTGTGTTTACGGCACTCAATTGAGATGCTGACACTCAGGATGAAGGTCCATAGTTGTTATTCTCTTATAGTATGGTATAACATCGTTCATTGTAGCATTGTTCATTCTTATGGGATTTTTATATCTGTATGCTCTTGACCAGAGAGCCCAGCTGAGACAGAAAAACTTCTGCCAAGAAGACATTCTTTGATTTTTCCCATGCAAACTTTGGCTTGGTTTGGGTTTTTTATTAACTGTTTTCTTAGCTTTTTTATTTAGGAAAACCTCTCAGTTTTTGCAGAAATATTGTGAAAAACAAAATGTGAACAACTAATATGACACAAGAGACCAATGACCAATGACCCAAAACACAAAGTTCAATTATGAGACATTTCAATCTGTTTAGTAATTCCATTTCTGCAGTCTTTTAGTTTGAGAAATTATGAAAGACGCATTCAGAGTTAATTTAAATTTATGCAAATTCTGAACTCTCTCTTTATATGTATGTCTCATGTCTTTGCATGTATGATTGCTTAGAACCTATTGAAACTGAAATCCTGTAGATCACACCCATTTGTTTAATGTAGAGCAATGAATTTACCTTACTCTTCTGAGACAAATGCTGCGATTGTGTGACATAGTAACAATATCTGTGAATTTGATCCTAATGAAGAAAATAATATAGCTTCTAGAATGTGTAATATTCCTAGACAGTTGTCTTTTAGAAAATATTTACATTGATGATATGAGTTTACATGTGAATGCTACAGGGATTCTTTCTATGGGCACAAGTTGCATATTTTTCTGTCAAGGTGAGGTTTAGGTTCCTCGTAGGTTATAGGTTACATTTTTGTTTTGCAATGGCCTATTGAGGCTGCAGCTGCCTTGGCAGGCAAACAGTATGCTGTCTGGATTTAACCAAATTGATATCACCATGTACATCCAAATATAAAATTGTGCCTGGTATTACAACACCTGCAGCCTCTGGTGTGACACTTAAACACAAAATATATAAAAATGCCAGACGTTCAACGGGGGTGCCACCTAAGCTAGCTGCTAGGAAATGTCAAGAAAGTAGATGCTGCCCTCCTCCTGGCAAACAGAATCTTCTCCTTCCATGTCAGACTCATTGGAATAAGTCTCCTTCCTTCGGCTAGAGAGAAGGAAAAATGGCTTCGTTGCTAGATAGCGTGCTTTATTTTTTTGTGAGGCCAAACTTATAGATCCTGCTGTAGTAAAAAAATTGTGTCTCCTACATACAGTGAAACAGCTTTTATGAGAAATTTGAGAGTGATTAAACCGTAGTTCATCAGAATGCGCTTCTAGGACTTAGGTGTTGTAAATCAATATAGGGAAGGATATAAATCTGTGTGGCTCCGATCCCAGGCTTCCTCTCTTTTCCTTTGCTATGTTTAAGGGGTGATCTGTCAGATACCTTCTGGTAGGTAGTCAGTCCTTGCTCATGAACTCTCTTGAGGTCAAATCTTCTGGTCTTTGAATGCACTGAGACGGATCAACACTAGAAATTTACTTCCTTGGGACTGAGACCTTCTAATGCTGAGCAGACACTGATTGCAGGTTTGGAGACTCTGGTTTTTTCTTCCTTTATCAGTTAGTTCTTTCACAGATCATGTCTGCTTAAAAAAATATACAGATCTTTAAAAACACATCTTGTTGAATTTTACTAATCCTCATGGTGACATTTGTGATATCCGGTGGGGATATTGGGCTAGATGATCTTTCCAGGTCCCTTCCAATTCCTAACATTCTGTGATTCTGTGATATTTCAAGTAGTTTCATCAGTCTCACTAAGAATACAAATATCGCACATGCAGTTTGCTCATGTTCACAGGAGACAGTTTACCGAAATTCACACTGAAGTTATGGATATAAAGCTTTAATGGATTTTGCCTGATGTTCCAATATGCATTGCTAACAGATACTACATGTATGAATACAAAAAATGGATGAAAAATTACAGGTTATGTACTAGGTTATTAGATTGCAAATGTGTGATCTAGTCTATAGCCTACAATTTTTGGTCGAATTTTTGTAAGTAGCACATAACTATAACATCCCATGCACAGAAAAGAGACTGTAATTCAGAGTCACATTTACATGCTAGTTTTATTCCTGATCTCCTTTCAATGTCAGCTCTGTTGGCTGGTGCACAGAGAGGGAAGTAGGGCTTTTCCGGAGCTCTTACCCATTGCAGGGCATCCTTCACATAGTGTAACGTGACGGTGCATTTA
This sequence comes from Patagioenas fasciata, assembly GCF_037038585.1. Classification (NCBI taxonomy): domain Eukaryota; kingdom Metazoa; phylum Chordata; class Aves; order Columbiformes; family Columbidae; genus Patagioenas; species Patagioenas fasciata. Next base: position 60,835,958 of record NC_092522.1, read on the forward strand.
CAGCAACCCTCAGCGACTTCCCTTGCCCTCTGCCTTCTGACATATTTGCTTTAGCAGAGTCTGGGAAGGTGGACTCTGTAACATGACAGTGTAATGAGTTGCCTGGCCGCTGGAAACGGATGCCAATATATCTCTAGGGTATGACAGCAGTATTGGGAAGTTTTCAAACATCACCCATTGCTATCTTGTATTTGCTTAGAGATATATTGACTCTGGCACATGCTGCTACAGATCTAACTGTAGGAGTCTGATTGTGGGTTTGTACCCCACACTTGTTTAACACATATATGCTATATGTCTTCAGATAAAGCCGTTAGGGGGAAAAAAAAAACCTTCCTTAGGAATTCTGCTTTTTGTCTGAAGTGCTGCCCATTTTCCTAGGACAAGATCCCTGAAAGACAGAATTATGTGAACATTTCTATAATATGTACATATCTATGCAGTAACTTAGTATTTCAATGTTTTCCTTTTTTTCAGCTGAACAAGAGTCCTGCTCTGCATTTGTTGGCCTAGGTATAATTTTGTTGTTAAGCCAGTGCCAGAAGTTTTAGACGGTTTCCTTGGGAAAAATAGCTCCTTGGTATATTCAAGGAAATAAGGATTTTGGTCCCATTTTTCAGCATTTTACCATTCATTGCTGTAGATATTAAACCATCTTCCATTATTTCCCTCATTAATAAAATAAGCATGGTTGTTTGTTTTTCAGTGTAATCTCATCTATCTATAGCAAGAATATGGCAATGCCAGCCCACCTTTTAATACTTCAAGGCTACTGATTTACCACTGATATATGTGGAAATAAAGTGGCTTCAGTTTTGAGGGCAAATAGAATGTGTCATTCCAGCTACTGGCAATCCAGCACACATGAAAGATATTAATTGAAATTTCATTATTATTTTTAGAGTTCAAAGGACATTCTCTTGCGCTGGTAGAATGAAGCTCAACCTGAAGCTCTGATGACATTTTAATCTCTTTCCTATTTATAATATTACTGGGAAATAAGTTTTTTTGTTGTTGTTGTTGTTGTTGTTTTAGCGTAAAACAAATGGAATATTTTAAAAATGAAATTATTCAAATGTGTTAAGTACTGATTCCTGTAGCCATAACACCATCCTAACAGTTTGCTAGAGTCTTAAGACTTCAAGTAACTTTGGACCTAATGCTCATGTGAATTAACGTAACACACACTTTTGTAGGAAAATGGCTAAAAATAAAGTTATTAAAAATTCAGTTGTATCTGCTTTGTACAGGCTAAAGGGTTGTAAGTAGGTGTATGTTACTTACTTTAGAGAAACGTATTTATATGTAATAGGATTGAATCAGCCAGTGATCTCTGAATCAGATTGAAAAGAAGTTATGCCTTTGCTGCAGGTGATACATTCAGGTCTAGTAAATGTAGGCTACCTTTTAAACTAGGACAACAGGAGCTCCTCCAAAACATGGAGAAAAAAAAAATCCTAAAAATGCTAGCAGCATATAAGCCTTCCATCATGCAGATTAGAAACGTACAAAACTTAATTTCTTTCTCAAAAGATGACAGATTTTTCATCAGGTTCCTGGAAAGGTGCCATTTTGGAGTCCACATGCTTTCTCTTCCCTCTTTATATCAGAAAAATAATTAAATATTTTTCTTCCCTCCTCCATTTCATCCAGGATAGTCCAGAATTTTGTTGAGTAAAATATGATAACTTCTGTTCCAATTTGATAAAAGTCCAGTTTTGATATAACCATGTGGTTTTGTTGGCGGTGGGGTTTTTGTGTGTGTGGTTTTTTGTTTTTATTTTTTTTGGGGGGGTGGTGATGGTGTTTTGTTTTCATTTAGAGGGGGAGAAGCTGTTTTTTTGGCCTCATCTGGACCTGCCATAAAATTTGGAAATGTGTGAACCTGTCTTTCCAATTAAATAACTTTTTTTTTTTTTTTTCCCTAATTGGGACATCAGTGCAGATATGGTTACTACTTAAATAACAAACAGCCCCATCAGCAGTTCCTTTACAAGGTTCACAACCAGATGGTGGCAAATACCCCGCTTCACTCAGACTTCAATAGCTAGTCTGTTTCATAAGCCTCAGGATGCATTTTTCAGTGAGCAATAGATGTTCACAGTATGACTGAAAAGAGATTTAGATGCCCTGGCTGAATCAAAGGGCTATTTTTTGATGTTCAAGACTCTCCTACCCACAAAGCAGTAAAAATGTGTACCTGGCCGGATACAGTTCTTACGACAACTACTTCTCACACACACTGTATTTCACATTTCACTGAGTTAAAGCAGGCTTTCACTAGCAATTTGAAAGGGAGTTGCTATTGCCTCACAAGAAAACCTGCCGCTACCTTTTCTAAAGTTAGGAAAATAAAAGTAGACCATCTTTAAAATTAGGCAGTTATTAAGTGAAGAAATGCAGGGTGAAATCTGAATTCAGAAAGCAAGGAAGATTTCCAGCAATTTTCAGATAATCATATTCTGTCAGACTTGTGTGCTCTGAAAAATTTCTTTTTATACTGAGGACTACATCTTAAAGAGAGAGTGATATGCTGGTGCATGCTATATTAACTCTCACTTCTGTAGGTTAACTTCCTTCTTGTTTTTTGTTTTTTTTTTTTTTCCTAGTGAACACAAGACAATGCAGGATGCCCAAGCTACCAGAAATACTGAAAATCTCAATCTGACATTTAGAAATTGACACAAAATTGTTCCTCTGTACATAGGGTCTGGCATCAAAAGTGATACAAATAGAAACCTACCATTTTACTTAGAAAAAAGTCATTTTATACTGAATGAAAGATTTACTTTATTGAAAGGATGCAACTGAAGAGACAGAGCAAAACACCAAATTACCTCGATCATATACTGTTGCAGATCCTCCTGAAAGGCTACTACAAACAAAGCAGAAGTCCCCTCCAGCTTCTTTGTTAATGTTTGCAAGAAAATAAGTCACAATTTGGAAGGGACTTCCAGAAAAAAATGGTGTAAATTCATTTAATTTTAAATGCAGTTTCAACTATCAACTTGTAGCTTTTTCTTAAGCAGTTTTTTACCTTTAAATGTGCATTGTTTTACTACTCTTATAACTGGAGCATTTACTCTCAATGCATATTAAGAATTCAGATAGCAAACATGTAATGTTCCCAGGCAGATTTTTAATGGAAAGTGAAATGTTGCACTTGGCCAAGCTTTGGATGAACTATATCATTTTTGGCAGGCTGATGACACCAAAGAATTCTAAGTCAGTATACAAAGAAAGAATTGGGGGAAATATAACTTATGAGCAACTTGCTGTTGCAATGCTTTTCTTGTGTGTCTTTGGTTCAATAATTTGTCAAATTTAAGAATTACTCTCCTTTTTATCAACATGTGATTGTAAGGGTATATGTGATAGGGACTGCAAGTCTTGCACAGCCATAACTTTTCTGAAAATGTGTGAATAAGTGGGATCGGGTCATCATCTGCCCAAAAAGTATTAAACATTTATGCATTGATATATTTTAGACCATTTTGAACTCATTCCCTTTGAAGTGCTGTTCTCTGGTAATTTCTCCAATTTACAAATATAAATTGGATCATTGGCTGTTTCATGTTGCGCACTGAAAGAAGCTTGGTACCTTAAGTTTAATAATATTAACACCTTTAGCTGTAAAAAAAAAAACTTTTCTTCAATTTTAATAGGGCAAATTTTTCCAACAAATAGTGTTAAGTACTTTAACTTAATTGCAGTCTCAGAGGCAGTAAACTTGAATAAACACTGATTTCATCACCACTGCTGGAGATATAAGAACCCTTAGAGTAGGAGCTGAGCCAAAACACTGGACTCTCCGTGTGAAACAGTTTAACAATTCTTATTAGTAGGATGCATTTTGTCTCTTTATCTAAGTAATACTAGTGAGGGAAAAATACATCATGTCTGGGGAAATAATTTACCCCTAGTGTGCTGATGCCATGAGAAAACTCTGCAGCCTCTCCCAAGACACTACCAGTAAACCATTACATTATGTTGTGCCATCATCTCTTCTATGCATGATACTTATTCTACTTATGTCTAAAAGCATTTTAAAGGCAGAAAATGTGGCTCAGTGCTAAGTGTCTCCCTGTACTTGAAGACAGTGACTTGCTTCCTTTCTTGTCCCAGGTTTGCTGTTTGATCTTGGGAAAGTCACTTAGGCTCTGTGGTTTGGTCTTCCTTTTTAACAGGTCCTAAGATCCAAGAGGTGATAAAAGATGTTTGCACTTACTGCTCAGAATTGCAACTGGTGGCACTTTTGTCATGCTGTGGTGTGTTTATACCTTGTCTTGGCCCTTTAGCTGGCTTTGAAGTGACATGCTTGCCATAGCCTAAAGCAGGAAATTTGAATATGCTCTTCTCTACCTACTCCCACTTTAGAACCTCTCCATCTTTGCACCAGCAAAGCAGCAAGAAAAATATGATTTTTTTTGGTCCATTTGCTTAGAAATTGAAGCTCTCTTGGGAAAGCTTTTCTGTCAAAATGGAAGCGAAATTGTAACCAATACATTGCAAATGCTTCTAAACCTCTTCTATGCATAGAGTACCTGGGATTAAACTCCAGTGTTATCAGCCTTTACTGAACAAGTAACAGTGTTGTGCATTTCATCAGTAGGTGCAGTCTCCTCTTCCTGATGACAGAAATGTCTTCTTTCCAAATCAACAAGATGGAAATGCTACTAATGGGGGAACACTTTTCTTACAGATTGGCTTTTGTAGATGTGGGAGCAGTTATTTGCATGGAACAGTTGGAAAAAATTGAAAAAGAGAAAAATGAGGCAGAGTGTGCAAGATATGTGGAGTTTTCTGTGCATTTTATACTACTAATTGAATATTTAAATCTGTTGTGCATTTCTCTGTGGTTGAGAAATGCTGGTAGTTGAAAACATGACTAAATTACCTGTTACACAGGTATCACTAGTACATATATTCATTAGTGTATAGCAACTCTAAGGATTGTTTCTGAAGAGAAATTTTGATTGTCTTTTAGTCATGCTGTCCACTCAATAAGTAGCTGCCTCTTCCTATTTTTAAATGACTAGATCAAATGAAGGTAGTAGATGAAGCATTGCTAGTCTGATCCTAATGCAATTTTTGTACATGACCTTCTGCAAACTTTATTTCAGAGATTGTCAAAAGAAACTTTCCTAACATTTCTCCTGAATCTACTTCTGAAATACATTAGTGTCAAAAGAGGGGGCAGCAGATTAATTAGTGAGTAAGTGAACCAGTTAATTAATATTACAATTAAATCTGCCTGAGGTATGCTTACAGCATCCTTGGCACTTTTCAAGTAATGAAAAAGTGTCTGCTCTCTCCCTCCTTCTCAAAACTCCACTGAAAATGTGGCTTGTCTGTAACAATGCTCATGTGAAGTTGGTCAGAATGAGGTAGACGAGTGAGTCACCATGCTGTCAGAACTACTTTGTGTCCTGTGATAGGGCCATTTTTCTACTGTTTGCAGGGTTGAAATGGAATAGAGAAATTGTAATTATATACAATATGCTGCCAAGAGATCAACTTTGTTGCTTTTGGCAATCACTAATGATTTTTTTATTTTGCAAGAGCAGCATAATATTTTATTTCTACTCCCATTTTTCATAAAAAGTTAATTTGCATACATTTCTGCAAGAGTGAACCATGTTACTATGGGAAAAAAGCTCTAAGATTCATCTGAAACAGAGAGAATTTACCTTAAGTTTAGGGGAAAAAAAAAAAAAGACAAAAAGAGGAATAAAATCATATAACATTTCAGGCCCGAGCCTTCATGCTGAAAAAAGATTTTTCTTTTCCCCTGATGGTGAATCCTGGTCCTGTTTTGTCTGTCTGGCCATCACAATGTCATCTAGGAGCTAAATCCACTTAGATGAGCTAGGATCAGTTCTGAGCTCTGAACGCATACTCTCCATGGCTGGTAATGTCCCCAGTGTGGTCCACAAGCTTCATGTCCAGCACAACCTGACCCAGGGATTTACTGAGGTCAGATAAGCACTGCAGCAGCGAAAGCTAAAAAGAGTGCTTAGATCCCTCTCTTCCAAAAATAGTGATTTCAAACCCTAGGCTAGGAGCAGCCTCTCTCCTGGCCCTGGAGTTAATCAGACCGCATCATCACCACACAAACGGTGGGAGGCAGCGGCATTGGCAGCATCAGTCCCTCCTGATGTTGGACTAACAAGATTGTAAGAGTCAGGAGCCTGGTCACTGTACTCTCCATTTCCTACCAGGGTCAGAGCCATATCTTTGTTTCTAAACATTCGGAATGATACAACCTGGGCTCAAAGAGATTGCTGCTGATTTATTTATTTATTTATCATTTGCCTGTTTATTTTTAATCTAAAGGTGAATGCAATGGGTTGGAATAAAGGGAAGAAGTGAGAAAAATGGGCTTGGCAGCCTCAATAAAGTTACGGTATTGACATCTATCAATGGCAGGGGACTTTGGCAAGAAAACGGAGATACCAGCTTCTGCCTGTTCATATGAGAAATGGGGTATAGGGAGAAAAAGTTCATTTTTCTTCTCTTAAAAAAAAAAAAAAAAGAGAAAAGAAAAAAGAAAAATCAGAACAAATAAAATAACAAAACCAAAAGCAAACCAAACCAAAACTGAAGCAAATGTCATATGTTTCTGTTGGTATTGGTCAGTGCCCAGGTAGAGATTTGTGAAGCACAGGGGGGAACCTACCAGCCAGCACAATCTGCTGCAGTATGCACGTTCTCCCTAATGTGATTTGGAAGAGGTCACAGAAGTGCAGTATTTCCACTGAGGACCCCTGTCCTGATGTGTTCTAACACTGACATAACATAACTGCTTCCACACCCATCCAGGATTGCCTGGCATGGGAGATCCGGGGCTGCAAAATCTGCTCAACCCTTGGGCCTGTATCAGTGGCCAGGCAGTAACTTGGTCAGGGTTTTATGGCTGAAGAGTCTGAGCCTTTCTGCTCTCCAACTAGTAAAGAGATTCTGCTCACTAAAGGTGTTTCCAAATTTGCCCTTCTTTCTTGTATTCCTCACAATGTTTATGTAAAAAAGATAAGTGGATGAATTAATGTGGGCCTTAAACTATTATATTGTATTATTTCAAATGCTTTTGCCAGATATGATAGTTTTACTCCATATGAATGTCTAAAATACAGATACAAACTATTGGGTAGGGCAAAACTGAATTTCACTCATTTTACTAATCTCCCGCTGCATCTAAAAGGCTGACATAATTGTTGCCAGAATAATGCACAAATCACAGGAGATCTAGAGGCAGCTACATAAGAAGAGATTAAAAAGAGCAAAATACAAATATTTAAAAGCAATTGGAAAAGCTATTAAAAAAAAATCCTTGAAATTTCTGTACTTCGTGCTTTCATCATTTAGAGCAAAATTTTAATTGCCTACTTACAATCTGAATGGGACTCCAGGACATTTCCCCACTGTTTAATCCTGTGATCCAGCTCATTTTCCTTTTGCTGAGCCCTTTCTCTTTCCACTTGGGACTAGGGCTGTAACTCACCCTGACCAGCAGAACAAAGCAACTTGTCTTTCATAGCGAATCAAGCAGTGGTGAGATGTCCCTATTTTAATAAGCCTTTCCCCACAGACTCCCATTTTATTGGAATCCCAGAACATGAAAGAGCCTGTAGGAAGGAGGAGCAGGGCCTCCAGAAATCATTGCTGTCTGAGAAAAGCCCCTTCATGTGCCTTTCCTGGGTTCCCAGGCGTGGAACAGAGGGCAGAGCAGCCCCGTGAGCTCCACCCAGGATCAGTGTCCCTTCACCAGCACCCTGGACCATCAGCAGCCCAGGGCAGGCATGGCAACACTGCTTCAGCAGATGTGGGGACTGAATGGGCTGTCTTCAATTTTACTGTCAGTTCTGCCACCAGCCTTTTGTAATCTGAAATGACTTCTGTGGGTACCTGCTCTGCCTCCTCTCCTCTACCTCTTCTGCTTGCACTGCAAGTTCTTTGGGCCAGGGTGTGATCTGCAGATGTTTGGATTACACTCAGCATGGTGGGGTTACTCGGGTCACTATCACAAGATTTTTATCAACCTAGCTTTCCCTGGGCTCTAGTAAGGAACTTGGAGATTTGCCTTCCAGTTGGTTTTTCCACAACCCTGGGTGTAAACAAATATACTCATAAAACTGATTTTTAGGTGATTTGAGATTTTTTTTTTGCTTGGTGGTTTGGTTGTTTCTTTTTTTCCTAAATTGTTATAGACTGAATGGACTTACCCTTCTTCCTTAGTCAACTACCAGAGTAAGCGGGAACTGGTGGTTTGGAAACTGAACCCTTACAACTTGTATTCAACCCATTATATTTCATATATTCCCACTACTTGGCTATTGTTGTTCATATTTTAACACTATTTTAAATGGAAATGTGCAAATTATTACAAGAAAAAGGTATGAATGACTTGAATCAATGCCATCATTGATTTCACTGAAAGCAGAATCAAATGTTCAATCAAAGTGAACACCTTGGAACCTAATCCTTCAGACTTCTTTCAGATTAAATCCCCGTTGAAAGCACTGGGGAATTTGGCGTAAGCTTTAATTGTTAGAAACCTAGATTTCCATTGCAAAAAACATTGTAAGACTGTTACTGGAAATTAAATCTGCTCTTTGCCTGGGATAAAGTCTTAATACAAATTATTTAAACTTAACCTGTTTAAAATATATGCTTGGGGGGAAGAACACAGGGAAAACAGGCTTGATGGTACATCTAAAGAACAGATAGGGTGTATCTGATACATTTTTGAGCAATGCCAACAAAATAGTACAACTGGAATTCGTGCAAAATATAACTCACAACTAAGGCAACAAGTAATTTTGCGAATCAGTATAGCCATATTTGATTTTCACATCTAACAGTCCATGAGACATTAATGATTGATTTAATGCTTCTGGTAAACCGTAAACTGAATATTTTACTCACACATGTTCCACAGAAGGGTTTTTGTATATTCAAGGTACTTCTGTTAATTATTCACTTATGTTCTTGGAAGTGTAATTACATTACAAAAATACAAGATGACTATACATCTTATTTGGTTTAGATAAAGAGGAAATGGCTAGTCAGTAGAAAATAGATTTTACTTAAGCAGTAGCTCTGAAATAAATAATTTTTGATTAACACAAATGGCACAAAGCGTCTGAATGTTGTTCCTCTATTGTAAATCACAAACTATTGCAACTACCTATACAGATTGTAACACACTCTTACTGTATGCACAATGATGAGAAGCATTTTTACAATAATACACTTTGCATATGACATTTAAAGCAGTTGATTAAGGGAAAGAGATAATTAAAAGTTGATAGAACTCTTGGATTTCCATTTATGCACTTTCTATGTTTTATAATTGCATTAGTATTATACAAATGTATTCCACCATTCCTGCACGTATTAGGACTGACTTATTAGATCATTTAGAGTGAAAATATTTTAAACTATCTCTTGAAGCATATTTCATAATGTGAAAGCCTAAATATTTTCAGAGGTAGTTTTGGTTTTTTGTGTAGTGCTCTTGCCAGCATAGAGTTAGAACATGACTAAAGGGTATCTATGAAAAAGACATGGTCAGGTGTGTCTTGATGCAGTGAATGCTAATATGCCTTCAGTAGAAGCACATTATGCTTTTATTTCTGACTGTACACTGAATTATTTACACCTTCAAGGCAGCTGATTGAACTGCAGCATCAGTCAATTAGCAAATCAAAAATTTATATGATTCCAATTTAGCATGGAGTCCTTCTCTCTTTTTTTTTTTCTTTTTAGATTTTCACCCTGACAGTGACAAATTACTCCTCTGCTGGCTGAGATTGGAAATTAAAAGCATTTAGAGTTGCTCATGCATTTATGCTAATGAGAACTTCTGCTATGATTTGCATGCAAAAGAGGACAATCTGAAAGCTCATCAGTTTTTCATGCTTCCGCATTTTGATGTAGTAGGATTTTTTCTGTTTTCTGCACAGCAGAAAAATTTTTCTTGAGGAAACAATACTCTATGTGAACAAAAAGAGTTTTTCTTTTAAGTCAGAAAGTTCCTGGGTTTTGGTTTTGGGTTTTTTTTTTTACCCTCCAGATTCTTGTCAAATCATTTGCTTTGCTGTTTCAGAACTGCAGCCCATATTCATTAGCATTTTAGATGTTTATAAAAGGAACGATCCAGTATCTGCCATGCAAGATTATAGCTCAAGCTTCATTTTAAATTCAGAAAGAAAAAACACCCGAGGACAGATGAGAAGAGGGATGTGCACTCTGACAATCTTCTTCACAGATACACCCGAATTAATCCTATTTAGAGCAAAATTTGATTAATCACCAGAGGTGGCAGCTTTAAGTTTAGTGAAATAGTTAACTCTCAAATTTTGGGGACCTCTTTGGCACAGCCTTTCTGGAATGCAAATAAAGAAGCCAAGCAATACAAGTGAGACAGCAGATTTTTTTTATTTATTTTTTAAAGCTCTTGTTTAGTAAAGAGATTGCTGCCATTTTTAGGTGTTGAATTTTGCTCTCCAATTTGATATAACAAAAGGCAACATGGCAAAGAAGGGTCTGGAGGAAAAAGAAAATATCAGTGTATTTATTTTGCTTTTGAAGTACATGATTTTGTATATTGGAGGTAGTATAATTAAAATAATTTGCTAAGTAAAGCAAGAGAATTCTTTCCTGATTGTCTGCCTTGCTTGAGAAGGTTTATCAGACTATAGCTGTGTATGTTTGAATGTACAGAGTTTTTGTTTTGGAAATGATCTTTTTAACATCCATAATTTGAAAGACCCAATGGTTGTCCTTCATTTACAAAAGTTCTTGGTGCTATAGTATATACTGAACATTAGAATAATCCAATAATTCTTTCAGCCCACAAAAGCTACTATTAGAGTTTTAATTGTAATTATTCCTTCTACCTTATCATTCAATTGATCAAGTTCCAATGCATTGTTTGGTAAAACAAAGGCAAAATATATATGTCATGTCTGTTTCACATCTGAGTTAAAATTAAGAAGTTAAATTCAGGCTGTGTAGCCTGAAGAAAAGGAGTTTGAGGGGAGACCTTATCGCTCTCTACAACTACCTGAAAGGAGGTTGTAGCATGGAGGGTGTTGGTCTCTTCTTCCAAGTAACAAGTGACAGGACAAGAGCAAAAGGCCTCAAGTTGCACTAGGGGAGCTGTTGATCAGATATTAGGAAAAAATTCTTCATGGAGAGGGTTGTCAGGTGTTGGAACAGGCTGCCCATGGAAGTGGTTGAGTCACCGTCCCTAGAGGTGTTTAAAAGATGTACAGATGAGGTTCTTAAGGACATGGGTTAGGGTCTCTTCCAACCTAAATGATTCTATGATTCTAAGATTCTATTCTAAGATTTTCCTAACTTGACACCTCATGCAATGTGTTCCTAATCTGTGCTGAAATTCACTTTGTCTGCACATAGAATCAAAGATCTCCTGAATTAAAAATCTACTTTTTATGTTCCCAAAAAGAATTTACAAGTCCAGTATTTTATTTTTTCCTTGCAAAGATAGGTGTATTGCCTATTCTCAATACACTTCAGCAAGAGGATTTGCAAAAGCCTCCATTTGAAGACATTCCCAAGTTAGAATTGCTTTGGTTTTGAGTGTGGTGGTTTTGCTTCATCATTCTCATGATCATCACCTGTGGTAAGAAGGAGTTTTTGCCCTTCAGATAATTTTTTTTCTAAATTACTTCTTCTTGATTCCAGTTAAATATCTGAGATTCCTGAAACCAAAGATTACAACATATGAAAACAATAACTTTGGAATAATTTAACTGTTAGCTTATTCTCCCAATATAATGCAGTTAGTTTCTCATCAATGGAAAGAAAACATCAGTCTGTATCACAGTTCATATATATTAAGCTCTACTTCTTTCACTCTATTGGGAAAAGGTCATTTTTACTGACTCCTCATGACCTGTTTTTGGGGACAAGTCAGTACCTCTTCATCCTTCAACAGATACCTTTGTAAATTACCTTTTGTCCTTCAGGGAAATATGCTATCAAAAAAGTATTGGAAGATAATTCAAAAGCCTCTGATCTTGCATTGTTTTGGGAATAATCTTCTATCTTCCTCCTGGTCCCCTCTTTGTCAGTACAGATTCTAGCTTGCCAGGCTGCTGAGTTCAACCAGGACATCTTTTGAGCCCTGAAGTTGATTCTCTTCAGGACTTACATGTTCATATGCTGGTGGACAGCCCTCCTTGAAGCTAGTTCAATGATCTAACATATCTGTTCCCACATGCAGCAAATGAGCAGCATTTGCCTTTATGAAGAGCAAGTGACTCAACCATTGAAACTACTTTCCAATGACCTAATTGTAGACATCATCCTACGTTCAGCAGGGAGCTGGGGATATTTGACTATAAATTTACATGTCTGCTTGCAACACACTATCAGAAAACTATTTTATTCTTCCTGGAGATTTACTAAAACTTGTTACTTCCCATTTATAGAGCAGTTTAGGTCAGTTATTGCTGAATTTTATGTGTGCCAAAAACTCTGTATATAGATTTCTATCTGGTCTGCTTCTGTAGTGGACTTAACTAGCAATTATTTGCTTTCTTCTGTTCTGGTAGGAACCATAACATTGTAAGTTTTTATTGTCTTCCTAACACACAAAAGCAGAGTATGACAAAAGGAATTACTGGGAATAATTTCCCATTCTTCACTTTACATCTTAACACCAATGTAGACAAAGTCATGAATAGTTATAGGAAGTACTTTAGAAGTGTTGCATTATATTGCCATGTTCTCTGTGTGAAACCCCCCTTGAAGTCAAGAAGTGTTGTATATGCTATTCAGCAGCATAATCAGGCAATAAATTATGAAAGCTCTGCAAACACCAAACATAACAAGCCACAAGCAAATGACATTAACAAGTGACAAAATAACCGAGTGTTATGCTAGTAAAAGACTTAAAGCTAATAATTTTGAATGTGATAAAATTCTCATGGCTGGTAGGACTTGGCAGCCTCCAGCAAAGGGGTTAGGAAGAGAAGCTTAACTTGTACACCTGCCTATTGCAGCATTTCCAGCCTCTCCCACTCAAACAGTGAAGCTCAATTGCAACTGAGATGGAAAACTGGGCTGAATGGAAACTTGCGTGCTCCAGTGCTTCCTGCTCCAGAGCTCCTCAAAGGTGGCTTTGCTGGGGCTCAAATTTGATTTTCAGAAGAATCTAAACCAGATCTAACTTAGGATAAAATTTTAAGCCAGTAGTAACACTACATGTTTGAAATCTCTGCCCAGAAACTTTGCTTCAGGAAAAGCTGGCTACAAAAATACCTTTGAAAGCATACTTTTATTCACAGTACATTTTAAACAAAATGTTGAAATAGAATATTCCAAAATGACCACTTCATGCCTGTAATCCAAAATGGAAATTACTAAAAAATTCAGAAGATCTTGGCACTTACAAAACAGACTAAGAAATGTTAGCCTTGGGTTGACTAAAAGTGACATTCTGAAATTGTTCTCTCAGATCTTAAAAGCCAATTAAGAATAAACAAAGGATCCCAGAGGTCTGAGATTGCTCTAGGCTTTAGAGCTGAGTATAACTTACAAGAAACAAGATCTTTGTAGAATACAACCCTTGTTCTCCTAGGAGTATATGTAATGGCAAGATGAATGTGTGCTGAGATGCTGCAGCTGCTATCAGAAGCCAGCAGTTTATCACAAAGCAATGGAAAAACTGACTGTCATTGCAACTGTCCTTCCACCTGCGCATTCAGGGGATGAACCCGTGGTACTCCTTGGAATGTAAGGTTTCTGACGGTCCCTATGGAAGTGTTCTTTCATGCTTGCAGAGTAATTCTGAAGCCCAGGCTATAAACAAGGGTGTGGAGCTCCAGCCAGATCTGGTTTTAGAGCAGTGTCAGACTGGCCAAAAATCAGTTGGGCTGATTCAACCTCTTCTGACACTTGCTATTTTAGTAGGGTTTTCTTTGTTTTGAGTTTAGTTTTGGTTTTTTTTTTGTTTTTTTTTTTGTTTGTTTGGTTTTTTTTGGTGGTTGTTGTTGGTTTTGTTTTGTTTCTTTGTTTTGGGTTTTTTTTTTTTTTTTTCCAGGAGGGCAGCAGTTAATTGAGACTACTTCAGGTTATTATTTGAAAAAAGACCTATGCTCACTTCCAGATCATTCTTCCTTATTGTAAAAATAAAAAATAAAAAAAAAATAAAGGAAATAATGTTGCAGAACAGGTTTCAGTTTTCCAATATTGTCCACCCCTTCCCCAACAACAGCAATTGAATTCCCAGGGAAGTTTGCTTGTCAGGATTAAAGACAATGGTCAGTGGTTTCCCTATTAGTTGCTACCACAGCTCAGTGAACTAGTTTGCTGTAGGTTTGGGCGCTGCTTGAAGAGGAAAAGCACTCAACAGAAAAAAGGAATAAAGGGTACCATGAAAAGAGCAAACATCCTATTTGCCATAGGTATCATGTAAGTCTTCAGATATGAAAGCTAGATCCAGTCAGCATCCTGTCCTGGGCTGAGTGGACTGTCACCCCAGACCAATGAATTGTGCCACAAAAGCACACAAGGCTCAACCTCCCTCCTTACAAGCCTTCTTGCTATACCTCCCTCAGGAGGAGCAAAGGAAAAAGTCATTTTGGGAAGCAGGGAGCAGTGAAAAAGCTAACAGGAGGCAGCGGACAGTCCTCACCATCTGGGGGTAAAGAGGTGCTCTTTCATTTGGAAGGTCCTTCTAGACATCTGAAATTCTCCTCTCCCCTCTTTGGCCTCACTGTTGCATGGTTGAGTTGTTTGCAGGAACTGTCACTCCCATTATATTTGCTTTCACTAAAAAATGTGATTTTGTAGGTAGATGATAAGTATTTTTCACTTCTGACAGAATCAAGGGTTCTTATAGAAAGAAAGCACTGTAGTAAATACTGCTTTCTGATAATTTATCTTTTGTATGCAGAAAAAAAAATAGAAGTGTGTGTGTTCTTCATTGATATTCATTTGGTCTTTCATGAGTTACTTAATTTTCTTCAAAAAAAATAAAAAGAAGATAGAGGTAGAGGGGAAATATATTGTATAATTCCCACAAAATATTTCATAGAGGGGTATTTTTTTCCACAATTCAGTGGTGTGGACAGCAAGAAAATGTCTATTACTGTGTAAGCAATTACAGAAGCACTCTACTTCAGTCTACAGTTTCAAAAAAAGACAGTGTGCATTTTTCATGTCTGAAGAAAATTATTGTGGACATTTAGACAGCAATAGACTTAGACTTATTCACAGGTTCTACATTTACTTGAATTACTTTTATGTGTGCCAAGACAAATATGGCTTACCTTTATATTTCTGTTTGCCATTTACTGGTTTATACTGTCACAGCATTTGTTTTATGTGGAAGGGAACATGGAGTATTTTTTCCTGTTCCACTCTGTATGTGTAGTTGGCCACAGCTTTAACGCATGTGCTTCATAAGCACTCCTGAACAGACTGGAAGCCCAGAAATGTAGGACATTAGGACTAGACACATGTGTGATTGCTTATATTTCTTAAAATATACTTCATATCTGCTCCATACCTACTCCGAGATACAATTTTTTATCATCCTGTTTCCAGGACATTTAGAGTCATCTTAGCATTAGGTGTTAGTTGCTCTGTGTCCAAGCTGTCCAGAAAAAAAAAAAAAAAAAGGTTTTATGAAAAAAGTCAAGCTTTTGAAGTTAGTTTTGTTACATATAAATGCTTCATAAAAATGAAATTTTCAGATATCTCTGACAAAAACAAGATGGCAACACCAGGCCATCACCCAGTTGCCAACAGTTCAACAGTTAACGCGCACACCTACTTAGAGCATTGATCTTATTTTTGCCCTCACCACCCCACTGAAGGGGAACTCATTGTTTGTTCTCAGACTGGTGGATACTCTCCTCCCAGGTAGGACTTGAGAAACTTTACAGAGGTTTTAGTTTGTTAAAATGTCCTGACCAACTCTACATTATTTGTTCCAGGCTCATTGCTCTTATTTTTTGGGGAGTCTTCCATAGACATCCTCACAAAGGTATTTCATATGTGTATGTTCTCAGAAAGAATCTCTTATGAAACATCTGATTAAAGTTTCCTAGAACTACTAAGATCTTGTTTCTACTTAATAAAGTCCAGATTTGTTTCTTCCCTAACCTTTTTTAGGACACCCAATAGAATAATCTTTTGAAGGCATGCTCAGAGCATAATTTGACATCTGATTTCTAAATAACTCCAGTGAAGCTCCTCTGCTCTTTGGGAAGCCGACATGTCATTTCACACATGTTCTTTGTCTAAATGAGATATATTAATCTGAATCCAGCTTGTTGTCCCCAGTAAAGGGGTAAAGGTGATCATTTTTTACATACTCTTCTTGGATTTATGAAACTTTATAGTCAAATACAAGCTGTTGGTTAGTTTGTAGAGACTATTTAACCAGTAAATAGAATAACAGTGAGATGCTTCGTCTCTGTTTATTTTCTGACATAGCTGACAGCTAGAGTGATATCTTCTACTTCTTTCTTCCTTTGTTACAGCAGTACTAATCATACCACATAGAGACACATTTGTCATTATATGTAATTATGTGCAATATGTTTACATTATAATATTTTATATTGGAGAGGCATAGGTTTCGTAATGTTTTTACTCCTAGTTCCT
This sequence comes from Patagioenas fasciata, assembly GCF_037038585.1. NCBI lineage: Eukaryota > Metazoa > Chordata > Aves > Columbiformes > Columbidae > Patagioenas > Patagioenas fasciata. The sequence goes on from NC_092522.1 coordinate 60,852,605, forward strand.
TTCTGCTACAGATTATTGTGGTTTATGCATATTTATAAATGATATTTAAAAGTACAATAGCACATTAATTATCATAAAATGGTGATTTGGAAACAGTAGCAACTAGACAAATGATCTATCTGACTACATAACTTCTGACAGATGGACAATGTTTTCTTAGTGCATGGAAAGTTTTCCTTTGGCTATTTTAAAGTTCAGAGAGTGACCAAAATTTATTAGGAAAGGCTTCCATTTCTTATGTGATTAAAACAGGTCTGAGCAAACCTTGATATTTCAGAAACCTTTTGAAAGACCTGTTCCTCTGTGGGCCTGTTACTAATCCCGACAGCAACGTGTTTTCACCCTCTCCCATCACTACGTCCCTTTTCTTCCACTTCCGTCCCCTTTTCTCCAAACCCATTAGCAGATTAGCCAGCAGGCTGTGAAGCCTGAAGTAGAAATTAAATTGACTTTTATCACATGCCAAACCAACTGTGGAGTTATCCAAGAGCACAGCCATACCCTCAGAGAGTCCTGTCCTTAAGGACCCCCAAGGATGGGTAAGGAAATCAAAGGTGCCATCAAAGACTTCTTCAAAGTTGTGATGCTGTCCTTCACAATAATACTTCTCAGTGGCGTATGGATGAGGCCCTGATGGTGTGGCTGGGTGACATGCTGTGGGGCCAGCAGCAGTGGGACAGAGAGAAGTAGCATTAGTGTAGCCAGCCCCTAACAAGAGTGCATTGTAGGGCTGAGCAACGCAGGCAAGAGGCAGAAAACAGCAAAAACCACAAGTCAAGCACAGCTCCTATGTGTGTTGCCATCAGCAGAAGGAAGAAGATATTTAGTCATGGGCTTTTTTAACTGTGTAGTTGCAAATGCGGGTAATATGACATGCTGACTAGGTAGATGTAGTCAGTAGGTTTTAGCAGATTGAGATAAACTTCATTATTTAGGTAATAAAGGTATGTTCCAACTAGAGCCATTTTTCTATGAAAAGATTTTGGGATGTACTGTATAAAGTACCACTCCATAAGGCAGCTTAAAACAAGCTATTTCTGCACTTGAAGAAATGAGTGTGACTGTGGAAAGCAAAAATTTTACCTCCACAAAAGAAGAATAAGGAAAGGGGGGAGCATCTTAGCTGTTGGACCGCCACGGAACTGCTCATCCCATACCTTCTGGACTCTGGAATAACCCTGAAATCTACCACACACTTTGAATATTTTCACCTCAAAATCAGACCATCCAATACCTGCCTACATACAGAGGATCATACCACTGTGAGGTTTTTTTCTGCACAAACAAAAGTCATTTATCCAATCATGTTGATAAAGAGTATTCAATGTGAATATCTTGCCAAACTAATTGAAGCTTGAGGCTTTCTCTTCCCATATCTTCATGAAATCAGAGAAACAGAGATCCAAGAATTGAAAAGATCTTTTGGGAGCAGAGCAGAAAAGCTGAATCACAAAAAGAGAAGACAATCAAAAACATGGCAGAGGAGCAGGAAAATAAAGGAAATTTTTAACAAAAAATTACTTTCGTAGTAGATAGGGAGAATTTTGAAAGACAACTATTCATACTTACAGTTTACTGTATATTTTTCTGTTTTGGTTTTGCATTATTCTACTTTAAATTTATTATATGTATTTTGACTGCACGTTTTCCAAATAAGCTTGAAGAACGTGCTGGAAAATTGAGTTGAATAACTACATTCTGTAAAATTTCCAATGGTCCAAGTGAACACCGCAGAAAGTCAAGATAAATACGTATAGAAACATGGAATAATTTGCCATAAATGGTATTAATGCTGTGTAATCCTGTACCAGTTATGGAGAATGTGCCACTGAAGTCTGGGAACTGACTCTTTTTTAAGCTTAAGGGGAAAATAAATTTTTCTATGTCTACCCAACCACATACTGTGTCAGGTTCTACCTCTTCTGCTTCAGAAAGCCTCCTCTGGCAAATTATTTCATGTACGCTATAAAGAGAAAGCTTACTTTTAAAATACATTTATAGGTTATAAAAATTATCTTTTGATGGGACACTGATGTTATTTGTCTCTAAATGGTAACAGAGTTCTGTGGTACAAAGAAAATATAAAAAGAGGGATGACCGAATCCATACTATTCTCCTGCTATATTCCACTTGTTCTTTTCATCTCCTTAACACAATTATTTAGTAGTGGCCTCTGGTAAAATTTTACACCTAAAGCGTTGTCATAAAATATTCAGAAGTTACTATATTTTAATACTGCTGAGTAAGTACTTTGTTTTTATACTCCGGTGATTATAGTATGGAGCTGTATGGCCATATGGAAGACTAAACAAGAGTACAAAAACACAGACTCTGTACTTAAACTCTAACAGCATGCACACACACTTTTGAGAGCATGTAAGGCTTGAAAGGTCAGGTACTATCAGCAGGTACTCTGGCAGATTGAATCTCCGGGGAATGGCCCACTGCTGAATGGAGCAAGTGGGAAATGCACAGCTCTGCCGTTTTATAACAAGAAGTGCTGGATGTGTTTGCTGAGGGAAGAGTTGCTGTCACTGATTACCTCCTCAACATCTTTACCCTGGCAGATCTCAGCTGCGAGTCCAGTCCCTTCCATGTGCAAATGACACTGCCTGGGTAGGAGGATGGCATGCTGCTTAATATTTGTATAGGCATTTTTTAGCATTGATCTGCAGGAGCTCTCCCTGCATCTCTGCCCCTCACAGGGCAGTACAAGGTGGAAAATGCTGGTTCTCAACAGACATGCACAGCTCCCAGACATCCATTTCTCCCTTTTTTCATGGCTCTGAATGCTGCTGCCTAAAGGATGCTTTGAGTCTTTTCCTCTGTTTATAATGGCTAACACTTTTCTGGCTTTAAACAAAGAATTCCTCGTTATACAACAAATACTAACTACAGGTTTTGTCTGTGACAGCTTGCACCAGTCATATGGAGAAGAATCCATCTTCAGTGCTCAGACTTTGGCAAACACAAAGCGGTTCTGGTTTTGTGTGGCTCGTCTGGCTAACATCATGATTAAGCTCAAGTGATATTAGGCTGAGATCTGAGTTGTTGAGAGAGTCGTATGGAAACAAATGGATGAAGGGGTTCTCACCCCAAGCTCTTGGCAATATACAAATGCCTAAATAGAAACTGTTTCATCTATCAGGACAAATCTGAAAAACAGTGTGTTTCTACCCCCTAGTCAATAAAGAGTACACAAAACTATTATCTCTTCTGCATAGAAACAGGGAAATTTCCGAATTGGTTCAGACAGAGAGGCCACCTCTGAACTCCTATGAGGGAGCTGAGGCTCAGGGAGATGCTTCAGACTGGAGGCACTAGGAAGGAGAAGCATAGTAAAACTTAATGGGAGAAAACAAGTAGATTTCAGATATTAATTGGAGTTTTGCTAACTGAGTGATCACACAACCTCTTTAACCCAAGTTTCTCCTGATTCTCATGGCTGGTATTGAGCTTTTGCGTTTGGAGGACTGCTCTGCATTCCACAAAATTTCAAATGACACTGAAAAATTCTGGATGAAGGATTTAATGAGACACTCCAGAGTTGCTTGTGGTCCTCAAGAATGAAGACCAGATCAGCTTTAAACAGAAGAGGTTTCTCTGGGAGCCAGTAGTTCAAGAGTGAGTGATATCCAGAGATATGTCAAAGCCTGTAAAGTTCCCCATTCCCCCAGATCCTAGAAAATAAGCAAACAAAACCTGTTCTGAGGAGCAATCAGAACTCTAACAGAACATAGCACCAGCTACATAGTGCTTCTTCTGTCCATTACCCTGGCATCAAGGGGACAGACATCTATAGTCCTTCCTTCTAACCTCTTACCTCTCACCATGTTGTCAGCAATACCTGTCAGCAGTTCACAGGCCTTTCATTTCTAGCAGATGCTGGACACTAACATGCTCCTTTGTTCTTAGCCCAGTGCAATAGGTTAAACCCTTCACCTTGACATCAGTGATGTTTAAGCAGAATAACTTCCCATGGAAAGTATGATCTTGACACCTTGAAATAGTTATGAAAGAGCACATCAAATCATTAACCAGCTGCGTCTTGATTGTCATTAAATATGCTTATTATTATTATTATGTTTTTCAGCAAGAAGAAGATTTTACAGTGGCAAAGACACCTCTCACAAATCATATTTTGATTACATGTCATTATAAACTAGGGTAATTATGGTTCTTTGAAATGAACACAAGCATATATTTTTCAATATATTTTGTTTTTACCTAAGCCCTCCAGCCCATCCTGTTTTAGGCTGCTAGAAGAGAACTGCTGCAAAGATTTTTTTCCAAGCCTTTTAAGGTTTGCTGCTCCATGTTATCAGCATCTTTCAGTTAAATATATACAGAATTTGGGACTAGTGCTGTAGTGCTTAGGCAGTCCAGAAATTATAATGTCAGGGAAAAAAAAAGTTCTCAAAAAATATTATCAAATATTATCTGTCTTTTTAGGTTATAAAGTATTTTGAAAAAGAACATAATTTTTCACACAAGACATATCAAGCACTCTAGTTTCTAAACTGAATTACAAAATAAAAATATAATTTTGAAGTTTGAACCAAAATAAGCCATTTCATGTATCTGTCAATCTTATAAATTCTGAGTGATCTTTTTTCAAAAGGAATTTTTACAAGATTCGTGCAAATAATTAAATTTTCCATTCATGTCCATTATGAAAAAAACCTATTCTGCTCAGAGACAGTGCTATTTGTAGATTTTTTTTCTTTTGTCCAGCCTTTGAATTGCCTCAGGAATTGGTACTCACAGTTTTCATCCTCTATTGGCTGTGAAGGAGCTACTCCTGAGTTATGGAAGCATAAATAAAATGAATGATGTTTTGGGGCTCTAACCTTGTTACTCAAGCAAAGGAGAAGAAAATGGAAAACCCCCCAGCTCCCAGAAGGTGATGCTTACGTGCTGTGTGTCTACTCAAACGTTGGAAGAAGTGATTTGTTTTGATACACATAAACCATCATTGGCCAAAGCTGCTAGCAATGAGGCAGGATGGGCAACCACTATGCTGCCATGATTCTGCCTTTACTTGCAAGGGGGCTTCACACAGGGTGTCCAGAGGGGGTCAGCAGGAACCTCTCCTCCGGCTGTGTTTCTGCAGGTTGTGCAAAGCAGTGGGCTCCAGGTCTGCTCCTCTCCCAGCCTGACTTTAGGGCTCGTCGCACCTTGCTGAGTTCAGCAGCGTGCTGCCAAGCCCCTGCTGCTCTGTCCATGTTATGGAGGTAGTGGTGACTCCAGAGCCTCTGCTGTTCACCAGAGGGAAACTCCAGCCCCTTCTGCAAACCAAAGTCTCTGCCTCTCAGGTAGGGTTTTTTATTCCTCTGAGAAGGCAGCTGCTCCTGTCTCCTTGCTTCTGTTGAGTTCAGACAAAATATTGCCCAGCTGTCTCAATCCAACAGCAAGAACTAGGCTGCACAAAAGAAAGCTATACTTATGTGGAAAAAATGTTGAGGTGGAATAACACTTATATTCACCAGAGATAAGCAGAATAAAAAAATCATCTGTCACTCACTTTTTGGGAATAAGGTGCTCAAATGCCATATTATGTATTTGCATGATGGAAAATTGCAGGAATGTCTGAGGAAGATCACGTTGATATGACCAGCAGAATTAGCTCTGCCAGATCTCATCCTCTGCAGAAGGAGGAGCCATCCTCTTTGCAGAACGGCATCAATATTTAATGACCACCAAGGCACATTTGTTGAAAGTGAAGTTTAAAAATGGAGTGTTAGAAGAAAGTCAGGAAACAGAAGTACATAGCTAGTCATTCTGTTCACATACATAACATCTTTATTTCTGACAACATCTTTATTTCTTTCGCTCCTGAAATGCATTTTTATCTTGTGTATATAACTCTGTGTGTGGACATTTGTGTGTGACACTGATCAAGGCATACACCATAAATGGACTTGCTGGGTTTAACTGGAGGATTTTTGATGAATGTGACCAGATCTTGTTTTCCTTCTCCTTTAAGACTTGAGATCTATGAAAGAAGCAGCAGCAATGGTTTAAAAAAAAAGTTGTTGCAGTACATAGGGCTGTTTCTCAGAAAATCCTGCTTTTCAGCACCGTGACTGTCCTGATATCACATGGACAAGTAAATATGTTTGATTTGTTCATAATAGCAGAGCCCTTCTCGTGGCTTCTGATAATTGTGCCTTCATGTGTTTCAGCTACTGTGTAGCAGTGTAAAATGGTGGTTATTACACAAAAAATGCTTGGGATTATTTCCTAGAGATACATAACTGCTAGTTCTTCTGTGGTGAGCACCTTTGGATAAAATAATTACTTAACATAATTTTACATGTCAATCAAAACCTGAACGAGTGTAAACTAATTTGTGTTGTGTATAGTTATAGATTTTCCGCTTAACTTGGTCACCTTCAACTGTTAAAAAGAATAATTGGATAATCCTATTGGTGAAATTGTATTTTAAAGTGAAGTAAAGAGTAGATAAAAAGAATCTTCAGGGACGTTCAAAATTACGAAATGTTTTCTGTAGAGCTACATATGTGACTGTGTATATTTTGTGGAAAGCTCTGATCTGGATTATTGCCCTACTGTGTTCAGCCATAGAGAAATAAGAAAAGAGAAGGTAAAAAATAGATAACAATTTCAAAGAATTTTAATAGATGCAAGATGACAAAGGACAATGGATTAGCACAGCATAAGTGTCTTCTAAGAAGATATCACAGAGAAATAAATCTTAAATGTATTGGATAAACAGATTTAAGACAGTTCCGGACAGAAATTCCACATAGAAATGGTACAGAATTTGTGCCTCAAGCAACTCTTGGTGATAAAAGTGGAGTTTCCTGCAGTACAGACATAATATTCAGCTGAGGGATTCGGGTATATTGGTGTAAGGGAAATCTTCTGTTAATTCCACAATAAGTGTGTCCACATGAAGAGATAGATTAGCAGTTACACCTGTCATAGACCAGCAACTATTAATATAAGTAGCATTGACGAGCTAAAGTCCTTTAAAACTTACTTTTTGATTATGTGCTGTTGAGAGAGGCGATGCAACACTGCGTCAAGTACAAGGCCAGTCCAACAGCTGGGATAATTACAGCTTCCCAGAAGGTGAAAGGTTGGAGCCTTCCATGCTGATTGAAATATGTAATGTTCTCTGCAATGTCTTCTCCCTAAATATCTAATTTCAAAATGGCATTATATTCTTCCAAGTGCAATAATGCAAATAAATTGTCCAGAATTTCCTACACTGCTCTTAATTACCCATCAGCCAGCTTCCCTCTTATTAATTAATGCTCAAGTTTTAGCAGCAGCTTGAACCGGGTCACTGTTCACATGTTGAAACAACAGATGCAAAGGGGTTTATGAGTGACAGGATAAAAAACAGGCACCATCTTGGCATGAAGCTTCAGAAAGATGTTAAGAAACCCCTCTACATTTCATACTGGAACCTATTCCACATCCTCAAGTACTGTATATACTGTACAAATGTTTCCTTTTACGTCTGCCAACATTTCCACTCCAATTTGTCAATTCCAGAATTCTTTTTAGTAAATGCTACAAATGTACGACTCATCGTTGTTATTACAGTCCATTAGAACATTTGCCAGTTTTGGGTTCTGTCAGATATATGCGATAGCATTCCATGAATCGCTGCTGAAATGATCCACTACAAACAACATCCAATTTCTTGGAGTACTTTCTACCAGTATTGATAAGTATCTGGGGTTTAAATGCAATGCTTCTTCTACACTCTCGGTTATACTGCTTATTGCAAACATTTGGAATGAGTTTGCTATTGACTACTTAATTAATTGTCTTGGCTCATACTTTTTTCTGTCAATCAAGGATTCACCAGTTCATTTGTAGAGTGTGTTCAGCATCTGGGTCACTGCAGCAGACAGGACATGACTTCATAAATACACACATAAACTGTCTTGAACAAGTCATTGATCCAGAAAACGTCCTGAAGAGCAAAATCCACAAAGCAGAATGCCTCACCCTATAAACATAACTCCTCAGATATAGCCTTTTAGAAGTTTTGGGGAAAGGAAAGAAGCGAAAAACTTAAAAATTAAAAAAAAAAAAAAAAAAAGGAAGGTACAGCTTTGGAAAAACATTGAGATATCTCTGTATTCTACTTTTCAGTAGAGCTGAAAATATTTCAACTAAAAAGTAACAGGAATTTTGGAAGGATTTTTGTAAATCACATCATCATCTTTATCATAAAAATTTAGCTGAGTTGTAAGCAGTTAAAGCCTTCTAAGGCATATATAAAAATGAATTCAACAGAAAGTTATATTCTACAATATATTCCAAAGGCAGTATTTTCACCTGATTCTACTCATAATTACAAAGTCAATACTTTTTTTTTTTGTCACTTCCTTGTTACTAGGGAGGATTGCCTTATTTTCAGCTGATCATTTACTCATTTCTGTTCAGTTCCCTTGCCTATGGATTGGAAAAAGAACTTAGACTTATGTTTATTGTTAATTCATTGCATTACCAAAGTACCTAGGAAAACTAGCGAAGGAAGGACCAGTATCCCAGTCAGTGAGGCCCTGACAAAGAGCAGGTGAAAAGATAGACTTTCACCCAGAAGATTTACTATCTGAATTTAAGGCAGAACCAGTGCAAGGACAGAAAAAGATGACAAAGAAGAGAAGCACCTTCATTTTCTGTAAATGAGAGGGAAGAACCAATCAAGAGATGAATAAGAATTGCTTTTGGCAGATCTTTGGGACATAGATCTTAGAGAGGTAGGAGAGCAATCATGAGAGGTTCAAGAGGTCAAGAAAGATGACATTTTAAGAGTATGATCAGCTGTACTGGGAGCGCTTCGGCTCACAGAGAATAGAGACAGACTAAAAAAATAAAATATCAAGGCTAAAACTGAACTGTGTTTTAGTGAGAATGTTAATTCAGTGCTCTATGAAGCATGCTAGGGTTAACAGGTGTAAAAGAATAACAAGATATCAGCCACATCCAGCAAACTCAGATTTTCCCATAACATTGATTATTAAAACTTTTGATAATTTTCTGCTCGTTTTAAATTCCAGTGCTTCATTTGGACAGCTGAAAATCCAGCAAAATGAGATGTTTTTTTCTTAGAAGCTGATGAAATTACAGACCTGTTTAAAATACTAAATGGCCTTCTGTCCCTTTTTTACTTAAAACAAAAGTTCTGTCTTAAATGTCATGTTACTCTTTCTACCAACATTCATAGAGTTATTCTAGGTAACAAGCCTCCCATAAGCAATCCCATTTCTTCTACCATTCTATTACCTCCTTTCTGGGAACAAAACTATGTAGTTTTCTGCTTTATGGAAGAAACTACTTCCATTTTAAACATCTTGAACTGACATATAAATAAATTTGGCATATATGTGTGGAGCAATACAGATCAGAATCAAGAGCATCTCTTCTAAAAAGCAATTTTTCCCAGGTTCAATCTTTAACCTCATAAGCTTGCTTTTGTTTTGTTTTGTTTTGTTTTTGTTTTGCTTTTTTTGGTCTCAAAGGGCAGCTCTACTATGAAGAAGTACTCACAATTCTTTTCAAGTCCTGTCTAGCAAAGAGTATGAAATAGAAATGTAGAGTGCAAAGGAAATGTCTCCAAAGAAGCAAAAAACCATCTCTTCTACAGCAACTTTATACTACTAAAATATACCACTGGCTTCTCCAAACAGTTCTAGCAGATTTTAAAGCTACTACCTCCTGCAATTCAGCTTTGAGAAATTTCCCTTCAACAGTCATGTTATACCTCCTTCCTTGCACAAGAAGGTATAATTTTCACTCCCATGCCCTGATATAACTTAGTCATGCTGTGCACCCATCCAAATCACATCTGAAGTGCTGTAGCTTGATGAAACAAGATAGAAAACTAAGAGTTCCTATTTGCTGGTGAAGTGTTTCAAGGCAACCTGAAGTTCCCCAGCCATATTTTCTCCTTTCTCCACGCCCCTCACTGATTACAGTTCTCTCATTGACAAATGTTATGTTTAAAACACGCATAGACTGCTCAGTCACCTAACAGTATATCTACGCACAGTCCCATTCCATTGATGTTCCATCTCTCAGTTAAATACATCTGGTTTTTATGTGAAGCTTTTGCTTCTCCTTTTGATTTTCTCCTTTTTCCTTTATTTTTTTTTTTTTCCCAATTTTTTCCTCATATTTTCCACTCTGCTACCTGGCAGCCTGCTACTCATTCCTTTGGGTGAGGCAGTTAGGACACAACAGTAAGTCAGTAAGTAAGTGTGGTGTAATCAGTAAGGTCATCAATAGAAACAGCCTTGGAAATCAGAGTAACTGGGCCCTCAGTTAGTGAGATGACCCGCCAGGTCCCCGAGTCTCTTCTGTCAGTGCCACACACAGTCCTTCCCAGTGGAAAGGACCATAGACAAGAGTTTTGAAAAAGGAGAGAAGGAAAAGAAAGAAACAGCATTTTTATGGATTTTAACTCAAGACAATCCTGACTCCATCTCCAGGTCTGATGCAATCCAAGATGACAGGTCATTCCCCGAGACCTTTCAATCAGCCAGAGACACCCAATTGTCGGTTTTGATTTCATGCCGTTTCACTCAGTGTGTACTACTCTCTCTTTCTTGCTTTAGCTTTTTCCCTGCGTTAAGCAAGACAGACAAGGTTGTTTCAAATCCACAGAGGCAAATACACTTTCCACCTGCTTATAATTATGGCAAAGGAAAGAGAAGCTAAATTAAATGCAACAAGTGCAATGGGAAATACAACAGAGGTGTAGTTAAGAGTGTATCATTTTCAGGTAAATGAAGTAATATTGTCAAATATGCATAAAGTCGAAAGGTTGTGGGAGATCGTGGGTCATATCTCAGAAAAATCAGCAATTATATCTAAAGTATCATCTTCCCCTGCCTTGCACAGGCTTTCAGCTCTGTAAAGACTTGACATAGCAGCATATTACATTTTGAAAGAGTTCTTGATATCCTTCTGCAGCTGACTGAATTTTTGGACCTGTCTGCCTATGTAGCTGTAGCAAGAAAACTTCACAGTGTGGAAACACAACTTTTACTTGTGAAAGACCACTTAAACCATTCCGGTGGCAGTGTAACCTACAGCAATTCCCCCCCAAAATAAGAAAAGATCATATACTTCACCAACATGAGGGCTTCAAAACTTTCAACTACAGATAAAAGCATGAAAAAAACCACTCTTTGAGCTAGGTGAAGGAATGATCAAAGTTCCCTGAACATAGAAATGGTTCTGTCATAACCTCAATCTCAGACTGAAAAGATCTGAAGGTAACAATCACCTATATCCGCACACAGGTTTACATGGTATGTTCCATACAAATACACTCTCTTCAAACAACACTGAGTAACAAGGCAGAGTATTTAAGAATCAGCAAATATCCATACGGTAGAATTATTGTTGTAAACAAACAGAAGATGTAGCTTCTATTAAATAATTCATGCAATAGTGAAATTAATTGAAGGATTAACATTGTATCTTCTAGATTATTAAATAGGCTGCAATCAAGTAATCTGTCATCAAAATGTGATCACAATTCAGATTTCAGCCAATGGTAATACGTCTAAGATGTTTGGGGAAAAGAAAAAAAAAATAGCTATTGTCACAAGGTTTATAAATATTGTTTTTTCATATGGTGCTGAAGGTCAACCACAGAAGAACAGGACCACAACCATTCAGGAAAGATTTCAATTGGAAGAAGCTTTGGATCCCATCCCCCAGAAGGAACCAAAGCACTGTGAAAGATAAAAATAGATATGAAAACTTTCCTTCTGAATCCAAATCTGTTGCTAAAATACAAATAAACAAAATGCTCTGCCAATTTTATGACCGAAAAGAAGGCAAAAGAAGAAAAAAATCTGAAAGGTAGGGTGAAATGTGCCTAGCAATTAGCTGATTGATTGTGTCTGACTATGCTGTATAATCAAGCTATTGTCTCACTAACAATATGGTTTATAAACAGACCAGTTTGCAATAAAAATACATCTTCACTTCTCTGTTCCCTCAAATTCATCTTTAAAATCATTAATTTTTCGTTATAATTAAGTATTTCTCTGAAAAAAGTCTCAGGTGGAAAAAAGAGGCTTCCATGCATAGTGCTTGACTCAGATTAATATTCATTGAGTTTTATCACTTATGCAACCTTAGTTGTTCATGCAGCATTAAGCTGGACTACTGACATTTCAAAAGATTTGCCAAGTTTTTATAAACTGACTAGAAGTTTAAAGAAGCTGTTTTCTTCTCTTTAACTGTGTTTAATATCCTATAAAAATTTTGGTAGCATCAGATTACACTGTTTCCTAGTTGCACTACAATTTCAGTTGCAGTGGATGATGCAGAAGAGTGATATACGGGTGATCAAGGCCCACAAACACTTTTTCTGTTTGAAGGAAACTGTTTGCGATCTGTTTCTTTCAGAGTTGAACACAGAACCCAAGCAAGTAATCTTCTATATCTTCAAATGCCGAAGACCAAAACAACAAAAAATCCTCATAAGACTGGGACTGGTTTAAAAAATGCCTAATGCACTGAAGTTTTTCAAATTGAAACCTGATTGCAATATATTTTCTTTTACACCATTTGTATTTTAGAACTGCAGTAATCCTACTTTAGGGAACGCAAGGCTTGTAGTCACAACAGCCCATCTTCAGCAATCAGGAAACAGGGATCACTCTCTATTTCAAGAAAGACAGGCACAGGAAGAATGAAATGTATTTAACTGAATTCTTCTATTATCCAGTTGATCACATTTAGAGAAGATATTGGCAATTCCCAACCTGTAAGATACAAACAGAACAGGGTAATTTATTTATATTTTGGAAAAAAGGAATTTATTATTTTTCTGGATCGGAGCCACACGCAAATGTGAGTCATATTTAGTTAGCAGTTTCTAGCAAAAGCAAACAAAACCCCACATTCCTATATCAGAACAATTCACCTCGACATTTCTTAAATTTTTAAAACCTTTGGATGCAGGGGCTAAGAACTGGTTGCATATTTTGGTGCCAAGCAGGAAACTGAAATGATGTTTACTTCTCACCCCACTAAATAAACAAATACATTGCTTTAGGGACAGGGACATAGCTGCTTCACTTTTGCCCAGAAATTTTAAAGCCAGCCTGTTATTGTCTTTTGAAGCCACTGGCTATTTCGCAAGATATTCAAAGCAGAAAACTTTCAGACAGTGCTCAGTACAGGTCCGCTCCATCTCAGGTGGTTTATAAGATGACTGGGTTCACAGCTACGATCTCTTTTATCTTCCAGATAGCATTCAGGTAAGCTTTTTGTGTCAAAAATCCTTCCATCCTCCCCCAAAGTAGCAAAACCTACAAAAATCATAATGAAATATTTTCTTTCCAGACTAGATCTTAGGAAACATATTTCTTTACTGAGAGAGTGGTCAAACACTGGAACAAGCTTCCTAGAGAGGTGGTTGATGCCCCAAGCCAGCCAGTGTTTATTTTGGCAATGCCCTCAATAACATGCTGTAACTTCTGGTCAACCCTGGAGTGGCCAGGCAGTTGGATCAGATGACTTGTAGGGCCCTTCCAATTGAAATATCCTATTCTATGCTACGCTATTTGGAAATCAGGTTATTTGGATTTTCAGTTTGCATAAATGGTTCAAAATTACAACATTTTAAAAAACTGAAAATTCAAAACTGACAGAGAATTTTTACAATTCTAGGCAAAAGTGACCTGCACAGAAGCTCTATACCTTCCCCACTACTCAATGACACATTAGGGTGTTTTGGTTTGTTTTGGTGTTTGGTTGGCTGGTTGGGCTTTTGTTTGGTTGATTTTGTTGTTGTTTTCCCACTAAAATAAAAAAAACCCAAACTGTAAGTGTGGACCTACATACTTCAAATTTTAGGTCTGCTTGATAATGTGATATTGACTTTCCCCATTGTGTGCTGGTGAAAAAATACAGTGTTAGGCTGATATACCAACTTCCAGGAGCCAAAAATCCAACATTTGTGGATTTGCACCATGTGTGAATATGGGAAATATGGTAACAGTTGTATTCAAGTGTTAAATTTCGGTTTACTGAAGTTAGGTACGATGGGTAACATTTGGCAGCCTTATTAAAACTACAGTAGCACCAAGTAATCTCAAAAGGCCTGAAAAAAATTAAAATGAGTAAAAGTCCCCAAAATTTTGTTATAATATGATAATAAGCAAGATTAATTTGTTTATTATTCTTTTTTACTATGTAACATTCTTATTATTGAAGAACTGCTCTCATATGCATGTAGATGTGTAAATACTTTCTTATTTATTTTTAAATCCTATGAACTGTGTGATTCCTGATTTATATTTGAAATTACTTTCTGTCCTAGCCAAGACGTAGATGCTTGACTTTAAATTCATATTATTGTAATGTAAAGGTAACCTGTTTTATTGGTATAACATGTTTCTTCAGCAAAAACTCTTACTTGTTAAGTCAGTGTTTCTCAAGTAAATTTAAAGTTTTTGTTAATCAAGAACGTTGTTCACTATTGAGTTTCCTTATGCCCTTATGCACAATGAGTGATGACAATTTCTTCAGTGACAAAATGAATGTTTATTAAGTACAAGGAAGAAAATGGACCTAACGTGTCAGGCCTGTTATATAAGCAAAACAACTCGAAACTTGCATTTGTTTGCACCAGAACTGAATATGGCTTTGCAATACATTTTACCATGGTAACTAATGGTATTAAAATATCCTGCAAGCTATGCAGAACAGAAAGGTAACTGACAACTTAAAAAAAAAAAAAACAACCCAGACACCAAAAAACCCCCCACAAAACCTGAAATTAGTTGTAGTGTGTTTTAGGAAACCTCTTGTGTATTTGCAAATATAAAAAATCGCTGTTTATTCCCAGTTATGACAAACTGAATGGTCTAAAAATCACCCATACTCAGAGTTCTTTAATTCAAATGCTGGAGTGTTAACTCAATTTATACTTGCATGATTGTTTAAGATAATTGTAACTAGAATCTGTTAAAATTATTTCCCTCTGTTGTAATTTAAACTGAGATTGACTAAAATAAGATCTTTTTGTAGTGGAAAATTTTTTTATTACTTATCTTGTATGCTTGCTTCCAGTCTGCTTCAGATTGCTGTTTTTCTCTTTCCCTAGCGCCAAGACCCATGTGTTTTCCTACACACTCCCTTATCCTTTAATTCTCCAAGCTTGTTTTCATAAGCTACTATGTGCTTTTTCATACTTGATGCATACTTTAGATCATGCTCCAACTCTGCAAAAACTGGCGTCCATTGATCATGGAGGTTACACCTTCTCCTTTCCATTCCAGGAAAAAAAAAAAAAAAAAAAAAAGCCTTTTGGAGGATTCCTGCACCCTCTCTGAGCAAAGCTGATGTGATTCTTCTCAGCTTCACTCTTGGGACCCAGCAGCTGAGGAGGAGACAACAATTTTTTCCATCCTCCAGTAGGGCCACCATGCAAAGAGCCAATGAGCCACATTATTCAAGGGTCTTCGTACTGCAGGACTTCGTTAGAAACAAAGGTCCTGGATGTCTGTGCTATAGCTTTCAGGTCTCTGCTTCATTGAGACCAGTCTTTCTGTAAATAGGGGTTTGTGTTGGTATTTTTTTTCATTTGAATGTTTTTTTAAAAAGCCCATTCAAGTCTGTCACAGTATTTTGGTACTTTCACTACCCCTCCAAGCTTAACATAAAACACTTCTGCACATCGGAAGTAAAAACCAAACAAGGATTTTCACAATGCTCTCAGAGGAGTTCCATGGCAGGTTGAGTTGTTTGCAATTTTTTTCCTGTCTAAACACAGGGCTTTTTTTATGCCTGAAGTGATTCTAACACAGAAGATTATGTTTAAGCTAGAGTACATGGAAGAAAGTTTGGAAAGCCCCACAGAAACATAAAAGAAGATTGTTCAATGAGTGAGGAAAGTTTGTTAGAGGCATGAATTCCTGATCAAATGAACCTATGTGTCTGGTATGCCTGGAATGCTTGATATCCAATACACTGTACAACTGCTGTTTATGGAAGCATCTTAAATTGTGAACATCTTTATTACAAAAAGAGACCTTTCTCAAGATTCCAGTAGGATCAATGTTTATTTCTATATTTATGTTCCTAATATCTTTACAATGTATATATTTAGAAGTAAAGGCATATCCTGAAAGTACCTTTTATTTTACAGTGCAGACACTTCATGGTCTCTCTATCCAAGATATGTTCAAGGTATTGTCTGTACATTTACTGGGGACCTGATGGTTGTTGTTTTGTTATATCCAATGTTTATGCAGTAGAAATACATTCGGCTATCCAGTATTCTATAAAATGGCTCATATGCTCTTTTTCTATTTAAACATTAATAATACACATGCACGCTATGGGTCCAGCATCAAATATGGATGTTTTAATGGGATGTCTAAATCTCAGACATAAATGCTCAAATCAGCACTTAGACCCACAGAGTAGGCATTTACACATCTAAGTGTCCATGTAAGTACCCAAATGTGCAATTTGGATATCTAATTAAGATGTCCATATTTGAAAATTAGGCTGAATTCCCAGCATTTTTGGCAACACATTGCACAGTGATTCTGGCAAAAATGCAGGTTTTTAATTCATCTGTACTGAGGGGTTTTTCATTGTTTGCTTGTTAAAAAAAATAATAATAGAAAAGCAGTTCTGCTTTAACTTCCAGGGTTTTATATGGTTTTGTAATTGAGTACTGAGAAACCAACTGAACATTGCTGCCCAAAGTCCAACATCCTCACCAAAAAAAAAAAAAAAAAAAAAAAAAAAAAATATATATATATATATATAAAATATATATATATACATACTGTCTCAGGGCATATATTGAGGTTTGTCATATTTTAGTCTGAAGAATCATAAAATCCAATATCACAGGGTGCTGCAAGTTCAGTACCCACTGAAGCAAAGGAGTTAAATAAGCTTTCTGTTTTATGGACCCTTAAATTGTAAGTGATGTTCTGTGTTGCACGTTGTGAGTACAGCTATGAAACAATATATGTAACATTTTTCTAATTCTCCACAGAATCTGAGTAGAAATCTGAAAGCCCAGTAACCTCAGTGGAGCAAGAGCACCATAAAAGCATCTTCCAGACAACTGTAGTCAAAGTAGATGCATTAAGATTATCCACCACTTTGGATGATTTACAAGAAAGACCACAAAAGTAATATGAGCCATTTTGAAAAGGTCTCCCAACTTTATTATTTCATAAGGAAATAAAAACTTTTTTGGCCATGAAGTCTAAAGCTTTTAACCTTTCTTAAAATAAGGAAAATTATCCAAAATAAAATAACCCAAAGCTGAAACAGAAAGCATAAAGAAAAAAAGTCTGATAGTTTGCAATGAAATGTATTCTCTTGCTTCTGGTTTATTTCTAAAAGCAGAAGTACCTGCTCTGTGGCAGCCATGCCAAGATTTAGCTAAATTTCAGCCACTTCTAAGGCAAACCTGAGCCAATGTGCCTTTTTGGAGCTTGACATTTTTAACACAAGCCACCGATTTATTACTGCAAGTTATTGTTTTAAGTTTCTATTTCAGCTCAGATAAAGTACTTATGTGCTTGAGAGAGGCTATTTCTTTTTTTCTTCATATCATAAGGGAATAAAATCTATTATTCCTACTCACAAATCTTCCCTGTGCTAGAACTGTGTATTTCACAGCCTCTGTCTTGTCAGTCCAATAGGCACCTGTAAGATAAAGCCTCCATCTCAGATTTTGCGTGTTTCAATATGTGCTACATCCTATATGGTCTTTATCAGGTTCCAGGTGTTTTGATCTCTTGTTTACAAGATCATGTCATGCCTTTTGTAAGAGAATGGTAGCTTTAGCATTTATTTTGCTTTAGACAGAATTTCCTCTTTCAATTTAAAAGTCATTCTCTCTCACTCTTTGAAACAGCTTCACTCTCAGCATTTGTTAAATTCCTTTCCTTCCATATAATGCTCTGTAAATGTTCAGTTTTTATAACATTTGTCTCCACTTTGACTTTCAAACCTCCTACCTGTGTTATATCAGGGCTGCACTTATTTGTGTCCCGATGAAGAGTGCAAGCTTCAATGTTGATTTTTCCTTCTCCCATATTTGTAAAGTTTCATCTAGACCAGGGTCATCAGCCTTATATTCACCAGGGGTCACATCAGCCTCACAGTTGCCTTCAGTGAAAATGAGTTTGACACCCTGATCTAGACTTACAGTAGGATGCAAACTAAAATAAAAATAATGCCAAAGAGAATGCTGACTTACGTGGGAAAATTTTAAGTGAGTCAAACTCTGATAACTTGGCTTTCAGTGGGCTAAAGCACAGTACTTCAGTGTCATCTTCCATACAGTTTTTTTTTGTGTAAAGCATGTCTCATTCAAACATATTTTACAATTTAGGTTTTTTTCCTAGTGTTTAAATGGAAAAAAAAAGTTGGCAGGGAAAAATATTTTGCCTTCTGAACCAATGTTCCTCTGATCATAAATTTGAATACACCATCCTATGCTCGTATGCAAACCTAGCTTTTTCCTAATGTTTTTCTATATTAACAACTTAACAACTAAAAAAAACACGCTGTAATTTGTTCTGAATTTTTCTGCCTGTAAATTCTTGCATTGACTTCTCCCATTTTCTTTAGTTTGTATGATGATACAAATCATTTATACAATTCTTCATTACTTGGTCGTTTTTGGTTTTGTTTTTTGTTGTTGTTGTTGGGGTTTTTTTTGGGTTTTTTCTGTGGGTGGTTTTGTGTGTGTGTGTGGGTTTTGCTTGCTGTGGTTTTTGTTTGTTTTTTGTTTGGTTTTTTGTTGTTTTGTTTGTGGAGATTTTTTGTTGTTGTTTGTTGTTGTCATTGTTGTTTTTTAACTCTTGAATTAGAGCAAAAAAGACTAAACTACTCCAAGAAGAAACAATGGCATCTCCCTGAAGGGTGAGGATGAGCAAATTTGAAAGGCCCTCTCACCTCTCTGTGGTTCATAGAGCGAGGCAGCACCAGTTTGTGCCGTGGTTTTGCCAGGCATGATGAACTACACAGGATCTTGCCTGGTCAGTGCCCAAACAGGCGTGTTCCTGCAGCACATGTGTGAGTCCTGTCAGTGCTCTGGGGAGTCCAGAGCCAAGGTCTCCATGTGCCTTTGACAAGGACAGCGGTACCTTTTGTGCTGGATGAGCTGCAAAACCAAGTCATCTCGCTTATGGACAGTAAAGATCCCACAGTACTATGGGCTCTATCCATTTCACTACTCTGCAGTTCACTTTAAGGTAGTTTATGATTTCAGATACACTAAAGATGCCATCTAAAATACTACATTGTTGAATGACGGCTCTGCTTTGAAATTCTCTCTATCTTCTTCTGAGTGTAAAACAAAGTAACATACCACAGGGAGGAACAATGAAACATGCACACATTTGACCTACGGAAAGCATTCATGTTGCAGCAAAATGTCCTCAGATCCCTCAGTTTCCCCTTTTTCAGTCAAATGATTAGGCAAAAATAACCCTGAATGACTTAAGTTAATTACAATATAGTTATGATGAATGCACCCAGTTAAAAGACAGAATTAGTAAATCAAAATTATTTCTGTCTAAACCCAAGCTTTTCTGTAAAAGATTATTTATTAGTTTACCCAGAAGTACCATTGAACAGAAGACAGCCACACCCTTTTCCAGAGAATCCTCTACCTCTCTTTTCTGGATTTCACATGTGTTGTCAGGTTTATGCACTTATGCATGCATATACAGAGGTCAGAATTAGAACAAACTTCCACAGACTTGTGTTTAGTCCATTATGTCCATGTGGCCCATGAAAGCCTGCAGAACCAAACCGGTCAGGGAAATCTTACATTTAAGTCTGCTCTCTATTAGTGTTCAAAGGGTTCTCTATGCAATGTTGAATAGTTCTCTTTAAAAGCCTGGCTGGTACTTTGTCAAAAAAATCCTGCAACTCTTTAAGCTCTTTTCCCTCAATTAAGTTGTTAATAATGGTACCTCATATTCTAATTTTCTGGCATAAAATGGGATCTTCTGCTGCAAGAATGCTATCTCAGAGTTGATGAAATATAATAATTTGTCATACTGATACCTTTCCTCTGTATAACATCATTACGAGGTAACTCCAGACTAAGATGCTGCATCATAATTAATAATTGGATTGACTCACCTAAATTTTTTTTTTTTTTGCACATTGTCAGTCAAGGCTTGCATTTGTTGATACCTATTTCACCTAGCCTAACATATTGCATGTAAGTTTTGTTCTCCACTTCATGCAGTGTCAATTATAGTGACGCTGCTCTGTGTCTTTCCATAGTTTAAGTGCATGCTAAAGCTACTTGGAATTATATTATTTTCTATTTGTTGAGTTGCAGCTAAAATCTTTTATTCTAATCATAATCAGAGGTGTGTAAATAATCTTCCTTCATTACCTTCAACTACATATTTGTTAAAATGTGTTGACAACCATAGTTAAGCAATTTTAAGTTTCCTTTTCTACCTGTTCTGTATACCAAGCAATTTCTCAGATATTTATGAAAACTAGAAAAACTCCTTTAAACCAATTGCTGCAAAATGTTAATGAAGACCCTGATCTAGCAAAAATGCATGCATAGGCTGCAGGTAATTCCTCTGAACTCCATGCAGTGACCTAGAACAAAATAAGTAGATGCTTTGGTCTTTGCAGTTTGGGGGTTCAACTAAGTATATGCTAAATTAATTAATATTCTCAGTAGGTTTATTTAAAACTTGCCCTGAACAATTAAAATTCAGTGCCATACTGTATGTCCTACACCTTTTAAGTGTGGCATTTACACACCATCAGACTCGAAGTGAAACCTCACAGTAAATTTGGTGCAACGGTTTAAATTGTGTTACAATGGAAAAAATCGTAGTTGTTCAGTCCACTCATCACTTGCATCTAGTCCCTGTTGCAGGCTCAGTGACCTGCAAAAGGAAATCTAGAAATACTGGTATAGATAACGGTTAGCTACCGTAAGAAATACATGGCAATGTGGTCATAAATTTCTATAAGAAGTAAACCAAACGTGCCCATATATGTTAAGGCCCAGTACAGAAGTAGACAAAATAATTTTGATAATTCTAAGTCCATTGCATTGTAGTTCCGTACCCCTCATCTGCAACTCCAAATACCTCTATTTTTCAGATTTCTTTTGTTATGTGCTTCCTTCTGTATTCACTACAGTGTGTCATAACAGAGGAAAAAGGTAAATACTGTTATGGAAAGCAACATTCTAAAAACAAAGACTGTTTCTAGCATTTTAAAACATTTTCCTTATATGGAAAATATTGCGGTATTTATTACATTTGCTGTAGCATAATATCAGATTAGCTGAATAAAGGTAGAATAAGCCACCAGAAAAATATCTTCTCTTTAAGCAAAAAACCACAGTTTCCATCTCCGTCTGTAACTCATACATGCTTCCCCCTCCTCACTGGCCATTTCTTTTTCCCATTTTACCTCATTGTCATCAGAAACAGAGAGCAGGAGATAAAGGACATTTTGCAGTGCAGGAGATTATGAGCTGAGTCCCCAGTGCTTACAGGATTACCACAAGTTCGACAATTCTCCTTGTTCCCTTGAAATTTACCTCCTGAAGCAATCTGCAAGTTTTTACCAAAATGTTTTGCCCCACTACTCTGAATATAGCTGTAACTAGAATACTTTCTACAAATATGGTCACTACCTCTCTGAAGTCTTTGCAGGCAAATATTAAATTGCCCCTAGCAAAAAAGATTAACTTTTGTTTCTGCATTCCTTCAACGTGGCTGTCGCAGAAAATGGGGAAATAGAGCAGAAAAGCAGGCTAGAAGAGAAGAAGCAGGGAATAGTGTAATTGGGTAAGGTGCCATGGGAAAAAAAGAGAAGGACAGCACGTGGAAAAGGAACTGAAGGATAACGAAGGATGTAGTGAATTACTAAGAAACAGAAAACAGGGAAGCAAGGAAGACAAGAGATGAAAACCAGAATACAGAAGGATAAGCAGGGGCAAGGCAAAAATATCAGCTCCTAAATTTACCACAGAGAAGCTTGTGGGTAGATTTTTTTTTAATGTTGGTTGTGGGTTTTTTAACAGCCAGAGGGACTCCTGACTTTTAAGTCAATTTAAGACTAAAGTTAGCATTATGAGGCGAGAAGACTCAGAAAGTCCAAGTAGCACCAAAGAGCAAGACTTAACACTATCTTTTATACCCAAAGCCAATATTAAAGAGAATTGGGAAATACAGAAAATTTAGACACAAGATACAGTGAAATCAATATTAAGACTAAGAAAGTTCTGTACAAAACACATTATAGGCTGAAAAATCAATTTTGGAACTTTCAAATACACTGTAACAAAATATTGCAGACACATGGAAGAACACTCTCAACCATGGAAGTGTGAAATACCTCTTTTATATATATATAAAGAGATACAGTATTGCAATAACTGAGAAATACTTACTTTATCAACTAACATTAGGAAGACAATAAAATACCTCTGTACCGTATCTAGAAACATTACAGAGACTGGTAAATATGTGCTTAGAGAGTATTCTATGAAATACCTACAGCAGAAAGAGAAACAAAATTGCCTGAATGGGAAAAAAAGCATATACTTTATTAACTAACACTAGGAAAATTGTTAAATATGGTAGTACACATACAGAAACACAATGAACTGAAACACATACAGAAGCAAATCCTGCTTTCCTATATGCTGAAGTGATACAGTTCAAAAAAATTAAGTTATTCTTCATACACTCAGTGGTAAGAAAAAGAAGAATTTCTCCGATTGAGTATATATTATTTAGTCATTGAGAAACAATAAAATTAGTTTGGGAAGCTAAAAATACCTGCTAAGCATACAATAGAGTTCACTTTTGAAATATTAAATTTTAATGGCCCCTCTATGAATCTTCCTCTGACAGCTAGATTGTAAAAAGTCTGTGGAGCAGCTGAACTTATTCCAAATAGCAATTGTTTTTCTTAAGCAAAAATTACTGTTGTAGGCCAAATACAGACATTGTGAGACTGTTTTGTGCAATCCTTACAATGAATTAAAGTGTCATATTTTGCTGCAGTGTAAATGGAATTGACAATAAATAGTTTTCTTGTCCTAGTTAGAAAATAACTCATACATTCAAGATGGGCTATTCTGTATGCTAAGCTTGAACTCTGGATATTCTTCTATCAGGACAGAAACCCTCAGTGAAAAAAAAAGATAATTTGGAGGCTGTGTTGTCATCTCTTGGGATTTTTATTGAGAGCTTTCTGTTGTGTGGTGATTTTCCTAGATCTCAACTCCTGAACTGAAAGCATTATGTGAAAATCTGTTTTCTTTATCCTTTTAAAAAAATGTCTTGTCTTTATTGTGATATAAAAAGCTTTAAGCACAAATTCTAATATACAAAGACCAGAGACAAATATTTTAAAAATCCATATGTACTCTTTTTAAGATAATGTTATGATTTTGTGGGAACTGAGTAATAATAATGCTGACCAGCTATTGTTGACATCTTGTGTTCCTTCCCTCAGCGTGTTATAAAAATTCTTACTTAGAGAACTTCTTGTGATTGATAACTGGACTTAAATTACAGGAAGCACTTGTGGGGAGGGGAAGTCATACTAGTTTCTATAACATTATTTATTATTAGATACAGGTTTGGCTATTTGCATGCACTGGCAAAACTGTTCATGTTGCTACCTAAGTATAAATAATATGATCTATTCTCTAGTTATATATTTTGCTTGTTTTGTTGTGTGGTCCAATCTTGGGGAAAAATTATAAAACAGGTGACAGAAAGGCCTTGTTCACAATAGAATGTATAGTTAGACATGGATGTAGCCAAACTTATTTGACCCTCAAGACAGATGAAGTTCAGTATCAAACACACTTTCCTCCTTCTTACCCTGAATTGTTGTGATTGAGAAATTTTGTGTTACAGTTCTCTTCTCCACAAAAACCGAAGGATAGCTGAGACTGCAAGGGCAGCAACATTCATCTAAATACATATGAGACCTAACACAATGCTCAAAATTCAACCACATTTGAAAAGGCTTTTTAAATTCTGGGTTTTTTTGCCATATTCATAAGACTCTTATTGAACAGAAAGAAGCAGCAGGGATCTAAACAAACAGGGAAAGATTTTCCAAAGAGAGCTAACAAAAGAAACAAAACAAAACAAAACAAAACAAAGCTTTAGCGATGGGAAGAGAGCTATAAGAGAAAGTACAGGAAATTTTTAAATTAAAATGCATCTAACCTAGAACTGCTTTGCTCAAACTTCCTAGTGTTGGTGCTGGCAACAGAACTCAGTTCTCCTAGGAACACTCACATGCATAGCCCTTTCTCTCAGGGCATCATCATCCAAGGGAACAAAGCAGCTTTCAGAAAGAAATATTTCCTTTCTGGCATAGGCAGCAAGAGGTTGCTTGTCCCCTGAACTATTTTGTAACAGGCATGGTAAGACAATACATCCAGGTTTCCCAGAGAATATGTGTTGTGGTAGAGCTTGGGAGTAAAGAACTGTGTGTTAACCAAATGCTGAAAACCAGAAGTACATGATGAAGATCAACAGGTGCCAAAGATTCCCACCTCAGTCTCCTCAGCAGGAGAGGAAGATAGGGAGGAAGCTGATGGGTTCACCTGGGAGTGGGAGCTCCTCATTGCTGTTTCTCCTGAGTGCAGACAGATGCCCAAGTCCTCATTGCCTAGCTTCCTTGCTGGAGCTGCTCCCTTTCAAGCAGCTCAACAGCCAGTGTGTTATCACAGGGTGAAACTGCTGTATATTGCAGTGCAGAGGTCACCAGGAGCATGCAAGACCAAGGCTCAGGTCCCTGCTTCACTGGATTTTAATTGACACAAAAAAGAACAACTCCCCTAGAGGAGAAAAAGACCCCTCCAGAGAAAAGTCAGGATTCGTGAGGGACATTTGGAAGGTCAAAAGCTGAGTGTCTACCCTAGATGTTTTAGATGAGCTTCCTTGTCATAGCAATGTTGACTAGCTTTCTAACATTTGTCTTTATTTCCACTCTGAGTCTTCAAAATCTTTTTCCAAAGCTAGGATGAAAGATAAAGTTTCTACTCAAAGCTTTAGGTTTGATGAATCATTTTTCTGTGATGAAAAGCCATTTTGTCACAAAATTTCTGGCTAGCTCCAGTGGCGATACTATTGCCTAGTATATCTGTCAGACAGCCCTCCTAATTAAGCTACTTTTGTATAAGATTCTGGGTATAGTTTGTGAATCACAAATCTTATGACTCTAGTTCCAGGGAAATTGTCCCAGAGGGAAATCATAATGCTGTGCTCCACAACCCAAAATTGTTATATAAAGCATCTACTCTTCCATATTGAAAGAGACTGTCCTACTATCCTGGCCGCTTTTCAATTCCCTCAAAACATGGAACAAAAAGGAGAGGTCTTTGTATGAACAGAGAGGCATTTGATCAAAGCTTTTCATGTGTTGCTGGACCTTGAAGTTTCTAATAACATAGCAGTTAGACATATTCATGTCAAACTTCAGAAAAAGTAAAATGAAGAGTAAGGAATTCTGATGTTTATTTGAAGCACACATAACAGATGTAACACCATGTCAAACCATCACATCAGTACTGCCTGGGGGGCTGAATTGTTCCCCAACTTCCATGCCATTTCTGTTCCATTAACAAAATTTAACTGGGTGATTAAATAGTTTTTTTTTTTTTAGTCAAAAGGAAAGTACAGTTTTGCAAGAAGAGCTTTTTAAAAATCATGCAGTAATTAATAAAAAAATAGAATTACTTGAGTCACAGTTGTACCTGCTTAGAGTTTCCTGGTTTTCATCCCATTGTAGAATAACAATTTTCACCATCGAAGCGGAAGAAGGGTGTTTGATGTAACTAATATTATGCTCTAACTCTCACACACATCAGCAGGAATAAGTGTTGGTTTGCCATAATACTAATTTCTCTGGATTTGATTCTTGCCTCAGGTTCATTCCTGCTTCCAAAGTGGGTACCAACAATAATTTCATATTATTATTACCATTTTTGCCATTACCATTATTGCCTTTCCCTTCCCAAGTCATTTTCAGGGTCTCCCTCATGTTTTAGAGCACAAGGTTTATGGGACCAGCACTACTTTATTTTTTTCTCCTTTCTTTTTAAAGGATCACGTGCGCCTTAGAGAAATAAATAATCAAAACTCATGAGAGAAGAAAACCACTTAAACGCATATCTGGACAGATAAGTCTCTACTGCTTTTGCTTATCAAAATATCTTGCTGTGTTCTCTTCAGCGCTCCCACTATGGAGCCAGGGACACCACCAACAGCGTGGTGGAAGCAGGTGCATTACAACAACAAACCCTTTTACATGTTGTACCTGAAGATTCCTCAAGAATTGATGAAAATCAAGACAAATCACTTGACAGGTACTCATTCCTTTCTATTATCTTTTTCAAATGCTGCTCTGCAGGACAGAAAAGCACAATGTAAAGCTGATAATCTGAGATACCAAACTTGTCATAAAGAAAATCATTCCTCGAAAATACTTACCCATCATGTAGCTTCCGCTGAACCTCTTGTTTCCTCTTCATCACAGAGCTACATGGTCATAAGGGAGGTGATAGTGACTCATTAAACAGGGAATGCCACTACATTTGACATCCAACAGTGTGTGCTGGGCTTGACATTCACCTAGGAGGAGAAAAATACTGTAGACATGCAATCTTAACATGTATTCCCAAGTGGTTATATGTAACATTTTATTGAAATTGTTCATGAGAAGATCATTATGTAAGATGCTTAGCTTCCAAAAAGGTAAAAGTACTTGAAATCTGCAGCCAGAAAACTTTAACTTTTAAACAAAAATATCAAGTGTGGGCATCTGAATTTATGAACCCAGCAGACCTTCAGGTGTTCAGCATCTCAGAAAGCTTCTTCAGAAAAGAACTGAGGATACTAGTGAGGACACTGAATGCTAATCAAGATCTTCTGTTAACAGTTTCTGCCACTGTGTTTTCTTCCTGTAATAATAAGTTTACTTTTCAAATATGTATATGTCATTTCAGTTCTACAGCTGGAAAAAACAAACAAACAAACAAACAAAAAACAAACAACAAATGAAAACAAAACAAATCACCCATACATTCACTGAAAGCTATCTGTGAGTGAAAGCTGTCCTGGGCTATGTGTTTGGATATATACACCACATCAAATTATATCAACGTAGGGTTGTTGGGGTTTTTTTGTTACAGTAGCAGATATTCGTGATGAGATCAGCAGGTGTCATTCCATGGTACATCAAAATTTATATTACATTTTTAAGGATCTGTGTTACTATTTGTTGTCATTATAAAGAAAAATATATTTTCTATAGTATTTGCTATTGGTGTGCAGTTGCTGAAACTGTTATAAGTATAAAACAAATATTAGAAAATTTTAGGGACGGAAGAAGCACTTAAGTTTGGAGCTGGAGTTTAAAACTCCTTAAAGCTGGAAGAAAATCTTAGTGGAAGTTCAGAATTGTCTATCAAGCTGGCAATAAAGCTTTGTCTAGGTCACTGTCTGGATACTAAGTTCTCCCACATATAGACTTCTCTGGATCTGAGTCTGCATACAGCTAATAACGTTAATAACATCTGCCATCAGTTTGCCTTTTTTATTCCTCACAGATTTTACTTTTGTCCACCTTTTAGAGGAACTTAAATTGACACCTAAAATACAGTACATTGAAGTATGAGGTTGCAATTTCTGCTTTCAGAATTCATCTCTATAATTAACCTTATTTGAAAGAAAATAAGGTGAGATTAATACAAACAGGTGTTATTTCAAGGCTCTAATATTCTCTTAAAAATGCAGTATTATTACAATTTCTATCATTCTTCCATAAATGTTACCTAATTATCTCCTGCCAGACGATTTTAGCTCAATTTTTTTACATTGCTTGTCTCAGAAGAACAAAGTGAAACCCGAAATCAGAAAACCTGGCTGCTTTCAGATGCCAGAATAATAATGAAATTCATAGTCTATGTGCTTTTAGAGAATCATCAGAGGCCATAAAACTCAAGAGGCAGCGTGGGCCTCTTTTTAACTTTGCACTGAATTTCTGTGCCTAATCAGTGCCATTGTAGTGGTGGTACCAGGAGAATTTTGGCTGCTTTGACTGAGCACTTTTTAAAAGTTTTTTTAGATTTGGTCCTCATTCCTCAGTGAATCTCTGGGGGAGGAGCAGGATGCAGATTCCCATAGACTATAGATACATACGTTTGTACATGTACTTGCGAATGTAAAATCTCAGAGCTTACTTCACAGGTTTCTGTAATGTATGGTCTGATGTAAATCCCAACTGCTGCAGAATAGAAACCAATCAAGTTCCTTCCTTAATACAGTCAACACTAATGCTATACAGGGGACATTCTTTTGCCTACATCATCTACCTTCCTGCAGCACTATGCTTCTGTAGACTTAGTGGTGTTGGAGCATTTTATCTGTAAGTCTTGAATTTGTTTATGCAGATTGCTTCATTCTGCGCTGAGTAACTTCTGCAGTACAGTTCTCTAAGCTAGACTTTGTAAGCTTTCCTCCCATAGCTGATGCCACTTAGCCTGCTGCAAATTGATGTGGATGGCTCACTTCCTTTGGAGACTGAACGTTTTCACCTTCACAGTACACTCAGCTTTCACTGGCCTGGGGCTTAGGAACCTGAGATACATTCTTAACTAGGAAATTCCACTTTGCATTGCAACATGCTATAATCATACCAGTGGACTGAAATTTCAAGTATCCTAGAAAATTCCACCTTGTCACTCTTCAGAAGGGCACTGCTTCCAAGAATTAGCACATTTCCCTCATCTCCACTTCATATTAACACTTGAAACTAAGTAGAGATTCTAGCTCAACTGATGAAAGTCAAACAAGTCAAGTACAGCAGTAGTTTCTGCATGTTTTCTGTTATTATATTAATTATATGCATATTAATACTGTATTTATGTGGTCATTTTCACATGAACCTTTGGCATTACTGAATGCTTACCAGTGTTAACATCATGATAAAAATGTCAAAAGCCAGGAAATTCAGTGGTAGGGCTAGAACTTCACCTTCTTCTTGTGCTACTGTGAAGAAAAACACAGGCTGTGATCTACGTCGCATTTTTAGCCTCTTAGATTCTGTCAGTTAATGTTACAGTCTTCTAAGCTATGTTTTTATCTGTGGATCCTTTTGATTTTTCTCTTAATGACAATCTACAAAACAGGTTTTTGGAAAACATCATTTCTGATGAAAAGGTGACACCATTCAGTGCTTTGAGAGATGCAAGGCAGGATGATCAGACACCTTATATGTTTGGCAGCTACCCTGGGGTGCTTTATGACCTCCTAGCAAAATTATATATTTATCATTAACCTAGGGTCAGTTATTGACCTCTTAACCTACAAATGTTGCTTTGTACACAGTTGACATCAATGCAGTATAAATTTCTGAAACATCTCCCCAAAGGATTTCTAAATGGCATAATTCCTTTCAATATCTAAATGCCAGCTATCAGGGGAAAATCATGTGAGAGTTAAAAACCATGAGGTTAATTGAAATTAGCCCTCAACTGAAAAAGAAATCTTGAAGGAATGTTGAAGTTCCATTAAGTATGAAAATAATATTTATTCCCATGTGGGAGGCAGAAATTAATCTCAGATAAAGAGCTGTGACTATGTTTCTGTTTTTCACTTCTCTTCCTACCTCACTTTTCCTTCAACACTCTTACCACATCCTGAAATTGTTTCTGTTCTGCTTTGCAGTATATTTATTTTTTTCACTAACCTTCAGTGATGGATTCCTTGCAGTGCCCCATGAAGAAGACTTTTGTTCTGACAGCCTTCTCCAACAGCTTTTCTGAGGTGTGTGCTTCTAGCTGCTCAGTGAGTAAAAAAATGCCTCAGTCTTCTGCTGGACAAAATGCATGCTTTACCATTGCCCATGTGTCTGTAAAAGTAGACTTGCCTTTCTAAAGCAAACACTGAAATTTATAGACTGCGTTTAAAAAACTTTCGTGAAAAAGTTTAGATACTGTAAGATTAAGATCCACGGCATCTGGCAGGCAGCAGTACAAAATATATGTGATTATAGATTTGTGTGTAGGACATTCACCTCTGGGAAAGCAGGAACTGGTATTTGCTAGAGCTCTGCCACCAGCTTCACTTCTGAAGCAAAGACCTAAATTCCTCATGGATCTTCATGTCCAAGAGCAGCTGTAGACAACATGTTTCTCTTTATAGTGGTCAGTCCCAGAGGATGGTTCCCAAATTGGTTTCTGTGAACCATGATGGCATGTGCTGCTTGTCATCAGAATGGTGGCAAATCACATGAGTCTGCTTTTCCTCTTTCTGGATGTTAAATTACATTAGATGACAGAGAAAGGGAAAAAAAAAAAAACCAAACCTCAAATACTCTTCTTTAACATTATGTTTGCCTTTAATCAGGTGCTGTAAATACCTCTGGGATGCTACTTAGTCAGCAAAGGAAAAGGCAATCCACAAGTCTTCTCTCTTTTAATATGACATCCAAGCAATCGAAATATTTGAAAACACCTGTTTGAGGAACAGTAGTGGTAAGAGTTCACTACAGACAGCATGGTTTTCATGGGGGCTTGGGTACCAGAGTGACAGGCACCTCGTGCCCAATCAGCTGAACAAGTGATCTGCTCTAACACTACAAACCTCAGTTTTCCATAATCACAATATATACTTATTGGCACTGCCATGTGATATTTTAACATAAACTCAAGGCTGCACTTTATATTATCGTTCTCTTTGTACTTATTAACTGTGTAGTTCATGAGCAACAGATCTGGAAAGACGTAATAGATGGGACAAGATGTAATTACAGATGGCACACATATTTTGGGGGTTGGAAAAAGCACTAAAAGATACTATCATGAACAAAGAGTTGGGCCACTGTAATGTTAAAAACAAGGATGGTATAAACACCAACAATGTGTTAATGCTTTGTTGACATAACCTTTGAACAGTGTATGATCCAGGGAAACCTGTCTCTGGGATTTCTGATAGGAAGGGAACAACTAACAAAAGTTTAAAAAACCAAATTAAATACCTTTATCATCAAGCATGTTAAGGTTGCTAAAGGTATTTTTAGACTGTTTAGTGGAGGTGGATTAGTGGAGGTTTTTGCTATTGTACAGGGATATTTTCCATTTTCATTGTAACATCACTTTTTTCCCCTTCTCTACTCCATATTGTACTGTCAGTTCTCCATTCATCCTTTAATGTAATCCTCTCTGTCTCTCACTATATATACATCCTGATTTATCTCCTGCTCAGTAACCTACCTCTTTGTTTCCATCCTTTGTTGCATTTATCTTTCTGATGGCTGACATGATAGAATTTGACGAGACTGACATAATCCACAGTGGGGTTTATCTTAATATTTTTTTAAAATTCAAGTGAAAAGCACATTCACAGAATATTTTAATCACAATATTTTAAACAATGTTTTACTCTGAAGACATACAATTTAAGGCTATAAAAGTTCATGTGTTCAGTCTTAAATTACCTCAACAATTAATACCATAAACAGATGAGAAAGTGGCACAGTATCACAAACATGAGTAATTGGTTCCTGTTGCAAATAATCATTCCCTTCAGCACAAACATACTGGACTGTTTTAACTTTTGTTTTTCAGGTGTGGTCACTTCTCTGCTGTGATATTATTTTTCATCCTTCAGTCACAGAATCCCAGCTCTGGTCTTACAGCATTTGAAATCTTGTAGCCAACCTGGCTTTGCCTGTATCCCAAGGCAGGAAAGGTCTTATCAGTGTTTGTGTAACTGACCTACCATCTTGGGATCTCAACCCAAAATTTTATGATGGCATAAATCAAAAGTTTCGGAAATATTCAGGATTCAGCAGTACTTCTGTATGAATGGATGGACCAGTGTAGTGGGAAATATAACACTAACACCATTGCAGGGCATGCAAGACAAAATTATTTTTGCTTATAGGTCTTCAGCTTGGGTTTATCAAGCCTTCAAAGGTGAGCTCTCCCATATGTTTTCTTATGACAGAAGAGTCAGAGAACATTTTCGTAATGCCAATATGGACTTGTCAAGCTGCCAGGCAATGTTTAGTAGCTTGGAGGAAAAAAACACTGAACAGAAGGATCTCAGTCCAAGAAAAGCATTTCAATTAGATATAGAAAGTGTGTTTATTTTAATTTTTGTGCACTGGTAATTGAATTTGTGAAAATCAGTATTCATTGTTATCAGCAAAACCATTAGTAACAAAGAACTATGTAATGTAACTCCTCTGTCAATAGGCTATCAGATTGCTGTATCTTTACTTGTCATCCTGATTGTCTCAGGACTAGATCTGATATAAAGCAGAATTAGAAACTTAAGAAATCGGTTGTTATGAGAGGGCTTTGCTGAGCTTTGACGGATGCAGAATCATGAATCTGCTGCTCTAAAAGCTGATCCAGTGCCTATTTGAGACAAAAATAGCATTCACCTGAAAAAGTACTAGAGCAATACCCTATCCCACAGCTCAACAAAGCACATACTGTCTGAAATTCAAATGCCGCATTAATCTCTATCAAATCCCATTGAAGCTATTGATACTCAAGTTTACAGCAACTCATTTTGAAAAATAAAGCCTCACTTTGTTCCAAAGTTCTGTAATAGTTATTACCACAAAGCCATTACATCTTCTACTTATTTTACCTAAATATGATATTTTACGGTAAATCCCAATATTTCTTTAAGGAATATTCTGATTAAATCAAAATGAAACAATTTTCTAAATTCTTTAAACATATTTGTCTATGACAGAGAATAAAAAGAATGTAGACTTTGTTTCTTTTCTATTAGAAGCAGCCATTTCATAATATTTTATTAATGTTTTCCAGATTTTGTAGTACTTTTTCGTTTTTAGCCAAGCATCTGACTTCTCACAAATCACTGTGTTCTGATAACCAGAAAAATCATGTTGGCAATACTGAAAAAGTTAAAACAAAAAAGGTATGTTTTTAAACTTCAGTATTATCTCCAGTTTCTGAATAACTTTCATATAGGCACAACACACATATAACTCAAAAAGAAAAATGATAGTCACAAAGTTATAAAGGATTTAAAAATATTTCCAGCTCCTACACGCAACTACAAATATGACTATCAAATTAGAATAATTTTATGACAATGGGTCTTTTTATCATTTATTCTTCTCACCTGTTAGTCAATTCTCAAAATCCTATCTTTAATCTGCTGGATTTAAGTGTTAAAAGAGGTTGCAAACGATGGATAGCTCCTGTAATCCTTCCACAAAGTACAGGGGGTTAGGTAGCACCATTTTAGTCATGCCCAAGTTCCGTGATTTGTGAATGTAAGTAAAACCTTCTAACATTATTTGAATATACCAGGTTGATATTTTTTTTCAGTTAAATTGCTAACCAACTTGCTGAATCTCAAATTGCTCCCATTTTTACAGGAACCATGCCAGGGTATTACAGACAAAATGGCTAAATTTGTTCTGGAGGGGACCATAAGCTGTTTAATCTAAGATTATATTTATTTTTTTAAACATCTTGTTTGTATGTATGTATGCATGATTTAGAGTGTTGGTATTCTGTAATTTAACTGCACGATTTTATGCCTGCTGAACTTTAGGAGGTTCATGAAAATTAGGTGCCTGTTTCTCTTGTTCCTCTGACGAATGAAATTTCCATAAGTATTGTCTTAGCCCCTTTTTGCCTGCCTTGTGCTTTCATGCTAACCATTTTCAATCATGGTCTACTATTTTATTTTTTCCTATTTAATTCTCCTATTTGCATGCATCTTTACACCCTTTCTTGCAACTCTCTTAATCTCCACATTATAGCACCTATTTCTCTTCCCCTATTATTCTCTGTGTGATACCTGATAGAACACCCTTAACCTTTATCCTTTTTGTATCAGCATTTTCACAAACTGCTGTAATGCACATTCAGAAATTGCAAAGGAAAGCATAATTCCCAGGGAACAGAGGGCAGGTATTTGTGAGACTCCAAGAAGGACTTGAAAATAAACTGCTCACTGTGGGCCTCGTTCACCTCTGAAAAGTACCTCCTAGTGCATATTTTCTTTTTTATATCACTGTGCATTTTTGAGGAGAAGTAGAATCAGTCCCCCTGTCTTCTCAGCTTTAAAGGCAGGCAGGATCAGGCAACACCTCTTACAGCACAAACACAATAGCACCTGCCAGAATTATACTGCACCACATCTGTGTTTAACTTGGAAACTGCATTTGTCCACAGAAATTTTAGGTCAGATAAGACATGAAACAGGAAACAGTGAAATCAGAGACAGTAACTAGTAATCTTGCACTTCCTGCCTAGCATTACAATGTTGACAATATTGTGGTTAAAGACAGCAAAACATGACTTTAACAGCAAGGCAGCAAATAGCCCTTTTCTCTAAAAGTCTTCTTATCCTAGCTTCTGATACTGACAAACAAATGGAGGGTATGCTCCATTTGATCTTTAAAATGAAAAGGAGGAAAGAATACCTTTCCCAAACCATTGGAGAATTCCTTTAGTTATGGTGATAAAGTACCCAGTTATTTGACATACAAGCAGATTTTTGCCTTGCTGTAATTATGTATTTAAGATATATAATTAACCAGTTTGTAAACTGATATCTCAGCTGATGCTCACACTCACTGAATTCATACCCTTGTTTTGATATACAGTTTAAATGAGGACGCTGAAATGTATTCTGCTGATTCAAAATACACACATTTACTTCTCAAGCATTTTATTTGAGAATCAAGGACTGTAAATTCAATGTCCTGAGTAATTACAGACTATTAAAAAAAAATAAAGCAAAAAACCAAACCAAAACAAAAAACTACACTGGGCGACACAGGTTTATGTGAATCATCTTACCTGCTACAATGAATTAACTCTGCCAGACTAGAGCACAAAAACACACATTCATTGATAAGTAAAAATACTGACAAACCTGTAGTCATTGATAAGTAAGAAAACAAACAAAACCAACCAGAATTAAACTGTGTACAGGATCTGTTCACTGATTCTTTCCATATTGCCACTTACTTTCTAATGAAAAGGATTAATGCAGCGATTGGGGTTGAATCACACCTTTTCTAGATGGAAAATTTTTCAGTATGAATTTCCTTCATCACTGCAATCCAGGAGCAACTCTTAGCAATATAGTGAGGGTAAGGTTTTGCTCACCGAGAAAGCCTGAATTTTTCGTTATTCAAGGTGCGTGGGACAACTTTGAGACTAAGGCACTGGGCATCTGAAGTATCAGCCCAACAAAAAAATTGCAATGATAGCTTCATTAGTTCTTCTGGGTCTGAATCTCCAGTGATATGAGCAACAAAGGTCAATAGGAAAAATATAGGTGTCACTGCTCAATCACTGATCATTAGAAAACGCCAGTGGGTTTGCAAACGTTAAACTAAGTCTCAGACCACCCACTAATTTATACATTATCCCCACTTATACATTAGTAGCATAAAGCAGAAATACTGGCAGGTATGAGACAGGACTATACCTGTGGCAGAGCCAAAACCAGAGGTCATGTCTTCTGAATCCTTCTAATGCAATCTGTCCTTCTAGTCACTCTTCCGACTTGTTGAAAAAAATCAACCTAGTGTCTGAATGAAACTGTCAACAAGTCAACTTCTCTAATGAAACACTTAAGATATTTGTTAAGATCAAGAGCATCAGCTAAAATCTCAAAGTGAGGGTTTTTCTAAGTGAGAACTGGGAAAAGAACTGCCTGTTATCCTTAGTTTCTGAAGAAGGGGCTCACCTCAAAGAGGGAAAGGAAGCAAAAGGGGCTGGGAAGACCGTAAGTGATACATGCTGGATAGGGGCAATGGTTACTGGAGGGAGAAACAACCCACAAAGGGCACATTGGCATACAAATATGATACTCTACCTGCCCCCACACACATGGCTGCCACTCACATTAGGTTATGATTGCTTTTGAGTCTCGGCAACAAAATATGCATCTAGATAGTGGTGATCTCATCCTAACAACAGGTTTTTGCACCTTACTCAGGAGTATTTTTGAAACTATGTCACTTAGAATTAAAAATGGATTTGAACAAAAGCCACAATAAAAAGCCTAGATCCTTATTTACCAAAACAACAGCAGTTTAGTATTCTAAATCACGGTTTTATTCAGAAAGATGTTTCAGTGCAAAATCATGGTTTTCACCAGCTATTCTGTCTAACACTTCCTTTTGTGTTTTTTACATTGCCCAGTCAGCTTGTTTTGCATGACTATATTGATATATACTGTAACATTTGCATATTTCAGAATACCTAAGCATCTCTTAAATGTATCAGAAAACCCCAATCTCCTTCATCTGGTCCTCATCTAGACAGATAAACATGAACAAATGCCAGCAGTGAGTTTAGTTAATAGAACAGTATCTGAAGAGCAAAGGATATATATTAAAACAAAATTTCATACAAAATATATTAACAAAAGATTCTTCCAAGTATGTTTGTTATTGGTTATAATTAAGACTAGTAATATTATAAAAGCATTAAGACTTGTTTATAAGCTGCCTGGCAGGGTATGAAAATCTTCAGTCCTACCCTCACTAAATTTACTCTCTCACTTCTGGTATCACAGAGGTGTTTCAGCCCCTTACAGATCATCTGCCAATCCAGCTTCCACATAACCTGTGAATCAAGCCAGTATTGTGCAGGCTGGCTGAAAATCAAGACCTTCATACCCTGTCTGTGTGCAAAATAGATACTTCATGGCATTAACAATACTAGGTCTTAAATTTCAGGACTCACTTGAGAGGCATCAAATACCAGAGTGTCAGTAGACTCTTTGATCCCTTGTGTCTAAGAAGTCAGTAACTCTTTCTTTACTTCACCACCATCCCAGGAGGCATGCTCAGCGGGGCAGCAGATGCATACCTAGACAGTGATTTAGACATTAAATCAGGAGAATGGGCTTCTCAGCCTACCCACATCCAGCATGTCATGTTTGCACTGTCTCTGTCCCTCTGGCCATCTCTCAGGCACTCATGCTTTTCCTTAAATTGGTGTGTTACTGTTGATAAGCATATCAGAAAGTGTTTTAGACTAGAATAATATGGAGAAAACTACAAACCCACTTCTATATTGTGTATGTAAAGTGAACTCTGTCAGCAACAATACAAATGGAGTTATGTGAGTAGGCTAATTTTTGCCTCCTCAGCACACTCTGGGCTCTGGGAAAACCCTGTCACAGGTCTCCTTCCCCTTACAGAAACACTAAAGTGTTCTCTGTGAAGACCATTTACAGAAGAAACTTAGCACCAGGGAAATGCAGAGTTGATTGTGCCCCATAAAATACTGTGGATCATAGTAGCAAAACTGTAGGACTGGTTCAGATTCACACATGAGTGTCAGACAGCCTGAAGGTTTCTCCTGGAGCTCCAGCATTAAAACCTAATTATAGAATTGTGGAAATTCTGTACAAACCCCCTTTCTTGATTGCTCATTATTACCATAAAGCTTCTCTGACAGACCAGGAATAAAAAAAAAAAAGAAAAAAAACAAACCAAACCCAACGAAAAAACCAAACAAAACAAAGCAAAAAAAAAGACAAAAACCAACCAACCAAACAAACAAAACCAAAAAAACACCAAACCTAAATGGTTGTATCTCAGTTCTATTATAGACTTAGATCTTGACAGAGAGCCCATGCTGAACTCCTAAACTATTTTACAAATAAACAAAGGGTAGGAATTGTCAGAGTAATTTATTAAGACTGGAAATAGGAACTCGTTTGACCATTTTTCACTCACTGACCATTCTTTCATCCTGAATTTCATTGTTGTTGTTGTTCCAGGATATTTATATTCTTACTTAGAATCTTTCTTTTTGCTGTTGTGTGAGTAATCCCATATTTTACATATTACTGATTATTACAATTGATGTAGTTCATTAAACAGTAGACAGTACATATCTTACAGGACTTCCAGTTTTCTTTGTGCAAATACCTTCTTTTTGTTTTTGAGCTTTAGGATATAAAGAACAGAATGTATTTGTTCAAAGAGACCAGTAGATCTTAATACTTCGACAGTGTAGCAAATCCTTTATTCTCAAATTACTCATCAGGCATGGTTTCCCTAAAACTTCCACCTGGTGCTTCATAACCTACTGGATAGAGGTGAGGGGCATCTCCATTTTGAACATTTTTTTCCTTGTCCTGTTCTAGTCTGCTCGACAGCAAATAGTTCGCTGATCTTTTCAGTGAACTTCAAAGCGAAAAATGCTTTGGCATACCTTATCTAGCACTGAAACCTGTAGGCCTGATCAAAGTTTGTAGCAGAACTTTGTAGGAAACTGATCCCCTGACCATTCAGAAGTCCAAGAAACATCTTGAAATATCACAGGTGTGATAAGTCCATGCATAACATATCAAGAGAAAGTGAGAAAACCAGCAATGCTTGTGTGAACTAAAATGAGTTTTTCACAGCTCAAGTAATCCATAAACATTTCTCTTCAATGTTTTAAGAACTTTTCACCTCTTTAGTAAAATGAAGGCTCAAAATGAAAGACATTGAATTCCTTCTCTTTTTATCTCCATATTTTTACACCTATGTGCTCTGCCCAGGAATTTTTACACTAAGAAATATAATCATGAACTCTCTAACATTGTCTGCCCACCCCATACCTCTGCCTGCGTTTCTGTCTTGTTTTCTCTTCACAGTCAACATGGTAGATCAAACGAGTAGTCCTTTTATCTACAGTTGTCTGAGAAAATACCGATTGTTTCACTAGGCATCGCTGTGGTGTTCGTTCATGTGAGTGCGGGTGTATAGTATATATGTATGTATAAGTCTTACATACACTTGTGTGTATTTATATGTGTCATTGCATACGCTTTGTGCATGCTCTTGCCTTTTTCCAGAAATGACTGGCATTTTCATCACACAGTTCAGTAACTCAGAAATACATTAGTATTAGCCCCTTTCAGATATAGCAAGTCAGCTACCATTCCTCTTTATAGCAGTTGTTTGCCTCTCACAGTGCATCTAAACTAAAGGAAGAACAGCTAGAGAGAAAACAGATGAAAACGGAATGGGTGAGCCCTGCTACTTAAAGGTCAGCAATTCCTTAACTCGTAAGTGTCTACTCAAAAACTCACAAGCTTTTTATATCAGTTTCTTTACAACAATTCTAATAGGACAGCAGATACCAGTTACCTCACCAAAACAGAGTGAGATCTTCAGTTCTTCTCAGTCTGCTTTCAAGTACAGTGATCTTACTCAGTCTGTGAGGACTCCCATTCCCATCCATGATGGAATCCACCTGGGCTGCATCTTCTCAGCACTGAAACCTTAGGGGCTAAAGATGGGACAGAGGCAGAGATGGGAGGAGGGAGGACAGACAGCACCTTTTCTTCTGCTCTCTGTTGAGAGTGAAACTGAGGGGAGATTAGAAAATCAGAGGAAGCAAGCAGAGGTTACCACAACCCTGCCCTTAGATGGTAACTAGAAGTCAACCAACACAGAGAGATTTAGTCCTATGCATAACCCCTCCTGCTTTGCAGGGCATCCCTGTAGAAGGTCAAAGGATAATTGCCAGTATCTGTTAATCTTAAAATAAAGTGATCTGCAACTATCACATTCTGCTTTCAGCTTTGACCTCTCTAATCTCTCTCTCTCTCTCCAGCGGTTTTTTATATGCTGTTGAGACTTTACTAAATCTCTGGGCTACTTGAGACAGGATGATGCCTGTTGGTCACCGGCTTGCAGAAAATCATAAGTGGCAGAGTAGTGATGATCATATACTGACCAGGATCTTTGGGCGACACCAGGCAACAAAATTCAATGAAGTTTCAGCAACATTAATTGACTGCTATTAATTTCACAATGAACAGCAGAGGATAGTGGCAAGGAATAGTAACACTTCCCTAAAAATAAAAGTAAAATTAAAAAGGCATGTTTGCAAAGCAATGGGAAGTGGTACAATCAGATCAAAGATTAGCTTGTCCTGGGATTTTTTTTTTTCTTTTGCATCTTTCCTCTGTTTATTTTGACAGTAATTCTCTATTTAGCATCAAACATAGAATTTTAAGTATATTAACATACCTTGGTCTATTTCAGTATGTGACAGACAAGTTTACTTGTTATAATGAAAGCTGTTTGGTGCTTTCCAGTCTCAAAGAAAATGAAAAGCCCTTTCTACATCTGAGCTGCATGGGACAACCCATCTGCCTGGTTGTATGAACACTAATTCCAATCTGACACTCTTTCCTTTTTGCCTTGCAAGATAGCTCTGAGTTCTTCCTTGGCTCTTGACAGAACTACTTTATAAAAATGCACTGTGGGTATAGATGTTTTAATTATCTTGTTATGCCAGGCAACTTGTTTCTATGTAAATGATTTTTTTTTAATGTTTCTTCCCTGCTCACTTTCAATCCTTCAGCCTTTATAAGAACTTAGAGAATCTGGACTTGTCCTGGTCAGTATTTAGTCATTCCATTCCTGAGCCAGGAAAGTGTGAGTCTCGAAGCTGATGACTAAAAATGCAGCAGAGAAATAATCTCCTGGAGACTGAGGCACAGGAGGGGTCAAGAGCTGCAGCCACCAGCAGACTCAAGGGTTGTGCCCTGGGGACCTGTCTGAGAGGTCCTAGTTCTTGCCAACAGCACCACGGACTGCAGAGCCCAGTCTCCAAATATGTCATCTGGCCTGCTGTGGCACTGCGGTCCCCTTTCAATACCAGCAGGACTCAGAGCATCTAAAATGAACCCTGGTATCCTGTGGCACATAGCTGTTATGATGTACCTCTTTATTGTATCCTAAGTGAAGTTACCCATGAAGAAATATTGATTGAAGAAAAAAGTCATAAGGATCAATAGTTTATATTCCATCTGTGTTTTATGTTACAATAAGAGCTCTTTGGAGAGTTGGTGCTGAGTGAGTGCAAAGTAACTCTCCCCCTCTTGGATCATCCCGTACCAAATTCTTCACCATTCTCACCATTGACTCATAAGCAGAAAATAGCTACTGTGGTATCAGGGGATATTGTGATACTGAAAATAAAATAAAATTTAAAAAAAAAAAAAAAGGGGGGGATGTAGGAAGTGGAAAAGTGCAGGATGAAAAGGAAATCTGCTCCAAAGGACAAATGCTGCAGGGGTGAGTGCCAGGGTGTGCTAAGGAAGGTAGTGCCAGTCTGTCCCCAGGCACTCAAACCCAAAGTTCAGTAACTGATGTTAAAATACTACGGACTGAGCCCATCATTGCATGACAGAAGTTGCAGAGAGATATGTGCCTGAATAGGGCTAGGAACCCAAAGCTCCATTGCTCTAAGCATGACATGCTTGCAAACCAGCATCTCCACTATACCTCTGTAGGCGCTTTTACAATAGCAGTGACTTCTATCGTGAGCAAGTACAGATCTGGTAATGAGTTGTTTACAAAGGGATTTAATTTGCATGTCTCCACTGTTAAATATTATCCATATAAAAGGCATGTGGTCTTTTCTACCCAGGGAACAACAGAATTTCTTTCCCTTCAGCATGAAACAGATTTATGTTCAAAGTCTTACGTTTCTTTTCCCAAGAACCTCTCCCAGCCTCTATCCATTATCATTCTCTCCCAGACACCTGTCCTTCCCTGAGGTCTTCTTGTCCATACCATCTCCTGTTCAGACCAGTTCCTACTGCAGTTCTTACCAGTTCCAAATGGTACTTTCCACCCTCACCCACCTATAGTTGCTGTCTGTTGTCAGGTGAAAACAGTTCCAGCCGAGCCCTCCCCACCTTCTCACCTGCTGTTCAGTGTAGGTGTGTCCTACAACTGCATGCCCCAGCTTCTCCTGTGGGCCAGCAGCATTTCTGATGATCACACCAAGCCTCTTCATTATCATCTGTTACATACGTGCGGTCTTATCCCCTCTTTGGGTCAAGACATGCCATAACGTGGCCAGGCAGAAAAGGGTTAAAGAAAACCTCAACATGCATGGTGAAGCAAGTCCAAACTCCCTAGGGCAGGGGTGTCAAACTCATTTCTAACCAGGGGCAACATCAGCCTCACGGTTGCCTTCAACAGGCCAAATATAATTTTAAATGTATAAATGTAGGAGTAGTTACATTTATACAATCCC
Source organism: Patagioenas fasciata (assembly GCF_037038585.1). NCBI lineage: Eukaryota > Metazoa > Chordata > Aves > Columbiformes > Columbidae > Patagioenas > Patagioenas fasciata. Next base: position 60,894,711 of record NC_092522.1, read on the forward strand.
GAAATTACATTCAGCCCTTTGAAGGCAACCACGAGGCTGATGTGGCTGCTGGTGAAAATGAGCTTGACACCCCTGCCCTAGAGAACCTTGTGGTCTTAAAGGAGTGACTATCCAGATCAGGGGTGATGGAAAGATTTTTGGTGTGCTGTACCCATTCAGTAGAGATGATTATGACTCTGACACTGAATGTATTCACCCCTCTCCCCCCCAATTTAAATAAATTTTTAAATGGGTCAGGGATTTATAGACTACTGCTTGAAAGAACTTCAAAACTGAGAAAAAGGACTATTTTTAATGTAATGCCATTTCTACCTAGTAAGAAAACACTTTTGTATTCATATAAAGTATTTATTAGGTGTGAGATTTTATAAATTGTTTAGTCCTGCAGCCTTTAAAAAAATAAAGCAAAAACCAGGTTACTTTGAATGCACTACCAAGTATTCTGTGGAATATTTCACATAAAAGGAAACAAGATGTATAAATGTAAACAGGCTAATTGTATGCAGACATAAATTATGCATGTTGGTCTTATGAAAAAGCATCCCTGATTTGCAGGGTTCTTACTCAGCAGCTTTGTGTCTTGTCTAAGGGGATATTTAGTATGGCTGTGATGTGCAGAATTTAAAACAAAACTTTGAATTCTGCAAAAGAAAATTGTAGCCCAACTGTGATAAGGCTGCACCGTTGGGAGCAGGAGGGTTTTATTTTATTTTATTCCATTTTATTTTATTTTATTTCATTTTATTTTGTTGACTGTTCTGCTCATTAGCCCTGTTAACATGTGTGTATGCCTGCCCATGGATACAGTGCCAAGTAAAAGATTGTGTTAAGACTTAACGTTTGCAAAGGGATTAGGGTTATTTTGATGTTTCTTAGTAGGGATATGTAAAATATTCTCAAAGTCACAAACCTTTTCATGGTTGAAGCATTCTGATTAGTACCAGACATAAGCAGCCTGGCCTGCAGAGGTGCCGAGCAGCTGCAGCTCCCCCCAGCCGCCCTAGGGACTGCGTGGGGCCAGCACCTGTGAGGAGCCCAGCTAATTGGGATACATTCAAGAAGTAGTTTAAACAAGTCCCTTCCCAGACAAAACTATGTCACTTGTCATCTTTTCCCCCCAGTCCTGCAACCTCCCTCTCTTCCAAATAAAAGCAGCAGTGTATTTGAACTCAAGTTGCAATATTCATGCTGAGGGATCCCTCATAGTGGGGGTAGGATTATGTATCCCTTGGATACCCCCTGTGGGTATGACTCACACCCAAGTTTCCTGTCTTTCTGGCATGGATTAGTGAAATTATGCTCAAAGCGGAGGTACAGGCAAGAAGCTTAATGGAAACAAGTCTGTGGAAACATGAAGTAACACAGCTGAGGTGGAAACAAAACTTGAGGAGGCCACTGCAGTCAAGTCAGGGCGACCTGGTAATCTTCATCCCAAATTTCTGAAAGAACTGGCTCATGTAGTAAAAGGCCTGGAGCTATGATATTTAATGAATCTATCAAGCCAGGGGTGATACAGTGTGATTAGGGAACAGTAAGTGCAGATGGAGAAAACATACTAATCCAGGCAACGACAGACCCATCCATTTACTCAGTCCTGCCTGGGATATATCTATTAAATAAAAAATATAAGGGTCCGTCAGTCTTAAGTGGCAGTACGAAAGCATCAAGACAAGTTATAAACACAGGGAAAGGATTTCTTAATTTCGTCAAAAAAAAGTGCCACGAACCAAAATGCGCTTCTGGCAAAATAGATGCACCGTGAATGGTTCAGTAATAATGCACCAACAGCTTCTGACAGTGTGTGGTGGTACACAGCTCCATTAAGAGGAGCTGCTGTACCTAGATATTCCAGCCGTGCAGGCATACAATGTTGCTGTTTCAACAAGCTGGGGGGAAAAAAAAAAATAAAAGAGAAATAGAGAGCTATTTCCAACTCGTCATCTGTTGCTTCTCCTGCTACATTGTGTGATGGGGCAAGAGGCACAGCTTGCATATTCACCTGCCATGATAAATTACATCAATTTCAGTCCCTCAAGACAGAGCTACTGGTGCAGAGAGCCACTAAACTCTACCAGTTGCTTTATGACACTACAGACATAAGACAGAAAAAGGCACACTGTGTAACTGAAACATAACCCATTATCCTGGGACAGGCTGGACACAAACGTGAGAGCGAAAGTGGGATATTTACTTCACTCATACATTGTAAGCACATCCTTCTCATGATGTGTCCTTTGCTAAGAATCTGTACTCTATTAGCTCAAATTAGAATAAGCCTTAAAAACATTCATTGCCATCTCTGACCCTGTCAGCTTTTCTGTCTCCAGCAAAGGCCAGTACCAGCTGCTCTAAAAGAGAATGAAAAAAGCCAACAGCCAGCAGCTATTCAATAACAGGCCCTTAGGGGAAGTTTCTTCCCAAGCCTCATTAAATGTTGGCTTCATTCTTAAATTCCTTCTCAACTTCTCAGATTCTATTCTGGCCTCCTCGTCTGGTGACTGCACAGTGGACTGGGCTTTCTCTCCAGCAGGGGTTTTCCTTGGCTGGCCCCTGCTCCTCCAGTGCCTGCACTCACGGCTGCTCTGGCAGCAAGCAAAGGTTCTGCTCCTCACTGGCTCCTCTCTGGCTCCTCACAAGCGGTGGGGATGGCATGGCCATCACAATGCGGGTCATGGCTCCTCCGCTTAAATGCAAGCAAAAGATGATTTTCCTTACTGGTTCCCTATTGACTTCTCTCAAGATTTTTCCCTTTTTCTTTAGGATAGGATTTCTTCCTTATTTGTGTTTTGGTTGGGGGGGTGGGGGGGGGGGAAGAGGGATTGGGAGCATTTTCAAAGCTGTCCTCAGACTCCATCTAAAGCACTCCATTATGTAGCAAAGAGAGTCAATGCATGTCACCAAATACCAGTTTACTGTGCATTTCACAGCAGAGTGCACCTGGTCATCCAAGAGACAGAAACAGCACTCACACATAGGGTGGACCATAAATTGTTAGTGAATTAAGGCCCTAAGGGTTGTTTAAATATTGCAGTAATCATCTTGTCAGGCAAAGTCCCACATTCTGCTGAGATTAATCTGACATTCATGAGGAATGGCACAATAGAAGGTTATTTAATTTGGATCACACTGGACTGGAAAACTGGCAGGAGGACAGAAATGACCCAAATTGGAAACATTCTGCTGAGAGTGAGCCAGTCAAGAAAAGCAAGCAGAGAGCAAAAAAGCATATATGTGTTTACTGAACACAGATACATTAATTACAATGCATACATACATACATAAACTTAAGTGTGTGCACACAAACATACAGGATGGTGAAAATCTCAAGAGCATTCAGTATTGATCTAACTTTTTTTAGATATCAACCCTTTGCAATTCTGCTTCAGACTTCCATGAGAGTAGAGTAGGACTACTGGTGATAGCTTTTGAAACACCCCAGTATCTCTTCTCCCAATTTTTTTCCTCCCTCTTTCACATCACTGAAAAGAGAAACAACTCCCAAAGATTTTGCATATAACCTAGAGTGAACATTGGCCATTAGGTGAATTACTTTCAGCACAGAAGTGTTCTCTTGATAGCATATTTTAAATCATTGAATATTTAAGTAATGTAAGAAATGTGTCTCTTCTTTTGGCAACTTCATTTATAAATCCTCTCTACAAATATCCCAACCATTACAGAGTTTTTCCATATTGCTGTAATCTTCCCATACATTCAAAACAATGACAAATCTTGTAACAGCTGGATATACATTAATACCCACAACTCTGAGAAAAATAAAAAATAAAAACACATTCCCCTAGATCATTGCCCCTTTTTACTGAATAAATTACTTAACTTATTAAATTTGTCAAACAGCAAATACAAATAAAATGATGGTTTATCTTGCTGATTATTCAGCCACTGCACACTAGTGTGGGTAAGTGCATGACTTAAATGTTCATCACTGTTCATCACTTCGCTTTCCCTTCTTGCTTTACCATTATCAGGAATGCATTGTCCTCCCCTGCACTCCCAGCCACCAACAGAGAAGCTGGAGTTCTTTAGAGAAGACAAATTTTAAAGAAAATATAAAATATTAATTGTGCAGCAGTCAAATGGGTGTATTTACAAAGAGTTTCAAATTCCCTAACAGTTATCTGCTGTATTTATAAGGTAGCAAACAGCGAAGATAATTTAGGGCTTTGAATAGCAGCACTGAGTATAATCAATGTGAATCAGATGCACGTTACCAAATTGAAGACATTTTATCAATGCCTTATGTCAGATCATGAATCAGATTTGTGTAAACTGAAATCCTGGAATACAAAACCATTTGCAAATTCAGCTACAGTCGCACTAGTATATAATTATGTTACATATCAAACAGGGATACAATGGTGCAAACTATCATATTGAGAGACCTTTGATGCTTTCAGGACATCTACAGAGCCAGGTTTATATGGCATATTACTGCCAATTCATCTATACCCATCTGAGTAAATCGGTTGGCAGAGAGGGGCAGATTACCACTAATGGCTCTATTATGGAAAGAAGCTGCAACCATTAGCTACTTTACATATGGACAAAAGAGAATTTAATTGATGGCCCATCGCCCAGCAGACAGAGAGAAATGATGGTTTTCACCTTAATGCCAGGCATTAAAAATTCACAGGGTTGTGAAAGAAAGAGATGTTCATTCAGTCTCACTCTACTTATGGGTCATTTTAAGCACAATTTGAAAGAAGAAAGGTAGCACAAGGGGAGCTGTTTTCCTTTCAGAAAGCTTGAGTCCTCTGGGAAAAAAAATCACAAGTTGCAGTATTATGATGTTAAAAAGCCAAGACCATGACCCTCTTTTCCTTAGCTACAATTTTATTGTTCCGAAATAGCATCCAAGCATTCAGGAAGACACATTTTGTAAGTGCTTATATTTGCAAACTAAGGATAAAAAAGGAGCATTTTTGGAGACATAGTACATCATAGAAGTAATACAATATATTTTCACATATTTAAACACAAATGTATATTCTTGCATTTACACATAACTTTTACTTTATTGAACATATATGATAGGCTTGTGTATGTTTGTATTTCTTCCATTTTTCACTTACACATATGTAAAATGCCATTGCACCGTAGTGTTGTATCTGGTATCTATACTATTGTGCTAGGACCAGTTTTACCCATGTTCAACTGAGAATCTTTTTCTTATCCCGCTCCTCCTGGAAGACCCTAACAGACTTTGCTGTCTCCAGGATATCTGCAGTTCTCACTTCATGACCTATGAAATGATGAAGTTACAGGGGCCTCCTAGCAGGATCTCACAGGAGGGGCACTCACCCTGGGGTGTATCCCAGATTTTGATGTTGGAGCATCTCTCCTGCTTCCTGCCTTCTCTTGATCCACTGGGGGACTTCTCCTGTAGAGGTAAAGGCTGCGTGGTCTTCAGTAATTTCTAAGGTCTTCCAAGATCACCTGCTTGTGTCAGTTTGAAAGCACAGCAGGTTATTAATAAACTTTGAGATTATTATGGTAGTAACTAAAGATCATAGTGGCATAGAAAACTGTATGCTCTGCAGGGCAGAGACTATCCAAGTTGAAAACAGAGCTGCTGAGTTGGAGAAAGGGACAAACAGACAAGTCATGTGTACAGTAGCAGGAACTTTTTACATCCTCAATTGATGTAACAGGATAACGTTAATCTGTCATGTCTGTAATTTATATTTTATGTGAGCAGAGAGGGAATTGTAAGAATATATGAGCCTTGTCTCTTTTATGCTCAGATAGCTAGAGTAAGGCTGAAAATCTCCAGCCATGTTGGTCTGCATACAAAAATTCACTTGTCAGGCTAGAACAAAGAGCAGATGGCTTTTTAAATTTGAGATGCAAGAATAGAAATAAGATCTAAAGCAATGCTGGAAGACACTACTTACTGTTGTAAAAATTGGACAAGGTAAATAAGGAAAGTGGCTATATCAAATGTTGGACACAATATTGGATGGATTTTTTGAAACATGCACAGCATGCATATGATAAGACATTAAAATATCCTCAGAGAAGACAACCAGGGGGAAACAGAGGGGTGATAAGCTATTCAAAGTAACTTCAGGTAGCATTGCTTGTAGACATTGCAGAAAAGTGAGGGGAAGTGATGAGGCAGAGAAAAGAAGGCTAACAACAGACTGTTCCAGTTTGGTTTTCTTTTCCAACATTTTGCCACAGCAACAGGTTCTGGAAGCAGAAGTTGCTTTCTGTAGTCTGGACTGCATTGCTTTAATCCATAGCACTGGCAGACCAAAAGCAGGCAACAGTGACGGTCAGCCAACTTTGTTCCCAGCTCTTCCAAGAACCCAGTACAGCCTCTAGCACTGTGTAACTGCTGGTGGTGATCCATCACAGGTCTGTGGCAAAAGCAGTGCCTGGAACCTTCAGAGCGCAGCCTGATGGGGGGGCGCTTCAAGAGCCTCCGCTCTCCACTCCCAACAACTGTTTGCAAACATCCTCTAGGGACAGTTTTGCAGGATGGTTGTGCAGGGTCTCTTTTTATGAACCTGCAGTGGCAGAAATCAGAGTTTTCTCAGTTCCTTTTAAGCACTCTGGTCCTTTGCCAGTAACAAAGGATTCAGATCAAGGTGAAAATTTCACCTCAGAATTAAGAATTGTACTTGTTCCTTTTAGGTAGCCAGCTATTGTTAACTTCCATTAGCTGCAGTAGAGGCTAAGATGGTGGGTGAGGTAACTATTGCCATTGTCGGAACTGACCTCTCTACCCAAGTTCATATGCACATTCACACACACATGTAATAGGTGGGGAGATATTTGCATGACAGGACAAAACATCTATCAGTCATTTAGACTCTTCCAGCAAGAACTAGATACAGATATGGAAGTGAGGAGTTTGTTCCTTTTTTAAAAAAACAAGGCACACATGAAAAGTGAATCTGTGTACTCATTTTAAAAACACTGACATCTCTAGAGATTTTTGACATGTCAGCATCGGAAACAGGAAGGCTGGAGAGAACAGCCAGCAGTAACAAGGAGCAACAACCATGTGGCCTTCTCCTTCCACGCTTCCTTTCTTCCCCTAAATGGGACATTTGATCAAAGGCTCTTGCAGAAATGATAATGAAACATCATTTTGTTATTTCCATGGAATCCAGCACCCAGGGGAGGGATAGATGAGCAAGAAGGGTGAATCTGCACTTGCAAGATGATATAGGAGCAGGAGTTTGCTGTGAGAGCAGTATTGGGAAAGTGTCTGCCACAAGTCAGTATATCTTGATTTTTTTAGCTGTTCAAATTTTAAACTTCAAGACTTGTCTTCTGTGGTTCCTCAAGGCAAAATTCCTCAGGAGCTAGTGAAGCTAGCTAGGAGCTACCCCTAAAATAATTGTAAGGAATAGGAAACTGAAAAAGTTTGAAAGTCACCTTGGTGGGTCTCAGGAAAAAAATGTTACCTAACATATTCCTATTCTAGGCAAGACAGATGCAGTTTCACTCGTATGATTTTACTGCTTTACTCTTGGACTTGGATGCTGCCATCAAGAAGAGTAGAAATCATCTGTGTTCTTAATAAAAAAGTTAAAGGACAAGGATTTCCCTTCTTATACCCAAGGTGCGGTCCTCAGAATGTATGAGAGTTAATCCTAATTTTCTAGATGTTTATGTGTAGACTCATGACAAGCCCTCCTGAAATGGATAAAACAATGTAGGTATACAATAAGAGATAATAAGATCAGAATTTCTTTTTTAGGGTATGTGAAATGACTAACGCACTCTCTGTTCTTATTTGTTTGTCTTTTTAATAAGAAAAGCAGAAGTGGAACTAACTGTTTCTGACTTGATACCAAGGTTATGCAGGTTACACTGAAAAACGTTAATGCATTCCTATAGGCAGTTAACGGACAGCTTGTGCAACCATTGTTTGACATGAAACTGTACTGTTTCTCTCCAATATTTTAGCTTGACTTTTAGCAATATCAGCTGATTACATCTGTCTTGGTACACTACTTCAGTTACTTACTCCTCTGATTTAATTGTTTATTCCCTCATACAAAAGATACATTTGTATTATACTTCATCCAAAATCAAACAAATTTTTCACTGTCTTTTAAGTGTTACAACAAGAGCTGCAATGAAAAGTACTTAAAAAGATAACAGCATGAAGTCTGTTGAAGTCAATATTGGTTTTAGATTAAAATTTCATAAGTGTGTCCACCACTGAATTATACAACATTTCATAATGCAGTTTCAAACTATCTATTACAGGTTTCTTTAAAGTATATAGAGATAGCTAGTGATTAAAGGCTTTTTGCTCAAGACCCCCATTGCTTTAGAAAACTGAAAAAATGAGCATTTTCAAGAAACACTATATGATTAGTCTGAGAATACAATGGTAAGACATATTCCTGAAACAAAATTCATACTGCATGTTTGTAAGACGCAGCTCACGCAAAACTATTCTCATAACTGTTGTATGAGTTTTAGAAAGCTCCATGCTCAAATGGTCAAACGATCTCAAGTCAGGGAGTTGGGATGAAAGTTTCACGTCCACTGGCTTATTTCAGGTGAGGACCTCTGCAAGGATGCTTTCCTTTCCTCTAGAAAGCTGCAGTGTGCTGGACAGACCAAGGCAGAGTCAGTTGCCTCAGAATAGACCAGTAAGGCACAGTTCTGCATCATAAATAGTTCAAAAGACTATTTTCTGATTAACTGCTCAGATCTCCTTCACTAAAGAAAAGAATACCAGTTCCATGTTTTTGTTCAATGAATGCATACACCTTAGGGTTTTCTGGGAAAAAAAAAAAAAATGTTGATTTTCAATAAGCTCAATGCAGGAAAAACTGAGTGCCGAAGGGGGTTAGACATCCTTAAAAAATGATCACCTTTACAACTTCAGCGACTTGCCAAAGGGCACTAGACCTGGAGGAAAATTCAAGCTGCCACCATTATTTTTAAGTGTTCCCGTTTAAGTGGGCCATCTGCATAAGAAAATGTGGCTCCTGAAGCCACAGGACCTCCCATCACTGCAAGCCTCCTTTCCAAGAACACCAGGGAACTCCAGAGAGGACATTTGACCCCTACATCCTAACAGCCGACAGTACCAGCTCTCAAATCCCTTCAGTTTCTGGCGGAGCGCTATTTGTAGTTACTTTTGCTTTCTCTGAGAGACTGGAAATAATAAGATGTAGACATTAATACCTCGTGAATACATTTAACTTTCCATTTGGCTATAGCTTTATTCAGCATGACTGTAGATAAGGGTAGCAGCAAACAATCATTGAAGCTTAAAGAACATTTAAAAAATAAGTACCAATGCCTCATATTTGTTCTGAAATGGTTTGTTTTATTTTCAGGGAATACTGTTTAATTTAATTGTCCTAGGTTTGCGTGGATCTCAAAAAATAAAATTCTTTCTCTACAATGTTGCCTTATACAAACCCTTGACTCTGGGGAAATTAAAAAGCGTTCTAATTTGTCAGGTCTATTGAATTAATTTGTTAAAAATAAACATGGTTAAAATGGGAAAAGCGTGTTACTTCCAGCAAGGCAAGAGTAAGTTCCTGATTACAACCTGGGGAAGACAGCTCACCAGCAGTATGCAGGGAAGGGAGTGCAATCCTGCAGCACTCTTGGCATCAGTCCCTTATTCTCACTGTCTCCTAGGACTTGCTGTACCCTGTTTCTTGTCTCGGTGCCTCCAGAGTTGAGGTTTTCTGGGTGTTGTTGAATGCAAAAGAAGGTTTTAATTGTCACAGTTCCTTTCAAAAACTGTGCATTTCTCTATTGATCAGGGTGTTTCACTGTGGTGTACCTTGCATCAGCTGCTTCACATCTGTGTGAGTGTGAAACCCTTAAAGCCTCTATAATATTGCTCCGCTTTCTAAAAAGAGGAGATCTTGGAAGAGCCAATTTCCTTACTCATAATAACTTTTCCCATTGAAAATCAAAAAAGTTGCAGTTATCAACTCACACTATATTTTTATTTTCAATAAAGCTGTTTGGGGTTTTTTTGGTGGACTGTTTTGTTTTGGGTTTTTGTTTGTTTTCCCTCAGTGTGAAGAAGATTCAGCAGAATTCACTGGCGTTTTATGTAGATTACACACAAGGTGCTAAAATCCATTGTTAGTTTGAGGTTTAGTCACACCTAACTAGACTGAATGCCACAACTCCTAATATAATGCTAAAAAGTAGAGGTTTTCTTGCCTGCCTGGTTTTTAAAGTGGAAAGACACATGAAAAGCTGTACTGTTCTTTAAACACAGATTATACAAAAATTGGTTCTGAGTTTTTTTAACAAGATGGGCATTTGTCCTACACCTTTAAGATAAAAGTATGCCAAAAATATGAGGGAAGTTAGGCATAAAGAGATCTTTATATCCTCTCACAATATCTGAAAAAACCCTGGCAGTTTAGGCAGACTGGTTGCAACTCAAATGCTGATTAAAAAGAAATTACAAAACATATGCTTACAGAAATGAAGTATCAGGATTGGCAGTTTAAGTAGGAAGTATATTAGCTCCATAGAAAAAAAGTTGTGGTTTGGAAATTCACCACACTGTTCCAACACTACAACTATCAGGATTAACTGTCATTACAATTACATGTGATCCATAGCCAAAGGAAAAAGGAAAGCGTAATAATTCAGTTCAGGAAAATCTTCCAGTCTGTTAGATAAAGACCAACATCGCAAGATGAGCACTACACTAATTAAAGGTTCCGGCTACTGTTTGAAATATCATGTAGCAGAAAACCACCTAGTATACCTGCCCACTAGATTCTTAAACCTGAGAGAGAGGAAAACATCACCCCATAAATTTTCCTACAAAAGTCCGTTCTGCCTTTACTTCCAAGCTTTTGTTTTCCTATGAAATCAAGAAGAGTTGTGCACACACGGCCAGGGAAGTTGCCTTAGTGATTCTGTGGATCATCTTTTCCTTACAGATGAAAAGATACTAACACTTCCTTGCATGTAGTGTATTTTTAAACTGTCATAGATGCTTGATTAATCCTTGTTCAGTGAAAAAACCTTCATGCTCTGCTCCTCATTGCTGTGGGAGCTGGCTTTCTGCTTCAGCTCCTCTTTTATTAACCCTGATCTTACCATGCAAATGGTAGAAGTTTTTGCACTTCTGGAACTCTCAAATTATATCTTGTATTTGTGTACTGTGAGAAAGCTTCCAGGCATGACTGAGCCTGTTTACATTTTCCCCATCGGACTCCAACAGCTCAGATTTTATAGGTGCCTCTGACTCAGCTGAAAGAAATAGCTTGTCTGCGCAATTAAGGCTTTCAGGGTAGCCAAAAGCAGCAAGAGGAGGAAAGGAAAAACAGAGGAAGCTCCAAAGGACAGATTTCTACTTAAACAATTAAGTTTCTTTCAGAGGTACCATACAAATGAAAACAAAATCCAGCTGTATCTGTATTTCCTTCTTTATTACATATCTCATAAAGGTCCCTGAATATTTGGGGTTTTTTTAAATTAAAATATTTTGGTTTGGATCTTTATTTTTTATTTCCAGAATTTAGAGTTACAATTCACATTTCCTGTAATTGTTTTGTTTGTTTGACTGTTTTGTTTCATTTTTTTTCTTATGAAGACTTAAAACCAGGAGAAGAATCAATCTTGTTATCGCAATAAAAATCAAAAAAGTAATGGAAACTGTTTGATTGAAACATTCTAACCTATCTAAAAATATTGTCAAAAAAAATTAGTTTTATTGAGGTGAAAGAAAAATAAACTATCTTTTCTATTGATGACTAGCACTTTCTATAGAGAAAGCTCAGTAATGTATACCAAATATTTAAAAGTCTATTATGTTCACAATTCTAAAAACATTTACACAAAATCTGTGTTAGTCATAAATGATGAGATGCTGAATGTTTCCCAGGTTAACCAACCTCAGGTAAGGCCAAGCCAAAATATTTTCTGCCCATGCTGATGAAATAGCAAAGGAATTTTGTTTCCCCTTCTTAAATCAAACACACTGATTCAACAGCTCTACCTAAAAATCCTTGTGAGATCCTCGTGAGAAAAATTCCTTTTTCTTTTTTTTTAAGATTTAAAACCCACGGAGCTTTTAAGAGCAAATAAAGGTTGTGTCAGATGCTGTACAAATTATATATGCACACTGCAGCACTGATCCCTGCTCAGCCATACCTCAGTACAAATAAATAATATGTGGAGATGAAGCCTCCAAAGAGTTTCCTAGGAAAAACAGGAAATGCCCAATTTTATATTCTTGATGTTTCTAAGCACATCACTTAAACAAACTCAGATTTAAAAGGACAAAGTTTTCTGTCCTTTCTTTCACATCATGAAGAAGCAGAAAGGGCAAAATTCCAGTTTTCCATCCCACTGCAAGTCACCCTTAAAAGTGCATGCTTTTCCAAAGCCTCAACTCCTGTTCATTTAATTAAGAATGACAGATGCTCAACATCTGGAGAGACTAAGGTCTGATTTAGTGGCCACGTTGCACCGGTGAAAAATTCAGACTGCAGGTTTGGAGTTACAGAAAGTTTGAAACAGATATTTAAGCCAGTTGAGCTGCTGAAAGAAATAATATGAAATGATGGCTAAAGGAAGAACATGAGAAGAAGCCTTGATTTCACTTAAATGCTGTATTTCCATTTCTCATAGCTGTATGCAACCAACCAGCCTGGTCATTCCTTTGTATCTCTCCCATCTTCTATGCCTGTCCTATGTTGTACTTCTTAGTGTAGGGCAGCCATAATTAGCTTGTTAACTGACCTTTTCTGACCTTTTGCCATTGCTCATTTGGTACATGTCACCACCACATTTTCATGTATAGTTCAGTGGTAGATTAAAACAAAAAAAAGAAACAAAAAACAACCACCTTGTATACTCCAAGAGAATAAATTAAATAAAGAAGCATCATTCTGACCAAAGGTGTTTTATCACTCTTTGGATATAAGCTCAGGAAGCATCAAGTCACATGTCATAACCATCTTACGGCATTGTGTAGTGCTCACACTGCCACTGTAGGCTTCCTTCCCTTGCGTTCATGAGGACTACGTGTTGCCAGCTGTCCTCACACAGGCTTGCAACCCTGTCTCCTCTGGGGATGGTCCCTAGCACCCAGTGTGCGTTCACCTAAGTGGAGCAGTGACTAATTTAGTGTTCCTAGTGAAATTCAGGAAAATCATGCACTCTGAATATATCATAGATATTGCAATACTGCAAATGCTACACCAGTGTTTAGGAACTCAGCTCAGGACCTAGTCACTAGAGCACTAACTAAAAAATATTTGTAAGTCAGTTTAAAGGTTAAAATATCAACATCGGCATTGAAAATTGTCCTTGTGTGATCAATGACATCCTATAATTACTCACCTGAGACTCCTCATTCTAAGGTAATAGGAGTTCAAATCTTTTCAATGTAAAGACACTTCCAGTTTCTCTGCTAGGAGAACACTTTGTTAGTCCGTGCATATTGGATGCAGGTGGACAGGTGCTGAAAGCAGGATGCAGAGGTGGGATGGGGTGGCCTTCAGAGCTGCACCATGCCAGATACAGTTCCCTGTTGCCAACACCTGGCCACCTACACCCAGTACACATATACTAATACTTTCCATAAGTCAAGTCATTTACCCATTATGGTAATTCATCAGTGATCTCCCTGTCATTATTTCAACCCAGGAGCTTTTCCATAATTTTCTCCCTCATCTTGTTGAGGACAGAGGACAAGAAAGTTGCTGGGTGGGTGTCTGACAGACGGCTAAGGTCAACCCACCACGGAATGTAAACCGTGTACTCTATCATGTAACGTAAAGGTAGGCAAGGTGCCATGATGCCTCCAGTGGTTATTCTGTTTTAGTCTGCTTTCTTCAAACAAACAAACACATCCCACAAATCCCCACAAACACACAAACAAACGAAAACCCTAGTCATTCTAGCAAACTCCTTCACAAAAATGTGCTCTAGACACGTTTAGCTTCCATGTAGTAAAATATATTGAATAAATATTACAGAAGACATTTAGACACATGGCATTATCTACAAAAAGTTACAAGCAATAAACTTTGTGGGACTGTCCAACATTTTAAGAAAGAGAATGTTAACTTCATTCAGACAAAAGTTTTCACTGTTGGATAAAACTAAGCCAAAAATTAGGCCTTTTATAAAATATGCACATAGTCTATTCTCCCCCCTGGATTCTTCTGCCTTACTGTAAAGTACTTCTTGTGTGCCTTTTTCCATCTTCATCTAGAAACAAGATTATAGAAGCAGCACTGGAAAAAAATAATCTTCTGCTATTTCCAGCCTAAGTACTAGTTCAGGTCTCTGGACCAGTGATTATCTGAACCAGTCCTCCTACTGCAAGTATGTAATTTTTGCTTTAAAGAGGGAGCCTGGGACCATTGCCAGTGCCAGGAAAAGTGCTTCAAGTCCCCCCAGGTTCAACAGCAAGCACAGCCGTTGTGGGGAGTAGTTATATATATATTGCTTTCAACATTATGTCCATAGATTAACCCATACTCTCTATTAACTGAAGTAAAAATGGTCAGTCTAGAGGAAAATTAAACATCTCAGCCCTTTTGGAATAGGTCTTGCCACAAAATTAAGACAAGCATAACTGGCACAGATCTGTCTGCAGACAGTATTAAGGTCACGGATTTTAACTCAGATTTCCTTCTACTGCTGGTAATTTCTATTTAATCTGAGATTTAGGAGGTGGAGTTTCTGGGTAACAAACACAGCTCAGCAGTAAAATGAGTTCTGGGAATGCCATGGACCATATCTGAGCTTTTACCCTTTCAGGGATTCTGCTTTGTACTTCGTAAAGAAGGGAAATTGTGAGGTAATGTTTTTTATTTAACACTCTTCCTGTTTCTGACAATTACAAGGTTTGTTTTCCCAAAACCAGGTGCTTTAAAAGACAGCCTCTTCAGACCAGTTATAGTGCATTTATATTGAAAATGTGAACTGTTATTCCTATTAAGAAAAGTAAAAGATTCAGTTTCTTTAAATTTCTCATATTCAGTGGAGGCAAAACATTTTGCTATCAAAATTTACCATATCCCCACCTTGCCAAAAGAGCAGTGACAATTTGTGATCAGCTAAACTACAAAACTTGTTTTGTTAAAGCAAGACAGAAAAGAAAAATTACTCTTTGGGAAAAACCTAAACTATAATAGGTGTGCCAAAATGCTTTGAAGCAAAATCTATTCATACAGGAGAGCTATTTAGCCCAAATTGGATGGCTTTGAATTAGTTAAGTTAATGGAATCAGGAAGAAAAATAAAAGGTTGGACAATTTTGTATAGGTAAAATTTTCAATCTGAATAGTGAGAAAGTTGGGAGACTTTTTGAAGGAAAAAAACTTTAATGTAACCGAAATATCTTTTTCCACGAAGGCCAGTGCTTGAGCCTTATTCTGAAAATTCAGCTTTCTTTTTAGAAGACTCAGTGAATTCCCTCATCACAGAGAGGCCTTGTCCGCTCCGTGCCTCCCACACAAGATGAGCTGTACTTGAACTGTTCATGATGCTGTGCCTAACCTGTCCCTGGAAGCTGCCTCACGAGGGAAATCCCACATCCTCTATAAGTAATCCATTTGACGGCCTAACTGTCTTCACAAATACAATTTCCCCCCTACATTTTATTCTTTTTATAATGTTAATCTTTTGTGCAACTTAAACTGATTTCCCTTTGCCCTACTCAGATAGGATATAAAGCAGTGTTTATTCTTCCTCACAACACGGTCTTTTGCACAGGCCAAGCTGACTGTCCCCACGAAGACTCCTCTTCTATATTCTTTGAACCCTCGTTTCAATTTTTTTCCCAAGGTTATGGTTTTTTGAAGTCTTTTAGGTTTACTCTGCTTTGTCTCACTTTTTATTCCTAAGAATGTTGGCCTCTGTGACTTCACGACTGTTCTCACACAAGCTGCCTTTCTGCAGGGAACTACTGATAAGTTCTTTGAAGGTAAGGCAGGATCTGCTTGACAGGCTGTTTGTCACCATACCAGTTTTCCAAAAGACGCTTGTTTTTTTTTAAGTCCTCCATCAACACCAAGTCCTTTATCACACCTGATCTCCCAAGCTGGGTGTTCAATAGCAGACTTCAGCATCAGATCACTCCTTCCAACCTTCTGTCATTGCCCAGAGATTTCAACGGGTCTGTCATCCCTTCCATTTTGGACTTCAAAGCAGGCATGCATGACCATGACACTGCCAGATTTGTAAAAACACACTAAATCAGTACTAGAAAGGGTGAGCATTTGTTGGGGCCATCATCCTAACATAAATGGATGTAGCTGTAGTATTGATGCCAGTCAGGTTTGCGATTGTATCAACATAAGTCAAAATAGGACATATTTGTCACGGACTTGTTTGCTGCTTTACTGCTCTCCACCTTCCAGCTCCCAGGTACTACACTGCTTGCCATGTTTATGTGACTCCTTTACATAACAAAGGTTGTTACCCTGGTGTAATTTATATGTCATCTGTTTTACAACCTCACAAAGTGCCCCATTACATTGGAGTCATGCTGCCTTGCACTTGGATCATTTTCTGACTCCTGTGGATCTGTGAAACATATTCTTTTCCAGCACTGTGGAACTGCTTTTAGCCATCAGAATAGTGCTTGTTCCAGGTCATCTTAGTGTACAATTCAGTTTTTTACATTGACAAATCTCAAATTAGATAAATATTTAAGCCTCAATAGTTTAACAGCAGTTCTTTCCTCAGTATAATAACACAGAAACAAGAGCTCTACCTTTCTTCCCTCCCACTTAGTTCACTAAAAGCATACATTGCACTGCACTGAAAAACTGCAAAATTTCTTTATTCTCCTTAACGATATCACACTAATGTCTGTTATCTGCAAGGGGATTCATGTCTCTGCTGGTTTGTGTGGCTGCACAGCAAAGCATTGTTCTTCCTTCAAAGAGGTGCTGATTTACAGACTGTACCACAGTCTCTTTTAAGTCTCTGTTTGCACAGGGCAGAACCCAGACAAGGGTCATTGAAGCCTCTCAGGATTGTGTCCGTGCAAAGGGCTGGCAGAAGACACCCCATCACATGGGTAGGTTTTATTTAAAGAACTGATCAATTCAAAATATTTTTAGTGCAACATTTCTGTGCACAAGGACCCTTTTCCCTTTAAAACAGAGTGTGCAATATAAAGTCAACATCTCCATTCTCACAATGAGAGTATTTCTTTTTTAAAAGATAAGTTCATTTGTAAGAGAATCTTGTTCAGTTATTTATAAATAGTCACCTCTGTAAACCAAGAAACAACCTTGTTTAAAAAAGTACCAACATTGTTGTTCTGTTGTCACCCAGTGGTAATTGAAAATGTGTTTCTGTCAGTTCCTCCTAAGACAGAATGTAATTCTTTCTAAGATCTTGATCTTAAGTTGGAAAAAAAAAAAAAAAGAGTCAGTGATAAAGCAGCCAGAAGTTGCTACTTGTTCTTTGCACTGGTGATATTGCTACTGCCCTTTCTTATAATCTAAGACATTATTCTTTCTAGCTCCTGGAAGGCAGCAATACAGACCTATTTTTTTCTTTTTTTTTTTCCTCCTGAATTGTTACTGAACACTACTTTGTACTGAAATGGGAGGACCTGCATTACAAAACAAACAAACAAAATTCCAAAGCACCCCAAAAAATATGGGCCAAAGCTTGGAGCCTTGCCTTAGCTTTTAGCTTTGTCATTACTCATACTAATTCAAAAAGGACTTTACCTCAGTAGATCAGACAAAGAATTTTAAAAAGCTCTGTGATTAAGTCAGGGCTTCATAATTAGAGTAATGACAAACCTTCTGTTCTTCCACTTATGCTTCACAGAGTTAATCTGATTTTTCTTCGTCTGGTCTTGTGGAATAAAATAATAAGAGTATTCCTCACACTGTCTGATTGGTCTACTGTCCTGAGAAAACAAACAGGCCTGTAAAAGGAGAAATGGAGATGAGTTGTGGCAGTGCTGGGAAATACAACTTTGTAATTTCAGGACTTGAGGTGCCTTATTCCTGAGAAGATAGAGGTAAGATGGCATCGTAGGTATGGCCACTTGCATTCTGTCGTGCCCATATGCTCCTTGTAGACCACTACTAACCAGCTCAGGTAACAGTAAAGAAAAAGGTTTATTCCCAGAACAACCCATAGATCCCAAACAGCTATATAATGCCTTCTAAAAATAGCACTTCCTCCCTCTGGTGTAAATATGGACCCTCTTCTCCAGACACATTCCCCTTAAGCTACAGACAGTGTCTAACAGGTAAATACATGGTCCAATCCAAAAGAAGAGAAGAGAAGCCAAGGGAAGGATCATAGTTAAAGTGCATCAGTTAGAAAGGCTGAGATTCATCACTAAAATCCCATCCTAAAGGGGTTGGTTTTACTGGACAATTTAAGATATGTGGTACATTAACCAAGTTACAAATTCGTGGCCAATAACATCATGGTTTCAGTTATTTTTTCTTTCTGTATGGCTATCACCTCTGCCTTTGTTTTCTCTCACTCCCCTTCACTCCTCACACACACTTCATGGTTTTTTTCAGGATCCTCAAATCTTTGTGAAAAGATTTTCTTGATTGGTAGTGCAGACTAAAGAGGCACTCCCCAAATACTTCAAATCTCTGTGAAGTTTAGCACTCAAAAGATTCATGTCATCAGCTGACTTGGAGGCTTAGTTTGCTCTCTCTCTATAGAGTATCATGCAGGCAATAAAAGTTTCTCCATAGCTCTACCAGGATATCTCAATTATGTGAAAAGGTAACCACTGGGTCATGGGGGTAATGCAATTCATTCAGTATCTTCCATTCCACCCTGGTCATCTCTCTGCTGGGAGTGTAAAGAGGCTAACTATAATCTGAAGGAAGATTTTTGATGTGGACACATGTCCTTTATGCTCTGGACTAGGACCAATGGTTCATATCCATTAGGCCAGCAAAAGAAAGCAATCAGATGGCAACGATTTTCAATCACTACTGGTTCAGGGTTAGATTCAAGCAAGTGACCTGGAGGTGAAATGTTCCACATCCCATTACTGAGCCTCTAAATTATTCTTCCCCCACAGATGAGACTTGACACACATAAAAAAGTAGCTTGTGAGGAATTACAATAGAAAAACTGAGACAGTAGTTCATAATAGATGTGGATTTTGTTAGCCCTTTATGCCTGGGCAATATTGTTATGGTACAATGATAGCGCAGAATTATTGATTGTATCTAGTGGCTCATAACTGAGTAACCACACATAGCTTCCCCGGTTTATGAACTAATTCAACTGCTTTACAATGTATGGCAATTTATTTTTCTTTACATGAAGAAGCAGCTTACTAATATTTCTATATTTTGGAACTATTTAAAAATAAGGAATACCCAATAAAATCTGCTTCCTCGAAGCAGAATTTATTCCTATTCTTTCTCTGTCCTTATCCACTTCTTGCAATAACTTAACAATAGCTAGAAACATTTTTCAGGAAATTTGCCTCTGGGGTGAAACCAAATCTGAAGGGGAGAATAAGTGCTGTATCTCATGGAAGATTTTGTAGGAGAAAAAGAATAGAAGAAACTGAAGTTCCAAAATAAAAACTGCTGTAACAGATACTTTGTGGGACGGGATTTAGTAAAAGAGATAGAGAAAAAGCTTTACTTAGACAGTTTCCTTTGCTCACTAGGCAGTTATCTGCCTTATTGGAGAGGAATATCAACATTAGATGTGAGATCTGAGGCAAAATGCTTCAAAGAACTTGCATCATTCTCCATCTTCCCTTTCTATTTGCCTTTTTGATACTACAAGACATTTAGAAGCTCCCTCCAGGCCTTACTCCCTCCAACCCAGCAGCCTTGGCTCATGCACATGCACACTTACACCAGAGGTTCCAACATACAAGATCATGATGGGCTGGTCCAGCTTTAAACGGGAGTCAACAGCTTTTCGTTTGTCCAGCCCTGAAATAGCTTGAATCTCCGAGGGTCTGAGTAGAGGAACTTTTTGCAGATTTATGGGTTTTTATGCTTGCATAACAGCTAAACAGAACTTTTATCTAGTGCAGCTTTTTATTTTCAGGGAGTGGGCAATCACAAGACAAAGAAGTGAAGGTCTGGAAAAGGGCTTTTTCTGTACAGTTCCCATCCCTGGCAAATAGCTCGGTGCAGCAAAGAGAAGGCACACAACTGAGCTGGAGGAGCAAATGTGCTCTGTTCTAAAAATGTATGACAGTGAGTGATGCAAATGGAGGGAGGCAGGGAAGTGAGTGCTAGTAACACTTTTGAGGATCAATCAAGTGCTCGCTTTTTTGTTGTCGCTTGAACTGTGGCACCACTCTTACAGGACTTTAGACAACTGCTTGCTGAAGCACTTACAAAATCCAGCAGCTCCTCTTTGCAGGATGTATGAAAAATAGCAAATAGGTGAAAAATTAATTGATTATTCTACATAACAAAGGCTGGCTCAGTGTGGTATTAAATAAAACTTCCTTAGCACAATGCAAGATTGTTAGTGCACCAAGAAACAAGGTGGGCTGTCAGAATTTAGGTCCAGACTGAGGTATACCAGGATTTCGGTTATACAACTAAGTCACAGGGAGCAGTTTGTCCTCAAATACTTGCCTAGGATGGGCTAAACCATGTATCTCTCCACTGACTACAGAAGGAACCTGGACAGTTAACTTTGAATAAACAATCAATTTATCAATAGCTTACATTAAGGGAGGTGGGACTGACCTGCAGTGTCTTTCATATAATCAGTACCCTGCTAATACTTACTTTATAGAATTAAATTTAAAGAGCGGAGGAGGAGAATTTTGCAGTAATGTTTGAGAATAGGTGGATACCTAGCAAGAGGGAGACAAAAAAATGCTGTTCCAGACTGAAGGTGACCCAGGGGAGAAGGCTTGCATTCAACAGCAGCCAGATCGTGTTCTAGTGGGGAAAAACAGGCTTTTAAAAGTCTTATTCCTTATGTGACTGAGTAGTAGAAAGTATATCCGGAAAAAAAAATACCATTTTGACTGTGTTATTTGCAATATCATTACTTAAGAGCCAGTGTGGAGGCTGTGAGGGAGGTGAAGAAGTTAACAGAGAATTTAAAGGGAGGCAGTGTTGCTGGGGATGGGAGATACTCTACCCTAAGTGGCTGTATGCTCCAGCTGACTCAGAGAGGCACTGGGAGCCTTTTTTAAGTCCAACTTGAGAAGATTCAGCAAATCACATCTTAGACAGTTTCACAGTAAGGAGTTTACATCTCTCATCTCTAAGCTAAGCTTAAGTCTGGCATAAACATACCAGTGTTTGTTACTCAAGTGCTGCCACCAGCAGTGCTTTCCCTAGTAGTATAGGATCACAGAATCACACAATGTTAGGGACTGGAAGGGACCACGAAAGATCATCTAGTCCAATCCCCTGCTGGAGCAGCAACACCTAGATGAGGTTGCACAGGAAGGAGTCCAGGTGGGTTTTGAATGTCTCCAGAGAAGGAGACTCCACAACCCCCCTGGGCAGCCTGTTCCAGTGCTCTGGCACCCTCACTGAGAAGAAGTTTCTTCTCAAATTTAAATGGAACCTCCTCTATTCCAGTTTATAACCATAACCTCCTGTGTTCCAGTTTATACTCATTGCCCCTTGTCCTATCATTGGTTGTCACAGAGATGATCTGTGGTTTTATTCAGTCAAACCTAATTGTCTCTGTGCAGGGTGCCTATCTGGCCAACACTGTCCGTTTTTGGTCAGTCTTGGACAGTCACACCGTTTCTTTAAGTGCCTAAGAGAGAATTGATGAAATATACAGAAGCAGGGAGATTAAAACATATGTTAAAAATATTATGAATCATGTGTTTGCCATTGACAGCTTTAATTTTCATGTCTGTGAATTTGGTGATCTTGCTCACCATAAGCAGCAGACAGACATATGAAGAGGAACTAATGCATGTTTATTTCCAACTGATGTACTATTGCTGAATTAATACAAGTAAGGAGCAAAAATCATCCCATTAGAACATCAAATCACACACAAGTCTGACATGAAATGAGCAAGTGGAAGCACAGACCAGTTTTGTGTAATCTTATACAGGGGTGTATTATGTTAGCCCCGTTGTTTGTCAGTGGTAACTGGGGAGTCTGCTGGAATACAAGCGATGTGAGCAACCAAACTGAATTTTTAAAGGTCAGCAGTCGAAATGTACTACACAATCATATCTTTGCTTAATTCTGGCTCACAGAGCTAGCACAATATTTGCCAAGGTCATGAAGTGCCCAGAACTTAACAGCTCAGAAGTCCTTAAGTTCAGCCTTCCGCCTCCTCTGCCATGCTTCTTGCTGTGAAAAGAAAAATATTGGAAGGTTTTGAGAGGCTCCCCGGATTGACGTCTGCTGTTCGATACCCACCTAATGAGCTGCTTAACAACTGTTACCAAAATTAATGAGTCAAGTCACAGTTGTAATTACCATATTGCAGATCACAGTATTGTATTAGATTACCATGGACTTCTATTTAGGAATATTTACACCATGACGACTGTTTAAAATGTGCACCAATGTTTCAGCAGATTGCATTGCCTCATAGCTCATATTTATTAGGCTAGGCAGGAGTTATAGGAGTCTTATCATGAATTCCTCAGTTCCAGCTTGCAGGGATCGATGAGAGCCAATCTTAATTTAAGAATATCCAGGTATTGAAAAATGCACAAATGTTTAAAAAACCTTAATTTTGTGTGCAAGCACACACACCAAATAAGCAAGTATCTGGTGACGAAAACAGTAATCTGGGGCCAGAAGGAAATGCTTTACTATCAGGATATATTAGTGCAACTCAGCAAAAATTACTCTGATTTAACTTTTACCTTAAAAGAGAAACACCCAGAATACAAAGCTCTGTGATTTTAGGATAACCAAGCATAGTTTCCTTATGTAGAGCCATGCTTTCTTCTGTGCAAAAAGAGGTAAGAAGAATACTACATAACAGCATCCTATACAATATCTTGAAAAGACTGTAATTTTACTTTCCTCCTTTTCCACTCTCTCCAGTAATGAACAAATCTTTTCTGCTTCATGAAATCAGATGATGTGGAAATAGTAAGGGTTCTTCTGCAGTTAGTTCAGCTCCTATTTGTTTATCACTAATAATGCCTGAATAGTCAGCGATGCATATATATGCGTGTGTACAAATATATATATACGTGTGTGTGTGTGCAAGGCACCTGAACAAGCTGTTCAAGGGCTGCCACTGTCCCCTAGAGTCAGATCCCACATCAGGGAGGTACTGCCTAGAGCCTCTCCTCCGTCTGTCCATTTGTGTAAGAGAACTTGCCCATGCTAGCCTTTGCTCCCATGCCAGTCATCAGCAAGCTACCAAAGCCAGGCACTGCATACATTATATGATTAATAACTTAGAGAGACTTGCAATGACTGGGTGTTTGGAGTGCTTATCTTTGAATCTTGAAATGGCAGTTTCAGAATGGTTTGTCTTGCATCCCCCGTTTCCTTCTCCAACGAGAGCCTGTTAGCCCAGACAAATGAGGCAAGTCAATAACATCCACCCGGACAGGCTACATTGAGCCAATTCAAGAGCAGGTGGATAGCAGCTGCAGTCCTGCCTGTGAAATACTATAGTTGTTGCCATTGTGCAGTGAGTCATCAAGCGCCTTTTATTTACACTTTCTTATAAGTGCTGGCAAACACTGATTTATGTGCTGAAAGCTGAGAAACGGGGTATGTTAAAGAAACACACACGCATGCATGCACAGTCCAGCAACATATCTTCAGATCATCCAGGAGAATTTTAAGCCCCACAGACCTGAAACAGATTGACCTTTTATTACATTTGAATTGAGGACAGATTTCCCCTTTAAAGGCTTGATCATATTGCTGGGCTTGTTTGCTTTTTATGATTTCAGAAGATGCCATGGTAACTCGGGCAATGAATCTGAGCTTAGGCTGTTCCATGTGCTGAATTTCAAGCTCTGAATTGTAGCTGGCAATTTTAATCAATCTGGTGCCTGGAAAACTATTATATTTACTCTTGAAGAACATTTATGGCAGACAAGTTATACAGACTGATATTTGACAACATGTTTCAGACTCATGCCTAGTTTTGCCCACTGGAGAACATGGAGTTATTCTGGGAAGTAAGTGATTCCTGGCCTTTTTGGAGAGCTTGATAGATTAATAATATCTGAAGTTCAGCTATAAAGAGCTGTTCTTCTGTCAAATTCATTCTATCAAGGATTCTTGAGTGGGATATCATATCTTATTTTTCAGGGAGTAATTTAATTATTTGGACAACTAGACAGAGACTTTTATTCATTTTCTCTCTACCTGCAGAATTGCTTGGTTTAGTTGCCTAGTGCTTCAATAATCTATTGACCTGCTCAGGAAAGAGACACCTTGATGATAAAGATCATTCATGATGCGGTTATTCAAAGGTTCTGAGGCAGATGCCTTATGTGAGGCAGTGCCAGGGTGCAGTGATTGTGTGCATGTTAGAAATGGTGTTTACCACTTCCCATGTATTCTAGAAACGTAGAAAAGTACGAGTAAATATTATGTATCCAAGTCTGCATTTGAAACCATGATTGTCCAGGTAATAAGCTTTTCCTAACTGTGTAGCTTTCAGAGCACTAATTAATATATGGACCCTTTGACTGCTGGATGGGAGAAATCAGATTTATTTCAAAGTATTATTTAGTAGATTCCTATGAAGAGGAAGAAAGAAAAGGAGAGAGAGAAGGAGGAAGGAAACAAGCAAAGGTGTGCATAACCTACTAGACAATGTGTGATATATCCCCATTTTCACAAGTTTCTTCACCATCACCATAGAAAGACCTTTTTTATCATTTTTATATTAGGATATGAATCTATTAATTGAGTCACAGAAATCTCTGGTGTTTTCCTATGTGTGCAGCAAGTGCTCATTGAGATTTAAGGAACTGGAGTGGTAGATGCTCTAAAATACATGCCTCTCTTTCTCTGGTTTAGAACTGTATTAAAAAAATCACCCCACTTCTTCTTATTTAGGGAGAAAAGGTTAACAATTATCCAGCCAGTCATTCTGTGTCACTGACTACAAGTAAATCTGGCATGTGAATCCTTATCCTTAATTTTATTTTTAGACATCTAATTTGTTTTCCCATTTGATTATATCTTCAGCTGAAATCGTATGCTGCTGATCTCATGTTTTTTTCTCCAGCAGTGAACGTAATTGGACACTCTTAACCATAGCACAACTGTTCTAAATGACACAGAAAGTAAACGGAGGCTGCTAGATTAAAGAGAAGTCTCTCAATAGATTTGTGATTGACTTGCAACTAAAATAAGAAATTACATGAAAATAGAAATGAGTAGGAAAGGTTAACCAGCTAAGACAGGAAATTATTTCAACAGCAGGGGGAAAAAGAAGATACACTTCAGATATACTTCTGACATAACTGTTTCTCAAGAGCAATAGACTAGAGCTAAGAAGAGGCTTGTAAGGCTAAAAAATACACTTTGGATTAGAGACCAGGATTTGAGTCCTGGTTATCATCACTGCCTTTCTGCCTAGCTCTGAGCAAGCCCGGTAACTCAATTTCTCTTCCTCCCTGTTTAGCCTATAAACTCATTAAGAGTTTGTATAATGCTTAATGCCATGTTCTCCAGCCAGGAAGTAGTACATAAAAGTGGACAAAAGATGAAGTTTTCTGTTCTCACGTATTTCAGCCTTGCACTCACTTTGACAGGATTGCTTAGTATGGCAAAATGTACCGAAGATGAAGTCTATGTCCAGTCGTTATGAACACAAGGTTATATGTGAGTCTTTTAATTAAGAGTGCACATCGATAGTAAAAAGCAATTCAAGTTTTTGGTAGGGAGCTCCCATGTGAAAAAGAAGGAGAGATGAGAAGTGAAACAAGTAACTCTTTCAGCAGTAGAATTAATGAACCAAACCTCTTTCTTGGGTAGGTCATCTGTTATTCTAATAAAAGATCAGATGATCAGTTTTTCCACTGATAAAGGCAGTAACAAGAGTGTCTCTCAATTTTCATGAAACTATGGAAATAATCTAATTTCTTCACTTCTGTTTATTTGTTAAATCTGCCCGAAAGCAGTCAATAGATTCAAAAGTTATCAGGAAACAACCTCCTTTGAGACAATACGCTCAGCAAGGGCGCTTGTATAAGGCTTGTTTTCTTGGGAAATCAGGTTAAAAAAAACCCCACACTCATTATTTCCATTAACTTAGCTTGCACAGTTTGTAGCATGCATTCCCAGATGAGCCAGTCAGCACAATACATGCCCAGTTCCTGCTCTATGTAGGCAAGAGTTCCAAAATGAAGAACAATTTATTTTAAGACTTTAGACATCCCTCTTTTATAGCAAGGTGACCCATACAGGTGAAGTTTATACCTACTGTAGCTCTACTAAAGAGAAAGGAATTGTTTCAGAGACAAGTCTGCCCTATAAGCCTTCTTCTGTGCTTGTACCAGTTTGGGTCATCTGTCTTCTTTGCCCCAAGTGGTATTGATTTCTTAAAGAATCTCAGGATGCTCTCTTCTAATAGCTTAATTTTTTTTTTCTTGTACCATTCTCTCACCACGATGCTGACAGCATAGAATTCTCCATTCCTGGGCTGAATATAACCACAGTCAGTAACAGTAATCCAAAATAAATGGTCGTTGCCCTATATTACTGATTAAGTTTACACATTCTATTTCAGCCAGTTGCATGAAGTCAGACAGCCACTCCTTACCTCTTGCAGCCCCCCTGAACTCAAGGAGGTCACAAAGGGATAACAAGTCAGTATTTGGCCTGTACCACTTTACTGGTTTACGTTAATGAGTACAATACTGCTGGGCTGCAGCCTGCAGGCATGTTGCTATTGTAGCCAATTCTCTGTGGTTAAAAATAAATATTTTGTAAAAGAACAAGCTATTTTGTGTGATCTAAAAACCAGAAAAATGAAGTGAAAGTAGCCAGGACATGTCTACTGTACGTCTGAAATAGGTCTGCAATGCCTTTAAGATTATTCCTCACTTTTTATATATTTCAGTTCTTATGGCCTGTCAAAGAAGCCAATACAAGCATCACTTTGTTTAAGAAAAATAAATTTCAATTATTTTCATTAGAGTAAACTAGACATTAGTTTTCCCTCATGCATTACAGAGAAGTAGTATCATAATTTAGGAGTCATATCAAGGAGAGAAACAAAAGTTTCATAAGTGCCTCCATATTATAACAGGGCTTTTTTTGCAGAGACACTGTTCCATCTGCTAATCTCCGTCTTCTAGTTGTTATTTCATCTGGTACATACGTGAGGTCCTTCTTATGAAAAATCAGATTTTTTTTTTTTTCCAAAAAAAGCTATTGTAGTACTTAGATATATAATTGAAGCAGGTGCCTCTGAATCTGGGCTCAGACAAGAGGTCCTGTATAGAATAGGTGTGAATACTGAACTCTTCTCACCATAATATAGACCCTGTGGCCATGCTGTAGTCAATACAACCCTCACTCTATCAAGAAAAGAACAGTGTAAGATCTGGGAACTGCAGCCTATGGGCCAGCCTGGGGGGAGTCAGTACTCCAGATGTGTCTCGCCAGGGCTGAGTAGAAGGGAAAAATCACTCCTGTCAAATGGATGGCAATGATGTTCTTCCTAATGCAGACCAAGATGATATTGGCCTTCTTTGTCACAAGGACACATTGCTGGCTCAGGGTCAGCTTGTTGTCCACTGGGACTCTCAGGTCCTTCTCTGCAGATATGCTTTCCAGCTGCTCAGCCTCCAGCCTGTGCAGGTACATGGGGTTATTCCTCCCCAGAAGCAGGACTTTGCAATTCCCTTTGTGGAAGTTCCATGAGGTTCCTCTGTGTTCATTTCTCCAACCTGTTGAGATCACTCTGAATGGCAGCACAGCCATCCACTACATCAATAGCTCCTCCCAATTCTGTCCTCTGTCCTATCATGCACATCATAAATAAGGATGTTAAACTGTACTGACCCCAGTATTAGCCCCTGGGATGCGCAAGTGACTTGCCTCCCACTGGACATTGTGCTGCTAATTACAACCTTCTGGGTCCATCTGTTCAACCATTTTTCAACCCGCCTCTTTGTCCATGTCTCTAAACTGTCCTTTGTCAGGTTGTTGTCAGACACAAAGTCAAAAGCCTTACTAAATTTACAGTAAACATCATCCTCTGCTCTTCTCTCATCCATCAAGCTAGTCAACTCTTTGTAGCAGACTATCAGGTTAGTTAAGTGTGACTTCCCCTTCATCATTCCATGCTGACTATTCCTGATCACCTTCTTGTCCTTCACATGCCTGGAAATGGTTCCTGGGACTAGCTGCTCCACCATCTTCCCAGAAACTGAGATGAGGCTGACCAGCCTGTAGTTCCCCACATCCTCTTTCTTGCCTTTCATGAACACAGGTGTGGCATTTGTGCTCCTCCAGTCTTCAGGAACTTTTCCCAGTTGGCACACCCTTACAAAGATAATGGAGAGGGGCATCTCAGCTCCTTCAGGACTTGTGAGTGCAGCCCATAATGCTCTGTAAAGTTGTGTGTGTTCAGTTTGTTTAAATGCTCCCTAACCTGCTCCTTTATCTACCAAGAGGGTAAGTCTTCCTCGCTCCAGACTTCCTCTGTCTTTTTGGGCTTGGGATCCTGAAGGCTAGTCTTACCAGAAAAGACAGATGAAAGTGACATTGAGGCAGTCAACACTGGACTTCAAAGCAGGTGCTATAAACAGCTTTCTCCCAGCAGAAGAATGCCTGTATCTGGATCACTGTGGCCATGTGTAGGATCAGGCAGATCTTGCTTTATGTGTTAAACATTGATCATCTTGAGCTATTGCTGCAGCCAGAAACATACAAGAAGTGTGATAAGAAAACCAAATAAAAGAGGCTTCTGGAGTATCTGAGTATGTCATCTATGTCATATAAGTGTATCCTGAAGTTTGTATTTGACTTTAGGCCATTCAGCTCATCTGCTAGAGCAGCTTTTAGTCTACAAAACTGTCCAGCAAACACATTCTATAAGCATGGTAGATATTCAAGAGAGGTAACAAAAGTACAGAGGACCTGTAATAAAACCATATTAACTTAAAGCAACAGGCAGGCATACATTAATAGTACACCTGTATCATGCTGGGAATGAACGATGTCCCCAGTAGGAACTAGTGTCCTTTCAAGGAAACCTGAATCTGCAGGACAGATCCCACCTGAATGGGAGATTAGAAAAAATCAGCTAAACAACAGGATTTTAAGACAGTACAAGATGGAGCTTGTGTAGAAACAAAAAAATAGATGGAAGACCCTGATTTTACTTTTGCAAGATGCATTACTCTCTATTCAGGTCAGATTAGCACGTTCATGCAAGGGAGAATGCAGTCCTTTGAAACATCTCAAGGCTTCCAGAACTTTTTGCAGTCCCTCAGTCATCTTCCTGCTGTTCATAGGCATCTCATGACTATAGACTTCTCAAATGTTGCTCCTCAGAGACACTTACCTGGCTCTTGGCTAGAGCATCTCTGCATTGCTAATGAGCAGACTTTCTTCCATACAAGGCCCTGTACTCTCATCTGATCCTATTTCCTGCCATCCATCCATTCAATCATATCCTGCTTTGAACTTTTGCCCTTTTTAACTCTCTATGCAGGCTTACAATCCTTAGACATAAAAATACATAGATATACTTACATTTATCTACCACAGCCAGAGCAGCCTCAGGGATAGTGATTTAATGGCTCCTGTTCTGAGGATAAAGTTGTTTATAAATATGGATGTAACCCGGCATACCAGTGGGACGCAACTACACATTATCCCCAGGTGTCTCTCTAGGAGATCCAATTCATTTAGTAAAGCATCTTTCTAAATGCGTACACACACACACATGCATACACACAGAGCAGCTCTCTAGATGGACACAAAACATTAATCTTTTCCATCTATATGAAAAGTTGTTAGAATGGTGTAAGAGTCACAGATCCTGATTCATTTGGTCTAGGCTGCTATGTTCCTTCTGTAGGAATGTAAATAAATACAAAGAGAGGACCATTTTCTCTTTGAAGCTTATTCCTTGTGAAATGGGAAGTCTGCATCTTTGGAGGAAGCTGTCTGGACTGAGACATTTGCTGCAGGACCTGGTAGAACAGGACACCCTGGAAGTTCATCCAGGAAAATCACCCAGTTCAGTATACAAAACAAATAACAACAAAAAAGAGCAGTTTCTCACATGTGGGAGATTTGAGGGATTTTCTTGAGGTTGTTGTGTGGATGGGTTTCTATTAGATGGAGATTTATTTCTGAACTAGCCAGGCTCAAAGGAATTTCAAGGTCAGCTTGAAAGCTGAAAACAGGGCCTCAACATGACTTCAATCAACAGACCTATTAGCAGTGAGACTTGGACGCATGGACAGCTCGTAAACATGGACAATATCCAATCAGGTAACGCATACTTGGAGCGTGGATGCGTGATCAAGAAATAACTGCATATATAAGGAGGCTTGTTTCTGTAATAAATGGTTTCGCTTGAATTCATATTGAATTGTGTGGAGTCCATGAGTTTTTGCCCTCGCACTCACATAGGTGGTTTTTTTTCTTTTTTTTCTCTGACACTGCAGTTAGTATCTTCTGCTCATACTGTGATTTTCCTCTAGGCCGTGTGTTGGAATTGGGAATGCTTCTTTGCTCTTAATCCATAGGATAGGGGGCAAAGTTCATGCTGGCTGCTCCAGAGGGCGTCTGGTAGGGTTGCAGGCAGCAGAAGCAGCTGTCACTGCAGAATTTAAACCTCAGCCTGCAATTCTGGATTAGGCAGGATACTTCGGTGGTGTGCTAAAGGGCTTTGCATCCTAGTGTACAGTTGTGAATGCCACTGAGGAGTCAGATTAAACAAACAACACTATAAAAATTGTATATTCAAAGATAACCAATGGATAAGAAACCGGCTAGTGACATAACCTTTCAAATTCTCTAAATAACCAATCAAGTTCAGAGAGGAATAACCTTTTAAGATCATCAGACTTTGTAAGCAGATGTACAAATAATTAACTTCAAATTCTGCAGCCATGGAATAATGTAGATTGCAGATTTCAAAGGCAGAACAACTGTAGTTACAAAAACAAACAAATGAAGCTTAGACAAGGCAGACATATATTGATTTTCAGGTAAACCAGACAGAGCTAGACCAGCATGTTCTACTTCTTTTAACAGTGGGACACTGAAAAACAGCAGGACCATTACTTTACCTTTTTCTGTCCATTCTGAAAATGTTCCTCCTCTGAGTTTCTGAAGCACTGGCTTTATTGATATTTATATGACTGCAGTTCCCAAGATGATGCAAGGCCACTGGAAGTCAAGTTCAAATCCTCTCTACTTTGTGTTTGCATTTATAAAGAGCAATGTTAAAATATTTCTAGAGACAGAGAGGAAAATTGATGAGAAGTCATATTATTTTCTTTTGTGAGGGCGATAAGCACACGATAGGCACACACAGGCACAAGTGAAAGGAGGCAAAGCTGAAAAGGTTTCTCAGATCAAAAGAGGGTGCTAACACTTGGATTTTAGGCAAAGGGGGTGGGAGAATCCACATCCTTTGTGCAAAACACCGGTACATGTACAAACCACCGCTGAAGGAACCCTTTCTTTCTGGTAGGGTAATCCATAAGGGAGACAGTCGAAGATGCATGAGGAGAAAAAAGGCATGAAAAAGGGCTGGGTGGAGAAGCTGAATGAGTAAAAACACAGCAGTAGCATGGGGATGACTGAAAACCAGCAGCTGGGAAAAATAGACACCCCTGAAAGTGGCCTTTAACAATAGAGAAGCAAACCGCCAAGTATTTTTTTCTCAGTTTTGCTTATGGGTTGATGCTGTGGAAATGTTCTCATTCCTGGCTCAGCTGAGATGACCTCTGCCCAGCGATAAAAGGTTGCTCACTGCACTGTCTTATCTGGCTTCCAGAGTGAGAAGGATGGAGACTCCATATGCGGTTTCAGATTCTTCTGCACTACTAGAAAGCAATTTAAGACTTAAAAAAAAAAATGAAAAAGAAAGGCAGAGGAGCTCTTCACTTCCCTCTTATCAGCTGCCATGGTATCTAAATTATCATCTAGGCTCTGTGCCCAAAATCTTTATGTGGTGCTATAGAAATGCAGAGTAATCTTTCTTCACCTGAGAGTGAAAATTGGTGTTAGTATAAAGAGAACAACCCCTTTAGGATTTACTGTACTCCAAGGACTTGGTCAGATGTGGCAATTTGTTCCATTATGACTAGTTTCAGTATCACTGCAATATGCTGATAGATATGTCTCTAAGATTAAAATCTGCTGTTACATCAGTGTAAAGCTAGCACAAGGCAGATACAAAGATTTAGTTTTCATATCTATCTTGGTATCTAAAATGTTTCTGCATTTAAAACATTTCTTGCAGTATGTCAGTATCTATTTTGGGTTGTATTTAAGTGGAGGGCTTAACCTGCTCTCAAATTTCAGAAAAGGTCTTAAAAAGACATGTTGCTACATAAAAACTTTTAGCTGACTTAAAGGCTGAATGTAACTCCGAAACCTGGCACTCCATGACAGATGGGCCAGGACTCGGGTGCAAAGTTTTAGCCTTCCAGAGCATCCCATGTGGATGGACTCAGACTCAAACCAGGGTGGAGTTTCTCCTGATCATACTCTTATCACATGAAGGAGAGCTCTGAAAACAAAACTTTAATGCACAAACTGTTCCACCTGTCCCTCTGCCCACCTTGCCCAATTCTGTAAATGATGCAGGCTTCCAGAAGTTTTGTAGGGCCAGTTCTGTTTGTCTCCAGACTTTCTCTCCAAAAGTGGCCAAAGGCAATACTCATAAACTTTTGATACTATCTGGACCCAAGGCCACCAAAGGCAACAAGAGGAAGATCTGGTGAATGGCATATGTTCTAGCTCTTTAATCTATGCTCTATAATAATGTAGTCAACATTTTAATTTTTTTTCTAATAATGGATCATTTCCATTTTTTAAAACATCTTCATTGTTTTTGGAAGACCATTGGAAGGCTTGCCTGCATTTTCTGTGGAGATTAGCAGAAAGTGAAGGACGGATGCTTATCACCAATCACTTGGAGAGGCTAAACGCACAAATAGACATAAAGTTTAGATGTAATCTTGTAAGTCTTGATTCACCATCAAAGGGGAGCTTTAACTCAATTACTCAGTCATGCTGAAGTTGCCTAGCCATCTGCTAGAGTATGAGCTAGAAATGGAACGAATACATGCAAAATAAGACCGCTGAGGTGGAGGTGGAGGAAGCATCCTTGAAAGAGAAGTAACAGAAAGAGGCAGTAAGAGACTATTCTGAGAACTAATGTTTTCCAATAAATTAGCCTCAAAGCCATGTATGAGAGTTCAGTGAACAAGAAGCTACTTAAAAATAAATAAAGATAGGGAACCACACCACAATCAGGATGGTTCTCCTCAGACTGGTGGTTTGGTGTTTGGATTTCATCAGGATCTCTGAAGATGGAAAACAAGCAGTAATGAATTCTTGCTGCCCTGTTTATTTCCAGAGGCTGTCATGTTTGATGAATATTTTCTCCTTCACTAATAATTCAGGTGAAACATAAACTACAAGTCAAAAATACCATGGAGTTAAGTAATCTCTAAAAAATTGTGTATATTGGTATCCACAGATCAGTTCCTCCTGAGTCTGTCTTCTACCTAATATTTTTCACTGATTCGTTTATTGCATAGACAGCTTACCAGTATGTGCTCAGAACTGTTTCTAGATAGACTGTCTGAGATTGTGATAATGAAAAAAGATAGTCAGCTGGTTTACCAGCACAATGTTATTTATTGCTTGCAAATAACAAAAACATCATTCAGACTGTAGGATCATCACATCTGTATTTGTTAGAAGACAGATATGATGAGGTTCCTTGTTAAAAAAGAAATACAGTTCCAAGCTGAACTCCCTAGTCCTGTATAAGTAACTTCTGAGAATTAGAATTAAGGTACCGGGTTGAATTACCCATTAACCAAGCCTAATGTGCTATGGAGGTAATATGCAATTCAGAAATAAACGATTGATGATGAGAATAGCCTTTCCTTACTAGGTTGTTCTGCAATACAGAAGCAGAGCTGAAGTAAATAAAACAGCAAACATAGGAATATCTTGCTCAAAAAACAGAGAAAAGAGCAACTTGGTGTCAACACTGGATAAACAGATAACACTCACTGTCTGCTCCGCAATTTCTGTAGAAACTGTTCTACAGAAAAATTAATGCCACCTAAAACGATGGGCTGCAGAAGTAGGTCTGTAGCAAGTCCCCTGAATCTCTTAAAAGAGGGATCGCATTTGAATTATTCTCTATAAAACCGATATTGCTGATTTTATTACTCTTTATGTTTCCTCAGAACTTAGAAATCTGAGTAGAGTTTCATTCTAACAGACATCTATCAGTCATGCTTGTATCAAAAAATGACCATCTCTAACACCTTTCTTTAAGGATGCAACATCTGGAGACAATTTAAATGTGAAAGTTTATCTCTTCCACAGGAAAAACATCCAAAATGATAGTATTTAAATAGCAGGCAGTGGCTAAAATCTGTACATGTTGTAGTCCCTACCTTTTCCTCAGTCTGAAAGTGAATACCTGAAACAGAGTATTTCTGTGATGGGTGGCCACTTGAACTGCAAGAAGTTCCACTATGTACACATTATACTAAAATTCATGGTTTAAAACCAATAATGTATGTTTATTACGCTCTGTAAAAGACACTGAGTAAAACCAATTCTATGAGTAAGATTTTTTATCTTCTTTTTCAGCCTTCTTTACTTTCTTTATATTTGCTCCTTTTTCTTGTTTCACACTTAATTGCAATAAATGGCTCCTAAATTAGCTCAGATGAGTGTCTGATAAGGTTGGATTTTATACCTGACTGGCATTAACACTGGCTGCTACCTATAGGTTTTATTTATATTTCCAAGAGAAATGAGAAACAAAAAATGTAGTTTGAGCTTGTCTGCAAAGACCTTACAATGGGTTCAATTTTGGTGGCATATGAGTCTCCTAAGCCAATTTCATGACTGCACAGTCCCCTTCCCTTTATCTTCTGAACTGTGTCCTAGTGAACAACATGGTGATTTTTGCTGCTTCTCACATTTCTAGATGAACCGTTTCTTCAATCAAAGATGATGAAGTGAAATGAAATTATGAAAGGCAGAAAACATAGAGCCCAAAGTGTGACCTAGGAATCTTAATTTTCCTCAATCATTGCTGTAACGGAATGCAAGTCTGCAGCAGCAGGGGTGAAATTATAGTACAAATTACCATGCTATGCCAGATAAATTATTCTCTGCAGCATGGTTATTAAGTGATAGATAAATAACTAACACCATAGGAGTGATTGACAAAATATAAGTGACCTGGAGCTAAGCAGGGCATCATGGAAATAACACTGAAGCGCCACTAACATTTTAACGCTGAAATGAGATTTTCCAAAGCAGCAAAATCTTAAACATGCTTACTAAGCCAGCTACAAGTTAAACAGGTATTAAAAACTCTTCAGCTGAGAACTCCTAGTTTAGTGACATCTCATGTCAACATCACCTACATGCAAAACTGAGTACTGGTGCCTGTTCTCTGTCTGTGGAGGACACATAAGCTTTGGTCTCCTGCTATGAGAGAGTGACAGTATTTTTCTCTTCAAATAGATGTTAGTAGATGGCTGTCTTTAACAACAACTTCAAAGAAAATGTGAGACCTGAGCTCAGAGGTTATTCAGTGACACAGTGCCCTCTCGGTTTAGAAGCAGAGCTAATAAAGAGAGAAATGATTCAGACTATTGTCAGAGTGAATCCAAGAAATCACTGACCACATGGATTCTCTGGAGAATTATCTCCATTACTTGTACAGCTGGGGCCTTCTGCAGCCTGAACTTTTCTGTGCAAAAGGTTGTTGCAATAGAACAACTTGTATCTTGCTATTAGTGATTTCTGAAATTTACTGAATGCTTTCTACCAGAGCTTGAGACACATTTATGCAAAGGATGATGTGTGCCTTGAGGGAAAGCAATTCTGCTCAGGTCATCCCTAGGAAAGAAGAAACTTTGGATACAGCCAAGCATAAGGGCACCACTCTCAGAGTAGGATTTTCAACAAAGCAAGCAGGTTGGGTTAACAGCAAGGAGAAGAACATCAGTTTTTTATAAACTGAAGATCCATCTGACAGCAAAAAAGCTGATTGGGAAAGAGAGAACACGCACCATGTTCTAGAGGGAAAGTCATGATTGACCACAATCATGAACATATACTATTGCACCAGAAAAAAAAAAAAAAAAAGTTGTGAAATAAAAGTGGTGAAAAGCATGCATGTTCTTAATCCAGATTTGTATACATTTTCTGCTAACTAGAAAAAATTGTTCTGAAACCTTTGTGTTAGGTCTTTCATCCATAATATACTGTAGAAGCAGCAAACTGTATATGAGTCCCTATGAACCTGGAGTACAGAAAGGTGAATACTATGGAGACAAAGAGAAGCAACTCAGCTTTCAGGCCAGTGGCAGCTGAAAAGAGCAGCAATCTGGCCTCATACAGGTATACCACACAGAGGATCTGATACCCAGGTATGTGCCCCAAATAGCATTCTGGTCCCAAGCCGGGTCAGGAAGCATGACTAGCGTATAGCTGTAATAGGTGAGGAAATAAGCCTATATTTTAATACTACTCTGTAGTTCAGTGAAACACCCACTGTCTGACGATCTCAAAATATTTCATAAAAACAGCACTGGCATGTTACTTAGAATGACACAGAGACACCTTTTGCCTCTATGTGTGTGTGTCACTACCCTCATCACACGGAGTATATCATAGGTAGAGGGAAGTTCCAAGAGGCTGAATAAAAAGTGCACAAGTCATGTGGATATTTAAAATCTAATTAAGTCTGTCTGATTATGTATCCAGGCATTTTAATACAGAACTACAGCAGAAATGAGGAATTCCTACTATAGATAAATAGTGAGTATCTCACTAGAGAAGGCTTCTGTATGATGTCCCACACACAGCCATGGCCTCCAACCTTTCCCAAATGCAGAACAAACTGAAAAAGAAAGTAGAGATAAAGGCAAAGAAAAATACAGGTAACTAAAGATACCCATTCACTAAATAATATGAATGTTCTGGATGAGGACAAGTAATCAGAGGAACCAATAGGGATCAAACTGGAGACCAGATTCAGATACATCTAGTAGGAAGCTGGCCTGTGGGTAAAAGCAGCCACAAAAAGGAGGCAGTGTAGCTAGCTTACTGTCTCCTTAACACAGAACAAAACGCTAGAAGGTGACAGTAAACACAAAGAGATTGAAGAAGATGGCTCTCTGGAGAAAGGCCCCTGTCAGAGCTTTTAGAACACAAGAAAAAGAAAGGCAGATTTTTGTTTTCTTGTTTTCAAGTCAATTTTGAAGCTGAGTGTAGCTCTGTAGGGAAGAGAATTGTTCCCTGGGGAATTACGGAAGTTGTAGAGTTCACACAGAATGAAGAATGGGTGGAAATCAATATTTTTTCTCTAGAGAATTGCTTTCAGTAGTTGGTGCTCTCTAGAGTAATGGCAGAAATTAACAAATAAACAAACAAACAAAAAAATAAGTCCCCCATCTCTAACTTCTTAACTATTGCAAAAAAATCACAAAGGTTCAGTCACTTAGCAGGGACACTTCTGCAGTCTCAGACTAACCTTGCTGTCTAATATTTCATGACAAATCTGGTGAACACATAGGAACAGAAACTCCTTGAGGGGATGTTCCTTCTTTCTTTGCACCTTGCCTCATCATCCAACAGTTCACTTGTTTGCTCTCTGAACACTTCCTGTGCCCAGACAAATAATACTGCAAAGTCATGTAATTAGCTGGTATCCTAGTATGTGCATATTCTATCTAGCATAACAGGGCTGATTTAAGGCTGGATGACATTTCCTGACCTTCAGAATGGAAGACACTTTTATCCTAACCGGTGAGACCCTGATATAAATAATCCAGATATTAAAACCCAACCATTTAATACTTTCCCTTTAGATCTATTTCAGTAGCTCCATTTTCTTGCAGCAGCTGTCCAGGTAGTATTCTCCTACTCTCTGTATAGCACTGCAAAGTGCAGAGCTTGTAGCTCCATCCTTAATTGGTAATGGCATGTTGAGAAACACTGATGATTCTGTAAAGTCTTGCATGCATAAGAAGATCACTGTTGTCTTTAATGTTCTGGCCTCTTGAAATGGCAGCCTTTTGCCTTCCATTGTCCCCCTCCTCTCTTCTTCACATCCCTCTCCCCAAATAAAATCTTCAAAGGAAAAAAGAAGTCAGCTGGGAGCAGGTGGCTTTAAACAAAGCAAATTTTGTTTTCTGCTTCACTGGACTATCTCCTGATCTGCAGTATGGGAGAAACCCCAGAACGTGCATGCAAGACCCAGGGAGCTTCCAGCAACCAGGAACATTTCTGAAGGACAGCAAGTTGCTAAGAGTAGTAAGATGAAAGCTGAATAGGCTAACTTGAATTTAATGGGATATATTGCATCCTAGATTGTTGCCATGTTGGTTTAGTGCTGTTCTGGACAGACAGCTCCAAACTCTCATTGAAGCAGCTTCTTCCATGACAATGATTCATAATCGATTTCTTTTGACACCAAAGGAGGAAATGAAGCTGGAATAAGAAAATGGCATTATCTCTCAAGCTCCCCTCAATTTCTCTTACAATGAATATTTGGTGTAAACGATCCTCCAGACCAATTTCTACAGCCACTCATTGAAAGGAGCTGTAAGCAGCCTCGCAGAGACAGAATTCCCTTAATGGAAATACTCATTCTGAAGTCCCTGCTGAACTGTATCCATCTCCAGTTATCTGCGCATCCTTACTGATACACAGGTGTTGTCTGAGTTGCCATATATACTCAGTATGGCCAGTGTAACCTGTTTGTATAGTATAGGGCTGTACCATACTGAGCAGAATCTGTATGCTGCTGTTGAGTCTCTTGGGAAAGATGCCAGTACTTGGGAAAGGACCAAATCCCTTCTTTCTCCTGCAACATCAGCTCTCAGCTACAGCAGTGGCCAGGAGAAGAGCTGCATGCTGGACCTTCTTGTACCATTCCCACAGAGTGTGTTGCCTGCAGACATATCCTTGGGAGGGCCTGGAAGCGCAGCCAGGGCTGTCCTGTTGCTGTTGTCATGAAGGACTGTAACAGTGAGGAGGAAATGGAAGCAAAAGACAAAATTTGAGATGGTCATTCTACTCTGGTGCAGGGAAGTTACCCATTGTGACTGCAGGATGTGTGTGCTGAGTTGGCATCTATTTAAGAGAATGACTTGTAGTCTTGGGGAGAACAGAAATACTACTTCCTCAGAAAGCAACAGTGGTTCAGAACAGCAAGAGAGGGATGAGACCTTATCCTCAACAGCAGATTTAGAATTTGGGCACAGCAAGTGCTCTAAGGGGAAAATTGAGTTAGCCAAAGCTCTTTCTGGAAGCACATGTGGTAAATTAGCAGCTGGATGCATTTTGGAAGTATATGGTTCATTTTCACTCAAAAGAGGTAAAATCAGTCATATGTCCAAGGGTCCAGAGGAAGTCTGTACTTATGTTCTCCAAAACACTTGGTATGTGGACTTTTCCACCTGTACTCCTCAAAATTATTTGCAAATGTTGTTCCTCACAGCCCGTCCGCTGATGCTGTAATAATGTTATTCATCCAAGTACACATTACCCATGCAACTACTTGCTTCT
This sequence comes from Patagioenas fasciata, assembly GCF_037038585.1. Classification (NCBI taxonomy): domain Eukaryota; kingdom Metazoa; phylum Chordata; class Aves; order Columbiformes; family Columbidae; genus Patagioenas; species Patagioenas fasciata. Next base: position 60,934,390 of record NC_092522.1, read on the forward strand.
CAGAAAAGCTCATACTACTGGTGCTTCCTGATGCTTGCAACAGAATTTCATCATCCTTACTTGAGTCTTACAAAAGGGTGGAGGCTGACCAACCCTTCCTTTTCTGGCAGGTTCTGGGAACTGACTCTCAGGATGAATCTAAGCCTTGCAGAAACAAGTGGGTTCTTTCTCAAGGCTCAAGGTTTTGCTCTCATCTCTGCTCTGAAGGCTCTACCCCGCATCAGTCTGATTCCTCCCTGAATACCTAAAGTTTTCCATGCTCTTGGAATGTTTCAGAGCCAGGATGACCTAAACCCAAATTTTTTTCCTGTGTATATCACAAAGATGGGCAACATTTAAGCTAATTACTTGAACATGAATATGAGACTTTCTCTAGGTCAGTGTCTTAAAGAGATGATGAATTTAGGGTTTGTTTCCAGTGGATGGATTTTCTTATATTACCAAATACTTCATGAAGCATCTTTCTTCAAACAAAAGCATTGAAGGAAGCCCATATATTCCTATAAACTTGTCCCATTTACTCTCTATTGCCCTACAGTTCAAAACTGATCCCAGACACCAGCAATTTATGAGGGTGGATTCTGTGGTAGAAGGCACAGAGAACTGGAGGATTCAGGGCAAACTCATGTCCAGGTCCTAACCTAGAAATGGGTCAGCTCTGAGCCTTAAGGAAACAGCCACACCCTGTGTGATTCAACTGACTGCAGTAAAACTCCAGGGCTTGACATCTGTGTTTCAGCTTCTTTCCCCAAAATCCATTTGCTTTAGAAGGTGGGATGCTGGGGAGGAGGGAGAGGAGCCGTAAGAAACAAATGACTAACTGCAAGAGGCACAATTGGACTCAGCATGTTCTGCTAATACACACCTGATAAAAAACATTTTTTTTCTCCTCACTGCAAGCAACCAGTTTTATTAACATTGAACGATAATGCAGAATGACTGTGGGGGAAAAAAAAGTTAAAATAATAAAAAGAAACCCTGCAGGTGAGCAAGATTGATTTTAATAAAAGCAAAAGAAATATATCTCTGGGACATTTTCTCCCCCCTCCTTGTTGGAGGGTAAGATGTGCCAAGTCTGGTGTTGTCGGTCTTACCAGCACAAGACAGGTTGAGCAGCGTGGCTGACAGGACTGAAGTCAGATCTCCAAGAGAACTAGTGCAGCACAAAATGACCAATATTACAGATTATGTGGGGAAGAAGGGATGCACCACGGTTATTCAGATATCATTACACATGGCAAAAATAAACACTGAAACAACAAAAACCGACAAACAAATCGGAATGACAGCTCGGCAAAAAAACAGCAAGAACTGAACTCCACCAGACTCAAACCATACCAAATTACAGAAAAAATTTATATCACTAGCAACAGACATGCATTACATCTCATACTTCTTGAAGGGGGCAGAGTTACAAACAGCTCATATGCCTGTAAAAATAAAAGTCTTGGTACATTAAGATTACATCCAGACTGAAAGTGATGGAGACAGTCCAACATGATACCTTCACAGTATTGCATTCTGCAGTGACCATATAGCTCCTGCTCAGTGTTTAACTGTCCAATACTTATCAGGTGGTGGCAGTGTCAGTCCCACAGTTATTACTCTCACAAGTAACAGCTACATGGATGCGTAGCACATTAGATTTTGACAGTATGTGACATTTTTCCTGGTATGGTGAAAAATCAGCATTTGTGCTTAAAACTTTGAAGTTGCTTCTCTGCAACATGTTGTGCTAAGCTTTTTTTTTTTTATCCCACTTGTCTTCAGAAGGCATCTCCTCATGCCACTCACTGTTCTGGATGGCAGCAAACTGCCTGCTGAGCTATGAAGTCCTATTTTTCAGAGGAATTCTTGTCGGTTTTGTCAGTGTTCTGCAGCAGCTCCTCTTATCTAACACGCTTCTCATTGGGAAAAGAGAACATGAAGGATTTCCCAACTTTGAATTTTGCAGGTTTGCCTACTCTCTTAGGCTTTAATGGTCTTTTGGACTGTTGCACGTTGTCTGCACCATGTAGGTGTTTTATAGCAATCCCTATCATACAAGAACAAACCTGAGAAGCTTCTGTCCTTAAAAGAAAGTGGGAAAAGGACTCTTTGATCTTGCATATTGTGAACATCCCAGTTTTGAGAAATAAACACGAAGTGTCAGCATGGATCTCCATTTCAGAGGGGGGAGGGGGGAGGGGGGAGAGGGGAAGGGGGAGGGGGGAGGGGGGAAGGGGGAGGGGGGAAGGGGGAAGGGGGAAGGGGGAAGGGGGAAGGGGGAAGGGGGAAGGGGGAAGGGGAAGCGGGGAGAGGAGAGGAGAGGAGAGGAGAGGAGAGGAGAGGAGAGGAGAGGAGAGGAGAGGAGAGGAGAGGAGAGGAGAGGAGAGGAGAGGAGAGGAGAGGAGAGGAGAGGAGAGGAGAGGAGAGGAGAGGAGAGGAGAGGAGAGGAGAGGAGAGGAGAGGAGAGGAGAGGAGAGGAGAGGAGAGGAGGGGAGAGGAGGGGAGAGGAGGGGAGAGGAGGGGAGAGGAGGGGAGAGGAGGGGAGAGGAGGGGAGAGGAGGGGAGGGGAGGGGAGGGGAGGGGAGGGGAGGGGAGGGGAGGGGAGGGGAGGGGAGGGGAGGGGAGGGGAGGGGAGGGGAGGGGAGGGGAGGGGAGGGGAGGGGAGGGGAGGGGAGGGGAGGGGAGGAGAGGGGAGGAGAGGAGAGGGGAGGGGAGGAGAGGGGAGGAGAGGAGAGGAGAGGGGAGGAGAGGAGAGGAGAGGAGAGGAGAGGAGAGGAGAGGAGAGGAGAGGAGAGGAGAGGAGAGGAGAGGAGAGGAGAGGAGAGGAGAGGAGAGGAGAGGAGAGGAGAGGAGAGGAGAGGAGAGGAGAGGAGAGGAGAGGAGAGGAGAGGAGAGGAGAGGAGAGGAGAGGAGAGTGACAGAGGGAGATCAAAGAGAAGCAACTGCAGATTTGGAGCAGAAGAGAGAGATTAGTCCTATTTGCAAATGTTGATCACATTTGGTGATCAGCCTCAGCCAAGAAAAATGAAGGAGGTGTTTTTTGGTAAGATTTCAAAACATATCTGGATTTCTGTTCTGAAATAGGATTTTTCTGTGTAAAATGAGAGCAAAATAAATAGAGAATGAGAAAGGTATAGCTTCATATAGCAAACGGGGACACAAGATGTTGAACTGAAAAGTTGCATTCATCCTGACATCTCCTCCCCAAGTTTCTTCTCCCCCTTTCCTTTAAATGTCATAGATACAATGTCCTGTCATATTTTAAAACAAATTTCTCCTGTTCAATTGTTTAAATAAATAAATAAGCAAACAAATAAAGAAAGAAATAAATTGATAAAGAAGCTGTTATTTGCAAAGCTCTGCTTAAAGCACATAGAGCCAGGTTTGACCAAGTTGTTTCAAATGTACACCAAAGATCATAACTGAGTGCACATCCAGGTGAACCAAGGGTGAATGTACCTGGGGGAGAGGGGGAGGAAGAGTGGAAGAGAAAGGAGGGGAAAGAATTTGTGTTTCTGTCCTTGCCTTACGTGGGCAGCAGTCCACAGAGACAACTTCATTAACTCCCACGTGATGCACCTGTAAGATGGCAATAATGTTGACTGCCTGGCAAGAGCAGCTTTCACACTGCTAGTTTATGGTTTTCCCTCTCAGCAGTAACTTTGAATTTATCAGAACAGGCTGTTCTACATATATGGCTGACATTGCAATTTATTGTATCCCACACATTATACCCAAGCATATGTCCCTATGTGAAATGCTGTTTTACTCATTCAGCATTCATGTGTGGATGATTTCTTGTGCCTAAAGTATTTAATCTAATGGGCACTTTTAGTATACACAACTACAGGCACTAAGATTAAGGATTTAAAATACTAGACCAATATATTATATAAATGAAAATCTCTTTGGCACCCACAGATATAATATAGTATTTGGGCTTTCTGACCTTGAGTACAATTTCCATATACTCATAAAAAATTGATAGCGCTTCTCATTATCCATTCCCCTCTCCTCAGCCTGCCCACCCTCCTCTCCCACATCACAGCCTCCACCTCCGATTCCCCACTCCTGCACATCAGCCTTACGGTCACTTCGAGAGGTCTCTGGGGGGCAACTCTTTCAGGCTCTGCAAGGAGGCTGCTGTGCTCTGTAATCCTCAGCAGCATATCAGGGGGCACAACTCTTCACTTTCAGTCAAGAATTCGACACGTACTTATTCCCAAACATGAGATGCAAAGAAAGCTTTCCACAGCCACATATGTCTTTAAGTGGTTTGTAGCACAGCACTAGGTTTCTCAGAAACCTGCTTCTCTGAGACACCAGTCAAGCAACAGCTCAGGTTCTAGCCACCCCATTGTTCAGGCATCAGCACAATAGTTCATTCTTAGTATTTGGGGAGGGAGGGGTTGTCATTCTTGGTTTTAAAAAACCTTATCCATTCTATGATTGAATTAATAAGAGAAAAAGCTTTAATGGGGAATAATGTGTATCTAATTATTAATGTGCTATAGAACTTCGCTTTTATATTGCAATTTATATTGCAATTACCTTCTTTGTGATAGAAAGCAGAACAATACAGAGGAAGAACTTCTTTATTAATGCCTAATAGCATGGTAATTTAAAATATTCGAGTTTCTTTAATAAGGTGCTGTATGAACGTTACCTAATTTGACAAGATTAATTATACAATTAATTTGAGACTGCTCTCAATTAAATTAGTAAAAATTCTTGAGAATACAGGAACCTAACATGAAGTGAGATACCTATTAAACAGGATATTAATTAGACAGAGATGAAATAATGCATGCTTTGTTAATATAAAGGGCATTGAGAAGTTGGTAAAGATGTGTTATTTCATTACTTAAATAAAATAAAGGTAGTCCAGGCACCAAACAATTTCAGAGAATCCTTCAGAAGACTGTATAATAGAAATCAGTGTTAGTTCTGCTAAAAGGACTAAGGGGCCTTATTCTGATCCCAGGCCAGATTTATTCCAAGTTGTTTGATCCTGTATAACTACTCCAGTGTTATTGCAGGGTAAATTCACATAGAGTCCTGGTGGAGTAGTGGGAGCAGGAGGTGGAGGTCAGTCTTGGATTAAATAATACACTCCAGTTAATTCTGTATAAAAATATGAAAAATTATGATGTGCACAGCATTATAAGTTCATAAGATGAGGCAGGGTAGAGTTCAGAATGCTAGTAGGAGGGAACAAGGCAAATGGCAAGATCACACCCACGAACTTCAGAAGAGAGGACTTCGTTCAGGGACATGCTTGGAAGCATCACATGGGAACAGTCCCAGAGAGAAGAGGGGTCTAGGAGAGCTGATTGAGTTTCAATGATACACCAACTCCAAGATCTAGAATGGTCCATCCTGCCCTGCGAAGCAAAGGTGATAGGAGGCCTGCATGGATGAACAAGCTGCTCCTGACAAAACTCCAACATAAAAAAGCAAGTGTAACAGATGGAAAACAGGGGCAAGTCAACCCAGGAAAAATTAAAACACTGTCCAACTGTGCCATGATGAGTTTAGGAAAGCCAAAGCCCACTGGGAGCTCAGTTTGGCAAAGGACGTGAAGGGCAACAAGAGCTGCTACAGGTATTACAGTAGCAAAAGGAAGACTGAGGAAAATGTCGCCTGCTGCTGAATGGAATGGGGACCTTTACAAAAATCCACATAGAAAACCAAGGTTACCATGACTTCTACATCTCTATTTTTACATGTAAGACCAGCCTTCAGTATCCCAGGCACTAGAGACAAGGAGGAAGGTCTGACGCAAGGAAAACTTGCTCTTTGTGAAGGAGATAGGGAACACTTATACGAACTGGACACACAGGAGTACCTGGGACCTGATGGGAGGTACCCACAAGTGCTCAGGGAGCTGGCCAGTGTCATTGTGAAGCCAGCCTTGATTCTCTTTGAAAGATCATGGTGATCCGGAAGACGTTTCCACCTTAAGTGAAAGGCAATGGAGTGTGCTAAGTTTTCCTAAGGATGGACCACTTCCCATGGTTCTAAGATGGTACATACAGTATATCTCATACATGTTGTTTCACAAACTCTTGTTGAGTCAGGGACATTGTGTGATCATCGCTTTCCACAACACACATGTCTGAGTCTGCTTTATCAGTTCCCAGTTCCCCATATCAATTTTGATGGTAAATTCTTTTTGTCACACGAATACTTGGGGTAAAATATTCTCCTTTTATGGATTTGTGTTTTAAACTCAGGCAGTGAAAAATTCCCCATGAAGATGGACTAGCTCATTTTTCCTTGTGAAGCAATTATTTTTTAACTCCATAAGCATCTATGAATTTCAAAAACTAATCTTCTCTGCATCATCTAAATAGAAAGTTAGATAAATAGGTCCCCTCACAACCTCCATTGTATTAATCACAACAAAGTTCTTGTGAGACGGAGAAGCTCTGTTAAACGTTTCTTCCTTTCAGGGAAACTGACTTCATATGACCTGCCTGAAGTCAGAGAAGGAATATACAACTTTGCTTAAACTCAGTCCTGCTCAGACCCATCGCTAGAGAACTGTTCCTTTACTATCCACCAGTTCACATTTTCACCATGTTCAGCTTTTAAGAAAAAGTTTCTGGCAAAATGATTTTATAGCACTCTCTAGTAGAAATATAATCAAGTTTGCACCCATCAAGAGTGGGATTCCTCTCAGCAAGCTTCGGATTTACTCAATATGGACATCAATATCCAAGCTAGTCACCCTGTGATCACTTTATAGCTAAAGGAGAAAAGCAGACTCTGTTAGATGTCAACCCCTGATCTATTTCAGATATCTGGTTTAGGAGGTCATGTTTCATATTCTGGAAGTGTCTATATCTGTGTAGAAAGGAAGCTTAGCATCACTAGCGAAGTTGAATTTCATCCCAAGGATCTCAGATAAAATTTCTTAGTTCATTTCATCTGGGAAATAGAATATCTGCTATCACTGATATGACCAATGAGAATGAAACCTACAATTGCAAATGTCAAATATTTGGAAGTTATCCACAGAGTGAGCTTTAGTGCGATATTCTTCAAATAAACTGCAAGAGCAAATAAAATCAAAACAGGCATTTCAAGAACAGGAAGAATCTTAATTATTATAGCTTCTTCCTGTGAACTCCTGTCTTCTCTCTTTTTTAAACCTAGTCAGACAACATGAGTGTAGGTATTTCAATCCAACCAAAACAGTATTATCTTGCACTAATACTATTAGTAGTATATTATGTATATCAGTAGATATTATTGTCATAGACTCTTCTCTGCTATGACAAGCTAGTCTTCATTGATTTGAAGATATTTTAAGGAATTGTTATATGTGTGTTAAACTGTTTATATGAATAAGACTTATACTGCACTACACAATTAAACAAATTTAAAACCCTGGGGTTGAGGAGATTTTAAACTTTCAAGGTTCCAAGTTTACTTCCAGTTTCTCATTTGTAGCAATGTACGTTTAAAGTGTCTTCTTTGAAACACTTTTTAATTAGCAGAGACATGCAAAGTTTTGTGATCTTAGAATGAAACATAACCAGCCTCTCTGCTCACTGGTCCAGACTGAGCCCTTATGACACATAAGATGCATTCAAACTGTTGCATTCCAGTCTTAAAAGCAATCAGAAATTATATTTTTAAATGAGAATTGTTCTGTTTCTTAGCAAAGTAGTTTTGCTGCTACATGATTTGCTGCAGTGGTTTGATGAATAGTCCATCATCACAGCTTTAATTTTTCTAATATGACACCTAGCAAATATAGTGAAAATATAGGGAAGGCAGCCATTTCTTTGCACAGAGTGCCAGCAATTCCCATTCCTATTAGTGTCTGCCACATACCCAGATATAAATGTCAGCTGAGCACGGTGCTCCTGAGAAGTGTCTTCAAAACCATAAAAGGTAGTCTGAAAAGCTCCATCTCTTTGATCTGACTGCAAGAAACCTTGAGTAGGTGATTGAAGAGAGCATGGCTAGAGGCAAGTATTCAAACCAATTGTTCTGCTGTGTCAGAACAAGGGCAGAAGGGATGACACATTTGAAGGTTCCATTTTGAAACTGAGCATTTCAACAACAGAGGGTAAGAATCCAAGTTTTTCTAGCTTCCTAAAGCAGTAATGCATACCCATGTCACTCCAAAAGAAAGTATAGGCAAGGAAAGGGTGCATTTATCACACTTCTCAACTTCCCAGGTACTGTCCTTCTTCATCATCTTTGTTCTGTTCTGCAGCCCAAAGACTTTGCATGAAAACATATCAGTTTGTTGTATTTTGACTTGAACTGCCAAATCTGTGGCTGTCACAACTCCATTACATGCCAATGACAGACATAGGCTCTGCTTACTGTGCTCTCATGTGAAACACTTAAATAGACCTTTCTGCTCACTAGAGTGAAGGTGTGGGGCAAAGTAGAACAAGAGAACAATCAGAAGTTTCTTTCGATGTTGTCATTCAGGGACGGGGGCAGTTCTAAACTCAGTGAGAACTTGCCCCTCATAACAGAGCCATAGGAATGGGGAGTGTGTTTCAAAAGAGCCCATGTAAATGGCAGTGATCTCAGCACTCCTGGCACATCAGCATCTTTTAGTTTCCATGCGGTATCTTTCCTTCTCCATGAAAGCCCAGCTTTTTCACCTTCCTCCAGTTCAGTAAAGATCAAGTGGCCACAGATCTACCCTAAAAGCTGTGATCTACTCATCCCTAGATTTCTACAAGTTATCTCTAACCTTGAATTTGGCTCAAACAGCTGTCACTTCAGAGAGACGTGAGAAAGGAATCAGACTGTATCTCCGACTACAGTCTACAGAGTATAGCAAATACCACTGCAGAACTCATTTTCCTACTCTGACATGCAGTTAATGAAGTGCAGGCCAAAATCTTGCAGTACGTTGCTTTATAAATATCCTGTACTAATTCATTTCAAAAGAGAGATTTCACTTGCAGGGAAAACTTCCACTTGGGAAGGTGCTGCCAGTCAGCCTAACAACACATCTATCAGTTTGAAGCATGTGCTGGTCTCCAAAGGCAGCACTCTGGAACTGTCTCTCAAAACAGAAGCATCCCATTCAAAAGACCAAGTGTTAAAAGTAATCTCATGGCTTTTACAGAGTCACATTCAAGTGAGGACTTTTAATGGAGCTTGCTGATCAAGGTTATCAAGTCAGGTAGTCAATAGCACTGAACCCTTTTATCAGCTCTTCCTGGTAATTATAAATTATTCGCCATTAGACAGTATGCTAATTCATAGACTCCTACAAAGAGCTTAATCAATTGAGTGCATTTTATTATTTTCTAGTCTAAACATCATGGACTCATCACATAAAGTATCCAATAACACTAAATTATTCTAGATAGTTAAACTGATGTTAAACCAATCAGAAATGTTATTTGAATTTATTAGTCTTCCTGCATTATTTAGCCAGCACAATGAGAACAACAGAAACAAAATACACCCAAGAGGTGAAGTGTGAACTGAGTAAGAAATGAGGCTCTGAAGTTACTGTTTAGAAAAATGAAACAAAATGTGTGATTAACTTTCCGGAGGGAGAGGACAAGAAAGGTACAACAGGCAGATCTGCACTACGAATTCTCCTTTGGGTCACACTATTGCTAATTTGGACCTGCACAGGCACGTTAACCCTGAAGAACACTTTTGATTTCTGATGTTGGCTTCCCCACATCAAAACCTTTCTACTTATTGTCTTGCAGTTTGAGGAATGGGTCCAACAAAGGTACCTAATATCTGTCCAAAGGCAGGCATTTGAATTCAAACCTCAGATCCTGAAAATGTTGTCTAACTTTCACATTTTCCCTCAGAATGCCTGTTACAAAAATAATCATCAGTCCAGGTGGCTAGCTCCTACCTAGGCATTTTCTTACAGATGTAGTAATCCTCCCTTTAAGTTACCTCTGCTTTGTATGGCTGACACAAAGCACTTATGTAGCTCCTTACTGGAGCCCCACATGCAAGCAGACGATAGGTGTTATTCTGAACCACAACTGAAAGCATTTTTCCACAACCCTGGCTTTCCCACAAAACCCTGGAAGCATGATAAAAAAGTGTCATGTTGAATTCATTGTGGAGTCCTTATTATCCTCCTGCCAAAACCTTGCTCAGTCTTTAAAAAGAAAAATAAAAAAAAATTAAAACAAACGAACAAAAATAAAAGCGAAACAAAACACATAAACAAGAAAACGTCCATAGCTCCAGAAAAGGATGTTTGTTTAAATAGGGTGTAATAGCAGTGTGTAATACTTCACCTCACCTTCGCCTTTTCACCTTCTTTAGCACAGCCTCTGAAGCAGGAAGCATTTTGGCATAGGTAGACACTGCCTTAAAAAAAGAATCTCCCACACAGGAAGAGACTAATTCTGAGTGACCAGAGCCAGCTGCCCCTCTGGGAAAGCATGCCCTTTAATTTAAGCTGAAGCTACTTTTAGCTGCTGCATGTGTAATTTAAGACTGCATTTGATTTTAAGTTGCAACATGTTCTTTTAACTGGGTAATGGATCAGGCTACGAACTCTTCCACTGTGCTGAGATGTGGCTCTAAATAAAACTGAAAGAACTGCCCTATAGGGTCAGACCAGAGGTTCATTTAACTTAATACCCTGTCTCCAACACCTGCCAGTAACTGCTGCCTGGTGAAAGAATATAAAGGCCACAGCAGAAAGAACTGAGTGATTCTCTTCTCTGTGGATTGTCCGGGTTCCTGGCAATCAACGGCTTAAAAGCACTGCTGACATTAACTAACAAAGATTGAGAGACCTTTTCCAAAGTTGTTCCCCCCTATAACATTTGTCAACTAGCAAACTAATTCCTCCACCCTCATCACTGACTTGAGAGAAGGTAGAGTGAAAGTAAACTGGTGCTGATAATCTCATCATCCTACATTCTAGAGGGATGGTCCTGTATAGAATGAGACACAAAGTGGTAAAAGCAGGTCAGCTAAAACTAAATGTTCAGGTAATAAAGGAAAATACCTATAATTCACTGGAAATACCTATAAAATATACAATAAGTGCTTCTATTATTGCCTGTTGTTTGAATATCTATATTCTGTGGTTTTGTAGCAAAACGTCTTTTTCCAATGCATTTGACCATCTTGTTTCTTGCTATTTTGAGCACACGCATGCATGCTTATACCTCATGAACTTTATATGATTTCTATTTGAATATGGACTGAAGTTATTGAAGAACACTTTGCAATACTGGCAAAGCAATAAACACAGATGGTCCCAGATTTGCTCAGAAATTCCTCTCCAAAGCTGTTTTGGTTTGCTTTTCCTCCCAGCGAAGTTTAAACAGCACTGTAAGAATCAATCCTGAACACCCTTGTCACATTGCTGGCTGAACAATCCTTTTTCCGTCACAGCTCCTTAAGAGGAGCTTTCACACTCTGCACTGACACACATGATGCAAACAGCCAAAGGCTTCCTAAGCAGACACTAATGCACCATAGCATCATCATTATTTGTATTTTCTTACACAATGCCAAGCTTGACACAATACCAGGCAAAATAGACATGGTCCTGCCCTGAGGAGTAGCTCTGCTTTCAGATCTACCAATTCTGGTGCCACAAAAACCTTAACTTTCTATGGCTCCCTTGAACTTTGTGTTTCTACTTCAGAAGGTGACAAGTTCATGCAGAAATGTCTGTGCGAATATCAGATAGTATTACTCTACAATCCTTCTGCTGGCACAGGGCCGGTTGAACGTTTCTCATCAAGTTCAGTGCAAAAGTTAGCTGTAAAACCCACCCTGGGAAGATGGCCAGGCACAGGGAATGAAGGTAAGAGATAGGCCTGAGATTTTATAGGTTATTTGTATCAAGTGGTTTTCACATAGTGTGTGAAAAAAACATCGACATTAACCTGGGAGAAGATGTGCACTACCTTTTCCAAAATCAACTTATTTTGAATCTTAGACTACTGTAATTTTCAGAAAATTGATTCCACACAGGCCACAAAAAAAGAAGCTTCAAAAGTTAAGTTGACTTTTAGGAAAGAACTGAGGACTGTTTCTGGTTGCTAAGGAGTAACACAAGTTAGAAGTAGGAGCCAAAGCTGGAGCAGATGTCTCCCAGATGTCAACTGGAAGAGAGACATGTTGCTACATCCCCTCCACATGGTGGGTGTGCACAAAGGGGCGGGACTAGCAGTGGGGACAAGACCCAAACTCTCTGACTGACTGTCAGCTTCTCTGTCCCTGCCTGCCTTTGAAACGCAGCACAGGGACTCAGAAATAACCTGCAACATTGCTCTGGAAAAATGCATGTTGTCATTGCTACAAAAGAGAAGTGTGAGTCAAGGGCTGAGGGAAAGGAAGGTGAAGTTTTCTTTATATCCCCCATAAATCTGCACCTGCCAGAGAGGAATTGACCTGTAGACAGGGTGCAGGTGAAGGAGCAGGCAGGTTGCAAAACATATATCACAAAATTAATGCATTGCATAGCACATAAGATTCATCACTTAGAGCATGAACATTTCAACCTTCAAAGCAAGTAGTTAAACATATAAAGAATGATAGCTCTTCTTTGGATTCTTTTGGCTATAGAAAAGTAAAAATAATACCATGTTTTAGTGTTTAGAAAGCAAGAGACAGACATCAGCTAAATATTAAAGTCTAGATTTTTGTGAATAAAAGGATGCCATACAACAACTCATACCTCTTTTCCTAACAATAAGTTATATTTCTTAGGCATGCATTCATTTACCATCAATAAGAGCCAGACTGGGGAGGAGTTTTTTGGATGGTTTTAGTGAAGACAGGGGAGTGAGTACATCAGAATGGGCCAGTAAGATTTCATAAAAATTTTGCAGAAAATCCTTGAGGGTGAGGGCCCCTAGTATTGATGTCCATCTTTAGAGGCTGCTGTTGAGATTTCTGAAGCTGCAGGACATTATTTATGCAGGGCTATGATGGATAGCCATAGAGTTGTAATGAAAGTTTTGGTTAACCCAGTAGGATGGACAAAGCATCAAGAGGACCTTCTTGACACTTGTGTTTTGTTCTGTTTTGTTTTTTGTTTTGTTTTGTTCTGTTTTGTTTTGTTTTTTCTCACAAATCAAATTCTCAACAGATATCAAATACCAGGTGAAATATCATGGACAACAATGGCATTCTTACTAGTGATAACTCTAGAGATACTATTTTTCCAAATAACAGAGATAAAATCCTGTGGATTTGAATGAAGGTATGATTTTTGCCTTTATTTTTTTCTTGCAAGTCTTTTTAATAGCAGTGATATCTTGGACACCAGCTCCTCCCTTACTCACGCAAAAATAATGTAAACACCATTCTCTTACAGCTATGGCAATATAACCTGCTGTACGTTGAGAAGGAAGACCCATCACTGAAATTAAGGAAACAGAGCTCATTGTCTAGCACTGAGAAAAGAATTGCCACTTCGTGACATGACACTATCTTGTCCTTTGTACAATTACAGACACTTGTTGAGTCTAGTTTTAGACGCCTATAGTGGTTTGAATTACCAATAAATTAGGCACACATCTGCTATGCTCACCATCTCCTCACATCACTTGGAGCTGGATAACCATTAATGTCCCTATCCTAGAGAGGGAGAAAAAACAATGAATGCAGAATGTTAAATTGCATAACTCTTGGCTCCTCATCCCATGTTTATGCTAGTAAGACATGACACTGCTTTTTACATACAATGGCAATTTTTCTTTTTTTCTGGTTTCTTTTTTTCTGATTTGGAAAATGCTGCTTTAGGCAGTCAATAGCAATTATACTTGGTGAAAAGAACATACAATACAAATTAGAACAATATAGATTTTCCCCCCTGTTACTTTAATGTTTAGTTACCCTGTTAGATTTAAACTGAGTACATAATGTTTAATAAATTGCTTTCACTAAAACCCATTAACTGACACTTAGAAATAGCATTTTAATCCAAAGGAGTGCAGAAAAACATTACTGCAATTAATAGGTATGTTAAAGCAGTGAAAAATCCACTCTAAAACAAAGTGTATCCATGGTGGCAGGTTGTTTATTTCCAATACTTAAAAGCATCTTGAAAACTGAGGGCAAGATCCTCAGCCAGCTCTGGTGAATGCCATGAAGTTACTCCTATTTACATCCAATGAGGGCTTGGCCCTGTGATTTAAACCTATATTTCATTGCCTTGGCAAAGCTCCCTGCTTTGCTGGTGACTGGGTACATGATGAGGAAGAGGTTTAGGGCAAAGGCTTTACGGAGTCGTGTGCCAGCTGACTGAGAGGCAGGAGAAGCTGGGCCATGGCTTGTGCTCATGATTACTCCTGCCCTTCCTCCTCCTCTTTCCTTCCACCCCTCTTCCCGGCAAACGCAGCACCTTCTTCCTGCAGCTTGTTTCTCCCCTCTTAGTCTGAACAGATGCAGGAGTGACAGTACCACATGTCCCCTGCAGAGAATGGACACTTGAACTAGGACTTTCTGATGCAGGTGAGACCTAGCAAGAAAACTACTCTGAGAGGAACCTTGCATCTGTTTGACTTATTTCTTCATGGTAACTTGTCTCTGCCTGGTCACTGATTTTTTTAAAAACTTTTTTAAAGGTGCAGTGAATCAAAATACCTTTCCTTGCATGACTGTCACAAGTCAAGATTTATCTAGCTTCATGCAGAGCACAAGTGTTCCTTTCGCCAATAACTGCACATGGTGCTTAGTTTGCAGGGAGAGGGGATAAAGGTTTCCAGCAAGTATATTCAAAGATCATGTGTTTGACCAGTAGTGTAGTTTTTTGTGATGTGTGTAGGGCTAAATGTGCTTCTCTCCTTCATCCCTGTCCTGAATGTGTCCTCAAGTGTCAGCCCTACTGCTTATGTTGCCCACAGGACAAGTTTCTGTCCTGCTTTGGCAGCCTCAGCTCCCTCTGCTACCCAAAACAGTCTCTTAACCAGAGGTGGGCAACTCTGTGGCTGTCCAATATGTTTGTCCTTCCCACTTCCTAAGCTTTTGCCTTGTTTAGTCAAAACACATTGCTTATTGGGCAAACCTCTTCAGATGTAGTGGTTTTACTCTTATCTTGTAGTAACCTTGAACTGTTAACAGGAGCGTAGCTTGTCTGTCTCACTCCAGCATACATTATTCAAATTTATTATGAAGTTATTCCTTATCCTACCATACATACTTCTTTGGATGCAACTGAGGAAATGTTTTTGTTTAAACAGCAACATGAAGAGATTTTTTTTTTGTAATCTGTCAATTCCGTACTGAAAGTACATGCAGTGCCAGTGCCTGGAATTTGAGAAAACTTTTCTGATGAGAGAACCTGCTAAAATAATGTCTGAATATCGCTCGCCAAGAAATGTGGATAAGGACATTTTACATTTTTAAATAAAAACACAATGATCAGGTTTTATACCAGAAATTCTCATCTGTAGTGCAAACTCAGTAGTTTAGCAGAAGCACATTCTATAGAATTCTTTATGGCATCAGTAAAGACTATTTTTCATTGTAAAGATTCAACCATCATTCAGTTTCTCTTGAGGAAATTTTTTATGAAGGTGCTAAAAACACTAACAAAATACAAGACTGCCTCATTGCAGTCAGATGGAGGAAGAAAAATAATACAGTATATGTTTTATTAATGTGCAAAAAGTTCTTGAAATCTGTATCCTGTAAGTGGGAGTCAGACGTGGAATGTTCATTCCTGAGATACTTTGTAAATCCCCAAAACGATGTGGGAAGCTTTAGTGGTGCTTATAACCTTACTGATGACTGACAGCCATTCTGTTTGCACATGTCCTTATGTCAGCATTTGCACTAATGAAAAAAGCCACCAAATCAGTAGGGATTTCTCCAGTAGCTGGGATGACCAGCTTCATGATTTTCTGATGGAGAACAAACCTGACTGTTCAGACTAAAAAGCTCAACAGTTAGGAGCAGATCAGTATGTAGTTATAACTGGCCAGCATGATGTCGTCTGAAGAATTTTAGATTAGCTATGCTTGGACAGCTTTTATGAACTGCTTTTAAAAGAAGACGAAGATACTTATCTAGAACAATGGTCCTAATACCCCCAGGAGACAGTGCACCTCTACTAAAAGTTTATCCTTCTCTAAAAATCAAGTCTCCTGAGTAATTCCACGTTTGTACCGTTAGCCATTTAATTTAAACCATGGAACTCTATATAGCAACTAATCTCTGTGTGACCTGGCAGAGTTGGTTGATTGTCACACATAATTTGTTGATTTGGACAGTATTCAAGATGTTGGCCTTCTGTATCCAAGATAATCTCTCTTCAGAATATACAGTGCACTCTTTTAAACATAGCATGGAAACACCATCATCATTAGCAATTTTGCTGAAGAGCAATATTTAATAAATTGACTAACAGGCCATTACTTGAATTGCCTACCTCTGTCATTCCAGCACAGCTAAAATATGAATTCCCTCTCAGCCTTCCTGAATGTAAGAGGTTTCTAATAAACTATTTGTGTAAATCTGAGGATACAGGTAGCCATGAATTGTCTGCTTTCCAAATAAAGAAAATGTTTAATTAGTGTCAATAAGCATCTTGCACAAACACAAGGTTCTCCCTGGCTACATCTGCACTCAACAGAACCCCTTGCAATCTAGACAGACTCGTGCTGACAGTGAATAGCGCACACTTACCCAGTCTGCAGCATGCACGGTGTACACAGTAGTTGTGTGCAAATGGTGTATTTGATGACTTGCCTTTTATTTACGCTCATGCATTTCTCCAGAACAGATAATATAAAACATGGTCTCTGTCCAAAAGATTGTTCAAATTTTCTTTTTGTTCTGGTATTGAATGACAGTTAACACAGCAGGGCCCAGTCCGTAATTGAGGGTCCTGGCCACATTTGCACACACCAGTAATAACTGCAGGAACTCCATTATTATTGCACTTACTCATTTATAAGCATCTGGAAATACCTTCTGATCTTTATATCTTTTGCCAGCACCTCGTGTAAAGTTGCAACTTTATCCAGTGTAGCAACTACAAGGACTTATTTGTAGACTAAGGTGATAAAAACTACCGTGGCAACTTTTGGTTTGAAGAATGCAGTTTTATAACATTGGAAAACATCTTCAGCTACTATAAATCCATAACCCCCCGATGAACTACTTTATATTACATGAGATGAAGGTCCAGCCTAGAGCCATTTAGGTAAATTTTACAGACGTCTGCAAGAAAAATTTACTGAGGCTTGTTTTTTTCTTTTATATCAACTAGGAAATTTTATGGTGATCTGTTAAAAGGGACAGTGAATCAGCACCAGTTCTACGAGGCCCTTCATGTTATCATCATAGCTGCAAAGTGTGGGGGTGCATGTCACATAACAGTTAACATACCTGCAGAGTGGTTCAAATCGTGTATTCCTTCGAAAATGCAGAAGATCCCACTTATTTTGGAGTTTGGAAATGACTGGGCAAAATCTACTTCCAGACTGCAAGCCATCACTGAGGCCAGCAAACAAAAAAGAAGGGAAAATCTTCCAGGCCAAAGATCAGCAATTACAGTTTGCATTCCCTCAAAGGCTCCAATTGTTTTATATTTTGAGGGGTTTTAGTAGCAAAGGATCATTAATCCTCAACTTCTAATCAGTGCAGATATTAACATCCAGTAAGTACAATTTACCTGTTTTGGTAAGTGTGATTGTCTCTGTGTTACTTTGGAATAATTCTCCTCAATCATTGAAATAAGTATTTTTCATGCCCACCTTTGTTAGACATGTCATGGATCTATGAGTCAGTAGTCCATCATTCAGTATTTTACATGTACATAGGTCATTGATTCCAAAGAACAACACTGACTCCATCTTGTGCCCTGTACTCATACTCTATACCAAAGTGACATTAAAAACATGGATTCAAAACACTTAGCAAAACAGGTTCCTTAAGAAGGTGGTTTAATCACCGCAAATTTCTACAGACCCAAAGGCACTGTCTGACATTCAGCCAAATTGAAGTTAACTATTAGGCCATTCTTCAGTTTTACTCAGCTCATTTCAAACTGAGTTAAACAAGGAGTGACTGAGAACATTACTAACTCCCGTAGCATCAGTACTACAGCTCTGGTGCTGCATCGGGAAGGGACTGGCACAGCTCCTGCTGGCATTGGTGCATCCACCTGCTACACAGACGGATGACACAAAAATTCTCAAAAACACAGGCAAAGCCAACGGGACCAAAACCAGGCTGCTCCCAAAATGAGAGAGGCACAGGAGGGAGTAGAGGAGCTGAGAGTTGGAGAAAGACCTTGAAAAGACAGATTGACTGTTCCTACTACAGAGGGTAGAGAGCAGGTAAGGAGGTGCTCCCAGCTCCTGGGGTGCCAGCCTTGGTCACAACTAGCCACCACCAGTCCTGTAACCTTGGAGACAGCAGGAGCCTGTCTGGCCTTCCCAGGTTCTGTGGTAGGAACTGCAGGTCATTTTGCTGCCTGCAGCAGCTGCCTGTGGTGGGTTAATGCCCCACTGCAGAGCTCCAAGCCTGTCAGGGGTGTGGGAAGGTTGGGAAGGAGAGCATCCACACCCCACTTGTATACCCGTGCAGTGGGTTTTGAGGAGCAGCTGGATGCAGCACCCCTTTCGTAAGGCTGGGCACTGTTTCTCCCACCACTGACCATGTTTTCTCCTCTACCTGCTGCTTCTTGAATCAGGATGGCAAAGGCTGGAGCAGAAGAGGCAGCATTCTCCAACAGCCTAGTCCTTGCTGGGAAGCAAGCATACAGAGCAAAGGACTTGGTTTAGACACAGGTATTGGTCCCAAGCAACATCTTTCTCATGCTTCCTCACCCTGTTTAGGGTGGATGCCTGCTGAGATCTGGACATTTTTAATGATGGAAGTTAAAAACGTGGCCATGCCCTGGCCCTCAATAAAACCTTTCATAATTGCCTGACAGACATCATGGCAGGGATGAGTCTTGAGGAGGGGTACGAAGCAGAAGAGAAAAGTGGCATTATAGATAGGCTCAAGATGGTTTTGAGCTGAGCCTGTGCTATTTCCATTTGCTGCCTGAGGTTTTATGATGTAATACAGCCAATGTCAATATGATCCAAAATGGAATAATACTTCCAAATATCTAATTCTGATTTCCTTTCAGTGTTTCGGGTTGACCTGAGAGAGCAGATGCCTCTTGATCACTTGGCAGACAGTGAAAGGCTGACCCCTTCGATTTTGCAAAAGGAGAAAAATAGTGAAAAAACATGCAAGAATGTAATGCTTAGTCAAATAAAATAGAAGTGGGACAGTTTTGTCACACAGTGTATATTTTAAAGGGTTTTTTTGGTAGCTTTTGCTTATAAGGTTTTCTATCAATCATATATCAGGAATAAAAACCACAAATCAGATGAAAAAGCAAACAAAAGCTGTTGTTAGAGTTGGATTTTTTTTTTTAAGGAAAAAAACCATAGAAAAAACACAATTTTGTGGAAAGACACTGCAATAAGTTGTTCATACCTACTTGCTGATGGCTTGGAGATTCAACAATGGCAAAAAGAAAGCAGCTCTGCAGTAGCATTCAAACTGAACCAATCGAACCAGCTCAATAGAGAGTAAAGAACATGAAAAGCTTTCTTAATACATAAAACCCAAAGAGTCTTCCGTGTGTCCAGAAAAATAAGTTTCCCTCCAAATAAGCAAACTTTTTCTTGTGGTAGACAATTTGTGTGCCTTCATCTCACTGTTCCATCCACACTGAGGACTCTAAGGAAATATCTGAGAATTGGAAAAGAAATGAAAGAAATTTTCTGCGGAAGACAGGATTCTGGGCTTTATGGCTGGATTATCTCCTCCCATGAGCCAAGCATCAACTCTGCTGAGGGTATTTGTGACCCCTGAGAGTGCTGAGAAGTGCATTATTACAGCATACTCATAGGGAACTGTTCATTGGGAAAGATTGTAGGACCATAATGATGCAGAGACATACAGTTTCCTACAACACTGGTACCAGACTCATTTGGAAATGTCGTCGGAAGCTCCAACCATGCTCTCTTTCACAGAGCCTAATCATCAGATCTCTTCTATTGAGAAGATATTTTAATCTACTTTACAGGTAGCTAAATGATAAACAGGGCAGTGGGCCTTATGTCTGTTTCTCCTATGTCTCACCTGACTGAACTAATCATGGAACTATAAAGCTGGTTTCTTTATATGCTTGAATGTTTCACAATTTTAGTGTTTCAACTGCTAAAATTGAAGAAAGCTTCAGCTCAGACCTCTAATGGTACCATCCTGCTGATATTCACTTGAAATGTGAAAAATTCAGATTCAAGCGTCTGTTCAGAAGGCTGGGAGCAAACAGGCACTCCGTCTGCAAGTGGATGGAAAGAGGAGAAACACATATCTCAGTAGCCTGGGGAAAGTTTCAGCTAAAAGAGAAATAGCCTAGACATGAGGAGATGTATGCAGCAAATGAGAAGATTTCTGAGCATTATCAGAGTGGTTCTCAAGCAACTTTCCTGCTGGTGTAGGAGGGACAAGACTTAAGAGGGAGTCTTGATCCATTTGTGAAAGGCTATGAATGGCAGCACTAGCAGGGAAATGGACTGATGATAAAGGAAGATCTTTTCTCATCTACCTACAGCAAGTCAAGTAAAAATCTATACGAATTCAGCTTGTGTGTTTATGAAGGTCAGTCCTCAGAGAGTATACAGTCCTACCTAATTAAAAGAAATATCACATGTAATGAAAAGATAGCCTGGTTTCTGTGAGTTGTCTATGCATCAAGAAGAACATCAGGACATGTAAAATATACCCTGTCTGCCCACATGTCCTAAAAAGCAAGTAGCTGTTGTAGAAAGCTGCTCTTCCTCGTCAGCTTCCTTAGAACATGAACTCCGCACCTTATCTTTGGTTCAATGCTACTCCCTCAGCAGTTACCTTTTTTTTTTTAATGTCCTGTATTGCTACAGGCTACATTTCCTAGTGTTTAGTCAAAGACCTTATGTCTCAACAATAGACGTAGTGCACCAACAGACAAGAATCTTAAAATGCCACATTCATGCTGAGAGGTTTTCTATAATGTCTTAAATAGATGGCACCAAGTAGGGAGTCTGAAAGTTCACTAAAAATGACAGTTCTCATTCACTTCCAAAATCAAGACCATGTCCTGAACCAGAACCTTTGAGGAAGCAAAGAGAATTTAACCAAGAAAGTACTGACACCCACCCAGATGTATAACAGCAAAGGTAACCTGCAGGGCACAGTGGCCATGGCAGCTGGATGGGAGCCTGGCACTAAGCCATGAGCTGGCAGTGTAAGCAGCCTGGTTTTTGGTGTGAGCCGTGTAGCTCTTTCTCATGCCACCTCCCAGAAATTTCTCACAGGCTTAAAATGCACACATGATTACAGAGTTTGGACTTTTATTTGTCTTTCCAGCCACTGAATTCCTAGGTACTTTCTTCTCCTTTTTTCCTTCTGTCATTTCTTTCTGAGTTCTTCTCTCATCGATGTGCACACAAAAATCTTTATATCAATACACTTCTTCAGAACAAATGTCCCTCTGCTGTAGCCAAGATCACAGAATCACAGAATCACAGAATTGACTGGGTTGGAAAAGACCTCAGAGATCATCAAGTCCAACGCTTGGTCCAACTTCAGTCCATTTACTAGCTCATGGCACTAAGTGCCATGTCCAATCTCAGTTTAAAAACCTCCAGGGATGGTGAGTCCACCACCTCCCTGGGCAGGCCATTCCAATGCCTGATCACTCTCTCCGTAGAGAATTTCTTTCTAATATCCAGCTTAAATTTCCTCTGGCAGAGTTTAAGCCCATGCCCCCTTATCCTATTGCTAACTGCCTGGGAGAAGAGACCAATCCCCACCTGGCTATAACTTCCCTTTAGGTAGTTATAGAGAGTGAAGAGGTCACCTCTAAGCCTCCTCTTCTCCAGACTGAACCCCAGCTCCCTGAGCTCTCTTTCTTCATGTGGAGGGTGCCAGTAGTCAGAGGAGCACATATGAGGAAGAAATGTGACTGTGAATCTGAAAGTTCACCAGCCACCACATGCCACAGATGTCAGAACACATCTCTCTCTACTTTCTCTGCCAAAAATAAAGGCTAGGGACAGAACGCTGATCTCCAGTCCATTTGATTGCCCTCTACCATGACTCAAGGACAAACGTTTGCCCTTTAAGCAACAGAAAAAAAAAACAAAAAAACAAAAAAACAACAAAGGGAGAAAGTTCATCTACCTGTAAAATTACTTTAGCACAAGCAGGCAGATAAAGCTGGTTGGCACTTGGAGGTTTCAAACTATCTGGAAGCAATGCATTCTGGGGCCAAAGAAGGTATTTCGGACATAACATTATTAAAAAAAAGAACTATGATTTCAGGTAAATCACAACCAATCAATTTTATTAAAATAAAAATTTTGGGTCCTGATTTTCACTCTTTCAATTTCACATTATGGAAAAATAAGAGAAAACTGTAATGATAATTATGTTATAAATGATACGTTGAATTAAATCAGATACATTTCACAAACCAAAGCGGTTTGTCCAAGTACGATATCACTCTCTGATGCTTAGACCTTAGATACTCTTTCATGAAAAAAAAAATCACAATTGACATTTTTCACATGAAAAATTTAGATTTTGATGAAACAGGTTTTTCCAACTCAAAAAATAAGCTACTGGAAAAATTTTGCCAGCTTTGAACACCCTCAAGGGTGTTTTAATTTAGGGTTTAAAATCTGCAGGCATGACTTTAAGCTCTGGTGAATCAACAGGCAGAGGGAGTGCTGATCACCTGGTGACTGCACTGTTACCAATGGTGCATAACCCTGCTAGAAACCAGGTCATTCCAGTGATTAAACTCATTTACAATACTTCGAAGGGGAGAGTTGTTCTGAAAGGATCACAGCAATATTGACTAAAGAGTCAATGAGATGTTGGGGAAATTAACGTTGCACACTTGATACATTTAGAAATGCCATTAGCTGGAAATTCAGCTAATCCTACAGAATGGGGGCATGGAGACAGTGTGAGTTAGGAGCAAAGACAGTGTTCGACAAGGTGGGTGAGTATAGCTTCAGCTGCCACTGGATTCTGCATGATGCATGGAGAGTGAGGCAGTCTGGCCTTGAGCCCCAGTTTAATTTTTAAAAAGAAATCATTGATTGCTCTCAGGTTTACTTGGCAATGGTGTTCTTTTCTTCAGTCTCCTAATATATTTCACAGCAGATACGTACCTGAACAATGACCCCTTACAAAAACTGCTTAGGAATAAAGAATCTGCTCCCACCTATACTATTCTTTATTTTTTTCTTTCTTCCTTTTTCTTCTGTTTCTTCTTCTTCTTTTTTTTTTCTTTTCTTCTTTTTTTTTTTTTTAAACTGGAAATCCTTCTCAGAAAAAACTATTTCATAGCTGTCTACTGTTTTTCAGGGGAGTTTATAACTGATCTCAGGAGACATGTGGGATCTGATCTGTCAACGGATCAGGAAAAAGCTATAACTAAACAATACAATAGTAATCCAGAAGGAACACTTTCAAGAAAAAGAAAAATCCTTTCACCCGTTTTAAATATGGGTCAGTAACAGACACAAAAAAGATACAGAGCTTATGATGGATACATCAGATCTAATTACTGGTGTATGAAGGATACTGCCCTTATGCAGTGACTGCATGCATCCAGGATGATTTTTCTGTAGCACTTCTGTGTAGGGAGTTTGGGCCAAGGTGGATCACTCTCAGTTTATTCGTAGGTCAGCTGTCAATATTTTGGTTTTGGAGCAGCTTCTCTCACCTTGTGCTTTTCCAGCCTTCTCTCTTTCCCTTGCACCACAATTACTCATGTGTCAGGGCAGTCAACAGGCTGAGCTGCTGGTTCTTTTTCTGAGCCTTTCTGTTCTCTCATTTTCTGAAATTCTTAGCATGAATAGGTGTGCTAAGTTAATTACGCTAATCCATCTACCAAAACACCCAACTTATATATTTGAAGCTAATTAGATAAACTTCAAAATGGGTCATTTTTCAGCCCCTCAGCCTCCTCCTGCTTATGAGCATTACCCCTGAGGGGACTTTTTCTCAATCAGATAGGCATTTCTGGGAATGAGATCTAATGAATCCCTTTACCTCCTGAACTGAAAACCTCTTTTCATTGAGACTTAAGCAACTGAGGACAAATTCAGGTATGGCAGAAGCACGAGCTCTCCCAAGGCAACAGTACTGCTTCTTTCTGCCTAAATTAGGTTTGACCCAGCCTACTGACAGAAGGCCAAAACCTGTCTGAGCAAAAGTGTTGCAGGATCCTTTCTTCTCTGGTAAAGAAAGGTAAGGTAAGACTATAGCAATCAATTTCCCCTCCTGATTGTCCTGGTTTCAACTGGGATAGAGTTAATTTTCTTCCTAGTAGCGGTATAGTGTTGTATTTCAGATTTAGGATGAGAATAATGTTGATAGCACACTGATGTTTTAGTTGTTGCTGAGCAGTGCTTACACTAAGTCAAGGACTTTTCAGCTTCTCATACTGGCCTGGCAGCGAGGAGGCTGGAGGTGCACAAGAAGATGGGAGGGGACACAGCCAGAATAGTTGACCCCAACTGATTAAAAGGAAATTCCATGCCATATGGTGGTCAATATATAAACTAGGGTGAAAGTTATCTGGGAACTGCTGCTAAGGCACTGGCTGGGCATCACTCAGCAAGTGGTGAGCAATTATATTGTGCATCGCTTGTTTTATATATTCTATTATTGTTGTTGTTGTTATTTTTATTTCATTCCTTTTCTGTCTTATTGAAGTCTCTTTATCTCAGGTCATGGTTTTAATTTTTTTCCAGTTTTCTTCCCATCCCACTGTGGGAAGAGTGAGCAAATGGCTGTGTGGTGTTTAGCTGCCTGCCAGGTTAAACCGCAACACTGACATTAGTGCTACATGCAGATAAGATATTTCAAATGAATAGTAAAGAGTCTTGCCAGAAATGGGTCTATTCTCTGGATCTTGGAGCTGGATGGAATTACGCTAGTAGCAGGGCCTTTTTCTCCTCAGATTTTTCAAAATGTTTCAGCCTGATGTTGTCAAGCTAATACTTTGTGGTCTTTCAATGTGAAATGGTATTTGGCGTTTTTAAAAATTATGAAAAATTACTTAAGAATATATATTATTTTTCTTTTTTCCATTAGTGTGGGTTGACCACAGTATTTTTGTAAATTTCCAAATGGAGTTGCATTCCCATAACCACTTGCCAAGTGCCCAGTAAGAAACAATTCTGGCCTCCACAGAACATGCTGTTTAACTAAGAGACACCAACAAAAGGCAGCAGGGGAAACAGAAGCACTGAGTTGCAGTAGGTTGAACAAATCAAACAGCAACTCAGTGACAAATATAGAATTCAGCCAAAACATTTTAATGATTCAGAGTCATACTTCTCCTTTTACATCAGCAACATTACAACAGAGATGAATACCACAGCAGACTTTCATAGAATCATAAAATACCAGGTTGGAAGTGACCTCAAACATCCTTTGGTTCAACCTTTCTTGGCAAAAACACGGTCTAGACAACACAGGCCAGCACCCTGTCCAGCCGAATCTTCAAATTCTCCAGTGTTGGGGAATCTACCACTTCCCTGGGGGTCCTTATACCAATGTGATGCTAGGTACATTTCCAAAGCACTAAATGTGCGTCTTACTTTATTAGTTAAGATGGCGGATGTGATGTATCTGGGCTGAACAACTCTCAGCTAGAGCAGATTTGCTTTTTTCTTCCAGGCTTCCCCACCTCTCCAAAGCAGAAGAGAGGAGATGCTGCCCCTGAACTGCACCATGCTGAGCTTGGAAACGCAGCCCAGCAACATGGAGCTGTAGGGCTACTGGCTTGGAGGCAGAGGAGCCAATATTGCTGCTGCTGGGAATGCATAGGAACAGATTTGCCATGAAGCTGTGTGTGTAAGGCAAAAAAATCACTGAACCAGTAAAACTGACACAGGCCTTTTGTTTTCTCTCACTCCAGAAGAAAAGCATAACACGTGCCGGCTGTGTGCAACCCACTGAGGCTCAATTGTTCCCTGAGACAAGAACACAGATGAGCTTCCCGTACTGCTTCCCCCATCTCTTTTCTTGCTCTGCTGCTGTAATTTTAGAGGTGGAGGCAGATGAAAAAGGTTTTTCCATTGTAACACAAGGTCTTTTTTTCTATTGCCTGCCACAAGTGTAATGCCTTGTTATTTTCTGTTCCTTTAGCTTCCAGAATGAGCTCTGAAGGAGCTCCCTAATGATAACAAACCATCACTGCTGTAATATTGATACCTGTTGTAATCACTGGCATTCTGGCTTTTCAATTTTCACTATTTGCTTTGGATCAAGTAGCTCTGTGCTAATGCAACAGAAGGTCACCAGATGAAGGGGCTGATAACAGAGAGGGACTGTTCTACTTAACATGCATGGAGGATTATGCTTTTCAGTCGTCCTCGAGCTAATCTTTCAAGTTGTCCTTTTTTGACTTTCTCAGTTTAATCAGTTTAATCTCATCTTCCCTCTTTTCTGATTACAAGGATTTTCTGTAGAAACCTTGCCTCCACAATAAGGACCACGTGGCAATTTATTCTTATATTGATTTCAACATCTTTTTTCCACTACCAGGGCTCTGATGCAAGGGGGGAGGGTGGGAGCCAGAGGGGAAAGAGGGTCCCTTTAGTGCCTCCTGTCTAGCAAATCCTCTCATTTTTATTATCTTGGAATCTGAATACTTCTTTAATACACTTGAAATCAGAAATGGCAGCCGAATTGGAAATTGGTAACCATGATTAAAAGTTAGTGGAGACAGTAAGAGCGATAAAGCATAATCACAAGATGAGCTAAATTGAGGGCACAAGTAATCAAACTGTTCAGACCACATTTTCCAAGGGGCTCTTTCATGGTTGCCATCACAACTGTTTACCCAGCAGAACATAGCATTTCTTGTCCCACAGGTGGGGAAACCA
The DNA here is from genome assembly GCF_037038585.1 of Patagioenas fasciata. NCBI lineage: Eukaryota > Metazoa > Chordata > Aves > Columbiformes > Columbidae > Patagioenas > Patagioenas fasciata. Next base: position 60,961,284 of record NC_092522.1, read on the forward strand.
GATGCAAGATCCAGGGAGTTTGACAAAATGAGCAGTCTGCACATGCATTTTGTGCATGCAGATTTGACTTCAGAGGAAGACTTCTTCCGTGTCTTTATATATCTCTCCAGGACAGGAGGATTGGCATTTTACCTAATTATGTCTGCAAATGTATAGTAAGAAAAAAGAAAGCAAAGGGCAGCATGTTTTTCCAATGTACACACTAACTAACCTTTAAGTCAGAATGCCCAGGCAGCTTTAGTGAATAGCCAAGCAGGGAATAGGCAGCTCCACATCAAGAATAAGCTGATTCTGTCCAAAAATCAAGTAAGAGATGATTGCCACCTGGCCGTTGTACCAAATAAGTAAGGGAGGAATTGTCCCAACCTCCCACCCCTTTGGTTGCTTCTGCTCTAGACACTACCTCTTCATCACATCTTCATAGTCTCTCATTCCACAGACATCTGAAATGTCTATCTGTAGACTCACTCTCCCCCAGACACACACACTTCTTGACCTGTGAGTAATACAACAGCAGCAAGAGGAGATCTGATGCAATGGGCTGGCATATTTGTTTAGCCCTGTAAGCCTGTTCTGTATTTCCTACAAGTAATGAAGGATTTTGCTTTCTCTTCAGGATTCCTGGAGATAATGATATACCATAGCCAGCGGAGGTGAACATCTGTTTTAAGAACTGTGAACTTAGAGAGATCATTTGTCTATTTGATCTTCCTTTCTTGTTTTTCAGTGTGCCCTATCCATTTCTCTGTTAATTAAATAGATGTGAAATCACTAAACCACTGGGTCGAAGAAACAATTAAACAACAACGGAAATAAGAAAGTGGGAGGGAGGAGACTCTTTTATTTTTTTCCTCTCATTTTATTCTGCTAAGTAGAAATTGCCCTACTCTTTGAGTGCGCACTTTCTTTTTCTTTCACAGAAGACTTGGATTCATGAGGGCATACCCACCTAATGACAATATGGTGGAGTTAACCCAAGAGAACAATGCATCCCATTAATCTGCTTATCCTTAATTGGTAAGACAGTATGGGGCTGGCACTTCAAAGGCAGACTGTAAGTGTACTTGAATTGGTTGCTATTTAATTGATGCAACTGGCACACATATAGACATACCCTAAAGAAGACAGTGAGAGTAAGCAACAAGAAGTTATTATGAGCCATTTTTTCCATTTTAATATTAACTTTAGTGGCTATAGTGAAAAATTAATAAGCATGAAGCTACTGGCATAAGCCTCTGTACATGCTGAGGAGAAAAGATCATCTCTCCACTGCTTTGCCCAGCACCTTGCAGAAGCCTGGACCTGCGTAGCCTGGGAGTTGTGGGACATGGCAGAGCCAGGAATCACTGCTGCAGTCCCCTCAGCTTACCTTGTGCCTCCTTTTCACACAAGTGTGTGAGCAATCACCGGCTCCTCTGGGAGATCAGCAGGGAAAGGGGGAAACATCTGACCCAGCCATGCTCCAACTGCACCTCTGCTTCTGCTCTCTGCTGGATGGGAGGAAGAATATGAGGAGAAACTTCTTTACTTTGAGGGTGACAGAGCACTGGAACAGGTTGCAAAGGGGGTTGTGGAGTCTTCTTCTCTGGAGATATTAAAAAACTGCCTGGATGCATTCCTGTGCAACCTGCTCCATGTGAACCTGCTTTAGCAGGGGCGTTGGACTAGATAACCTCCAGAGGTTCCTTCCAACCCCAACCATTCTGTGATTCTGTGAAGAGCAGCAGGCACCACAGGGCAGCCCTGAGACCCAAGGGTTTTCCAGGAACAGCAGCAGGGAGTGAGGGTGGAAAGCATGAAGACCGATGAGAGAGGAAGGGCTACTGCATTGCAGAGATGGATGGAAACAGAATCATGACACTGGTCACTATGAACAGGAGCACAGACCAGTGGATGGCAAGTAAAACATTTTTGTTTCACTAGCTGTATTCACCTCTATACAATACTGGAGGATGTGAGGTGGTTTTGCAGGAAGTTGAAAATCACTCTTTCATAAAGCAGAGCTCACCTTTCCCTACATGCATGAGAAAAGGGAAGACTGCTAGCATACAGCTTCTTTGGCAACCTAATAGTGACTCATATGACTAGAATATTGCCTGTATGAAATTATGTCCCACAAAACTATAAACTATCACAAAAGCAAAGTGAAAAAAAGCTCTCGTGTGCTACCTACCTTACTGCCATCACCACTCCATATCATCTGCCTATAAAAATAGTAACTTTACCCTTCCAGAAACCTCTTGATTAAGTTGTTCCATGTAAATACGATCAGTTCTTGTGCCATCTGACCAAATTATTTTTCCCACTCCAACACTATCAATTGAGTGGATGCTACAGTCACAATCTGTGAAATGAATAGTACTTGTTATAGTTCTTGTAAATAATAAAATAATCTTATCAAATGAATATAGCAGAAATTTGTCTGGTTGAGAAATACAGCTCATGAGACTAAATTATTACAAAACAGTATTCCCTTGAAAAAATGGTTCAGCAGTGTGAAAACCATAGAAATAAGCAACAGGAAAATGACAGCTGTCCCTACAGTTCCTTGTATCTGCATTTTCCTGCTGTATGTGGCAATGGTGTAGTAATCTTCACTTTTCTACATCCACAGCACAGCTGGTCTGTCTCTTATCTGGAAAAGACCAACTCTCCAGATGTGTTTTTTGCTCTATCAATTCAAAAGCAGTGTTTTGCACCTGGAGCCTGGAAGGAAAGGCGGAGGTGACAGGAACACAGGGATGCACCTTGTGTGCAGCAGGGACATAGTAGATGTATAAATGACAGTTTGAAGGGAAATGGAAGGGAAGAACAAGGTGAGGCAGTCATAGCACAAATGACCCCTTTCTGTTTCCAAATGGTTATTATACTATCTCATACTGAATTGCCTGGCAGATACCTTCTGTATCTGAACACTAAGAGTTAGACTGCACATTTTTTCTGGTCAGGTCTTTCTTTTTTCAAGTAAGGTCTCCCCATCTATTATACTGAGATGAAAGGGTCAGCAGAAGGTATCCATAAGGCTGTAGCAGCTGGAACCCAGACAATCTTAACAGGAGAAGGTAGTGTCCACAGCACCAGGAGAAGCAAGGGCAGAGGGCTGCATGCAGAAAGTAGCACAGTGGTTTCGAAAGGAAAACAATCAGGGAACTTTTAAATTGCTGAGCACAAACCGGTTCTTTCCAGAAAACTGGATTGCAAATAATCCTGTCTGTAAAACTGCTAGGAAAAAAAAACCAAACAAAACACAAAAACCAACACCAACCGAACAGCTGACCTTAGTTCATCTCTCCCTTTTGAGGAGAAAAAGAGCCTGGAACAGTTCTAAGACACACATTTCTATTCATGAAAGGTCCTGATGTAACATCTGTACCAGTGTCCATTCTGGATTGTGAAATCAGCTTTGTTGGTCCATTTGTGCACTCATGGTATTGGCAAATCAAGGCAATATCACATAACACAAAGCCATACACTTTTCCCTAGTTGGCCTAATTGTATTCTGCTACTAAATTATCATCATGCAAATGCTGAAAGAGGAAGAACTCACATGGTAATGGAAATCCTCTCCGTTCCTGTAATCTATTTATTGAGGCTTTTCCAATTATTTTTATATTAAAAAAAAAAAAAATAGTACAAAGCAACTACAGAGAAGGCATTTCTGATTGGATTAGTGAATCCAGAACAAAATCATCAATAGATGTCATTATTATTAAAATAGAGTAGCAATTTTGGTTGAATGATTAACCAAAGTTTCAAAGCCTTGCAGAATTGTTTCATTAGCATAAGAAATCAGCAGCATAAGTCAATTGTACTCTTGGTATAATCTTAAAATAATCTTGTTTACTTCCCCCCCCCCAATAAAAGGGAGGAAAAATTTCACCCAAGGCCCATTTTCCTGAATACAATAAAAGTGAAAGCATCAGCACAGACTGTTATGCTCATTCAGGAATTCCCAGATCTGCCACCCTAGAGAGCTCAACATCCAAGCCCTGCTCGGCTGTCTGCTCTGACTCCACAGCACATGGCCAACTCTTCTTGCAAGACTTCTGCTCTCTCACAGCAGGCTTCAGCCAAGACCCCTTGTGTTTGCAGCAACGAGTTGCTCATGCTATTGCCGAAGCTCTGATGCACCATAGTTCTTCATGGCACTGGGTTCCACCAGGAGGGACCCAACAATTCTCAAGCAAGTCTGAGGGACACCACAGACTTTAACGCATCTGCTGCTGGAAGTGGGGAAGGACAAGAGACCACACAGCAAGCCATCTTTAGCAGCTTTTAGCTTGAGAAGAATACAAAAACTGTCAAGAGCAGAGCTGATTCACCACAGGCTTTGCCTGGTTACCATCAAGTCCTTCCCTCCTGGACAGAAAGGTGTCAAGGTTTGCTTGTCCCATAACACATCAGCCATGGCACGAGGCCAAGCATTTCACCCAGGGGCCTGGGATCAAGCTGTGTTCATAGTGCAACTGCTGCTTTTTACATTGAAACCTCCAGTCAGTTTGTGCTGCCCCTTGATTCTTTCGATGATCCTTTTCCTCATGTCTTGCATTGCTTCGGTGACATCTCCCAGTGGATGTTTGCTAATCTTTTATTTCTAATAACATGGATAAGGCATAAGTTTTACCCAGGCTCTGTGCCTTAACTTGCCTCCTTCCCACTTATTTATTTTTTCTTTCTTCTCCCTGAAGAAAGATCACCACATAAAATTTCTTCTGCTGCAGCATAGCAATTCGGTGTAACCTTTTACTCTGATTTGTCATTTCATTCCCATATTAATTGTGTTGTGAAGACTTGTCAATTCCATTTATTGAACATCTTTAAAATCTGTGCTTGGTTAATGACTGAGGCAACTAAAACTTCAGTGCATGCCTTGGTTCTTTCTCAGCTTGAATATTTAAATGGGTTTCTTGCTGGTCTTAGTGCATTTATTCTATCTAAATTGCAATCTGTTCAGTTATTTGCCTGCCCTGATCTGTTTTGGGCTTTTTTCTGTGTGTGCTTTACATTCTCCTCATGAAACTCTGTTACTTGGGTCACTCCTATTATATTATTCTTATTTTGCATATTCCATTTAATATTTTGATGCAGACCTTGTTTTATTTAAACCATCTCTTCTAGAGTCTGGGGAGGAGGCTGTTGTATGAGAACAGGATGGTGGTCTAAGACAGGAGACAAGACCCTTGTCTCCTGAACCAAACTCAGGTGTGTTTGTCACTCCTCATACTGTCCTGATGGTTAGCCAACAATTTCATTTAAGGAGCTGGAGAGCTAAGCCATTCTGCATGATTTGTCCCTTGGATGAGATGCAACCTGACATAATCCATGGAAGTGTAGCTTAACATTTCAAACATGCCCAGAGATAACAGTCATTTTGCAGCAGGTGCTACAAAGTGTCTGAAAGCTGCAGAATACATATTGGGAAGTTCTGTTGCTGGTACAAATCTAGTGCATCTTTATTTCCTGCTCCACTCCTCTTACAAAAGCATTCTTTGTGATAGATATATTAAACCATATCTCCCCATTACAACAGCAGTACTTTTCCATCACCTTCAATTATGTCAGATGCAGCACGCGGCTCAAGCTCACCTCCATTTACCTGATGCATTACTGTCATTTTGAAGGGCAGATGTTCTTACATCCCATGCTTCAACAAGCTCAGCTCTTTTCTATTGCTTTACAGAGACGTGGTTCCAACAAGAGGTACCGCTTGTGTGTGACACAGCGACTGGATCTGTACTACACACCGCCGCACACACAGATGCTGCCCTTAAACTACTGCAGTTTGTCACCATTCTGCTACAACACATCCACTCTACATTGGTTTTACAGCTCTACTCGGGATTGCTATTGCAATATTCTGGACTATTTATCTGTTCTTTTGTAAGGTAAATACTCATCATGTACTGCTATCTGGAGACCAGCAATTCCAGTTCATAAGCTTTCATACTTGTTTTCATTCTGTAATGGAGTGAAAAGCCCATCTTTTGAGAGGCTTCACAGACTCATATTTTGCAAAATTCTTGACTTACAGAATGAAGAAATGCCCAGACTTTGGCTTAGAAAACTGGAGATTTTTAGACCCTTGAAAGATAAGAAGTCTTGGCCCTCAAAAGTGCTCCACTTCATACCTTCCTTCAAATGGGCGCCCTTCAGAGAAGCATTTCTGGGAGAAGGAAAAATCACATTGGATGAAAATCCAAATGAGATCGAGGCAGCTCTCCTCTTTACACTGAATATCCAGACACCAGACCTTGACGATGTCCTTCAAAACATGTTTACTGTATGGTGTGCTTTTTGGCCTTCTTGTTTGCTCTCCACCATGAGCAGCTGATCAAGTGGGCAACAGTAGAAGTCACAGAAGCCTCATAAATCTTGAATGGACCCGATAAAACTTTTAAGGGGGGTCCCACCTCCCCAGCCCAGCAGAAGGTGTGATGCAGGATGTGTGATTGCTCTGGTAATATCACACTCTCAATCCGGTGACTGTAGCAGCCAAGCGTCAGCACAGCATGCCTCAGTGGCTTCATGATCCTCAGATGCAGAGAGGGAGGTGGCAATATTATCTCCAGTAATTCTCACCTCTCCGGGTGCATGGGCCCTCTGGGGGTACGCGTGGCTCGGAGGTTGGCCTTCCACTTCTTCCTATGAGAGCAAAGGATTTTTTTTTTTTCTCATGTCTCTAAAGTAAGTTTACACCTCTATTTCTGAAACACCAAGGAAGGAATGCTTTAAATAATGTATTTCCAGAGTGCTTGTGTGCAAGTGTCAGGGATGGATGAATTCATTTGAATCACAGAGGGTTTGGAAAAGTGGTATTCAAACAGCACACTTGAAGTCAGGGGTGAAACTGCTCTGCCGCTACCAATAAATAAATAAATGAATGAATGAATGAATGAATAAATAAATAAATAAATAAAGCCACCAAAGAGAATGAGAGGTGCCTTGGGAAGGAAATCGCCACCACTAACATCACCCGAACATGGTTCTGAATCTCCACTACCAATGAGAGAGACAACTCCTGACAGAGGGAGAAGGGCAACAGCTCCCTTCTCACCCCTTTCTGAAAACGAAGAAGTTTGTTTAAAAGAAATAAGACCACACAAGACCTTTGAGTAGTCATTGGCAAGCAATTAATGAGTTATAGGTAATGTATTTTGACGAATTTGAAGAGAAAGTGATCATGGCAATAAACCAAGAAGAGTAACCAGTTTTGCAACAGAATTGTTCTATTTACATTTGCAGTAATGACCTGAAGAAGACTACCCACAATATTTTTCCTTTTTACCTATTGCAAATGAAAGAGTGTTTGTGAGTCCAGGCACAGACTGAGAAGAAAGCTGAGAATTTAGTGAAGATACACCTTGCTTATAGATGGGAAACTAAAAGTCCTTCTCACATAATTATATGGAATGAAACAAGATCCCCCACAGTATATGGTCCCCGTCTAGAACCTGAAGCTTATATTTTCGTAAGATCTTGGTACTTCATTGCCTGTTCAGGCATCAGAGAAGACAATTAAATGAAAAAACATCCTTACTCTTAGTTCTCAGTGGGAATTCTTGGTGCTAACCATTCTGAAATGATATCCTTAATGTGCTGATTTCAGAGCATTTGTACCCCATGCGAGTTTTGTCCTCTGACTGTGTCAACTCTGACTATGGTGGATGGAAAATTGAATGAGTTGTAACTGGTTTTATCAACTGCATAGCAGAAATAGATGGATGAAAAAAATCACAGATGATCTTCATTAGAAAATGTCATGCTCTACAGCATTCTGGAGTATATGGACCTATCTGGGACCATATGTGTCTTTTCCAGACCCACAGGGCAATACAAGCACTGTATGCTCAAATGTTTGAGGCTGATCCTGCATATTAAAAAAAAAAAATGAATAGAAAAGTTCAATTCCCTTTCAGAATATTTCTGAATATACCAGAGCATCTGTAGCTTGAACATAACAATGCCAACAAAACCAACCAGATCTGTTTCCTACTCCCTGAAAGTTAATCTGTTGCTATTCTGAATGTTATTAATGTCATCACAGAGTGAAAAATTCACCATCTGACATTACTCTGGAGTGAGGTTTCTCCATGATTTTCAGAAGAAATCCTACTCTACATTATCAAATGGCTTTCTGTTGAGGTTGAGCTTGTTAATACTTTGTTGAGGTTTGTATTTCACTTTGATTAAAGCAATTAAATTAATTTCCTTATATCAGAAGGTATAAAATACCTTCCCAGCCTCAAAATCCACCTCACATTTGCAGTATTGTAGATGATATTTATTCAGGTATTCTGACGAAAAAACTGAGACCTCGATCTTGGGAATCTTTAAATATGTAAGTAACCTGAGAGATACAAAACAGTAACAAAGTCCAGTTTCACACTGTTAGTAGCTGGCTTCTGCTTCTGGCCATTGTACACTTTTCTTAGATGAATACCACCATTTGTTTATTTATGAAATTTCTTCAAAAGAGCAATCTTTAAGACAGTTATTAGAAATAACAGAACTAATTTCTAGTGATGTGATGTTAAGGTAGGAAAATTGTCCTTAGTATCTGAAGAGCACTCAGAAGATGTTTATTGGAACTCCTGGAAGTAAAATAAAAGGGGCTTTTCGGGTTTTGTTTTCTGTGTGCTACTGTATTTACTTTAAATGCTATTTAGAATTTAAAACTTTACATCTTTCATGTTTTCTTAAAAGCCAAACAAGATAGAGTCCTTAGATGAGACGTTTATTACTATTACTACTATTTGAGAAGCAGTAGCTTCCCACTCTGATGTTTTGAGATTTTGGGGGGGAAATACTTTCTCTTAATTCTGTTACAATTACTTTCCACTAACTTTCTCTCAACTAATAATAACCAAGAACCTGGCTTAGCTTTACAGCTTAAAAATTTAGAGTGTCTTCTTCTTGTAATATGCTTTTAAAATCTATCCCTTTCCACTTTTTCAGTCTGCCTACCAGAAAATGATTCTCTCAATATTAAGAGAATGATTAAAAACCTGGGAATTTCACCATTCTTACCACAGAATTCTCAACACAATTTTAACACTGAAAAGTTCATTTTTCACTATTGTTTCATGACAGCTCTTCACAGGGAGTACAAAAAATAATCAGAACTGCAATCCTATGCATTATAACAAATCAGTGGGTTTAAATTCCAATGGGCATTGGTCAGAGTCTATCCCAAGAAGATTTTTCCTGCACTTAAAATTATACTTAGAAAAAGTGAAAAATATCCAACAATCAAAAAGGGCCACTAAAGAGCCCAAACATCTCATACAGTAGCTATAAGCACAAGAAAAATAGGGGTTTACCAGAGATTTGGGTAATGCCAAGCTCCAGTTATGCGACTACAAAGCAAGAGCAGGTCTCAGAAGTCCTCTTCTGTATCCAAAGCAAAGGTTTATCTGTAACTGAAATAACCGAAATATACTCTAGAGTGGAAGGGTTAGACATTAGCATGAGTTTTTACTTCCTTTTAGTGGGAAAGAGGACTAACATATGCATCTGTGTGCATGTGGAAGGTGCAGTTTCTTGTTTGGTTTGGTTTGGTTGTTGTTGTTTGGTTTTTTAACCCGAGAAAAAGCTGGAAAGGCAGGTCTTCTTTGTCCTCTCCCCTTTTCTTGAGGGAAATCACAGGCAGCCATGAGAACCAGGCAGAAGCCACTCTTGCTTAATGTGGTGGAAATCAGGACTGGTTCACTGGCTTTGTCCCTGTGAGAACAGAATGAGCTGCAAGCGTTTGAAAGCTCTCAGTACTGGGGAAGGCCTACAGAAACATTTCACTGGTGCATTTTCAGGGCCAAGTAACAAAACTGTTTTTAATAAAACCAAGCAAAAAAGGTTTAAGTAGGATTTAGTGATGCATAAAACTTCACTGGTCCCCTGCCCAAGGGTGTCTTTCTCTCTGTATGTAGTACCCTGTCACCAGGCTAGGTTTTAATTACACGAGCCATGGGCAAAACTAAGTCTGCTTTCTAATATCATTTTCATGTGGTATTCCCTGTATCTCTAGGAAATTAATGTCGCTGCTACGCTCATCCTCTCTCGAGCATTAAACAGCAAGTATCATTTTCAAAGACAAGAGGTATGCCCTATCCTGATAGTGGGAAAAAAGCTGACTTCCCTCCATTTCAGCAAATAATTTAAACCCCCTACACACCCCCAGTAACTCTCAGAGATAATGCTCACCACTTGTGCCATGACAATTAAAAGGCAGGAACCCCAGGACATACCAGACACCAGTTGCCAAAATGCCTTCCTATTAATTAGTGCATCACTTAGTTCAGATATCTGGTTCTTTTCTGGAGTGTAAAATCTGCAACACCACAGCACTGGATGAATGTGCTGCTGCAGCTGCAGCACTCAAGTCTGTCATGAACTCCCTGCCTCCTAGTTCAGAGTCACACCATCACAGCTCTCTGAAATGACCAGGTATAATTGGGTTCAGTGGAGTTCAAAGCTGTGCTCCAGCTTCCTCATATCAAAGCCCATTGATTCAGGGGCAGACAAAGCACATTGAAATGCTGGAAGAGTGGGAGTTACGAGCAGAGCACGTTCAGGTCTGTCCTGTTAGATGCCAGGATGCAGCACACAACTGGCTTTTGGTTGAGCTTTCAAGAACTCAGGTGTGGTCCCCTAGAGAGGACTTTATCTCCTCCTCTAATTGCTGCAAAACGTATCTCACTTTTGCTAATGTACTTTGCCTATTTCATGGTTTGATACTTCTGAGACTCATTTACTTTTTTTTTTAAATGTCAGGACTTTCTCCTGAGATCTTTCATTCATTATATTTATTTTCTTGGACATGATTTAACAAACCATCCCCGAAGAATTTTCAGCTATTAACTTTGTGGAACAGTAGCTCAAGTGAGAGTTAAAGGCAAATGGTCTAAAAGAAAGTAATGGGCCAAAGCATCTCCAGGGTATTAATCTGCCCCAAAACTCATTTCTATAATTCTTTCCCAAGAAGTCCAAAAAAAAAAAGGAAGTACTGTTGTTGGTATGAGACCAGAAAGCACGAATAGAGATAAGGATTAGGGTTCTTTTGTCTTAGATAGGCAAGATACTCAAATCTGCACCCTCATTCCTGATTGATCCTTGTGCACTGTCCATTCCTGCCTCATGTTCAGTCCTGTAAGCTCCAGGCCAGCAATAACAACTGCCCAGCTACACTGTGATGGGATGGCCATTTGGCTCATATCACACTCAATGGCAGCTCTCAGCTTGTGAAGACCTGAGCTGATGTTCCCTAGCAACTTCATTATGAGAAGACCTACTTGTTGCCACTACTAAAACTAAGGAATTTGTAAGTGGCAGTGTAGCTAACTCACCTTGTACAGTCTTCAGAGAAGGCTGTGAAGAGTATACAATATAATGCAATATAATGTAACACGCTCGTTCAATCTTGGTCATCCTGCATGCTGTAATTGCAAATTAATTTCTGATGAACAGAATGTGATGAAGGGTCTGAGTGCCCAGAAGTCCATCTGGTTTTCTCCAAATACACCAGCTGTATATAACTGAGAATTCATGCCCATTAGTTCTGTGCACATAACTCCAAAGAGTACAATTTCATACAAAATGTTGCTTCTTTCCACAAAATCCGCCTCACCAGCAACTGTGCCCTTTCTTAAAAACACTGGTTAGATATACTTATAAACTGATAAAGGATGTAACTTAGTCATTGGTGTTGCTGCATATAACTCACTGTTTTTCTGCAGACATTTTATGTGTCTGTTCCTGACACAAGCAGACCCAGTCATTTGGTCATTTGTTTGGTTTTGAATATTTCAGCAATAAAGAAAAAGGAACCCTTCAGATCAAAATAACCTACTAGTACACTGCAAATTAAAGCAGTATCCAACCAGTACCTGGGGAATTTGTATAAGCTATAGGGCCACACGTGCAAAATAATTTATCCAACCTTATATGATATTACACGTCTGGTCTTTGAGTTAGTCTGGATGTCTTAGTCCGTGGTTCACTGCTGTATGTTAATTTATTGGGTATAGACCTATATTCTTCTTCCTTTCAGAAATACGATTGTTTTTCCAATGTTTAGTGGGAATTAAAACACCTGTTCTGTCACTTTCAGCTGAACATGAGAGAGTTTCGTGTGGTTTTATGTGAGTTAGAAGTGTCTTTTTTAGTTCTATGTCTCCCCTTGGATGTTTATAAGTCTCCCAAAAAAAATCTCTTTGTATCTGGCATGCAACAAGGAAAACAGAGGTAAAACTCACTGAAATTGGATAAAGCATCTTCATTAATATCTATCCATTTTGAATCAGGTCACCTACCAAGTTCTATTAGAATTTTCCCATGCCAGTACAGATGGGCCATTTTTATTGTTTTCTTCTGCAGTAAATTATTATTTAAAAAAAAAAAAAAAAATTGTTCTCAGTCAGCCTGAAACAATTTGTGAGCAGTATAGCTGCAAAGAAATTGGAGGGCTGACCAACAGCAGTGCTGGGTGACTGGCATTGCCATCTTAGCAAAGGTCACGTTCAAACCCCTCCCTCTCACATCCAGTGGCAGGAAGGTTATTCACTGCAGGTCTCTTGGGAGAATGTTCTAACCAGCCGGAAATGCAATGAAGTTATTTGTGTAGCTACTGGGTAAAAAAGGAGGGAAAATATTTCATGTGAAAGGAAATGTTTCTTCTGAGAATTTTTTTATTATTTTACTGAAGAAAAAGACTGCTTCAAGCCGAACTGAAATTTTTTTTATAGTCTCTGCTCTGTAGCCCAACCAAAAAAATCTATTATTTCCATTATGCTACTTCTAACCTTTCTATTTCATTCAAACTAGGTTTACACAATTTGCTTTCTAAAGAGCCATGGCATCAGGATCTGTAGAACAGCCAGGGTCAAAATTTCACTATTTTTGAATACACCTACAATACACACAGATTTGCATAATAGGCCCTAATGCCTCCTTCAGAATCATTATGGTCTATTGAGTAAATAATGTGTCTATTGAAAATGGTTGAAATACCCATTTAGTTGATAGACTCTATTGACTCCTAATAAGAAGCTATTAGAGTTGAATAAATATTATGCATTTTAAAACTTGCCTAAATACATTCCATTTCCACATATTTTCATATTTACACAATGGAATGTAAAGAACATGTTGTATCTGCTCACAGACAGCGCCCAGAGAGAGCTTCCCTTTTTGTAGGGTTTTTTCTTAACTTTGCAGGTGCTAAGGTAGATTGTATTTGAGTGGGTGGTTTGTGTCTTATGAGACCGACACAGGGGAACAAAATCAAAACAAGAAAGAAAATCAAACTACATGAGTTGGTACTTAGATAAAATTACGCTTTATACTTTCAAAGAGTTCACATAGGATTTAGCCATACTCTGACGGGCTCGTATGTGGGACAGCATAACATATTCTGTACAGTCAGTTGTTTAAATATGCAAATACATTGAAAAGAATAAGCCTAGTTAGGCAAAGTGTAAAATGCATGTTTGTATTTATTCACCCTTAAATGTGTTCTTGAGAGCTGAAAGAACCTCGCAAGTTAAAGCATACTTTGATAATTATCCATATATACATTTTTAGCTAATCCATAGCAATTCTGAAACAACCGTAAGTAGCTCTGCCTGTTCAGCATAAAGATTTCAGACTCCAGATGTGCTTTACAATGTCCTGTCTCTCATCTCAGAGCTTCAGATGGTGGGTCCCGAGTCCTACATCCTGGTACTCCATTTGCTGCCACATGAACATAAGAAATATCCAGTACTCAAAGCTGGTACAGAAGTGTCTCCTGGATGTGCTTAGTTCATGTGAAAGCAAGCCAGGGTAGAGGTTGCTGCTGTTCTTCTCAAGTAGATGGTTCAGCTGCCTGTAATAAGGAAGTGTCTCCTTCCTTGGCCTCCTTGTGGCCTGAGCAGATAAAGGCAGTGACAGAAGTGATCACTCCTATACATTTTCGCAACAGATGATTCCTTATTGTTCAGCAATCACAATTTCCATTTTTGCTGTTCTCTTGCTGCTTTCAAATGGTTCACATACATTGGTACATTCCCAGATCTCATCAGCTTCTAGAAGACCCCTAGGAAAACTTACTAGAAATTTCAGCAGAGGTTGAAGGAGGAGGCTGTTCTCCTCACGAGATTGTCATGGCCCATATGAGCCTCACAGGAATCTGACACAACTGTATGTGAGGGCCCATGTACCCATAGACCTGTGAAGCTTGTTTCCTGAGATTGATCTCAGTCACTAGCAGGTCTGACCATGTAGTGATCAACTGTATCTACTCTACGCTACCTCTTCACAAGCTCGGTTTTCCAAAAGGTTGCCTTGACTGTGTGTCGCTGTGAAAGTGTTATGCAAATTGTTTTCTCAGTTTATTTAATTTGATATTGGCAAGAATGGAGGGTTAATGGCCTTGGCACAAATACATCTTGCTGCTATTTTCCAGTCAATTCCTTGAATATCTGAACACTCGAAAGTCTTCTTCAGTCTCACAGTGGCAAAGAAACACAGAAAAGTCTAATTTAGGCATTAACTCCATCCCATTGTGGACTAAAGATGCTAAGATCTCCAAACTGTCACTGATTTGTCCTGTGCTAAACAGGTCTTCCAGAGCACTGGCCTGTGAAGAAGCCTTGATGCAGAGATGATATCTATATCCTCACATCCCATATGTATTAAATAATTCTCCTTTCTGTGCCTGACAGGTACTGAACTGCCAGTGAGAGTTACTGTTAACAAACTGGAAAATTCTCTGCAGATGCCCCTCAGCACTGGAGATGCAGTATGGTCCCACCTCTTACCTCCACCTCCGAAACACTTTTCATCCCACAGTCACTTTCCCCTGGCTGTCAGAAAGGCAGAGACAAGTGAATCCTGTGTCCTACTAGGGGTAGGTTATGTTTTAGTGTTTCACAGCCAGGACACTGAAGTCGATCCTTTCTGATATTTCTAACTGACTGGTGAGAACCAGAAGTTAGAGAACTTCATGAAAAATGAGAAGCTAGGAGAGACACTGTATAATTTGTTTATCATCTTTGCTTATTCTTTTTTAATTGCAGCAAATTGACATACTTGTTCTCAGTGGTTTGCTTAAGTCACTTTATTTCTGTCTTCCATTGTCCCTGAATAAACTTGATGGAACCATCTGATCACTTCTTCTGGGTGCCTATGGTTTGAGTAAAAGATATTTTCAATTTAAGCTTCCATTCCTCTCCTCCTTTTTCTCCCTACCACACAAAAAAGTTTAAGCACTCCACACTTTCTATACCTCTGGCTCCCAGGCAGCATTTGCAACAGTAGGAGCACTGGAAAGCATAGAAGCTAAATAATGCTAATAGGGCAAACAGAATGTAATTGCCTATGTGTGCTGGTTATATCCTGAAACAAATTGTTTCTTAATGCTGAGGTCAGACAGGGTTTAATTAGGAGAAATACAATTGGTGTAAAATTTTGCAGCAGGCTGCTTGTTTGGTGTCATGCCAAGTCAACATCAAGCCTTTCCAAATGGAAATTTTCATTAGCGTCCATTGGCAGCCTGGTTAGGCTCAGCTTCAACTTTTTCGAGTCTCTTGGTAACATGAACCTGAAACTCAGTGTATCTGCTTCCCAATAACAGGCTGTCCCTATTGCAACTGTTCTCACACATGCACACAGCTTCTATATATGTAGTAACACATGTACTTCAGATCTACAATGGCTACTTTCTTCTGGTCTAAAGCTGTCAAGACCTGCATGCAGATAGGACTTAACTTCAGCTTTAAGATTGTGGGTAAATGACATTGTATTTTCATATTGTTTCTATATCAAAGATAAAGAAGCTGTTGAACCTCAATCAAAGAACGGAAATTTCTATGCCCTTCTTGTTGAGTTGTGACCCTTTCTTTGTTGTTTGTACCACTCTAAGCAGGGTTCTCAAGGATTCTTACTGATGCTCGAAGCACTGATACTGCTTTTTACATTGATTATAACAGTCCCAGTGCTTATGCCACCAAAGTTAAGGTTGTATCAGCATTTCTTTTATAAATCCTGCTGTTCAAGAGAAAATCATTTAACTTGACTGAGAAAATTTGCTTCAAGGTGGAACGTTTTTTTTTCCTTTCCCTAATTTTGTGAGTTATGCTGATGCTCATAGAACTAAAAGATGGGCATTCTGACTTATAGCAAGCAGGCATTGAGTGTTTCTTCCACTTCTTAGCCTACTTCAGTCTCAATTTGTGTTTTTTCTTCTTATTTCGATCCCAATATGGAGACCACTGATGAATGGCCCAGAAAGGGAGCATGACCTGCTGTGTGCTACAGCCTGTGGTCTTTAAAGTTGAGCTACCAAAGATACTCACTCTAGAAAGTGTTGCCAGCAAAAGGCAGGAGCAGTGGAGGATTTGTGGCTACTGTGAAAGCTGGCTGGGGTGGCAGGTGAGCTGGCAGAGAAGGAGGGAGGGCTTGTGAGCCAAACTGCCACTGCAGTAAGACCATCTAGGTTATAGGAGGGAGAAACTGCTGGGAAGAAGGTGGCAGAGACCCAAGTAGATAGTCATTGTATAGTAATTTGTTAAAGTAAACAGAAGCCTTTTCATTTCAATATATCCCTGCCCTCGTTCAGACTATAACTGAATCAGCATTTACAGAACCACCTCCTCCCTGAAGGTGACATTTTTTCTTCTTTGTGGTTTTCTCACCAACCCCCGGGTGCTCAGCCCTATTTTCTCTCCCCATTCTGTTCTCAATAGCTTCTGAGGGAGCAGTGCACCCTTGCCTTTGTAATGTCTGTGAGCCAGTGAGGTGCACTGCCATCTCTGTCCTCCTTCTGCCCTGCACCAACCCTGCTGGATTTGTCTGTTGGATGAATCCTTATCCCTGGCCTGCTGTGTCTGCTTGGCTGCTGTTCATGCACACAGCTCCTATTATTAACGAGAGTTAACTGTATTCTCTGTGGGTAGGCATGTGTAGAGGGAGAGGAAAACAGAAAACCAGCTGTGTTGCTATTCCTCATCTCTGCCCACATACTCCAGTTATGGTCCAGTCTTTATAGAAGGAGAAAAAAGACCAGGCCATTCAAGTTTGGTGAGATAAGAACATAAATATGGGAATATCCACAGCACACACATGATATTCTACACAACGGTGTCTTGAAATACCTGTGTTGTGAAAGTTACCAAAAATATCTGCATAAAGATTGGAAGATTTAACCAGATTTTCTGGGGTTTAGGTGTAAAAATAATATTTTCTATAAAACGATAACTTTTTTTTTTTTTTGGTGATGTTTGGTTGTTATTTTTTTTCCCCTACAACGTGTCCATAGATAGTCCTTAATAGCTGTTAGGAGCAGCTCTTTGGTGATTGTCCTCCCTTTATAGTTTCGCTTCCAGAGTTGGCTTCAAAGGTGAGGAAAATCCCTTGCTTGATATGAAAAGGACTCTCAGCATTACTCTGTATTTCCTAAGTCGGTGGGTTATGCTATCTTGCACAACTGAACCTGAAGAAGTTTGTACAGGAAGCAACAAAGCAAAATGGTGGTTTGCTTGTGGCTTTTCTCCTCTTCCGTGTAGATTAGGGACTGTATCAGCCTCCCCGTTAATTTCGCCAGAGTCCAGACATTTACATCACACCTTACAATCACCTTTCTATTCCCAGTCTGGAGTCAGTATTAAAAGATGTGTAAATGTATGTTGGGCAATCAGCAAAGGATTTTGACATGACCAGATGGAGACTTCGCATGTATTCTGCATATTTCTGTTTCTGTCTTTCCTTCTAGGGCACAGATTTAGGGCATGTTTTATGGTGCCAACTGGCTATGAGTTTTTTCCCAAGCTATGGTGCTGATATCTCATACTGGCACAGAGTTTACAGCTTCAGGATCCCTGGTTAGAGGGACACTGCCAAGTCAAAAATGAGACATGGATAGTGGCCCATGCCTTGGCAGCCCAGAGTCACTGCGTGGCCCTGGGAAAACCGCTACACATGTCAACTCAAAGATCACCTTCACAAACACCCTGATAACCCACCTGCTGCCTCACTCCCATAGAGTCCACCCCCCTTTAACTCTTCTGGGTTTGACTGGCTACTTGGTTTCTCTTTGTCAGAGGGAAGGCAGCATCACTTTTTCCTTCTTCAAAGAAATAAACAAACAGCAAGGTAGAAGAGGGCATTATCTTGACTCTCTTTGCTTGAAGTTTTGTTAATTGGGGGTTTAGAGTTTCTCACTTTATTAAACACATTTTCTTGCACGTGTGACTATGAATGTACATATCTGGCTCTGGTTCTGGCACCACAGCAGAGGATCAGGTGGTGAGGTGGGGGGTTGGACGAGTAAATATAGTTTCTCCCATGTGATCATCTCTCCTCTGTTTGTTAAAACCTCCAACCTTCTCCTGAATTACCCCGTGGGTAGCTTAGTAACAGATATGACGGCCCATTCTTTTGCGCACTTAAAAAAAGACAAGTAAATATACTGCCATTCTAGAAAGAAACAAACAAAACTAATGAGCTGAAGGTGTTGTCATGGAAGTGTTACTTACAGGCATAGAAGGGGCAGCTGCCCTTCACCAAGCTCTGCTGAACAGCTAGACCACAAAGCAGTGCTCCCTGTCACGTACAGCTGGGAGGCTGCAGGCTCCGTAAACGCTGTTTTGTACAGATGACGAGTCCCCTGCCGAAGCGGGGGATCAGTGGAGCAGGGTCAGAGACATTAACACACTTAAAGGCACGTTGCTGGATGATCACTTGTACTGGCCATTGCCATGCAGAAGGCACGCTGGAGGGGAGCTTGGCAGAGCCGGTTAGCACTGAGCCTCTCTATTTGCATGCAGTATGGGAAAGCAAGAAGTGCTCGTCTCCTGTTTAAAGGCAGCTACTGCTGCTTCACTCGGAGCTTTGGCCTTTTCAGTGGGGAACCCAGGAGACAGCCTGTCAAAACAGAAGTCCCTTGTTCAAACTACCGAGCTTAGGAAGTGAGGATAGTGGGGGAAAAAATTAAAAAGGCTCAGATCAGTCAAACCAAAGAGAGTTGTTGTTTCTTGGTTGTTTTTTCATTTCCCCCTTCTGAGGTTATTTAGTTATTTTTAGTTGGCTGGATGCAGAAGCAAGAAATGTGGAGTTCACTCAAGGCCTTGAAGATAAATTCATAATTCAGTTTTGCAAACAGACAAACAAATAAAAGTTGACTTATGCAGTGGAAGTTTTATATTTCATCTTTGTATCTTCCCTGCTTTGTACAAATATTCCTGGAAATCTCTGTAGTAATTCTCACTAGCTGTTGTGATGCCTACTGTGCAGGGCAGAACTGATCAACTGCAGGGAATCCTTCCATTTTCACCTCTTCTTTTTTTTTTTTTTTTTTTCAGTCATGTCAAATTCCTTTTCTTAGTAATCCCTCTTATTCCCTCAGGAGCTGAAAGAAGATTTAATTGTTAAATTTGCATAGTAACTCAGCAAACAAGCTCTCTGGTCTTGTGTAGACCTTTAGTCACTGCAGGCTTCATTTTCGTTATAAATCACTTCTCTATGCTCAGCCATGATGGCATTTCATACTCATGAGGCTGGTACAGAGAAGTGATTTAGGAATAGTCGTTGTGGGGTTTTTTGTTTTTAGGGCTACTTTTTTTATAGCATAGCTTATTGCAAGATTGTTTTGAGAATGGGGCTTTGCAGGTGCATTGTGATTGCCATTTCTCCACAATTGTCCATGTGATAAAATGCTCCTACCATGAGTGGCGTGTCTCTGGTGGACCTATTGTAGATGCAGTAATTCTGAACATGAGAAGTAACAAACCCTATTTAGTCCAACAAAACACACTAAATACAAAACCACTTTCACTATTGCTGGATTATAATGAAATTGTTTGATTTTAATGATGATTTGCAAGCATGGGGGTTTGCAGGGTTTTTGCAGCACTTTGGTAAAGTGGGACATTGTTGGACTAAATAGAAAACTCTGTAGTTCCTCCAAGTTTCTAAATTCAGTTCACAATACCTCATGCTAACATCTAGAGTCTTTTAAAATTGTGACACAAACTAGACAGTGACAGAATAGACAACAGACAACATCACATTACTCATGCAGGTGGATTGCTAGGCTTGACTCTTCAGAGGTCCGGTGGCACAATTTAGTGATGCAGCTTTAGTATTTAATATTTTGATGCCAAAACTGCCCACAGTTCCCTCTGCATCTCTACACTGGCTCTTCTGAATCTCTGTCTCCTGTGGCAGACTGGCTTGACAACCTACAGTCTCACTAAAATGAAAACAAAACTCCACAGTCAGCAGGAAGAAGTACTGTACCAGAGAGGCAGTGGCCTGGCTGAAGGTGTGTGGAGCTTCTACCTTTGATTAAATTATTGCAAGTGTCATTTCTCCATGAAATGAAGACGTTGTGCAGCCTTCATCCTTTGAAGTTTTCAAGACCCAACAAGAGGAAGCCCTGAGCAGCCTGGTTTGAGCTCATTGCAAACTTAACTTGGCTACTGGGGGCTAATATACAAACTTTTCACTAAACGGTTTGTTCACTGGTACTCTGTTTCAGCAGGACATTTTAAAGCACACGTTTCACTTCAGGAGGAAGCTCACAGTGGTTCAGATCCAGATTACATTCCTGAGTTTTGCAAGATGTCAGCCTAGCAGAGAAGTCTCCTGACAACATCCACGGATGTGCTTACTCAGAAATAAGTACAAGAACTCAGAAAATTGTCATAGCCTGCTCCATTAGCTCTGCTTAGTGCTTCAAGCACAGCCAAGCTGACCACGATGGGAGCTGTCTGGCTGCATTGCTCCCCTTCCCGCCCACCAAGGCTGGGCTGCATCTGCCCCTATTCATTGACCATGTTTACCTCCTCCTTTAGCTCAGACAAAGTCTGAATTAAACAACAAGCAAATGCTTCTATCAGGGATCTGTGCTAATTTCCGCTGAAGACAGTCACAATAAAGTATATCCCACAGAAGATATTTGCTGACTTCCCTTTTGAAAAGAAGAAGAACATCTGCATAAATTGCTTGCAGCAAATAATGTATCACAGGGATGAAGTCTCTGTTTGCTCCTATTAATATGTACTATCAAATATCTGAATGAATTCATTATTGTTTTTGAATGAGATACAAACTCCATGTGTCACTTCCAAACTGTACTTTGTGAGTGCAAAACCCAGCTCACACAGAAGTCATGACAGGTATGACTGACTCAGATAGCACTGTTCATTTTCAGTTCCATGGCTACTCAGCCATTTTCTCCAGGAACACTTGGACCAACAATTTCAGGCTGTTTCAGATAAATGTATGCTTGTGATTCTGAAACTTATGCTCCACAAGCATCAGTGCCTTTAACTAATAAAGGAAATGCTGCAGAAGTAGGTTTGCAGAATGTACAACTGCAGCTTAAGACCCATAAAGTGTTCTAGGGAAGGCCTCCTGCAGAGAAAACAGCTAAAATCTTCCTTTACTGTCCCCCTCAAAATCTACAATGTGATGTTGCTGCTTCTGATGTGGTCTTCTGTGTGGAGTGCATGCTCCATCTCATTCTCCTAAAATTAGTGTCTTAAGGCAGCACCATTATACTGAAGTAATGTTGAATGGTGATCTACCTGGTATCTCCCCTACAGCTGGCTATGTTTTCAGAGGGCTAACAGAAAGTTAGCTGCTCTCAGCAACTTCAAAGTAATCCCTGATACGAATGCCTTGTGTTGGACTGTGAAAACTGTCCCAGCCTTACTTTTGCTCCAGCCTTACTCTCTTACAATTTTTTGTTGTCTGGGTGGTAGAGGTATGGAGTTCTATATTGACTTTCCACACTGGATATCTTTCACTCGCACTGGCAAAGAAAACAACAATTTAGCTACTTTCTGAACATCAACTGTATGCACTGAGTTTATCATACTGAACTGTAATTGTAAATACATTTATGCATTAAACAGCAGTCAGGAGAGATGAGAGGCCCCGCTTGGCCTTGGAAAATGTTGATATTATCTGTAAGGCAAGCCATTCCCCAGGAGCTATGAAATCAAATAGGGAATTTAATTGTTGAATGATTGGTTGCCTCAGACTCCTACTCCCAATGAGAAAAATATGGGTGGCTTTCCTTGGGATGAGTCTACATGAGCCTAACAAGACAGTTGTGAATGAGAGCAATCTACCACCATTTCCTCCCACTAGGGCAGAGTTTCTTCAGACTATGAGGAAACTTAACTTCTTTGGATATCTGAGTAAGACTTTGCATGCACCACGACTTGAAAATAGGTGGGATCTTGGAAGTGATATATCACCAGAATTCCACATCTTTTTCTCATAAAAGCCACATTAATATACCAGCCTAGTGCTTCCCCAGCATATTGTCTCACTGATCTTGAAAGGGCCAGCCTGGTGTTGGGGAAACAGTTATCTGGGTGATAATCAGTGCTGAGATGCCAGAGCTGCACAAAGAAATCTGAGAGCTATATGAACATTCAGCTGAAATTCCTTTATGCAGACAGTTTTCCCTCCACTAGTCTTCTGAACTCCAAGAGAAGCATAAGCCCTGACTCAGGCAACATGGAGTGTTTGCTCTGGCACCCAAGCCAGCAGATGTGACTACTTGGCATCCTTTCCTGAGACTTGAACCTCATGGTATGTCTATGCCAAATGTATCCACATTATGCAAGAGCAATGGAAATTCGCCAGGCAGAGCAATGCTATGTTTTCCCAGATAAATGTTGCTCAGTTTAATTTTGAGGAACTGACTGGTGAAAGCCTCAGTGATTACCTTGTTTGCCTAACTGTCTTCATCCTGTGGGATCCAGTACTTCTGCTGGCACAGAGAATACATGAAAACCACAAGAGAACAAATGCATCAGAGGAGCAAAACTGGTCAAATAAACCTCCTGGTGAAAGGTAAAGCACCCACCTGAGATAAAGGGTTTCTTTCCTCTTTGCAAGACTGTACAGGAGCCAGAATACTAAAAATAGTTTGCCATCTGACATAGTTCAAGTGACTCAAGCTGTATAGTCACACTGAACTGTTCATTTCATTTTTTTCTTTTTTTCCAATACCAGGCACAGGCCACCATGGGAAAATGCTGGTGATGAAGGTCATCACTGTAGATGTTTTACCCAACCACCAGTCTGATGTGCAACAAGCCACATGTATTCTGTAAGGGCTGCTGTGCAGGAGGAGCATGGAAGACAAGTGAGGTGCTACTGTTCTCCAAAGCCCCATACGAACAAGTGTTACTGCACAGCTACGGCTGGGCAGATAGTTCACAGTGAAAAAGTTAAACTAAAATGTTCTTTTTTGCCTTTTTTTTTTTTTTTTTTTTTTTTAATCTGCAGACATTGTTGTTTCTCAGTTACTAATTTGGAATTATTGTCTCAATTATTTGTTGTCCACAGCAATTCATTGCAAGATTAGCCAAAAAAATGCTGAGACTAAGAATACCAGATAGAGATCAGATACTTCTTTTCCTTGATTAGCTAAGTGAGACATTTTGAATCAAGTTTCTGCTTCAATACTTCAACATTTGAAACAGAAAATGGCCTTGTGAAAATACTGTGTAATATTTACTTAAATGCCATTGTTTCAATAGCTAGTAGTAAACCCATTCAATAGACTATTTGTGAAAGTCAGAAGAAAAAACATGAATAATCAAACAAACTATTTAAATAATTTAAACACGGCATTACCTGAGGGTAAAGTAATATTTGCCTACTTTCAAAAACAGTTGCCAGTTGCCTGGAGCAGACTGTACAGGACATACCTTCAAATCCAAACTAAGAGAGTGGTTTACAGGTACAAGCTAAAAGTAATTCTACTACTTCTTTCATCCAAATTAACAAAACTGAAATTTTGAACACAGAACAACTTCAGTTACCTAATTCATTCCAGTTTGTGAAATTCAGAGGCCTAGCTACACATAGAAATCAGCAATGGTGAAATACAGGATGCCATATACCTTGACCACACTCATCAGGAACAAAAGCTCAGTGCGGCCAGCTCCCCTGATCAGCTGTGTTGCTTTACCCTCTATGAATGTTCCCCAGAAAAAAAATAATTTATGCCAAGTTACTAAGCACACTGTCAGCGCAGAACTACAACAACAAAAACTTATGCACAATAAAAGAATATTGAAAATAGTTGTAGTCTCAGGCTGTTCTATATTGTTCAATGGTTGACTTGGTGTATTAAAATGTATTTTAAGACATTATTTTGATTACACTCAACATCTACTTGACACTTGTAAACACTATAAGAGAATTAAGATATTGCATATACTAGTTATTCTTCCTGCTGAAGGGAAGAACACATTCCACTGAGGGAAATCATAGAGATACAAGTTACACTGGGTGACAGGGATATGAAGTTAGACAACATTCATGTTTCACTTTGTTAATGGATTACAATCCTTCTCTTTAGTTAGAAGCGTATGGATAAAGTAGACACACACACACACTTAGCTTTTTCAGTGTAGTCCAACAGGATGCACTGTAAGTTATTCTTACCAAGTGTCAAAATGAGTCCAAGTGACAGATAATGTATTTGCTTACCTACGTTTAACACTGGCATCTCTCCATTCACTCACACTAGGGTAAATAAACTGAGACTCTGGCTCTGTATTCCCCCTTGTTTGATCTCACTCTAGATCAGTGATGCCAAACCACCAGCACTGGCAAATGAGATCTAGGCTGGCACCAATGACAATGAGCAAACAACATTTTCAAAACATGTTTGATGCCAGATAGCAAAGAGCACCCTCCCTCCTTCAGGAGCTCATTGCTAGAAAGGTTTTCTGCTCTGAAATCCACAACTACCTCCTGCATGTGGCTGGAAGGGCCAACATGACACTTCTCTTCTGCAGTCCCCCCAAAAAGAAATCCACTGTTTTTATCCCAAGCAGTGGCATATAGGTGGGTCCTGCTAACCCAGTTAATCCCAAACTGGGTTTAGGCATGAACAAACCCAGCTCAGCAATACACAAGAAGTGACCTGAATCAGCTAAAGTTTTCAGGTCAACAACCTGCATTTCAAACCTTTCAGCTTTCACTAAACTTCTTCTGTAGGACACAAAAGCAGGACACAACAGAACAAAAAGCACAGCAAACCTAGGAAGGGCATGTGTGAGAAAAAGAAGAGAAAATAAAGGTATCTGCTCTCACTGGAATGATCTGGGAGTTTTAAGTACTGAAGCGCTGCTAACAGGGGTTCCTGGATATTGGTGGCACCTATCCTGCTCTCACGCCACATCGCGCTCCAGCCTGGAGGCATGAGAAGCGCTGGGCAGACCCTTCCCGGGCAGTGCTGTGACCAGACCTCTAGTGCCTGATCCTCCTGGAGGATGCTCCATCCCATATCCCTGGAGCATGCCCTCCTAGGCTGGTGCTCTTACTGAGTGCAGCCATGGGCAAATTTGCCCTAGCTGGGAACCTCGATTGCCAAGTCGTTTCCTCTTAAATTACATCAGTTCTCACACCCCAAAGGGGCACAAGAGGCCGTAGGGGCTGAGAGAGGCAGGGCATCGGTTTATCCTCAGGGCTAAAACACAGCATGGACTGACTTCTGCACCACAGCGCAGCAAAGAGGATCTCCGGGCTGCGAGGCGGCGGCACACGCACCCCGCACTTGCACCCACATATCAACCCAGACCCTCCCCAAACCTCCAATCCACACCCACAAAACACAAACGCCTGGAGCTGCGCCTGCACCCACACCGTTTCCACGCCGGCCCCCAGCCGGACACCCCCACCACATCCCGCCTGCACCCCGGCCCCCTCCCCGCCCAGCCGGGCGGCGCCGCGCTCCGCTCCCACCAGAGGGCGACACGACCCCGCGTTGGTGCGGGCGGCGCGGCCCGGCCCGCCCCACCGCCGCCCCGCGGGCTCCGCTGCCGCCCGGCTCTGGCCGACCCGCCGCCCCTGTCTGCTGCCTCGAGCATTTCGTCCCAGTTCGTGCCCACGCCCACCGGCGAGGCTCCCTCCCCCACACCGCGGCAACGCCGCCCCGTCCCCGCCGCGGCCAAGGGAGCCTCCCTGCCGTCCCGGCCCCCGGAGCCTCACCCCCAGCAGCCCTTCCCGGCCCGCCCGCTTCCCGCATCGTCCTCCGATCCCAAACAGCAGCCAGCGCCCTCGGTAGCCGGGTTTACGCCCCTGCGGAATGTTGGGGGCCAAAAGTGGGGCTGTACGGTGTTGAGCTGCGCTGTGCGCGGGCTGTTGGTCACGGGGGGCACATCCCTGACAGCACCATGGTTGGGGTGGTGCAGGGAGCTGCTCGCTGTCAAACGAGTTTCCCAGAATAAGGGCAGATACCCAGAGGGCTTGGTGGCCGGGACCTGGCGGCCACTTCTCTTGAGAAAAGTCATCAAACAGATCGAAGAGGTTTTTTTCTGTGTAGTTTTGTTCTAGAGCGCAGCCTACCCCAACTTTTTTGGGCAGTACTGTCTTCTTATTGCATGTGGGAGCTAGTGACTGGTGGGAAGGGGGGAAAATGCTAAAAAACAAAACAAAACAAATCAAAAATTAAAAAAAAAAAACACACACACACACACAGAAAAACCCCACACAACAGTTATAAATGTGACTAATCTAAGATGATTCTTTCAAATTTCACACCCCACGAAGCTGCAGAGCAAAGTATCATAAGTATCAACTGGCTATTGCAAAGCAAGAGAAGGGAAAAGTGATCCCCTCAAGACAGTTATCATTGCCAGACCATGTTGGTAAGATTGCAAATTACAAATACAACTGAAGCCACAGAATTTGACTAAGGAAAAAAAAAAAAAAAAGACAGAAAACAGATGCAAAACAACAAAAAGATGCCAGAACGAAATGAGTCTTAGGCCAGCACTGGAACACCCCGCAATCCCTCACCATTCAGGATGATTTAAATGGATGGAAAAGGGATTAAGGTCTAATCCAGCAGTTGCTCCATTTGAATTAATCTCATAGGAGTCAGTCAGTATATTTATAGAGGGGGAGAGAGAGAGAGAAAAGAAAGCAAGAAATTGCAGGATCAGGCCCTGAATATAATCTGAGGAGCCTTGAAATAGATCCTTGAGCCATACCAGTTTTAAAAGATGATTATCTGATCCAAACCCTCCCAGGTACTTCAAACAAAAAAGACAGCATTGCTAAACATACAGTTATTTCTGAAATACTGAACCCCAAGTCTCCCTGCCAGTTTTGGCTGCAGCAGAGGCAGTAGCCGTTTCCCCCATGCTGGCTGGGGCCCTCTCCAGCGCTGCAGCACCTTCCTTGGCTGTGATCTTGCTTTCAAATGCCACTGATTTTCTGGGACAGTCTCAACTATGAGGAGACTGTCCCACTGGGTCTTGGGTTTCCTGAGAGCCTGAGTGATTAAAGAGATTCTTCTTCCTTTTGAACTCAAACATTTTCCAGAGCTGCCTTCCCTTCCCTGAGTAACACTATCAATCTGAGGCAGGGCACTGAAATATCTACACCAGCACTGCCAAAAACAGCCCTGCATATTCCCAAGCAGTTATGCACCCTTTAGGAAATCACCTAAAGCATGAGCAAACTTCAGGCAAGGAGTGCCCGGGGATGCTTGTGTAGACACACTGGAGCGGAAGACAAAATAAAGTCCTAGACCCAGTCCCTAATACACAATATCAGCAGCTTGTTTCTGCATGTGTGGGTGCATCTGAGGCAGGAACCAGCTTACAAAAATGTGATCATATAAATCACAGCCTAACGCTGCAGTCCAAGAACTATGTACTTGTTTTAGCAATTCTGACTACGAACAGTGCAGGTTTTATAGTTTTTCAAGCAGCCCTCAGCATCTTCAGAGGGACCAGCTCTTCCTTGCAGAATTGAGACCACCCTCAAGAATATTGTAATATTTTTTTAAAAAAAAATCACCAAAACGGCAACAGTGAGAGGTGATCTGAGTCCTGCGTCTTTTCCCATGTAACAAAGTAAATCACTTGCATTGGTGCACCAATATGTAAAAAAACACCATAGACCTTGCACTCTAAGAAAAAAGACCCTATTGAGTAGTCAGAGAAGTCCAGATTACAGTACTTACCTGATTGCTGGGAGCTGAGGGGAGGGAGTGAATAAGACCACAGTGAATAGGGGTCACAGCTGAGATCTCAGACCTCCAGCACGAGCCAAACACTGAGGCCTGGGTTTGCTCTTCAGTGCTATTCTGAGCATAAAAAACCACCTACCTTCAAACATCACTGTCTGTGTTCTCATTTTTGCAGGAAAATGTTGGCAATTATATTACCCTACCAATATCAATTGTGCATTTGTGTCTGTTTCTGTACAGCTTGTGCACTGGAAATGTGTTTTGGCTTCAGTTCAAATCCACTTCAGTGCCCCCAAAGAGATCTTCATTGTTATAAAGGCTTGCTGAGATTGTTTCCAGTTTATACACAACTGTTTCTAAACCCTGGGACCTCTGCTTTTGGTTGTCTATCGGGGAAGAGTGGCAAAGATTAAAGAAGTGCATGCCTTTGGCTGCATACTTTAAAATAAAACAACCATGGTTTTCAGAAACCTCTTTTAAGGTGTAGTAAATCCGACTTTCTAAATGCCCAAGGCTGTGTTTATCTAAAAGTATCTTGGGGGAGATTGCTATGTCTATTAATCTGTTTTCCTGTTTCCTTACCTCAGGGCTTAAAGGCTACATAAACCAACCAGCTAGAAGGCTGTTAGGGAAAGTCTCCGCAGACAAGTATCTCTGCTTTCTGTTCTTAAGCAACACTCTCCTGATACGGGGAAATCATTAAACATTGCTATAAAGCAGGAGCAGTAGATGAGGGTGATATGACAGGGACAAACCAGCATGATCTGTGTCTCAGAAGAAACCTCAGACCTGTTCAATGCCTTTAAAAGAGTTAACAAAACAGTGGATAAAGGACGAGCAATGGCTGTATTTTATTTAGACTTTCAAAAGGCTTTTGATAAAGTACCTGAGAAGAGCCTATAAAGGGAACTTAGTAACCACAAGGTGAGAGGTAAAGTCCTGCATGGATGAGATGGGGGGAAAGCCCACGGGTAAGAGAATGGAAACAAAGAGGAGGAACAAATAGTCCATCTCAGCATGAAAAGGGGTTACAGGTAGGGTACCCCAGCGATTAAAAATAAGACGTGTGCTTGGGATATTTATTAATGATTTGAAGACCATGGTGAAGAGCAAAGGTGACAAAGTTTGTGTCATGCAAAATTAGGTAGGTGGATCAAATGGAGAAGCATGAGAAATTGGAAAAGATAAAGAAAACTGAGATAGTGAATGAAATCAAACACACACAAGAGAAGAATGATGTGTAGAGAACACTACAAACTGCCCAGGCACATAGATAGTTTTTTAATTTCTTTTAAACAGCCAAAAACACAGTGCACACCAGTACAGGCAATTCAGGGAAAATGGCTCCTGATCATGCAGGAGTGGTTGAGAAACCAAGCAAGCAAGCATCAGTCTTTATAAAAAAGAGGGTTTTTTTGTTTTTTGTGTGTTTTTAAATATATGTATGAAGAAAAAACTATAGTCCTGTGATATCCTATTAGTAGACAGCATTATCTATTTTTGCCTTGGCCATTACATTCAGGTTCAACTCACCTTGCTACAAAG
Organism: Patagioenas fasciata; assembly: GCF_037038585.1. NCBI lineage: Eukaryota > Metazoa > Chordata > Aves > Columbiformes > Columbidae > Patagioenas > Patagioenas fasciata. The sequence continues at coordinate 60,990,817 of NC_092522.1, forward strand.
GAGAAATAAGGAAATGGACTGTCAAAGGACCCAGCAAGGCTGGGCTGCTTCTGGATCTGCCCCTCATGCTCAGGTTCTAGGGGGTGGACAGGCACGGGCTCCAGCAGTCTTTTCTGAGCTGAAGATAACCAGGGCAGCCCATTCTATGTGGACTTGCTGCTTTCTAGAAGAGATGAGCTCATTCCACAGCATTTCCTGTCAGCGGGACACTAAAAGCTGCCAGGTTTGATTAAACTTTAGGAAGTTAGTGTATTTGAGATATTTTTTTCTTCCAAACAGGTTAAAAATGAGCAACTATTTCAAAGGTTACTGGCCACAATGAAGGCAGGAAGGCACACACTGACACACGCATAGAGACAGCAGTTTCCAAGCCCAGAGGAAGAAAGCAACAGTAAAAGTTCATTAAAATCAGCCAGAAAAGTGAAAAACAAGGTAAACCATGGCAGAAATACAACACACTTGGTTATATTGATACAAGATGTATCAGATAAATTTAATAAATATCTCTCTAGATATATTGTACTGAGAAGGTGAGGTGGATTCTCTGTCTTTCCATGTTACAGTATAAATGCTTTGGCACACATTTAAGCTAGACTTGTGAGATAAATTTTATTGCACTATAATTGGGTTTGTTGGGCTTTGACATCTATCTCTACTAGGAACTGAAACTTAAAATCAATATTTATTTGGGGTTAACAGTTATGACAGGATAGAACTTTTGCTCAGTCTCGGGCTTCTGTTCAGTTTTAACAGTAGGCAGAGAAGCTGTGCTCTGCATCTGGGCAGGTAGGATCCACATTCAGGAAGCATCTAAAATCAAAGCTTGCTCAGTAAAAATACACACTCAAGGACAAAATATACTCTACTAACCTCTGGGACTCAGTGCTGAGGACAGTAATTCAAAGCGAGATTTAATTTTTTTGTTATTGTATTTAAACATAAAATGATGAGCTACAGCAGACCTGCTATGGGACAGATAACCACATTGATAGGTATAACATAACAACCAACACAGAGAGAACAGGGTTGATCACTGAAGAATGAGGGTAATCTGAATTCACTTCAGCTATCTAAAAACTAGGTATTGAAATGCCTCTTTAGTGAAAGGAGAGAGCCAAACACCCATCCAAAGGGCCTATGAATCCTGCATTCCCTATACAATCCCTTCTATCAGACTGTTGATTCAAAGACACTGACAACCTTCTCTGAAGCAGGGTACCTTAAACAAGGTACCTCTACTGTGTCTGGCAAGGATGGAGTTAACTTTCTTCATAGCAGCCTGTACGGTGCTGTGCTTTAAATTTGTGTCTAAAACAGTGCTGATAACACACCATTGTTTTGATGATTGCTGAACAGTGCCTGCTCAACATCATGGCCTTCTCTTTTTCCTACTCTGTCCCTCCTTCCTGCAACAAACAGGTAAGAGGTAGATAAGAGATTTGGAGAGGACACAGCCATGACAGCTGACCTGAATTGGCCAAAGGGTTGTTGCATGCCGTACGGGATCACATTCAGCGATGAAAACTGGGGTAGAGGAAGAAGAAGGGGCTTTTTGGCTTCCAAGGTAGCCTGTGCTTGGACACTGGCTGGGCATTGGTCTGCTTGTGTGAGATGGTGAGTGATTGCTTGTGGTTTTCCTTCACCAGTTAAAGAAGTTTTCTCTCTCTTGTTGTTCCTGTTCTGGTCCCCCATCCTGCTGTGGGGGCAAGGGTGAGTAAGCAGCTGTGTGGGAAGGCTGGTTGCTGGACAGGGTCAGCCCACCACAGTAGCAGTTATCCTATGTTCTTAAATGAAACAGCTGCGCATATGAAAGCCAAACCGAGCCAAATGTAAGTCTCATAAAATGAGAGTAAAACAACACCAAAATGCTTACTTTTGAGTAAATCATAGAGAAATGAGGGTTGAGTTACCTATGCTGAAAGGACATTTCTGCAGAGCAGCTCAATAATATTTTGCTGATTTTAACGACCTCTGTATCAGATGACACTTTGCCTATCCATCCCACATGCATAGAGCAGATTCCTGTCCAAAGTTATATCTATGTAGCAGTATTTCATGTGCTCCTGAGCAATCCGTCTGAGTCCTGTGCCTGTGGCAATATCACAGTAAATGCCAACACACAGCACAGAAAATGTCAGCTTTCCACAAGGCAAGCAAAGAAATGCTATTCCTTCATGCTGTAATATGATGCCTCATGCAGTTTTCTTGAAGGTAGGTATTTCTTGGTTTATATTTGGCTTGCTGAAGTTTTTGAAGCTGAAGCATATGCTAACCTGCTCCATAGGTCCATGGCATCTTGTGGGATCAGTGTAGAGAGGGAGACTAATGTCCCAGCTTTGATCTGCTATGTGACCACAAGTAAGTTATCCCAACTCTGTACTTTATTTTCTGCTCCTTTCTTTCACCTATCTTTACACCTATGTGGATTTTTAATTTGGATGTAATCCCTTCAGAGAGAGACTCTTTCAGGTTTTTCAGGCTCCATGGCAGAGATGCCTAACCTGGCTGATGTATTAGTCAGTGGCTGGTTGCTGAGACACATGCAGAGGCAGTGTGCTGCCGTGAGCTGTGGTGGCTGCAGGTCTGAGAGCTGTTGACCTCCCCATGGTGCTATCCCCATGGTTAAAGGAGTATGACTGGTTGTGCACATGAATCCCATGGCAAACCACTGAGGTTTGCTTTCAGAGATATTCCTGGTCTTGCTTTCTCCCACAGGCTGGGACTAGGATTATCTTCACACGATCATAGCATTGTTACTACTGAATTTTTCACAAGGCACCTAAGACTCATGAAATGCAAGCTGGTGACCATTGGACGTTCTCAGCCCCATCAGGTACTGCATAATTGTTGCTAGCCATTAATGGACATGACTGTCATAGGCACGCTTTCCCTTTCTGCAGTGAGAGATTCTGCAAAGTCTGGAGAAAAACAGGGAAGAGAGTCTAGGGACTGGCAAGCTGCTCTTAGCAGAATTCTCTTCAGTAAAGGTGAAAAATAACTTCTGTTGATTTCAGACCAAAGGTTGAAGAGAAGAAGGAGGAGGAAGAGGAGGATTCCAACCCTGGGAGCAGCCAAGCAGAGCGGCGTGTCCCTGGCACAGGAGTAGCGGAGGAAATGCCTTCCACATGGATTATGCAGAGCTGCTGGAAGTGAAGCCTGAAAACCGGCAGAACAGAAGCTTGGAAACTGAACCCTGGACTGAAGCAGGTAATTTACCTTATTTGAAATAAAAACAGCTTCAGTTGAAGCCAGCCGGAAATTCATCTGACTTGAAGCTGCAAGCAAAACTAGCATAACTCTCTGCAGGTTGAAACATGGGGAAAGCAGAGTGAGGGACTGAACCTTGATGGCTGACGGCTGAAGGAAGCTACTGCTGCTCATGCAGTCCTATTCAAAATTATCCCTTAAAGCTAAAATCATTGCAAGACCAGGCTGGAAGACCATAATAGTGCCTGCTGGCCTTAACTGCAACAAGCAAAAAAAGATGACTGCAGCAGAATCATCATTAAAAGGAATAAGACTATGACTAGCCCCCCAGATTGGTAGAACATGGTAAGTACAAGTGACAGACCGAAACATCTCAGCCAGGAGTCTGTCAGTGTAAATCAATGTAGCTATGCCACTGACTTCTACAGTGAAGCTGGGCCAGTTTATTCTATTAAGGATCCAGATCTTGAATGCAAGTATGCATAGCCTATGTCTGCAAATCACACTGTCCTGTGTGGGGGCTGGGAGATGACAGGGCCAGAGTCCACCACAGCACACTGAAAGAGCTAAGATAGCTCTCATGACTTAGCTTGGGTATCAGAAGTCATCTAATCATAGTGGTAGCCAGGCAGGCTAACTCAACCTCGCAGGCTAATGTATCCTGCTACTGCTGTTAGACTAATTCCAGTCCCCAAGCTAATTCTTGCGGCGCTAGCTTGTAGAGTTAGCCTGTATAATTCAACACTACATTGCATTGGCAAACCCTGAAGGAGCATGGCTGTGTGTGTGTGCAAGCAAGAGAGCACAGTTAAGTGATGCTGTATTTACAGACTTGTGGGAATTTTATTTGCCCATGGGAATTTTATTTGCCCATGTACTGATGACCGAAGATCCAGTTCCTGTCCTAATGTTCACAAACCAGGCCCTGTGTCAGTAAGTGCCTTAATTTGATAGTCATAGTGATTAATGTAACCAGTTATAATAGGGCACCAAGGATTCTATTTCTGAGTGTTTTCCCTGCACTTACACTAGCAGCAATAAAGGTAACTTCTCTTCAGCGTTTGAAACAATAAGCTCTTTCTCGAGCATGGAGATTTTGCACCAGTGTGCCAGGTTGCAATCCAGTGTCATTGTATGCAGAGTAAGATAGTGTTGTGTCTGAACAGCATCATATTCTTACTGTAAGGCAGTATTTTTCCAAGGTCTGGAGTAGATTTCCTGCACTACAAATACCACAGAAGTCTTACAGAAGTGTTCCCTTAAAAAGGGAACTTTTCGTACAGACCATGAAGACTAGTCACTGAGTCATTATTGTGCCATCTATCACCATTTTGAGTTAACCTGAGTTTCAGTAAAATATCCCAGTGTCTCAGGGTCTTTGCTGCATTCACAGGAACAAGCAGCTGGGTGGAATGTGTGATCAGCAAGTTCACCAGTGTTTGGAGTGAAGCATAAACATGAATGAGCGTAGACATGCCCAGAGCCTAAGAAAGTATTAATAAAACTTGCTCATTGTTTTTAATGAAGATGTTTGGAGCAGTCAGATCATAGAAGTTGTCTCCAGCTTGAGGAATAGGCACACATCCGTGCTGAGTCAGCTGAGGAGAGCAGTGACAGCAAACATGCTTTTTCTGAAGGAGGCATTTCTATCTTCTGCCTCTAAAAAACAGGCCCTAGCTGAAATTTTGAAATGAGTCATCTTCTATATATCATGGATTCCACACACATAAAAAGAGCAAAAAATACACAGTGGGCTTTCTTAAAAATCTGTTTTACCAAAAAGAAATACTGTTGCAGGCATAAAAGTTTTTCCAGGCTTGCCCTGGGCACTCCTTGAAATACGCTGCATGGACAATGTGCAATCAAACCTCTAGCTGTCTCTCAGAGATATTCATCCTGTCTCTCCTTGGCAAGCTGAGTTTCCTGTCCAGCCCCACTGGATTTATTGCATCATTGTGGTGGAAAAAAAAAAAATCAAGGCTAGTGACAGACCATATATGGGTATGGAACAACCGAGATGAACTAGAAGAGGTAGGGGAAAAAAAAAAGAAAAGTGCGTATAATTACAAGTCAATTAAATATAAATCATTACAAGGATAAGAGGAAAGAAGCAGCATGCAGAAACTTGCAAGAAATACAGGTGTTCTCTGACTTTCTCCCTCCACTCTGCAGATCAGCAGGGCTGAGGTGCATTGCCCGTACTGGCACCGTGAACAATCTTCACATCTGCTGGATGGGATTTCCAGCCATTGATAAGTGCAAGGTAGATTAATGATGCAGCAATACCACTAAAGAAAGCAGTGACAGGAGGCTGAGATCTTTTGGTTGGGTTGGTTTGTGCTTCCATTACTGCCTAGTAACACATAACTCTTTATGAGGGCATAAAATTGCTCTTTACTAATGTTTTTCTCATTCAAAGGTCAGCAAAGCCACAGCGAAAGTTAAAGAGGAGGAGTACATGGCTCTAATGGGACTGCTGAAAGCAGCCAGCCACCTTCAGAGAAGAGGGACTTAATCTGTTATATCATAAGGGGCAAGCTGTGTCTGTTTCTCCATCCACAGCCTGGTCATCACCACTGCAGGCTGTGAGCGCTTGTGGCAGGCAGGATGGCCGCCAAGGGGCTGCTTTCACCATGGTGCAGATTTGCCCAGCTCATGCAAGGTTTCTAAAAAGCCATGAACACTTCTTTGTTCAGACCAGAGTACAGGCCAAAAAATGACAGGGCAGAGACCAACCAAGGCAGGCCAAGATAACCCAGTCCCATTAGGAGTGGAAAACGGCCTCGGCTCATTCAGAATAGTCACAAACCCAAAGAGTGCTTTTTTTCAGAGGCACCGTTCCAGTTCTGACTCAAAGGCACAGGCAGACTAAAGCAGCATGGCTCCAGACGCTCCACACCAAATCAGCTGCTGGCCAGCATGTTAAAAAAAAGACTCAAGTTGTCAGTCAGTCTGTGCTTCATTATTTGCTTCTTACCCATTTCTAGTGATTCTATACCAGCTCCAATAGATGACAGTGCCATTGAGAAACTGCTGATTCAAATCCCTCCCTCCCCAGCAGAAAGCCAGTGGGAGGAAGGAAGAAAGAAACACAACTCGACATTCTATTTTTCCCCCTTCAAATAAACCCTAAATTGCTTCTTTAATGCACTCGAGGTTTTGAGCAGGGTAGGAAGCTCTAATACAGAATGGGGCTACAATTTTGTTAAAGACAAGCTCTGCAGCAAGCCTGTGAACTCCAATAAATTTGTAACTCTGTTCCCAGTCAGAAACAGAACAATAGCCTCTCCTGTTTAATTGTGGATTGCAGCGAGTGGTTTCGTGCTCAAACCCTCTTGTAATGTAGTCCTCTCCTTTTAATCATCAAAGGTGATCTCTGCCAAAGCAGCTGACAGTTGCATTTGATCAAGTGTAATAGGAACAGTCAGATCTTCCAGGATCCTTGTAGTTACCCATTTTCCATGTGTAATTCCAGTCTATTTCATACAAGTTTAATATGACAACTGTATTACAGAATTAGAGGGAGGATTTGGGGTGAGATGACTCACTGTTTTTTTTATTACAAAATCTGATCTCGAAAAAAAAGCCATTTTCTATTCCCAGCCCTGCTACTGACCCCTTGTATGACCTTGAACAACCTTTGATGTCTAGATCTTGTCTTGACTTCACCTGTCCTTGCTATTTAGACTGTGAGGTGACCCAAGCAGGGACTGCCTGGTTTGGGGTTCAGGTCTAACAGCTAGCACAGACCAGAGTGCACTTTGAGTTGGTGATACCTGGACATTAATACCACTCACAGATATATTAGTAGCTATATAAATATTTATATTTGTCACAACATACAGGCCTCTATATATATAATAATGCAAACGTGCTCCACAACGGTTTTAAATTTGAGCATGAGTAGTTTAGGGGTGAGGAATCACAGTTTTGAAACCAAGAAAGAAGACCCACCCTCCATCCTTCAATACAACTGCATTCCAAATAGATTTGTCAGGAGAACTTCTTTTGGACTTTGCCCAGTGGTTTTGCAGTTCAGTTTACATTGGCCCTGCCAAAGCAAAGCAAAATGTCTGTTGTGTGTGCCAGCTGCCAGCTAGACTCACCAGGGACACTCAGAGGTGTCCACTGCCTGGGTGTAGACCACATCTACTATGCAGAGTCCATTCTTTATTACACCACAGATCGGGAGGAACATCAAATCACTTGAACTTGTGTCAGATGTCAGCACTTGGGAAGGTGGTTGGTGGTGGGGAGGGAAGAACGGAAGACAGTCAAAATGAAAATGGTTTGGTTAATTAATTGCAAGTGCTGCTTGAAGGACCAGCACGTATATTTAATCAGTTGCCTAGTAACAAACGGTGTATGATGTGAATGCTATCAGCCCGCAGCGTGAGGAAACGATGGTCCCTTTCTGTTTTTATCAGCCGCCAGCACGCGTACTCTGGGTGTTGCATGCCCTTGTGCTCAGAAGGGCTCCTCTGCCACCTCACAAAAGCCAGGCAGTGGCAAGGAGTCCCCCCCCATTTTGGCTCTGCCATTTCTGCTTCTCCCCCAGACATCTCAGAGGGAAGACTGTCTCTTCTTACAGGGAGTGACCTTTTCAATGGTGAATCAAATGACAAGAAAAATTATCCAGATCTCCCCTCCCCTCCACCCACCTTTTTTTTCTTTATGAAGTTATCTACACACTGGGAATAGAGCGCAGACATTGCTGCTGCTCAGATTCTGTTAGTGACACCAGTGTCACCATTAACGGTATATATCTTACATAAAAACCTGTGCAGAGAAAAGAGAAAATTGTTGGCATTCGGACAGAGGCAGAATTAATAAGAGAGTGGGTTTGTTTGGTTTGTGGGGTTTTTTTGCAGTGACCTCAAAGAAAGAAGGGCAATGGATGGATAGATGCTGGATTGCAGCACATAAAACCAGCCCAAGACAAACTGTACAGTTCTGTTTCCTGTAGGTGAAAAAATAACTCATGACCTGACAGGCAACTGAACACTGAGTACTCCTTTGGTGCTAGTTTTAGGAGAGAATTTGACAACAAGAATTTGCTTGTAGTTTTCCACCACCCGTATGGCATTATGTGAGCTGGGCCTGATAATGCAAGGACACAAAAAACACTCACACTGCCTATCCGTGTGGTGAAAGAGAAATAAAAAGGGAACATACATAAAATAAAAGCTCCCATTTATGTTTTAACATGCCATGACAATGTTTGTATGTCCTTATCAGGGCTTCCTCTCCTCCCTCCCCTCTCTGCATTTGAAAATCCCACTGGATAAAAGACTACATCTTCCATAAAGAATTCCCACCAGAAATCTTTATAAATCCTCCATCAGTGAAATACTCTGCTGTCATGCTGAGCAGAAGCTAATCTAATTAAGACGGGATCTGCTAAATTTAATAGCCTGCTATGAATTTTTACGGACATCTGGTAACTGGAAGGTTGGAACGACTCTGACACATCAAATACACATTGTCCAAATGACCAGTATCAGGCTGATTATTTTCCCTTTTTCGGTCACTTGTAGCTGATGTAGGATGCAATCACCCCCTCAGGATACACCCACATGACTCCATCTCAAATTAATGGGGGTTATGGTGCATACTTGTTGAAAAGCAGAACTGGGCCCCTGATGCTTCCTCTAATGTTGTTTTTTCCTGATTAATGAAGGATCAGGATATACATACATTTGTTTACAAATGCTGTAAAAGGTATAGCAGGAGCTGGAGCATCTATTAACAAATTTGTCTTCAATATCTGCAAGTTATGAACCCAGACTTGACTGACAGCTTTCCTCAGTCATCATGTCCTCTGGCGAAGCACAATACCCCAGTAGTGACCAGAGGAGCTCCACCATTTAAATCATGTCTCCCCGGCCCAACAGTGAGCTGTTAGCAGGGGAAGGCAGAGGGTGGAAGATAGAGTTGAAGTTTTTAGCCCTTAAGCTTCTAGTATGAAAACCAGTTGAAACACTCCAGTGGTCCCCGAGAAATGGAGAACTGAGTTGTTACAAGGCTGGTCATTATTTTGAGAAGGGAGCACGTTTACAGAAGTATGTGTCACTCCCCCCAACATCATGAACCACAGTCTGAGAATGCCACATTAATGAGCTCCTAGTACTTTTGTGGCTCACTAACTCATCAATGAGAATGTGCATGAACATTATTTCCAGTCGGCAGATTCCGCTGGTGTTTAGCTCTACCAGCCATCACTCTGAGCTGTTTATAATAAAACCACAAATACACACACACATACATAGTTTACACTCATAGTTATGTAATTTTCAGACAGGGCAGACAGCACACAAGGCACAGTGCCAAACCTTTCAGAATAGAGTTTACACTTTAAAACATGTATTTCCTTATTTACTGTCTTGATAAAGAAACCATTTTTCTCAAACTCCCTTCCACCATCTCTCCTCACACCCATACTAAAGGACTCAAGTAAATTCAACAACACAGTGGGAGTTATGTCAACCTGATGTGATGAGTTGGCACTTGAAAATTTAATCTCTTTACCATCCACTAGCATTAAATCTGTGTAGTATGACTTTTAAACAGATGCCAAGGAGCAGGGAAGTTACAGTGCTGGCTTACAGATTAAATAGGCTCTGGCTTCATGAAATGGGGACAAACACACCTGGGGCCAAGTGGAGAAAACTGGGCTCTGTATAAATAAAAAGCCTTACTGAAGTAATATAAATGTTGGTATAGTGAAATTGGAACATGTGTAGTGAGAAGAAATGGGAAATCCAGCTGAAGGAACTGGGTTTGCAACTGATACACGCACAGCCTTATGCACAGGGTAGTCTGTGTGACAGGCAATGGAAATCAATGTTGTGCCAGTGGTGCTGCACTGGCTGACTGCAGGAAGAGCTTTTGCAGTCACTTCCCTGCCTCCCGAACAGTGGGCACTGCTGTGCTTTCTGAGGAAAAGGGCAGAGTTGGGAGTCTTCCTCCCCCAAAATTACCAAACTGTCCACCTTTGTTCAGCCCTTCTTAGGCACTCAGTGACTGGCATTATAAAAGCTGGGGGACCTAAGATTGACAAATTTGAAAGCCGGGCCCCAGCCTCCCTTCCTTCTATCGCACCACACAGCTCACTTACAAACATGGGTCTCAGCACTCATAGAGGAATGACTTTACCCCAAATTAGAACATTTCATATGATCTTGGCAAGACACAGTCTTGACCTGCTATGGATTAACTATCTGAATAAACAGAAACAGAACCACTCTGCAGAAGGATCTCTGTGACTTCTTTACAGAGTGACACTGAATCAATTGTGTGGACCAAGCTAATGTTGGTTACTCTTTCTAGGGAAAACATGAAATTAACCTACAGGGGTGTAATGTGATTCCAGAAATGAGGTATGCATTTTGCCTGTAATGGCTTTTGATTATCAATATCCATGTTTGTTGTTATTCTCCATTCAGAAAGAAATGAGAATGTGCAAAGGGCAGTAAAGGTGTACAAATGTTGTTCATTTTGTTGATAGTAAATAAAATGGAATTTTAAGTAACATTATGAAAGCATTAGCTAAAAAGTATGTGTAGTTATTATAGCTGGAGCTAATCTATACACATTCTTAAAGCATCTTAAAGAACCTGAAAAATGCATGATACGAGAAGTGAAAATGTAATTTCCATGGCATGTAGTTTATTCTTTATCTTGAAATTTGTGACAGATTATGATTATCTCCTTTGACTATGATAGGCCATACAGTAAGAGGGTTTTTTTCTTTTTCAAAAAAGTTAAATATGAGTTAGGATTTGCAGACATTTTCAGAAGTTCTTGTGTCTGCCTCTAAAAGAAAGAAGGAAGGGAGGAAGGGAGGAAGGGAGGAAGGGGGGAAGGGGGGAAGGGGGGAAGGGGGGAAGGAGGGAAGGAAGGAGGGAAGGAAGGAGGGAAGGAAGGAGGGAGGGAAGGAGGGAAGGAGGGAAGGAGGGAAGGAGGGAAGGAGGGAAGGAGGGAAGGAGGGAAGGAAGGAAGGAAGGAAGGAAGGAAGGAAGGAAGGAAGGAAGGAAGGAAGGAAGGAAGGAAGGAAGGAAGGAAGGAAGGAAGGAGGGAAGGAAGGAGGGAAGGAGGGAGGGAAGGAGGGAAGGAGGGAAGGAGGGAAGGAAGGAGGGAAGGAAGGAGGGAAGGAAGGAGGGAAGGAAGGAGGGAAGGAGGGAAGGAGGGCAGGAAGGAAGGAAGGAAGGAAGGAGGGAAGGAAAGCTCCTTCAAAGCTCTTCTGCTCTGGAGGCAAGTAACAGCCACCCAGGAGCTCTTCCCACCAGACATGATCAGCCACGGTCCTCATGTCTAACGCTCCCCAGCACAAGACCTCCCTCCACATCAGAAAAGCCCAGGAACTACTGTGTTGGACACATACACAATATTTACATGTGCACTCCACTCTAAACCTCCACGTGCAAAACAAAATTGTGCTCTGGTCTTCACTGGTAAAGAACTATTGACCACAAAAATGCAAACTAACAAACATTGCTAATTTAATCATACAGTGGCCAACTCATTTAATAGGTGTGACTAGAAAATCTAACAGATACAGAAAGTTTAACTTGTAAAACATCCATATGAGTCAGGTGCAAAAGAGGATCTGTAGATGCAATTCCTTCAAAATTCTATCTAGGTGGACTAAAATGTTACTTAGATTTTTGCACTCGAGATAAGTAAAACAATCCTTTAAAATATAAACTCTCTTGACTAGCTACTAAAACTCAAAATGATTTTTTTTTTAACATTATCTTTTATTTGCTTGTTTGTGTATCGAGAGGTGGACAGTAGTGGCTTTTCCAGAGGTTTACTTTGCCTCAGACCACCAAGTAAGAGATAACAAGTGGGCAGTTTCTCAGTGTGCTCTCAGCTGGATAGGCTGAGTAAACAATTTTGCAGCTGCCATGGTTTGGTAACCTTTTCCCTCCAGCCAAGGGAGCCTTTTCCCTCCACCCTCACATGCAAGAAGTCACCTACTCCTGCCCTGGGCAAGCAGATGAGGGAAGATGAGAACTTGGGTAGAGCTGAAGCAAGCTGAGAAAGCACCAGGCCACCAAAGCCCTTTCACTTCCTCTCCTTCCCTCCAGGAGGTCTTTAGGTCATCTGAAGCAACAACCCAGCCCATGTGCATTGGCCGTTGCCCAGGCTTGTTGCCCTGTGTGCTTTACCTGTGTTTGAATCCTGCTCTGCATTACCCCAGAGACCTTCTAAGAGACAACCTGTCCCTGTCCCCATAGAACTTCATTCTTAGCTGGGAGTTTACAAAGGCAAAAGGAGATTTAAGCTGAGGTTAGTAGATTGCCTCAGTAGCCAGGAATCTGACTTTATTAGCTCAGCTAATGAAGGTAAATCTCAGCATGCACTGTTTACAGCAGTTTACACTTGAGACCATGGGTTGGGGCAGCCTGATGTTGGAAAGCCCACAGCTGCCACCATGGTGACAGGGGAAGAAGGAATCCACAGATGCTATGAGTGTCACTGAGAGACAGGCCGTGAATTTTCATACATAGAAAAAGTTAAATACAGACAGGCAATGTGAAGAGCTCCAGCCAGCGATTGCACCTGCACATGGGTTTGGGCAATGGTGTGCATTAAACACTCACTTTCATCTCCATAGGAGCTAGCAGACGTGTTGGCTCCATTGTCCCCAAGTGGAGTCAAACCCCTTTGAAGTTCCTTTGTGTTGAAGAACAGCTGCAGCAAAGCACAGCTTAAAGCCCAAGCCTACCTGAACTAGTCAGTGTTTGTATCTGGCAATGTCAGCTCCAGGTGCCCCACAGCGGGGATTGAGGCTTTTGCCCTGCTTGCACTACAAGGAAGGTGGTGGAGCTGGCACTGGGTATACATAACAAATACAGCAGCATAACTAACCCTCCATAAACAATCCAGATTTAAAAACCCACAGAAGACTAAAAGGTATTGTAGATTTTACTGCAAAAGAGTTAAGCATAATGGCCAACTCAAGTTAAAGACTCTGGGTCTGCCTTGTCACTAGTTAGGGTTTCCCAGTACAGCAGTGAGCATATATTCATACCCCACACTAAACAAACATACCATCACAGCAGTAAGGTAAATTCCAGCATTAGGAAGAGAGAATGAGGCCAGGGTTAGGCAGTGCATGTGTTTACAGTCATGAAGGGGAACCCAAGGGCAATTGCAAATAGCTAAATCCAAAGAAGAAAGAAGATCCTGCTTCCCAGTGCAAAATGGTCAGAAATTAGGTCAGGAAGAGCCAGCCCCAGCCTAATATTGATCATGTCCCCTAATGCAGACAAACCCCTGAGTGCTTCCTTTCAAGTCATTTGCTTACTCCCTTAGGACTCCGGATATGGTTTAATAGCTTCTGTTTTCTACATCAGATATAAAATGCAAATGCATGGGAAGGCACAACGAAGTTTGAAACTGGCCCAGAAGGAGGCTAGAAAAATGGAGAACTCCTTGTCTCTGTCTGATGAAAGGGAAGGAATCAGTAATGCTGAATGTAGGCTTAGTAGATAAACACTGTATTAAATAAGCATATCCATTCTTAGCCCCTAAGCTAGCAGAGCACAGAAGCACATGCAAAATCAGAAATGTTTGAGTAGTCTTGTTTATTTCAATGGAATTACTCCTGTGCTTAAAGTTATGCACATGTTTAAATACTCTGTTGTACTCCAGTCTTACAAAGCCATCACTTTTCATATTCCATGCATTGTCTATAATTCTAGCATCCAAGGATGTTCCAGGTGTAAGTGTTAATTTTGTGATTGCTACAAATAAGAAACTGAATAGTATTTCAAGGGAAAAGAAGGGTTACCCATTGCCTGAATTAACTGTGATGAGATTGTTATTCCTAAACTATGTTGTCTTGACTCTTGGAGTATTCTTCTCTTGATTAAAGTAACTCCTTTCTGCTAACAGGGTACAAAAGTAGTTGCACCATGAATAATTCTGTTTGCATTTCATCTAAATGGCATCTAAATACTTCTACCAATAACAAAACAGCTAAACCCCAAAAATGGTTCTCCCAAGACACTCGGAAATAAGATCCATGTTCTTGCTTAAAAGCCAATTTAGGTTATGGCACTCTAGAAGTGCTGTCCACAGTTTCAAATGGGTACAACAATTCCTATCCAAAGCTTTGTCAGCTCTTGTATATCTAACCATCTATGGATCCACACCAAAGCAATGAAGCCTTGGTAGGTAAAGCTCTTCGTATGTATAGTATGCAGGACTTATCCTGGTTTCATGGCCATGCCTAGTGGAGCTATACTGAAATAATAACAATTTTAATTTTTTTGAGATCTTGCAACAGAAAATTCACAAGAGTTGTTGTAACCACTCAGATTTCCTTTATTTACAAAGCTTTTATAACATTGGGTAATGCAATCCAAAAAGCTGGCAAGTTTTAATGTCATTTTACTGTGGGCTGAATAGAAGATTTGAAGATCAACACAAGAAAATTGGAAGTTTATAATGGGCTGCCGCAAGCTAAAAGAGTTGATAGAAAGAGCTCTCTAGCCACTGTGCTTGAAAATTCCACAACATAGTGAGTACAAAGAGCCAAACCTCCTTTTCTCTTTGGAGGTTGCTCTCCAGGATTTACCCTGACACTTGCTAAACAGACTACATGAAAGAGATGTCTTGTCTTGTTCTGCTGGTTATCATTCTTGCTTTTTTCCCCTCAGAATGATTTCAGCAAAGACCATAAGCTTGTGACAGAGTGAATTTGTGATCTTATCCAATCATCTGGGCTGTTTGCAAAACTTCAGTAGGTGGCAGCGTTTTGTTGATAAATGTTTTGTTATCCAAGTGATCTCATTTAGTGCAACTGTTGCAATATTAATAAACTGAACTTATGATTGCATTTGCCAGGACTGAAAATATTGCCATCCTATCTGGCATTTGCTCTTATCTGAACTGACAACAACATCCATTGTATTTATAAAAGGGGAAAGTCTCTGTGTTTGTATGTGTTAGGGGCAGAAGGGAAAGGAAAAATGAGGGGAGAAGCAAAGGCAGATTAAGATTAAAACATCAATGTTGTTGGCCACCTGATTTGTGATTGTAATAGATGAGCTTTCTGGCAATTCTGTTAAATTGTCACTACTGGGCAATACATGGCTCAAAAGAATAGTTAGTAGGTTATTCCCTCATCTCTAGCTCACCAATTCAAATCAAGCCAATGTTGACAGCATCTGAAAGTTGTTGCCACTTGGTAACTGTTTGGTGATCTACATTCAATTCCTACTGGATAGATGAGGATGTCAGGGAAAAATCCCATCACAACTGCCATTTTAGAAGCCTAGATTATAAAAGATGTCAAGACGTAGCCCAAGGAAGAGTCCAATAAGGACGAACAGGGTAAGTGCTGCTTTACTGTCCTGTTAGAAAATAAATCATTGAATATAATTCGTAAATACAGCCCCTGTATATTATACATATATGCATGCATATACACACACAGATATGATTACTGGGCTTTAATAGGAATAGATAAATACTTTTATAGTTAAGTTTTTATGTAACTTATCCCCAGTTTTGCCTCTTATGAAAATAACTTCCTTCTTAGTCCAAAGTTCAATGCATTATTCTAAACATAAAGAATAACTTGTGCAGAAGAGGAATGTCCTCAGTCACCCACCTAATATGCAATTACCTGAGGTTAAAAAAGAAAAATCAAACTCTCTGACCCAGTTGCACTCCCAGAAAAGATCAAAGTCACTGGTTTTATTACTGGCCCTTCAGATTAAAACTGACTTAAATACACCAGACTTTGGGCTAAATTGCACTACCATTAAGATCTATCACGAAAGTGCCATTGACTTAAAGAGAAATTGGATTGGACCTCTAAAGAACACATTTGGACTAATATAAATCCTCTAGAAATTAGATATGATAAATAGAGCAAAGGTGCCGAAAGAGGCCTTATGACCACTTTTGCATATATGGACGTAATTTTTATCATTCAGGAAATTCCCTAAGACTGAGCAATCAAGAAGGGAAAGACAGGATCAATGTTGCCAAATATCAAGGTGATTTAGATCTTGCAGAGGAAATTGCATAAAGATTAAAAGGTCTTTCAGCCTTATGAATGAAAGAGAATTGGAAAGAAGAGACAGCTATGCTGTGATAATACCATTGAGATCAAACATCATTTAGGTATGGTTCAAAGCCTACATAAATACCTGCTCTCAGCTTTCAATACAGATTCCAGTGTTGATCCTGGGGGCAAAAGTACAAATAACAATGTGGGACTAAGATGTCAGAACAACATTACACATATCACAGAATCACAGAATCACATAATGTTAGGGATTGGAAGGGACCTCGAAAGATCATCTAGTCCAATCCCCCTGCCGGAGCAGGAACGCCTAGGTGAGGTTACACAGGAAGGCATCCAGGCGGGATTTTAATGTCTTCAGAGTAGGAGACTCTACAACCTCCCTGGGCAGCCTAGTCCAGTGTTCTGTTATCCTCACTGAGAAGAAGTTTCTGCTCAAATTTAAGTGGAACCTCTTGTGTTCCAGTTTGAATCCATTACCCCTTGTCCTACCATTGGTTGTCACTGAAAAGAGCCTGGCTCCATCCTCGTGACACTCATCCTTTATATATTTGTAAACATTAATAAGGTCACCCCTCAGTCTCCTCTTCTCCAAGCTAAAGAGACCCAGCTCCCTCAGCCTTTCCTCATAAGAGAGATGCTCCACTCCCTTTATCATTTTGTTGCCCTACGCTGGACTCTCTCCAGTAGTTCCCTGTCCTTCTTGAATTGAGGGGCCCAGAACTGGACACAATATTCCAGATGCAGTCTCAGCAGGGCAGAGTAGAGGGGAAGGAGAACCTCTCTCGATCTACTAACCACCCCCTTTCTAATCTGCCCCAGGATGCCATTGGTCTTCCTGGCCATAAGGGCACAGTGCTGGCTCATGGTCATCCTGCTGTCCACCAGGACCCCCAGGTCCCTTTCCCCTATGCTGCTCTCTAATAGGTCATTCCCCAACTTATACTGCAACCTGGGGTTGTTCCTACCCACATGCAAGACTCTACACTTTCCCTTGTTCTATTTCATTAAATTTTTCCCCACCCAACTCTCCAGCCTGTCCAGGTCTCACTGGATGGCAGCACAGCCTTCTGGCACGTCAGCCACTCCTCCCAGCTTGGTGTCATCAGCAAACTTGCTGATAGTGCACTCTATTCCCTCGTCCAGATCACTGATGAATATATTGAATAATACAGGCCCCAGTACTGACCCCTGAGGCACTCCACTAGATACAGGTCTCCAACTGGACTCTGCCCCATTGACCACGACTCTCTGGCTTCTTTCCATCAGCCAGTTTGCAATCCATCTCACTTCTTGGTCATCCAGACCACACTCCCTCAGTTTAGCTGTGAGGATGCTGTGGGAGACTGTGTCAAATGCCTTACTGAAGTCAAGGTAGACCACATCCACTGCTCTGCCATCATCCATCCATCTTGTTATGTCCTCATAAAAGTCAATGAGGTTGGTCAAGCACGACTTCCCCTTGGTGAAGTCATGTTGACTGCCCCTAATGACCCTCTTATCCCTAATATGCGTTGAGATGGCACCAAGGATAAGTTGTTCCATCAGTTTCCCAGGGATGGAGGTGAGGCTGACTGTTCTATAGTTACCCGGGTCCTCCTTCTTGCCCTTTTTGAAGACTGGAGTGACATTTGCTTTTCTCCAGTCCTCAGGCACCTCTCCTGTTTCCCAAGACTTGGCAAAGATGATGGAGAGTGGTCCAGAAATGATCTCAGCCAGCTCCCTCATCCCATCCAGATCCATGGATTTATGGATGTGCAGATTGCCTAATTGCTCCCTAACCCAGTCCTCATCAACCGAGGCAAACTCCTCCATTGTCCTACCTTGCTCTGGGGCCTCAGGGGTACAGGGCTCCTCAGGACAGCCTCCAGCAGAGTATACAGAGACAAAGAAGGCATTCAGTAACTGCTTTCTCTGTACCTTCTGTCACCAGGGCACCCACCTCATTCATCAGTGGGCCTACATTGCCTCTGGTGTTAGTTTTATCTGCCACGTATTTGAAAAAGCTCTTTCTGTTGTTCAGGACCCCTCTCACCAGGTTGCATTCTAAGGAGGCCTTAGCTTTCCTACTTGCCTCTGAAAATATACTCCTAAGTCTGTCTGATCAGCACTTTATGGCATGATGCTGTTATGTGTTTGGGTTAGGGAACAAAATGAATTTGTAGAATGGTTGAAATCAGTGGGCTTTTCCAGTTTTGTACATTGATGCTTAAAGCAGTTTGCTCCAATGTTTTAAGTGTGGGGAAATATTAAAATTTCTGGAAAAAAATACATATAAGGTAGAAGTGAAACTCTGATGACATTAACAGCAAATGTTTGTGACGCCTTTGCTTCCCATCATTAATTCATTGGCAGAGTCCAAGAAGTACTTACTCATCCCAGACCATAGTCATCAAACCTATTCCATAACTGACACTCAGAAAACTTACGAAGTTTTTAAATACTCGTGCAAGCTCTGGAGTGATCGTGAATGGAAGTACCTCTTTTTATAAAGGGAACATGTAACCTGGACAACTGAAAGGACAGCAAGGAGGTTCAATAGCTGCTAAGAAACCTGACTGAAGTCAGACAGACTCACTCTCCCCACCTGTGAGGGAGGGGAATTGCCAGACCACCATTGGAAATGGGATGCCCACTTAGGTGAAAAGGTGAACTAGGGGCTTACAAAGGGGTCAGGATTTCACCCCAAGTATTTCACTACAAGACAATGAATTTGTTACTTCCAATAGACACCTGAGAAAGGATGCCAGTGTGAACTCATGTTTATACCAATCCAGATTGAGTCTAAGAAGAACAGAGATTTCCAAGAGACATCTGATGGCACCTAATGAATGGAGGGTTGGAACTATGCTTGAGATGTAGGCACAATCTCTTACAGCCACTCCATATCCTACCTCAGATGGTTGTGGTGGTGCCACCTTTCATCAGCCACTTACTACACTTCTGAGCACCTATCTCTGTGATTTCACTTATGCTTCCTGTCACAGTCACAAAGCTGCATTCTTCTTCTCTGTCTTCAGACCCTACCTTAAAAAAGCTTCCCTTCAAATGAAGCTTGGCAGCCCTTTGGCACTGCCACCTGCAGACTCATGCCTATCATCACTGGAAGAGGGACTGGAGGAAAGGCAACACTCACATTGCTTAATTTTAAACATCCAACTTAAAGTCACCATGTTAGTAATCTAATTTCTCTGTTTAATCCATAGAGACAAGATCTTTTGAGGGGTGATTAGGAGAGTTCTGAACTGCCCCCATAGAACCCTGTCCGCAAGGTTTGTCAATGCAGTTTTACCTGTTATATTGGCATATAAGGACATATTTTTGTCCTGTGTTTGTTTAGCATCTATCCCCATTGGGTTGTTTAGCCTGAAGGAAAGCAGTTTCAGGGAGACCTTATTGGTCTCTACAACTACCTGAAAAGAGGTTGTAGCATGGAGGCTGTTGGTCTCTTTTTCCAAGTAATAAGTGATAGGACAAGAGGAAATGGCCTCAGGTTTTGCCAGGGGAGGTTTAGATTGAATATTAGGAAACATTAATTCACCAAAAGGGTTGCCAAGCATTGGGACAGGGTGCCCAAGAAAGTGGTGGAGTCACCATCCCCAGAGGTGTTTAAAAGACATGTAGATGTGGTGCTTAGGGACATGGTTTAGTGGTGGACTTGGGAGTGTTAGGTTAACGGTTGGACTCAGGGATATTAAAGATCTTTTCCAACCTAAATGATTCCATGATTCTGTGATTCTATGATCCTGTTGGGTGCTAGACCATGCCAAGCAGTAAGGAGGTGTGTGCCTGCTTCCAACCTATCTTGTTCACACTGTCCCTGAAAGTGCACCCTCTCACCAGGCACAAGAGAACTTAAGCTCACTGTCAGCAGTAACTAAGTTGTTGTGTTATCCTGACTGCTCCTGAACCTTCAGCATTGTGGTACAATAAATTACAATAAATAACAACAACCTGGGACAGAAGTAGGACTCTTCTAACTGCAGGCACAACTATGTTTTATGACTGGGTTAACAAGCTTCAGCCTTCTACATTTGTGGGACCCTTGGTCTATAAGGACAGATTGTGTGGCTGTAGCATTTAGTGTAAAGGAACACATACAGGAAAGAAAAAAAAACCTTTAATCTGAGATAAGAAAGGGCTTTGTAGCTGCTGAGCCAGAATTAATGACAAAATGCAAAGAAGCTGCAAACATCTCAGCATAGAGTCAAGAAAGCTAAAAGATACAGAAGTGAAACTCAAATCTAATTAATTGAAATGAATGATATAAGCAGAAATTGTATTCAAAGGAATATAAAACCAGAAATTCTTAAAGACTTGAAACAGCTCAGTGATGGCAAAGAAACAATCATGTTAATAATGATGGAATATGCAATAACAGTTTTGCTTTTCCAATCTGCAAGGCACTTAGGCCTGTGATTATTTCTATTGAAATCAATGGAAATGTTTTTGTTAAAGTGCCTTGTTTCTATTAAAAGATCTCATCTTCATGATATAAGGATGAAGGTGATCAGTTGGAGCTGGGATGGAGAAGATAGAACTCACCAGCCTAGTTCAACAGATCCTTATTGCAGAGATAAATTACAGGTGCAGTGAAAAGGGATTTCTTCTTCATGAAGAAGTGTGGCTGTTCGTATTTATTTGCTTCCATTTGTTGGAGAGTTAATTTTCAGCATCAGCACTTCGAGACTGAAATACTTTCTATCTGCAACAAGATGATTGCTTGTGTAAATACGTAGTGTGTGAATACAGATGTTAGTGTGCACTTAGGCTTCAGAGAAGAACACAGCATTTAAATGGGAAAATTCTGCCCTGAGTGACAAAGGACGTGGTATCCATAGATGGTCTCTAGAAAATGTGCCAGCCAGGGCAGATGTCTTCAAGATGGAGGAAGATGTACCACTTGCTATACCTCAAAGTAAAAATAAGTTGCTCCCTGCTTGCTCTGATTCAGTGTTTCTGCTACACACAGCTTTAATCACAGTGGGATGAGAAGACCAATGTCTCCTATACTGGAGGACTGCTGGAGTATGAGTAGAGGCCAGTGCATTGGCCAACTGTCTTTCCTATGATCTTCCTGAGAGCCTTGGAGTTTTCCCCCTGTCTTGCTTGCACAAGGAGGAAAAGGTTGCCTCTATTTTATTTCATCTGCACCTGTAACAGTAAGCAGAGCCTGAGACAGGTGAAGTTGAGGTAGTGCCTAGCTGCCTGTTCAGCATACAAAGGCAGCCACTTGGAAGAAAACAACACAGACTTTTGAAATAGAGGGCTAGACCTCAGCTACGGCAGCATAAAATCAGATTAGCTCCAGAGAAGCTGGAGTTATCACCATCTCACAGTGGTGATGCAGTTCTGAGTCTGGCCCATGATGCTGTAAGTATCAAAGCTAAGTTCTGTCTCTGTATTACAGTGTATGAATACCAAAAGATTTTACAAAGCTTCAAAATAACAGAAGGGCAAAGAATGCTGGATAGATAAGCAGAAAAATAAGTGTCTCATTTTGAAATGTCTAATCCAGGTCATGAAGGACCAGGCTAAAACTCACACACATGTTAAGTATGCAATGCCCTAAGGTGTGTGTCAACAATACATAAGTACTTACTGACTAATCTCTTGAAAAGGAATGGAGGTTGAGGAAAGCTATGTGGCTCAGAGAGAGAAATGCAAATGCAGATCGACCCTGTAATGAAAAACCTTCTTATTAAACTGTGTTTTATCTTGGAGCAGTCCTTCTTTTCCAAACACATCCAAGCAGAGATAAAGGCATCTTACCATACTCATTAAACTGTGCATGGTTTGATGCAATCAGACTCAGATCATTTGCATATGGATCAGTTTAATCTAGCTCTTCCTGTCTCGCACCTATTGTTAATCATGCCTAGACTCCCTCCCCCCTTCCTAATACTTGTTCCCCCTCCTCCTCCTCCTCCATTCCTTTGATTCAAGTAGATAAATGAATAGGCATAAGAACATCAACATCTTTCTGAGTGATCATCTGCCTTGTATGCTCAGAATGTCCCTTGTTTTGCTGATTACGTCCTGGTTGGCATACCTGTATGTTTTTGATAGTCTCTGTCTTTGCTGATTTAGGAATACTGAGGAAGATAGAATATTGACTCAGACTGTAAACCCCAGCTTAAATTTACTTCTAGCCACAAATTAAGTAAGATTTGTGTTCTCAACCTGTTCAGCATCATTAGAAGATATCTCTGAGTAGCATGTTAAACTGAACAAAGTGATTCCTTTAGGGGCTGAGTATTATTTCTGCATTTAGCCAGAAGTGGTGATAGCTGCTTTTACATAATCGACCTACAGTGATAGGCTAACCTGTTCTTTGCACAAGCAGATATTTTTATCTCTTAGGGGTAATACTGTTTGGGTCTTTTAACAGCAGTGCTAGAACTCTGGTAGACTTTCCCTCTGAATGGCTGAGTTTGTGCTGCTTTTTCAGAGAATAATTACAATGACAGGTTGAATGACTTTGCCTCAGATTTATTGTCATGGATCCCCAACCTTAGCTTTGTTTTTTACTGTAGGGTTTTAGTTTCATTGTTCAGGATATTCTGTCTGGCAGCATCACGATTATGGCCTTGGGGAGGTAATAGGCTTTATGACTGTGTGAGGAATGTAAGAGAGCAAGAGATTTGGCATTTTACACAAAATGTCTTATATGGTGATTTTTCCACTCAAGGCTGGTGCTGTGCAAGCCTGTGAGGAGATCTTCATACACTTATGTTAAAACTGGGATCTTTATTTTCAGTTGTGTTGTGTTCTGTCCATAGCTTTTATATAAAACCACACGTCAAAACTAAACAGGTTGTGTTTGACTGTTTTTCTACAACTAGAGTAATATGTCCTCTGAAAAATGAAGGTCAGGCTCCCAGGATGATCTGACTTTCAGCAGCATAGTTTCTTCTTTGGCATAAGGACAGTGACATAAGTGCAGTTGGATCCAGCATTGATTCAACCAACATCACACAAAGTGAGCCTGATTTTGCTTTATAGCGATGGTGACCTGGGAGAATTCCCCCAGTCCAGAAGTGATTTTGTAGTAGACAGAAAGTGGGTGTAAATAGTGCAGGGGCTGAGGGAAAGGGTAGAGGAGAGCATCCAGATGTAGTATAACTCCCTGAGAGGTGTGTATGTACTGTGATTAAGACTACTTTAGTTGCAGCAATACATCCCTGATGGTCCTCAAATTCTGTGGTGCAGGAGAAGGAATGGGTCAGTGAGATCCCCAAAACATGGGACAGTTGCAGACAGCTAATAGAGATTAACATAATCATCTCATGTATTAAAATTCAAATTCAGTTCTGTTGCTATATATCAGTTTAGGACATTGCTTTATTTATACTAGAAGTCCTTTTATAGTGTCTTGTGAGTAAGGAAGTCACAGCTCATGAGGTGGGCAACATGAGTGCTTCTTAGCAAGGGTTTCTTCTGTGTCTTCATAGCATTTAGCACACTGGGCTGTGGGCTTACTGAGCACCCTCGGACATTGCTGTAATCCCAGACAGTTGCAGAAACAAGTCTTAATCTCTGACATCTTTTTCCACAGGACATGGAGAACTTCATTAACTCTGCCTGCTTTGCTGGAAACAGGAAGGAACTAAAAATTCATGCTAAAAATATTAACCAAACAATTTTAAACCTCTGGGGGCAGAAGGGGGAGAGATTATATGTAATTTTATTTCCTGAGAAGGACTAAGGACCAGGTCAGCAGGATTTTAGACAAATTTGATTTAGTTCCCCCTGTTAAAATTTTGTGCCTGAAACTTCAACAGTCTGACATTTTTTTCCCTTGTTTGAAGCACAAGAAAGGTTCCTTTTACAGAACTTGGACACTTCAGCTGGCTGAATCCAATGATTCACTGCCAGCAAGAATGTAAAGATGACTGTGGCTCTACTAAGCCCTTTTCTGCTGCTAAGATGGCAGTTTTAGGTTCCTTGTCATGACATAAGTGAAAACAGCATTGAAAACCATGCAGTGAAAGAGGCTGATGCAAGATTTAACAGCCTTTGGAACTGTATTTTCTTACTTGGAGCATTTGATATTTCTCAATCTTCTTGTTTCTGTTAATTGTGTTTATTTTCAATGTGCAGGTTTTTAGAGAGGGGAGGGGAGGGGAGGGGAGGGGAGGGGAGGGGAGGGGAGGGGAGGGGAGGGGAGGAGAGGGGAGGGGAGGGGAGGGGAGGAAGTGAATTTCCATCCTCTGGCACCATATTAGTGAAACAGCATCCCTACACCAGCCTCCATCCCTGGAGCTAGGGGGGTACCTGTGAGCAGTAGCCTGTTGTCCCTCTTTGAGACAGGCACTGGGCAGAAAAGAGACACATTAGAGTGCCAGTGAGCTTTGTAGGTATTTGCTAAAATGAGAGGAAGGCTAAGACTGCAGTACCTTGAGCTTGCTTCAGATTTTTATGAGACTATATAGATATGCCCATAGGTGCAGACTCAGTTGTGCCCCTTTCTCTTCTATTCTGTCCCAAGGCTACTCTCTGATACCTAGGCTTTGTTCCTCTGCTTCCTGAACAGCTGAATCTCTCATCCAGCTCTGCTAAACAGTGGCCATTTCTTCATCCCATTTGATGCCAGGACACTAATAAGAGGTACAGCAATGGGACTGCTCTTTGTACTTAGTCCCTGTGTCCAGAGTCACATCAGCTGCTGGGACAAGGCAAACCACTGCTCTGAGATCCTGTGATACAGCCTCCTTGGAGCAAATGGCACCTCTGGGCAATCATTGCATAGTAGAAGTGGGGAAAAAAAAAAAAAAAAAGAAGACAGTATTCAAAAACCTACTGGACCATAGTTTTACAATGATGTCAAAAGAAAATGCCTCTGGTATCCCTTCACAGCCCAGCAAATTCATAGCTTTCCTTCAGAGAGTGGAGGACCACTTGATAAACTGCAGCCTGTGTACTGCAGACACAGGCTAAAGGAGGGTGAGTGATTTGAGTTAGGAAAAGCGAAGCAATATTAATATAATCTCTATACCTAGCAGCTGTCATCTGCACATGAATACCAGCCATAAGTACAGAGCAGTCTTGATCGCCTTTGCTTTGGTGCATGTTAAATTCATCATTCATACTTGCAGGGAGAGAAAAAGCAAGCATAAATATTCAGCCTGCAAATGAGTAAGGATTACATAAGAACCTGTCTTGTCATTCTTTCCTTTTGTTTTTTATTCCTGCCACATGCTCTGTGTTCTTAGAAAGTCTGAGAATTCATTCTTCGTAATGAACTTCATGTTAGAACTAAGATATGGCAAGATTGTTTTTTTTTCTGCCAGGGAAGTACCTTGAGACCACAGCATCACAGTAGGTTGTGATATAAAGGTTTACAGGCATGTGTCTTAAAAAACTCCATAACTTCCAACAAACTCCGAAGCCCAGTTTCTCTTCCGATTGAGAATTTACAAGCAAATTCAAGCAAACTATTTTTTTTACAGCATAAGAATGCTCAGAGAAAACTTTATTAAACTTAGAACAACTATACTATAAAGTGGGACTGAATTGAAGAAGATCTCTTTCAATGTTCTCTGCCATATATCAATTAACTAGGGGAGTCTGAATCTCATTACTGAATGGGAAGCCTTTATAATGATCGTTCTCTAAATGCAGATCAAATAGTTTGAAGATATTATAATAATCATCCTTCCTACTCTTACCTTTACGGGGGTGCCACTGTGCTTTGCACTTAACATAAGTTGCATATAATACCCGCTATTCAAGGACAGGTATCTATTTAGCCTGTCTTAATCAGGTCATTGCTGCATTAGCAGTGCATTTCACAGAATTGTGGCTTAGTGATAGTACTTTCCTTTTTAGTTCCTCTTCCTTCAATCTACAGGTGCTGGACACTGACTGGTGCAGACTTTTTGGGTTCAGTATAAGAAGAGTATGTCACTAGCACTGCATTTGTCATTTGCCGCTGAGACTTGCTCTCATCCCAGCTATGTTAGGGACTCAGTTTTGGAGATGTAGGGTTGTGACAGAACAACCTGAGTTTCTCAGAGCCAAGACCCTCCCTGCTGGGCTGTACTCAGCCAGAGTTGGGCAGTGGAGAGAGTCTCACTGCACCGGGAGGAACGGGGACCAGCCAGAGCAGCCTGTGGGAGTTGGGGATGTCATATGCAGGGACAGGAGTTGGACTTGATGATCCTTGTGGGTCCCTTCCAACTCAGGACATTCTGACCAAACATGAGGTCACTACCACTAAAAACAAACAAAAAAACCCACCAAAAAACACAACCAACTGTGGAAAGGGTCTCTTTCCTCACTGAGCCCATTTATTGAAATAATGGGCAGAAGCATTAGGTAAAACACTCCACAAATTGATCTAGTACATAACCAGCTTGGTTCTTATTACAAGCTGAGCTTTACAAATTCTGGTCATCCTAATAAGAGATACGTAGTGGCTCTGATTTACATTCATCTTCATGAAAAGCAGATACCATGTTTGATAACTTGCACTTTCTTATCAGAAATACTTTGTGGAAGACATCCCATGAAACATTTGCCTTTACATAGCTATAATGGATTGCGTACTCATAGTAAACTGTCCAGTGCACAGAGGTTTTCTTCCCCTCTGTTGTTTCCAACCAATAAAATCCTACATAAGAATTTCTTTCCATTACTTCTATAGTAGATGTTTCTTCTTTATGCTCTATAAATGTCATCCCATTTCTTTCTGCCAGACCACCAGTCTCTTCACCTTCTTCTGTACCATCATATAAACCTTATCTGTGTTCACAATGCACCCCCAGCCTCATACTGTCAACAAAATATACTAGCACACCTTTACTTTTTCTGCCAAGGTCATTAATGACAATAAGACTGGTCCCAAATCCTCATTCTTCTTCTTGTGAAAAGGCAAGCACAGTGGCACTTTAAAACCATGGTACTCATACAAAAGGAAAACAATTATGATATCTTTGGTGAAGGAGATTTGCCCATCTTATCTGTGAGCAGACGTCATCTTCCAGGTCAGTTAAATACAAAGCCACTTAAGTTCTAACTATAAAATTTATTCCTTGTTTCTCTCAGTGTCCTGATGTCCATAAATCCATGGGTCCAGATGGGATGCATCCGCGGGTGCTGAGGGAGCTGGCTGAAGTCATTGCTAGACCGCTATCCATCATTTTTGCCAAGTCTTGGGAAACGGGAGAGGTGCCCGAGGATTGGAGGAAAGCAAATGTCACTCCAGTCTTTAAAAAGGGCAAGAAGGAGGACCCGGGTAATTATAGACCGGTCAGCCTCACCTCTGTCCCTGGGAAAGTAATGGAACAGCTTATCCTTGGTGCCATCTCAAGGCACATCAGGGATAAGAGGGTCATTAGGGGCAGTCAGCATGGCTTTACCAAGGGTAAGTCATGCTTGACCAACCTCATAGCCTTTTATGAGAATGTAACAAGGTGGATGGATGATGGCAGAGCGGTGGATGTGGTCTACCTTGACTTCAGTAAAGCCTTTGACACAGTCCCTCACAGCATCCTCACAGCTAAATTGAGGAGGTGTGGTCTCGACAATAGAGTAGTGAGGTGGGTTGCAAACTGGCTTAAAGAGAGAAGCCAGAGAGTGGTGGTCAATGGTGCGGAGTCCAGTTGGAGGCCAGTATCTAGTGGAGTGCCTCAGGGGTCAGTACTGGGGCCAATATTATTCAATATATTCATTAATGATTTAGACGAGGGAATTGAGTGTACTATCAGCAAGTTTGCTGATGACACTAAGCTGGGAGGAGTGGCTGACACGCCAGAAGGCTGTGCCGCCATCCAGCGGGACCTGGACAGGCTGGAGAGTTGGGCGGGGGATAATCTGATGGAATTTAACAAGGGAAAGTGTAGAGTCCTGCATCTGGGCAGGAACAATCCCAAGTTCCAGTATAGGTTGGGGCATGACCTATTAGAGAGCAGTGTAGGGGAAAGGGACCTGGGGGTCCTGGTGGACAACAGGATGACCATGAGCCAGCACTGTGCCCTTGTGGCCAGGAAGGCTAATGGCATCCTTGGGTGTATTACAAGGGGGGTGGTCAGTAGATCGAGAGAGGTCCTCCTTCCCCTCTACTCCGCCCTGGTGAGACCCCATCTGGAATATTGAGTCCAGTTCTGGGCCCCTCAGTTCCAGAAGGACAGGGAACTGCTGGAGAGGGTCCAGCGTAGGGCAACAAAGATGATTAAGGGAGTGGAGCACCTCCCTTATGAAGAAAGGCTGAGGGAGCTGGGTCTCTTTAGCTTGGAGAAGAGGAGACTGAGGGGTGACCTTATTAATGTTTATAAATATATAAAGGGTGAGTGCCATGAGGATGGAGTCAGGCTCTTCTCAGTGGCAAACAATGATAGGACAAGGGGCAATGGGATCAAGCTGGAACACAAGAGGTTCCACTTAAATTTGAGAAAGAACTTCTTCTCAGTGAGGGTAACAGAGCACTGGAACAGGCTACCCAGGGAGGTTGTGGAGTCTCCTTCCCTGGAGACATTCAAAGCCCGCCTGGACACATTCCTGTGCGACCTCACCTAGGCGTTCCTGCTCCAGCAGGGGGATTGGACTAGATGATCTTTTGAGGTCCCTTCCAATCCCAAACATACTGTGATACTGTGATACTGTGATGTGCTGCACTCCTGAGGAAACAGGAAACTGGACATAGCCCATCAGCCAAATCTTGTAAACCTCAGAATGCCTTCTTGTCCTGGAGTTGTAAATGCATTAATAGTGCTTATTCATGTGCATAAATGTGTTAGAGATAAGTAAGTGAAGAACTCTGGACTACACAGGGTACGTTTCACTGGTACGTACACAAGGTACGTTTCCAGAGCGTATACCTCAAACCATAGGAAATAATGAACAGTTTGTCCTACTAGTGTTCACATTTTCTTCTCAAGCTCTTTGAAGATCAGGCTTTTGTTTGATACTCATGTATAAACCCCCATGCCCTTGTGCAGCTTGAAGTTTCTGCTGGTAAATTTATATTTTCCAGATTACATCTGTAACCGCACTATCCTGTAGGTACATAATAGAAGAGGGGAAAAAAAACCCATGTTTTGTAGAAAGAAGATTAATAATAGACACCTGCCCTCCACCAGCTTCACTATACATTAATGGATTGGTTTGTGGTTGGGAGGAATTCTTTCAAATGATGAGTGTCAAGAAGTTTGTTTAACACAGACAGAAAATGCCACACAGCATGTTATGAGTTTATTCCAACCATGGAAGCAGTATTTTGCTGCAGTTCTGTCACCAGGAACACCTAAAATCTCTCTATTCCATGTAGCACCTAACACAATATATTTAAAGAACATCCTGGCATCACTACATAACAGTGGTTGATTTTCTTCCCCTAATCCACAACCTTTCTTCTACAAATCACAAATAAGTCTTATATCAAATGAGGGCCTGTCTGCATGTCTAAGCTGGAATTTTTGTAAAGAGCTGCTACTTTTTTTTTTTTTTCTGAAAAGCTGTCTCTTATTGACTTCTGTGTGCACTTTCCTGCAATTCTATAGCAACCACAAGTTAAGCAAGGTCAGACAAGGTCAGCTGTTGGAGGAACAGTCTTTGAGGTAAACTTGCCTAGTAGAGAACGCAGTACTGGTAATTCTAGATGTAATGGATATTTTTTGACTTGTTACTGATAGAGCAAGTGAGTCAAGGCAATGCAAAAAGTTACTGTACTACTAGAGGGCTAAAGGACCCAGTGGTTAGATATTTGGAAAACAAAGGGCTTTTTTGGCCACTTGTGGTAATAAAAAAGCTCTGTGTGTGTGAAGGAGGCAATGATGATTTAATGTGAGCAATCACATCCTTTCTGCCCTGTGATCCTACAGTGCTGCACCGCTCACCACCACTCATGAGTCACTACCTCCATTCTACCATATCTGCTTTTCCAGTAAAACTCTCTCCCAAGTGTATCCTGAAACTGCTGTATAGCACTATTGGAACAGTCGCCACATTATATCACGGCCAGAGCCATGCCTCACCAATGGATAACACAGTCTGTGCATATTCCCTTCAGTCTGTCAATAATCAAATATCATTTGTACTGGTATGGGGTGAAAAGCACTGACAAAATGTGCTATGTTGTGAGAAATGCATTAGCCCCTTTCTTGTTGCAAGTCTAATATAATATATTTTAAATTACGAAACTATTCCATCATATACATATATTCTCTCTTCCTCTCTACCTTGGCTGCTGCTGCTATTCAGTTTAGCCTAAATCATGAAAATCTGAAATCATATTCTTGTTTACTGCCTTATTCTCCTCCATCTCATCCCTCTCCCCATTTTTCTCTCTAAGCTGCTTGAAAACATTCAGTTACCCAGCCCTGGAGGTGAAACTACTCAAAGAACTTCAAGGTTATGAAATGCAAAAGCTTGGCTTTTATTTGTTTTGCAGTCAAAGAAAGCAGTGCACAGGATGAAAACCTTCGTTGTGCAGCTCTGGTAACACATAAAGGAAGATTTAATTGAGTTTAAAAAGCAAGTGTATTTTTACATAATTAGGAAAAACAAAAGAAAACCCACGACAATGTTGAACAAATAGTGGTGTTGTTTATATCAATTTAATTGAAAAGTTAAAAAAAAAAAAAAAAGGGCAAAGAAAGCAACCAATGGCCAAAGCAGATAAACAACATTCAGGGTGCTACTACTATGTGTGATAGAAAAGCAAACCACTGGTGAGAATTCAGTACTCACTGCAGAGAGAGAAACATTTGAAGTTATCAAAGAGAGAAGTCTTGATGTCAAATAGAAAGAGGAATCTTGGTTTAGAGGATGGTTAAAGTTTTTACTTCAGAATGATCTGAATTTTGAAAAGTCACCCGAAAGAGGTAGAGAACAAATCAAGGAGTTCAAGAGATAGGGATATTTTAGGGGGCTGAGTTTAGAGATCTGAGGTGCTTTGTCCTGAATTGCTGGTTAAGTCATTAGGACTCCCACTTTACTTTGTAAGTCTTGTTACAGTTTGCTCAGACATCGCAAAAGAAATTAAACGAAAACTCCACTTTTCTCATTGCCCAGGTGGTGTCTGAAAAACAATACATATTTATATGTGCACAGTTGTCAACATGTTACACAGCACTTGTAAGCGCTATCCATATTCAGTGATGTGGTTGCACAATTATAAAGCACAAGTGCTTGCATCTCTCTTTAAGATGTACAGTAGGAAGCTGTTTGAAATATTGCCACAGCTATTGCACCCAAGTGCATTTTCACACAGTCCCCTTTGTCAGCAATTTGTCCTTGTGCTCTAATAGTGACAACAATTAGATGCACTGAGGTGTGCCAGAAATTGTACCCTATTAAACCACAGACGAACTGGAGATGGAGTCAGAGCCTGTTGGGCCAAATCCGCATAGCACACCTCTTGCAAGCTGACCTTGGCTTCTGTGGGGAGGTCTGGAAAAACATTAGGCAGTCTCTATGGTCTCAGGCAAACTTATTACTGTTGCAAACTTATTACTGATAATTGCCAGCTTATGCCCCAGCTTCCCTAGGAGCTGCTCCTGTCAGTCCCCAGGCATGGGTTGCTTTTGCTGCCCGAGATGCTGGCAGCTCAAACTTCTCCCCAGGAGCAGAGGCCTTCTCTGGAGGCAGCTGTTGGGGACACCCACAGCACAGGCAATAAATAATAAAGACCCATTTGGGGCAGATATGCCAGCTGCTCAGATCTGGGTGCAGGTCCTGAACTGCTCCAGAATGCTAGGTTTGGATTGGGGCATAATAAAAATAAAAGCACAAATGACTGCTACCGTGAAACTTACGACAGGGATGATTTAAAATGGCTGCCAGCAATTGCAGAGGATTAGACTGGAGCCAGGATACACTAAAAGATGTTTAGTAGCCCCAGAAAAAAAAAAAAAAAAAAAAAAGAAACACCTCCCTCTGAAAAAAACCCAAACAAACAAACCTACCAACCAACAACAAACCAAACCAAACCAAACAAACAAAAAACCAACAAAACAACCAACCAACCAAACAAAAAAAAACTCAACCATGACTTTCAGAGGATAGAAAGCAGCTGTATATTTGTGTATGTGTGTTTTGGTATATGCGTGTGTTCATTTTAAGTGAAATAATGTATTTCCATCATTTCCTTGACGGCTTAATTTTGGAAGGATTTCCTGATAATTTGTGCCAAATGAAACTTCCTTTAGTTATCTCCCTGCTGTATCTTCTGATAACTTGCCCTGTTTTCTAGCTCCAGTCATAGCTGATGAAACTAGATTAAGCTTCCAAAATTACACTGCAGTGAATCAAAGCTAGAGAAAATAGCAAGGAAGAATTAAATATTGTCCCTGTGCTGTGCTTCAGCCAAGCTGAACCCAAATCACTGAGGAAGCAGAGCTCTCAAAAAGCCATTCTGAAGGCAAGCAGGGGAAATGTCATCTTCCCAGCACATAGTGGTTTTGGTCAGAATGGAAAGTAGAAGTCTTTTTTGAGATTTTTCTCGTTTCCTCCTATTTCCAGCTAGCTGGAAGAGAAAGCTTTACAGAGCACGTGAAAGTCTCTTGCATGACTGCCAGCCCAGAAAAGCTTGGGAGAGGAACCACATTTGAGGCACTCTATGGGGTATGCAGGAAAATGCCATGGAGGTGAAGAAAAGAGTTCAGACTTCACCTAGTGAATTCTAACCAGATTTGGGCTGTGTTTATGTCTAGCAAGGAAATTAGGTTCCTTGGATTAAACCACTGGATTGGTTGCTGATTCAGAAAATGCTGACATCACTAAACACTTCCATCCACATGTTCCTACACAGTGACTTGTGGAGAGACATTAGAAAGCTCTAGGTGATCTAAATCAATCACCAGAAGCAATATTACCACTTCTGAACAACTCTTCCCCTCAGAGCAGCTAGCTTTCCTTGCAAACAAGGTCTTTCCCCTCTGCTGCTTGCTGCAGGTCTCAGAGGATGCCTGAGACTTCTCTTTACCTTTGCCTTAGGGTGCAACACAATCCAAAACTTCCTGTGTGGACTGCTGTGAGGAAAACACTTCTATCCAAGAAGCTTCTAGGCACACATAGGAGTGATGGGAAGCTGTATTTGCTCTGGAAAGCCATGGCATAATTTTGACTGCAGGGTGCTGCTTGCGCTCTCCTGGTACCAGCCCAGTCTAGTGTAACCACCAATTCAGACAATCCACAGCTTAAGTTTTCTAAACTGGTATTAACACCCATTGCCAGTGTTAGTTTTGGATTCTCTCCATGTGGCTATTATTGGCTTAAGGATTTAGATTAAGCATTTTAAAATACCTTAGGGAATCAGTAGAGAGAGGTTAGCACAGAAATCAATTGCTGAAGGGGATGCGAGATCTTTACTCCTGGTGGCTCTTAAGAACAGGCTGCACAAATGTCTTTCAAGGGTAGTTTACGTGTAGTAGGCCCAGTATAGATGACCTCTTGAGATGCCACATCTGTAACTGGTACCAAAGCTCACATCATTTGTACACTTAAATTTGAGAAAGAACTTCTTCTCAGTGAGGGTAACAGAGCACTGGAACAGGCTACCCAGGGAGGTTGTGGAGTCTCCTTCCCTGGAGACATTCAAAGCCCGCCTGGACACATTCCTGTGCAACCTCACCTAGGCGTTCCTGCTCCAGCAGGGGGATTGGACTAGATGATCTTTTGAGGTCCCTTCCAATCCCAAACATACTGTGATACTGTGATACTGTGATATGACAACATAACTTGCCAGCAGTATAGTCATGGCATTGGAGAGTACATTTCTTTGGAAGAACTGCAGGTGACTTGGGCAAAGTTGACACACACAGTCTGAGGCCTAAGCAGCAATGAGCTGGTTACCTCTGATGATTTGAAAACTCACCTGCTCCTGGCAAGCCACCTTCCCTCAAGGGCACTGGAGCGGCCACAAGGAAATGGAAGAGTCCAGGGCTCTGGGAGAATTATCCCACCTTCCCTTCAGTTCCTTGGACAGCTTTTTCCAAACAGGAAAGTCCTGCCACATATTCTGAAAAGTTTAAAAACGGACTTTCTCCCTCTGATGAAAGTTAACTGCTGTGTAGTAGTACCATGTGCGGGATGTCTGGGGCAGGTCTGCCTATCAGGGCTATCTTTGGGTGATGGTTAAGTTTAGAGTCAGGATGATGTCCAGCAACTATCTGAAGCCTTAAACTCCATTTTCTCAAAATTTTATACTTCTATCAGGAAATAAATCCCTCTTTGATTGGGGTTAGAATTGAAAAGCTGACAGGTCACTGTCTTCATTGCTGTGCCTGCAGATAAAAATTCACTCAGTTACTGCATAACTGTGAGTGACACAGAGGGCATCACAGGCCAGAGCCCAGTTCAGAAGTGAGAGAATCACATAACTCATGCTAAGAGTGACAATAGGCATGATCTTACTGGTGATATGCTCTGAGAAGACAGAGGAGACAGAGGTTCAGTGGCAAGTACTTTATCTTGGCCACAGTACTGATAAGGCCTTCCTATAACTTCTTCCCTATGTAACTGCATCATTCACTTAATACTGACCACCATTTTCCTAATGCCACCATTTCTACTCTTTCTAATGAAGGAAAACATTTTTGTTTTCATTATGTTATGTCCAATAGAGTTAACAAGTCCCTTAGTCTGCAACAAATGCTCTTTCTGTTTTGTGGGACATCTAGTACAGCTTTTGGCAGTGACAGATATGGCAATACTCCTCCATATGGCCAAGCCTTTCCTGCCACCTGTATTTTAGAAGCATATTTATCTGATACAGCATCTTGGTGAGCTTTCAGTGAAAACACAGTCATGTCACACAGTCAAGCCCACATTGCTCAGGTTTGGTTTGGCTCACTAACAACCAGCTGTTTCCAGTTTCTGTTCATCTAGAGTGAGACTGGACTTTCTAACAGTGCTCTTGGTACGAGCAAGTAAAAAATGTTTAGAATAACGTTTTGTATGTATCCCAACTAATCCAGATTACCTACCAGGTAAGAGGATCCTTGGAAATATTGTTACAGTTTCCTACTGTCCCATGACAGATGCTACGGATGTTTTACGTGTTTTTCATTGAGTGGATTTCATGTATTTAAAAAAATAAAAAATAAAATAAAGAGCAGATAACAAGGTCTTAATTTAGATTTGAGCTTTCCTACATTTCAAATTGGAATTCTAGTCCATACTTAGCTCTCAAGGCTCTTCAACTGTGAAATGTACTTAGATCAGTTGGGCACCTTAGCAATTGTTAATCACTAATTTCTTCTTTTCCAGTCCATTCCACTTCTATCAATGTACTGAATCAATTCCTACTCCAGTCCACTAACTTCACAAGAGAAATAAGACCCATGAACAAGCTCATAACTTGTTCCAAAGTGGGGAGCAAAGTGGGACAATGGGATAACACTGTACTTGCATGGAATGGATGGCAGGAGACCAGTCAACTGTAAAGAAGTAAATTTAGACAGGAACAGTTCTTTGCAGTCACATTGGGAAATGAAACTGCACTCCATTTAAAGGAGTTTTAAAAGAAATCAAGAGAAACACACATGAT
Source organism: Patagioenas fasciata (assembly GCF_037038585.1). Lineage (NCBI taxonomy): Eukaryota > Metazoa > Chordata > Aves > Columbiformes > Columbidae > Patagioenas > Patagioenas fasciata. Next base: position 61,026,564 of record NC_092522.1, read on the forward strand.
GAGGAGAGGAGAAAGTTTCAGGACTGAAAGGTGGTCAAGACGCCAAGGAAAATGAAGAAAAGTGGTTTCATTTTTGACCTTTTACAGACATACCCCTTACCGTACGACAAGTCCTGGTGGATAGCAGCACTTCAGAATCTTAACATGCCAAGAAGTTTTAGAGATTTCACACAATACAGCTTCCAGTGGACCCAAAACTAATGTTATTACTTGAAGATTCATGATTAAGTCTTCTTCATTAAAGAGTTTAATGAAATTGGATTTTTTTATTACTGTATTTCTCACATCTTTTCAAATCCAGCATATCTGATGGAAAATATGTAAGTTTGAAGAGTGCAATACGTCTCCACAAAATGAGGATTTCTTTCTCCTCCAGCTTCTCCCTTCTTCAAATTTGTGCTATGTTCTGCCTCCTCAAAAGAATGGAACAATGACAATTATTGTCAGGTCATGTCAGTTTTGGATGTCCATTCAGAGTTTTGTGGGAAGAAACTCATGCAAAATCCCTTAAAATCCTTTTCTCTGATTCAGATTCAAAACTAAAGAAGAATCAATTTATAAGAAAAGAGGAAATGAAGAGTACTTTCATGCCAGTTGCCCAGCATTTAAATGAGCTGTGCATCTTTGGAGGAATATTTGAAGGTGTTTGGGGCTTTTTGAGCTGTTTTCTTATTTGAATATTATTTTTGTTGAATATTAGTTTTAATATTCAACAGTTTTATGTTTTCTTGTAGTGATTTGGTCTTGAAGGTATCTCAGAAAGTCTTGCATGCAAGGAGGACCTCAGAAAATTTCCCACCCAAATATGTTGTTTTGAAAAATATGCTGCAAACAACCCAATGTGGGGATCTTAATCAGGCAGAACTTGTGATTCTTTGAATTCCTCTGTGTTCCTGATACAAATCAAATATCTTTTCTCTTCAGCTAGCCTCTCAACACTTCTTACTCCCGCTACTTTAAAGCTTTTATTGTCATTCCTGTCTCTCCAACGTGATACACATACTTACCTCAGCTTGGTAGCATTTCTATTGGGTTGAGAAAAGTCTGACAGTGTCTTTGGCTTTCTTAATTGAGCTTAAGAAGCCCAGCATGCCAGGTACTTCTCAGAGTAGAGGATTTTCACTGCTTCTGGGATTGGACCACGCCAATCTCAGCAGCTTCAAATACCATCTGCAATTGGTATGTAAAAATCTATCATCAAAAGCTGCATGCTGAAGCAATTTGGGTCTCTATGTGCCATATGTTTAAGTGAAAAAGTGTGACAATCACAGCAGCACACTGTCCAGAAGTCGTAAGCAGTTAACATAATGCAACATGATTGTTGGCAGGCCTGCTGGTCTGGGTCATGCAGCCAAAGCTGAATTTATAAAACACGGTAAACAGGATGGGAAGAGAGGAAAGGCAATTGGCATTTGAAACCGTGCACCAGCCTGATAGGAATGCTCTACAACTGCCTCTCAGATTTGCATTTCCATTTCTTTCTGCTTGGCTGTCCCAAACGAGGACTCGTCTACCTGCCCTTCCACTAGGGAATAGCTCTTGAAGGATGAGTCACGTTTAGACAGGGGTACTCTGAAGTTTCACTTAGGAGAAGCCCCTACATCCAGGGGACGTCTGTGATGTTATAGTTAAAATTCCCTAACAGAGGTAGCTCGTATCTTTCACAGAGAAATAAAAAAAGGATGCACAGGAAAGCTGAGGCCCCTTTCCAATAAAGAATACTAGGCCACATTTTCACATGGTGGCACATGGCGGTGCAGCCGCATAGCTGCACAGACTCCCCCTTCAACCCCTACCAAGCTGTCCCTGTAGAATATAAGGTCAATCTTCCTACCCTGGGCAAAAAGTGCATTTGATGGGCCTCTGAACTCTGCTGAAGAAAGGAGCAGATTGTGTGTTTTATGCAGGGAGGAGGGAGATGTTTGTGCTCAGGCAGCAATTATACCCTGAAATCCAGAGGATGATGGTTGCTGCTCCAGGGCAGCTGACTCTGCTTCCTGCCGCTGGCTGCTTAATACTGCAAAGGTGATGAAACCTGAAGGGAGCCACTGAACAGGTGGTAATTATGACTGACACAATGACGGCTTGTACAGACATGTAACCGTGGAACAAAACACCGCAGTTAGCTAACAAGAGATCAGTATAAGGTTTTTCACTGGCACTGTGTCTCCTGTCTGACACTTCTGAAATTGAAGGAAAAAAAGCACTGTGAGCTTCAGCATTCAGAGGCATAATAGGCCAGGCGAGCTGAAGGTGGAACACCAACATCTGTCCCTTTCAGGATTATTATAGCAGATTCTGTTTCCGTGTTGATTTCTGCAAAACTGCTTTTCTTACTTGCAGTTTTTTTCCTTCACATACGTCTCTTCGGTTGTCTCCCTGTGATACGGTTAACTACACTACACCTCCGTCTCTCCCAAGCACACAATTTTCTGAACAGTTTCAAATAACTATAGGGAGGCACGTGTGTACCCCAACCCATGTTATCAAATTATTCTCTTTCTCTTCCTTTATCTAGGGGGAGAGAGAGGTTTTCTTGAGTAATTATGCTTCTATAAAGAGGACTCAGTAACGGACACAGGGATATAATCAGCACTTCCTTGGAACTTCTGCAGGTGTTAATCGACAAAAAAAAATTCTTTTCCTGACCAGTGAAAATATCTGAGATGAATCAGAAATCTCCTAGATTTCTATAATAATAACAATAGTATCTAGGAAACAGGAGAATAAGAACTCAAATTCATCACTAATTGCATAAATGCTGATCTATAGTCCTTTTTTCTTCCCCCATTTTTGAAGGGAACATGGAACTGCCCGGGCTAAAGACCTACTTTTAATCACACATGAAACTGGCAATCAAAGTTCACAGCTGAGGTGGGAATTAGAGTAGGAACCTGTACCAGATGAGAGCCCTAACAGCACTTGTGCTGAGGAGGTCAGAAGGAATTATGTCTCTCACCCCAGTGTAAAAAAAAACCTCCACTCCATTGTTGGAAATCTTATGCAGTGGAAGTTTTATCAGAAGCAGTACAATTTCACAAAATATTTCCTTCTCAATACATCTATACATTTTAATGAAAAACACTTTTGTTGGAAACTTTCCAACTATTTGTTGATCCTGCCAAGAGTGCCTTTGCTTTCCATGGAAATTCCATGGAGTACTCTTCTTCAATACACCCTGCTGGAATTACCCATTTTATATACCTCTTACACCTCCTTTTCACCTTTGGACTTTTTCCCACATAGAAAAGTCTTTGCTTCACCTAGTAGCCATGACATTCTTTGGAAAGAACCTCCTAACCCCCAGACCCCACCAATCAGAATTTGTTGAGTAAAATCTGTAAATCTTGAACACTGTATTAAACAGTGGCAGGCATATAAAAATCACCCATTTTACTCAGCGCCATTGCAGAACCATCTGATATTTTATCTCTTCCCGTCCCACTCATTCAATTTTTCTATGGTTGTCTAAACACATAACTCTACAGCTCAATGACGATACCTTTTAATCTGTCTGTAAAGGGCCTGTGATGCAAAGTTAGCATGAAGTAACTTAAACAAACATGATTGGGAAATACTTCATTTTTATGCAACTAGAGATTATTGTTCAATGGCCAGTGCTTTTTTGTCTGTGTGATTTCATTCAGAAGACATACATATGTTCCAGATTTGGGGCTAATATCTATAGGGACATACTGTTTGAAGAATAACTGTAATCCAATTTGTATTTTTTCACTGTGTTGAAACAACAGGATTCATCCACCTTTGGTTCTGAGGCCAAAGAATGGCCTGTGAAAAGCAGTTGCTGTAGAAATAAACATACAGAATTGTGTTTGTGTCCCTCTGTGGCACATACTGGCGTTGGTTCCTAGTAATTTATTTCTTTTGTGCAAAACATTGAACGCTGAGAATTAACTAAAAGCAGGTTTTACTCTTCTAGATTTTAATAGAGAAAAAATAGTGAGTGTGCCTTTAGGGCTGCTTTTTCAATTCTGCTTTGGATTCTTACCTAGATCTTGCTTAAATGTATTAGGCTGTCATTCCATCTAGTCTAGCATCCTTTCTTGGGCAGTGGCCAGTGCTTTCAGGAGGTGCAATATGTGCCTGTAGGAGAAAGGAGTTGTAGGAAATTAACGAGGTGTATGATGAGGAAGAGGAAAAGACACACAACTAAAGTTATTTCATATTACTCACAGCTCTCCTTACATCACTTGGAGCAAGTAACAAAGCAGCAGGTGCACGTAATGTAAAGCCATGGCACATGGACCACTGGAAATGCAATGCCATGAAGCAGATGTGGGATAACGTCTGCATAATATTATCAGAAACATGGAGTAAGCCTGCACATCTGAAAAGGCAGCAAAATCTACTGGCTTAGATTGTGATTGTCCTCCGTTAAAAAACAAACAAACAAAGAAAACACCACTGTGTTTAAGAGGAACAAGGAACTGTGATATAAGAGATTTAGCTCTGGTTCAGAGAAGCTGGGTCTGCTGCCTCTCAGCCATTGTTGAAATGGTTGGAGGATCAATACTCACTGTCATGCCACAGGACAAATAATCAGAGATTAATAGAATAACTGATGTGTGAAGAGACCTCCAGAGGTCTATGGCCCAGCCTTCTGCTCAAAGCAGGCACAAATTTAAAGGACAGTGATAATATTAAAGAGTAGACAATCAGTTCTGTCTTGTCTTATTTAATTAAGACAGTATCAGAAATCAACCTCATCATGCTTGGGAGGAGTTAAAAACATCAACATGGAGCACCTTGAGAACCACAGGTCCACAGTGGTAGAAGTTATACAGGCTGAGAGACATTACAGATTGGACATAGATGTAAGAAACAACTTCATGAGCTTGAACGTCACTAAACAGTGGCATTGCATCTCCAAATGGGAGAGACAGGACACATGGTTGTTGCAGGAGTTGAACATTATGTGCAGTGATGCAGCTTAATAACAAAAGCAGATTTTTTTTTTTTTTTAAATTTCTGTACATTTTGGATGGATTTTTATGCCATTATTAAATTCTTCATTATAATAATGGGGGCTTGAATTTCTTTTTCCCTCTTTTTTAATAAATGCAAAAGAAGACTGCTATGTAATCCTGAAATTCCAGAGCAGTGGGTTTCATATGTATGAACTGCATATATAACACATCAGAGTTTGCAGATTAATCATCAGAAGTTAGTGACGTCTGGAAGTGGGCAGGGAATCCTAACGGGCCCCCAAGAGGGTGTCTGAGGAGACACTTTGGCAGAAAACTATGCTGACTTTCTATAAAAAGAGTGCAGTGTAGTTAATTTTAACTACATATTACGCTTAATTATCTCATTATGTAAATATGTACATAATAAGCCACTATAATCCAAAGGCCAACAAAAAATCCAACAACCATGTTCTGAAAAGTGACATCCTAAACCTTTAATACAAAGAATGAGAGGAAGGAAAAAAGACTCAGGAGAATGAAAAAAGCTCAAATAAAAGGCTTCGTTGCTGGAAAGAACAACAGCAGGAGCTTCTCAAAATTTAACCACTTACCTTTTTAAAGAAAATAAATATGTAGTCTGTTCTGACTCTTCAGCTGTGCTTGTTCTGTCTCTTTTTCCCACGCCTACTCATGTCCTTGCTTTTCTCTCTTCTAGTCCTCTCTTTCAATGTTTTCAGCATGTTTTTTGTTCCCCTTTCTCTCTGGTGGCTCTGAAGACCTTGAAAGAAAAATGACAGAGCTGTAGACCAAAAAGGGACCAGAAAGGTGCAGAAAGGCAGAGATGGGCTGCCAGCACATGGGGGTGGAATCAGAATGGAAGTGGGGAGGGCTTGTTTGGGGTTTTTACCTGGCAAGAACTTATTTAAAAGCAAGAGTTTACTGGAAAAAAAAAAAAAAAGAATAAAAATAAAGCATTCTGACTTCCACTGTATTCATTCCAGCAAGAGAAGTGCTAGAGCACTGAAAGAGTTATGTAAATGACAGATAATCAGTCCAGGGAATACACTGGAAAATTGTACCCAGCAAAACCAGGTTATTTTCCTAAACCTGCATTCACATTCATCTCCCACTCACCCTTAACAAGGACAGTCTCACCATTTTTTTACAGATGTGGGCCACTGTGACCCATGTTTCATTTCCTTGGGGGCAGACTACCAGCCAACAACATCCAACCTTTCTGCTTCTCTCTGCTTCAACCTCTCTGCTTCTCTTTTCTTCCTCATTCCTAAGGAATGAGAACCAGGATGGTCAGGCCAGATGTGTCATATCTACATATTCTTAAGTGGGCACATAGCCTTGCCACTAGCTTCCTTCTACTGCCACTGGCCTCAGTGGGCAACTCTTCAAGTCCTTTATCCCACAGTCCCCCCCAGATTGGGCACTGTTCACTAAGAGATTTTTCTGTGCAGTATTTCCAGTTTCCTCACATATTTTGGCCCAAACCTCTTAAACCTGTAATATATGTTGAATATCCTACTTACTCTGCAGTCTTACCAGAGAAATGGCGATAATGTTTTGTCTGTCCAATGAAGCTTGTCTGGCACCATATACCATCCAAACAAGATTTTGAATTGTAATTCCATTGAAAATGATACCATCACACTTTTGACCTACTTACGGATACAGGCCCAAGTCTTATCTGCCAGATCCATCTGCGATTCCCACTCCTGTTTCTCTGTATATTTATGTTCATGTGCTCCTTCTGCATTCCTCAGAGTGCAATAAATCCCACCTGCCAACCCCTTCGTCACCTCTGCCTCAAAAAGGATTGCTTCAAGGTCAAGCAGTTCCCTTGTAATGTACAGTTTAAGCTGATTTGTGGAGGCAAAGCTTCAAATTTTTTAAAATAAGGCTAAGGTAAAGTAAAGCTTGCAAATGAAACTCTGATGGTAAGCTGGAGTGTTTCCCTCTCCAAAGAGTTCGAGCAGAGGGCACTGTGCCATCTGAAGCCATAAGAGCTGGAATTATGTTATTTATTACTCTATGCATAAGATGTGCCTCAAGTACAAAAGAAAACAAATGCTGACAACAGAAAGCGATCAAACCCCCATCCACGCAGACCAGCAGGAGCAAGGCAGGGAGACAAATTCTCTCCCAGTCTGTCTGCAAATTCACACCAGTGAATACTGGCATAAGCCCAAGCAGCTTTGGAAACCCTCACTGAAGAAACTAAAAGAACAAATGTAGGGTGCAAGTCTTAAAAGTATCAAGAAGTGACTATTAACTACAGTGTATAAAAAAGTTCTATAACATTTTGCCACTTTTCACCTGGATTTGGCCACCACATAAGTACAGCTCCACTGGTGAGGTGTTGGCTGCTCTTTTGAGACAGCAGCAATCGATATCCCAAACAAATGCAAACACATAGGTGTCCTACGCACATTGAACTTACGTACCATCACTGCTAAGAGTGAATGGTTTATGCTTAAAATAACAGTATGGTAAACATGCTGAAACATGTAGCCTCTGTCATAAAGAGCTAATTATATGTAATGCTATGGCATAGGTCAGTAAGATTTCAACAGCACTGCACATAGAAAAGCATACTATTAAAAATTGTTACAAACCCCAAATCTTCAAAAATCTTTGGTCAGATATCCTAAAGTCATGGGAATAGCTTAAATATAATTTCTTTTTTAAAAATAATAGTTTTTTATTCTACGTACTTACACTCCTTTTGAACCCTAAGAGAGTCTCATGTTAAGCTTTCTTCTGTACAATAAAAGCCTTTTCTTCTTTTAAAATAAACACTACAATTTCCATGTACTCACCTGACTCCAGGAGTCAAACTTTAAAAAACAAATAAATTTCCAAAGATCATGAGGGAGGGCATAAAAATACATCAGGACTAAGCTGAAAAGACCTCCTGAAAAGCTTGAGATTCCAGTAAGTTCCATTTAGCTAAAAACTGTTAGTCAACTAAAGATCCAGGAACAGATGCCCACACTGTATATATATATGTATATATATTTTATTTTAATGAATAGTTCCAATGATAAATAACAGATTTCCCTATTTATAGAAAACTGCTGTTACAAGAATATCAAATTGTGCTATTACACCCCCACACACATACCAGTTTTCTATATGGAAATTTGATAATTACAAGAATTGTTGTTTTTAGAAATTTGGAAATAACAAAAAGAAATTGATTTTTGTTGTTGCTGAAAAGCCAAAAAAAACCAAAACCAAAACAAAAAAACTACCTACTTGATATTTTTTTAATTAATCTGAAATATGAGAATATTTGTTTAACCAGAAGCAGAATTAAAAGTCCAAGGAGAGATGATGGGGTTGAGGGGGGGGAGGTTGGATGTCATGGTATTTACCAATATGATAAAAAAGCACTTAAAAACCACATTTTACTGTGTTAAGAAAACTGCCCAAAAGTGCTAGTATCAAAATATCATGTAAAATTCATGTGCTAAGAAAAATTCCATTCAGACTGAGTCACAGAGTCTCATGCTGTATTTGTAAAATACTCAAACATGATATGAGAGCATTATTGCCTTCAGGCTTGTTATTTCATCCCCTGGACACACACGGAAGCATATCATCCTTTCATAGGATTGATCAGCAAATATCCTCCAGAGCAGTTAGATAAGAAGGCATTCCCTTCTGCTAGCTGCAGGTTTTTGCTGTGTTGCATTTATTACTGTGGTGTGAAAATCTCCCACTGAGTGCAATACCTTTAAACACTTCTCTGAGTTTTTTTTGTTGTTAGGCACTTTGCCAAGTGGTGTGGTGTGTTATTTACCTTGGAAAAGAATTGTTGCAGCATAATTTATTTTGATCTGGGCAGAAATTAGCTACGGAAGAAGTTCTGAGACCTGCTTTCTCATTACCAGCAGGTCTTCCATCTGCTTAATTAGAAGTGCAAATATTTGGAAATCTGAAATGCTGCAGCAGTGTCTCAGATAGCATTTCTTTGTTGCAAGATCTGAAAAGTGATCACCGATAATTGTTGATTGTGCTCTGTGTGACTGTAATTACATGTCATTGATCTGATGTTCAGACACCACAGTGATGAGCTTAATATAAGAACCTAAGTAGGCTAGATACAATTAGGCCAATAATCACCAAGAAGAGCTAGTTTAAAAGGGCAGGGGGAAACCACAAACAAATGTGAATGACGGAAAGAAAAAAAAAAAAAAATTAAAAAGGGAAAAAAAGCCAAAGCCTCCTGAATGTTTTATCCAGCAGCTCTATTCAGTCATTTTAACTGCTGATCAAATAGTGAATGCTTACCTCTTTTAGTGATCGAAAAAAGGACCGTTTAATTGTTTACCTTTCTGGAAAAATAAAAAGACCACAGCAAACCTGCTCTGAACTAAGCAGGTAAAGCATCAGGCTCTCAGTAGACATGGGCTGCTGGCCGAGTACCTCAAGGATTGTCCCTAAATACCAGGGGACAACCTGATCAACCACGTATGGAGGTGAGAAAGTAGGAGGCAAATGTGAGAAGGGAGAATTCATTTCCACAAGAATGTCGACTTGGCACTGGATAAAGTACTTTCACATTAGCATTTAACACACCAGCCACACAGCTGTAAAAGAGTAGAAACCTGAGAAGGAGATGAGATAAAAGGGGAATATTGCTTCTTAAGTGGATTGTGAACTTTCTTGCTCTAATTGATCTCTTACCAGCCTACGCAGACGAAAGCGACTGGCACATTCTGCAGACAGACCCTTAACCGTGCATAGGCAGGAAAACCTTTATGCCCCTCCCTCCAAATGCTGAAAAGCAGGTTCATGCTCAGGCCATCACAGGCACAACTGTCCTTGTTTTCAGGGGAAGGGGACACAAGCACTGGTGTCATGGTGACAAAACAGCCACCTGACGTGTGGGCTAGCTACATGGCTAGTGCCTCCTCTACAGCATCTTCTCATCATATTGTACCATAAAGAAAGGAGCAACTTTAGTTCAGTTGTCAAGGAGGAAAAACTTTTTCTTTAAATGCTTTCTCCAGGATCATCAGACCAGCGTGTTCAGTAACTTCCACATCTAACTCAAATTAATACCTGGTCCTTAAGGACTCCACAAAAATTATTTTTATTTAGAGTAAAGTGTCTGTGAGGGAGAGCAGAATGACCAGGGATGACTTCAAAGGCTGAAGCGCTTTGGGAAGGCACAGACTGGGGAAAGAGGGGTTACATTTCTGTCAGAGCAGTTGAAATGGCTGGAAAAATAAACAATCTTTCAGTCCTTTTGGATCACTCTCATGCAAGGTTAAAAGAGCACTTCCCCTCCAGGACTGGCAGAACATTAGAAAACAACATGGTCAGAAATTTAGACTTTGTGCCAAAAATGCCAATTTAGCTCTTTTCTGGGAAGCTGCCTCACTAAAGAAGGACCCAAACCTGCATTGGAGATCTATGGAGGCAGATCAGGGTCAGAGAAGGCAGCATCCCTCTAGTCAGCTCTCCGAAGTATGCTCTGTGGAGCTTTTTTTGTCAAATCAAAAGCATATCAACTTTCTACAATTTAAATTCACAAACAACTTAAAAGAATTGTTCAGTAAATAATTTCACATAACAAGTGAATTTGAGAAAACAGCAATCTGTTTTAGAATAATTTGTGAAAAGAGATAAGAGGAAAAATTTGTTGAATAAATTACCCATCATAAATTATTCTCCCACCTGCACTTCCAACCATTCTGCTTCAGTTTCTTCTGTTACTTTCTCCATGTTCTAAAGCACAGGGAATATTCAACTTTCATGTGCTCAGCAGCAGGTAAAATACAAATCTGTATAAATAATACAAACTCAGCTCATATTCTGTTCAGTTCTCAGTGGCTTTTTACTTCTCCTTCTGACATTTTCCTACCTTGTGACTTTTTATTTTTTTTCTTTGGCAGGTTGAAATTCCTGACCCCAGTCTCAGCTCTGTCCCTGGGAAAGTAATGGAACAGCTTATCCTTGGTGTCATCTCAAGGCATATCAGGGATAAGAGGGTCATTAGGGGCAGTCAGCATGGCTTTACCAAGGGTAAGTCATGCTTGACCAACCTCATAGCCTTTTATGAGAATGTAACAAGGTGGATGGATGATGGCAGAGCGGTGGATGTGGTCTACCTTGACTTCGGTAAAGCCTTTGACACAGTCCCTCACAGCATCCTCACAGCTAAATTGAGGAGGTGTGGTCTAGACAATAGAGTAGTGAGATGGGTTGCAAACTGGCTTAAAGAGAGAAGCCAGAGAGTGGTGGTCAATGGTGCGGAGTCCAGTTGGAGGCCAGTATCTAGTGGAGTGCCTCAGGGGTCAGTACTGGGGCCAATATTATTCAATATATTCATTAATGATTTAGACGAGGGAATTGAGTGTACTATCAGCAAGTTTGCTGATGACACTAAGCTGGGAGGAGTGGCTGACACGCCAGAAGGCTGTGCTGCCATCCAGCGGGACCTGGACAGGCTGGAGAGTTCGGCGGGGAATAACCTGATGGAATTTAACAAGGGAAAGTGTAGAGTCCTGCATCTGGGCAGGAACAACCCCAGGTTGCAGTATAAGTTGGGGAATGACCTATTAGAGAGCAGTGTAGGGGAAAGGGACCTGGGGGTCCTGGTGGACAACAGGATGACCATGAGCCAGCACTGTGCCCTTGTGGCCAGGAAGGCCAATGGCATCCTGGGGTGTATTACAAGGCGGGTGGTCAGTAGATCGAGAGAGGTCCTCCTTCCCCTCTACTCCGCCCTGGTGAGACCCCGTCTGGAATATTGTGTCCAGTTCTGGGCCCCTCAGTTCCAGAAGGACAGGGAACTGCTGGAGAGGGTCCAGCGTAGGGCAACAAAGAGGATTAAGGGAGTGGAGCACCTCCCTTATGAAGAAAGGCTGAGGGAGCTGGGGCTCTTTAGTTTGGAGAAGAGGAGACTGAGGGGTGACCTTATTAATGTTTATAAATATATAAAGGGTGAGTGTCACGAGGATGGAGTCAGGCTCTTCTCAGTGGCAAACAATGATAGGACAAGGGGCAATGGGATCAAGCTGGAACACAAGAGGTTCCACTTACATTTGAGAAAGAACTTCTTCTCAGTGAGGGTAACAGAGCACTGGAACAGGCTACCCAGGGAGGTTGTGGAGTCTCCTTCCCTGGAGACATTCAAAGCCCGCCTGGACACATTCCTGTGCGACCTCACCTAGGCGTTCCTGCTCCAGCAGGGGGATTGGACTAGATGATCTTTTGAGGTCCCTTCCAATCCCAAACATACTGTGATACTGTGATAGCAAGGAAAAGAATTATAACAACGAATGAAAATTAAAAGATACCCAAACACTGGCATCATGCAGCACTTTTGCATTTGTAGATTTTCAGTGATTTACACAGGCAGATGCATTTCATTATGCCCAACTTCACAGATGGAGAATCTAAGACGTTGTGTGTACGTATATCACAAAATCTTCCACTTGCTTCAAATCCACCTAAGTTTTGCCCAGAGAGGTTAAATGTGCTTCTCTTTGTGAGAAAGGTGACAGTGATGCCGCAGTGCAGAGCTCCGGGCAGAGGCAGACAGGCTCGCTCTGAACAGGAAGCACCAGAGCCATGTCAACCTGTTACCACACCTGTGCTCATTAGAAACACCACTAATTAGCTTGACACAGCAACATGCTGCCATACCTATATTGCTCCCAGGACCCAATTAGTATCTCTGCAAGGTACAGCACTAGACGATGTAGACGCGCAGCCTGCTCAAAGCTCCTCTGTACCACCAATCAAGGTCAGCATTCATCACAAGACATGCCCAAGATAGGCCACTGGTAAGGCCACATAGATCCTAAACCTCCCAATATTTGCTCTTGCATTCGACTTGCCAAATTATGAAGTTTTTTTACCACCCCAAAGGCAGGATATAGCAGATACAAAAGCACTTTTTTTTTTTTTTTTAAACTCCATTATAATATTCTTTACAAATACACACCACAAGGCAAAGTGTTTGCTGTGGACAGGTTTACACACTTCACTTCAGTTGCTTGATTTATCCCAAGTGTACCTCAGTAATCTGCAGTCGGTTGATACAGAGACATGTCAGCTGAAACCAGAAAGCATAAAATCCCCTTCTCCCACCACCCTTTCATTGTGCAATGAAACAGGCTCCTACGTCTGCCTAGGGGAAAGGATTCTGTAAGATGTAGCTGGATGAGCAATACTGATTTGCTCTCTGATAAGAAATGTTGCACCAGCATTATCTGAAGAACCAAGTTTGGGATGAGGTCATGGGAGTTCAGCAAGTACAAACTGGAAATGCTCTTGGGATTTTATCGATGGGGTTTACCTGTTTTTTACTTCTTGTTTTCTGCATGGTGAGCCTGTAACGAACGCTTTCATGACCAGGACCAGTACTGGTCCCAGCCTTCACAAGAACAAGGACCGCAGTCACTCTGACTGCTATAGGAGTTGTATTAGAGCTACATGAAAATAGTAATTCTGCAGCTTGCAGATCCCTGAAGCTGACTCTTGTTACAGGGCAAGCATGCAACGCAGACTCCAAGGACCCCTAAAGTCACTTTTTAGAAGTGAAATTCACCCATTTGCTCCTTTTTTTTTTTTTTTTCCTGGCTGGTACCCAGATAAACGTGTGGGTCAGCTCTTGATTGTCCAAGCTGCTAGTGTTTATTAAAGACTAGAATGGACTGGTGGAACAGCTCAAGCTTCGCACTCGACAGGCCTGACTTTGGGTTTTGTTCCACCCCAGATGACAATGGGGGTTTCAGCGTCAGTGTCCCCTATGCTCTGCTTTCTCCTCCAGCTGGGAAGCTCCAGGGAGGAGAGGCCCTGTGCTACCTGTGTGATAGAGTCCTTGTGGAAGACCAGCTCTTGAACTCCTCAGGAGCTGTAGTTTTCTCCCACATCTCTTCCTTACCTCTCCACTTAGACCTTCAGGTCCTGCTGGTGTTCTGGGTGGCTGTTGTCTAAAGAACTATGTACATAATATTTGATTACAAATACACCTATCAGAGTCTCAGATGTGATTTCTTCTCTTTAAATTGTCTTTATGGGAGAAAACAGTGTTCAGTGTTCCAGTCTTGCCAGTATTCATATTCTAATCAGTGAGATCAGCGGGAAAATGCACATGTGAAACTAAGCACATCTGCAATGTTGGCTGAATTAGGCCACTCCAGGGCCAAGAGATAATTTCCATTTTCTCATGGTAAGCGTGGAATCTTACAAACCATTTCTGAGAGAGCTATAAAAGGGAACCAAATTTTCAAGTAATTAGATTTAAAATGCACTTCTCTATCATTTCCAGGCTAAAAATTATAAGTGAACTCACACCAACATTGTGTTGTCAATTTGGCTTCTTAACATGTGCTTTTACTATTTACAAACCCCTTTTCTGTTCACCTTTTAGAAATCTTCTCTCAAATCCATTTCCTTTTCTAATTACAATCCCATTTCCTTAGTAAGTCCTTGAAAAAGCTTCCCCTATGCCTCTAATCATCTCTCCAGTTATAATCTTCAAAATTGTTTTCCATTCAGTTTTCAATTTGGCAGCTCCCAAAGACAGATCTCCATGTGGTTAACAACCTTTTATTTGCTGCCAGTTAAGGCTGAGGTTTTTGCTTCTTCTCTTTTGGGGCATCAGTGATGTACCTGATGCTGTTCAATACATCCTTCTCAGCACATTTTCGTTGTGCAGGTGTTTGCTTTATTGGGTTTCCATTTTTTTTTTTTTTACTTGGTGCAAAGTTATCCTTTGTAGAATCCTATAATCTAGCCTTTCCTCTTTATTTCCTTCATATTTCTTCAAGGCCTGATCTGAGGAACAAAGATTGTTTTATTTTAGCCATGATCCAACTAAAAGAAAATACTTTTCAGGATTAGATTTCTGCTGAAAATCAGGGCAGCCACACTAAAATTAATTAAGCTATGCTGACTTAGATCTGCAAAGGTCTCTGGTTCCTGTTAAAATCATATGGAGACACTCAGCTTCCTGCTGCATCTAAAAGGAAAGTTCCTGTCCAGTCACCCCTGGATTGGCACCAGGGCTATCTCCTGAACTGTTCTCTTAGGTGGACCTCTCTCTTCAAGCACATGAGCAGAACCAGGAACTTAAGGCAGATCACTGCACTGACCATGGTGGCAGGGTACCTACCAGGTAGGTGTGACACACAAGGCATCATGATTAGTGAGGCCTTCTACAGAGCTTGCCTGTAGCTTTAGAGAGGAATGTTGGGTTGTACTTAAAATAGGAAGGGGCAGAGCTTTTTGCAAATATCTAGGAACATAATTTCTCCCTTTGTTCTACCTCATTGAATTGTTATTTTAAGTGTTGTTTCTTTGCCTAGTCAGTTTAAGAGATTTAAAAAAAAGAATGATGAACAGAAAATTAACTGTCTCCTTTCTCCGGTAACTTGGAACAAAATGCAAAGATTATTTTTTGCATTTATTTCCCCTGGAAAGACACACATTGCTGTTAGCTTTCTAGAAGCCAGTCACAGAACCTGGCACAGGGTGCAGCTCCTCCCTAAATGCATATGACCATAATATTTGCAGAGCACTTCATCTCTCTGGCTGCTGCCCACGAAATCATACCTCTGTGCCCATGAAGTCATAGCTCTGTCTGAGTCCATCGTATCGCATGTGGACCAACCTGCTCAGGTATGGTGCTAAACAGATGTGTCTGCTGTTGTCATGTAATGTGCATGCTTATGCAGTGCCTAAAGCCCTGTCGGCAATATGCAGATGATCTTGTCCCAGGGGACAAAAGGCACTATCAAACATTTGCTATTTCATATGTATAAATACATTTGACAACTTTAGAAATGTCTGAGCAAGTAAGCATCTGAAGTAGAGGGCAAATTCATAGCAATTTTCTCTCCTTGAGTATCTTCCCGTGGGAGGGAACTTTTTGAGAGGCTGTGTTCATTTTCCTGTGACTACAGAGAACAATAGAAGCCAGAATGATCTTTACAGAGCCCCCACCTCCTTCGTGGCATTACTTAGCGTGCAGGGAGCTGCTCTGTGGACAGGAGCAAGACATAGATAAAGACTCCAAGGAAGGCTTCTGCTTTCCTCTTCCGAAATTACTGTTTAGGGCCTGCAAGATACATCACAGTAGGCAGGAAGATGCTAAATACAGCTTTTTCATATATCTTTTAACAGCAAGGACATACACGTGCTTCTGCTCTCCTCCATCACGGGATTATGTTTCCTTAATTTTCAGGTGGGGGTTGGAATATCTTCTTCTTGAGCTGTAGATGAGAGTTACAAGGTTTGTCTGCCACACTGAGAAAAAAAAGAGAATGGAGGTATATGTTGCCGTCTTCTCTTTTCTCTGTGGTACCTCTATACATTATTTGGGCATGCAAAATAAGAGACAACGAACCATTTTATCACTGCAGTATTTTTCACATTGAGAGTTGCATTTCAGAGATCGCAATATTGGAGCAAGAAATATTAGTATTTCTGTGTGTGAGGAACAGATGTGTCCACTTCCCTCTCCTGGAAAAAGGCATGCAAAATATTTCACTATGATGAGGAGATCCACTTTGGTCAAAGGAGCCACGACTGCAGGCACCAAGGCTTAATCTAGCATCTCATGTATGTGAAACTATTTTTAAAGGGTAGGATGTAATTAAAACTCTTGAAGAAACTGAAAACTGTGGCAGAGAGAAATGGAAATTAACCCATGCCTTGCAACACAATAACCCTGAAATTTGCCTACCATTGTTTGCAGGCATTATCAGAAAATATGACATAAGGTGTGCTACTTCCATTTAATTATACAAAACAGAAGAGTGATATAAGTAAAGGAAAATAAGTAGGCACACAGACACACATCCCTATATGTATATGCACATACACATGAAATCGCTCATACACAAAGCTTCGTGCACCACAGTTCAGGATTTCTGTTGAGTTACTGAATGTTTCGAAGCACTGCTATATCATCTCCATATGAAAAGTTTTCTTAGCTCCAACAAGTAACTCATGATAAGTTCACTTATTTTTCCTTTCTCTGATTGTAAATTACAAATTACAGGCCAAGGCATAAAATCTCTACTTAAAAAAATGAATAAATAAATGTGCAATACCTATATGAAAAGCTGTATCCATTCTTATTTGATGTAATTCAGAGAAAGAAGAGTATTACGAAGATGTTCTTCCATTTGGTAGCCATGATATAGAGTGCTTTTCCACATTATCAATCAGGATCAAGTCAGGAAAGTGTCTCCTCTGCCTTCCTACATCCATCTAAATCAGAAGCAATGACACTAAAACTGGAAGGTTAAAACCTGCCTGACAAAAGAGCAAAATCCATTGTTTTGAAGACGAAACAATAAGGACTGCAGACGTTTCATGGCTAAAAGAGACATTTACAGATGCTGGGAAAATTCTGAGCTCTCTCCCACCCACGAAATGCAGACACTTTCCTTCCTGGGTTTATTTTCCCCCACTATTTTACCTAAGCTGTCACTTCTGTTAAACTGTTCATTGGGAAAGTTAAGCTGTCTCTAGAGATGCATCCAGACTGCTGCCTTCTACAAGTTTCCCAAAGATAAAAAGAAAGCTATGGCTACAGATTACTAATGTCTTCCCACCTCACAACAATTGCTCCAAAACACAAAGGCCACCTGAGTTGCTTTTAGTTATGTCCTTGCGATTTCTCAAGGACCTGGATTTCAACTTCGCTGGATTTCAGCCCAGCACAGATCGACATTAAAATCCCCACACTTTCTCTCAAAGTTTGCCTCAAAACTGCCCTTTCTCTTTGTTCTGTACCCTCTCCTCTCTCAGATCGTCAAGTCCATTTCTGCAAGACTCCTCACTTCTTGACTTCCTGATCACACATCACCTGAAGTCCAAGGAAGCTTTTTATCCTCTACCACCAAGAAGATCAATGTCATTTTGATACCCTTCTGTCTGGTGTGGACTTGAAAAATGTATTACTAGTGTTAGTTCTTCCTACTATTGATAATCTCATTGAAGAATTAGAGGCGTAATTATAGCACTAGGTACATAGCCACTCTTGTGTCAGAGCTTATCATGTGATGGGTCTTTCCTAAGACTATTAAAATGGGTCTGTCTCTGCCTTTTTCTCAGCTCGTGGGCACATAACAACTGATACTCCCCATTAGAGCCCTCCAGGGTATGTTACACTCCAAACTCATCAACAACCAGCTACCTTAATTTTCTCTCCCTTTCCAAGGGGTAAAAAAAAAAAAAGCAAGTGACTACTCCACGTACAACACATACATCCACAGTTATAAATCAGTATCTGAGCTGGCCTCCTTCAGTACATGCCACTTTGACACATCCCATGGTTTTACCCTCTCTGTGTCTTTGTTGGGTCAGTGCCATTGACACTGTCTGGCTCACGGGTCCCTGAAGCCACCACTTCTTACTTGATTTTAAGATTTAGCATCCATCTCTTCCCACCAAGGAGAGAAGATGCAATGCCTCCTGTTTGCTCAACAGGTCCATGCTTGCTCAGTAATTGCCTCATCAGAGAGACGAACAACTCCTCATGACTGCAGTCTTTCATGACATCAAATATGTTGCCATTAAATGCAGTCCAGCAGTCTTGGACTGCGAAGATTTCATTTCTGCCATTTGTTAACACAGTGCATTCTCTATTTCATTTTCTCCACAGCAGCTAGACATCCTTCGCTTTAATGTCATTGACTACACCATTACAAAGTCTTAATCTAAGTTTGCTGCTGAACATTTCAATATCCAGAGCACTGCTCTAGCATTAAACAGTTCCTAAATGACATATCAGCAGAACGTACCAGCAGTCTTCCCACACTGCCATCAGACTGTGGATATCCCGAACTGGAAGTAACATGTTTAAAACTCTTTTAGAAAATGTTTGAATTCCTAATAATCAAATTGTGGGCCATTATCTAACAGAACCATGGGCTGTGTGCTATAGCAGACAAATACCATCATTATACACGAGATTACACATTTAACAAATGACTTCTGCAGAAATGTTATTTCTGAAAAAAAGTATTTCTGTCATGATCTGGAAAAAGCGAATATTTTTTACAGCAAACAAATTTCTTTCAGCTGTGGATGATGAATTTTAAGCTTCTGGAATTGTCATCATTGCTTGTTTTATTAATTTACCAATATTTTTGAAATTAATTTTTTATTTCATTATTCGGCTATTTTACCTACACTGGTCTGTAGTTAGTATTTGTAAGTATACCAGAATGCATTTTGCATTTCCTTCATACACAGATAGCATGCATGCATTCTGTTTATCAGCACTTGTTTCAAAATTCTGTGAAGTGATATAGAATGCTCAGAAAATATACTCTATATTGTATAAAATACTCTTTCAAAACCATTTAAGGACCAGTAAATGCTGTCCAGTCATTTAGACTCGTAACATGTGTTACCTTCTGCAATGTTTTATCTAGTATTTTGGCTTTCTGCAGTGACAGGTCTTCACAGTGACAATGTTTGCATGCACATGAGACTGTCTGTGCTACTTCAGTTCTACTGAAAGCTCTGGACAGAATGTCTGCTCTATGTAAGTCTTTTCCAGATTTATATTTGAGTCATAAAACATACCAGACTTTGCAATCTAGGAGATCTGCCTGCACAGCCCTTTTCAGCAGTTGCCACTAATGGCTTGTGATCAGTTCCTGCTAGCACTGATATTCGCTATAAAAACAATGAACATGTTTTGCATGCATGGACTAAAGACAGAGCCTCCGATTCTTTTTGTGTATGCTGACATGCTGTTCCAGTTAGGTCTCCAGCAGCATATGCCATGGGTCTCCAGTGATCACCGTTCCTTGTTAAAAGTGTCGCCCCAAGGCCTTGCTTAGAAGTATCAACTGCCAGCTTTGTTTGGTGCTTATTATCATACACTCTGAGGACAGGTTCCTTCTTTATCAACTATTTGAGATTCAGAAAGTCCCTGTTGTGATTACCAGTCTGTGCCCATTATGCATTTTTACACAGTAAAGACCTTCAGATAGCAGTTTAAATGGTTTAGAGCTGTTTGAATATAAACTCCCCAACAAAATTTGCCTTCTCTTTAAGTTTCTGTATGTCTTCTTTATGTATGTATGGGGACGTATTAGTAATCAGACCTGTTTGCATCATCTGCTAAATTGTATTTTTGTTTGGGTTTGTGTTTTTTTTCTCTCCCTGCTACATTTACCTAGATTGGTTATTTCTTTAACCTTGAACTCACATTTCTGTCTTCCGCATTTCAACCTCCCAACTTCTTCTCATGGTTTCACATAATTTATTGCGTATTTGTGGGAAATATTTGAGATTTTTGAAAAGCATTTTCCAAATAACATGGTAAACTGGGGCCTTACAAATGGTGCCTTAAAACCGTACAGATATGAGCCTTTTTTTTCTAGAGGACCCTTTCAGAACACAGCTGAAGCATCCAGTGGTCCCCAGAAACCATTCCCTGGCCAGGGTTTTTTTTTTTACCCCTTTTTACATGCTTTGTTAGTTGCTCAGACTGCCAACCACAGGGAAGTACTAATCTTTCTTTTTCATAGTTATTGTGGAATACACTAATTTTGGAAGGTCTCTGATAGTTTCCATTGTATCTAACTTTGCCAAAAGAATGCTTCCAAGTTTTCATTTCAGCTCCAGAGAGAGATTTCTAGGAATATCTCTGACAGGACAACTGATTCAGTCATTCTTTATGTTTTTGTTGGCTTTCTTTGACAATGTTCAAAACATCTGGAAAACGATCTCCAGGCCTATGTACTGCTGTCCTTCCAAAGAATGTACTCTCTCAACAGTCAGTAAGTTGGAGATACATGCAGCGTGAGAGTAGGTACTCCATGTGTGACAGCAGTTATAAAGCGTATCTGCTAAAGCTGCTGCTTACATCAAGTCCACAGGGGAAAAGCACAGCTCCTTCATTTATGGAACAGAAGTTCCATATGCCTGTTTAATGCAATGAACAGTCCTTTTCAAACAGTTTGAAGCTTTGGATATTGCCTGCTTTATTTAGCTTAGGCATTTTACATCTCTCTAGTTGAAGAGCAGTGAGAAGTGGATTTGTGATCAAGACAATGTTCTTGTGTTAAGAGATAGCTGTCTCTTGTACCAATCTGAAAGAGATTCTTACTTGTGTTAAAGATATGTGTATTTTTTGTAGGCACAAATTATTTTTTCCAAAATGGTTCTCCTCTATGGAAATATAGCAGCACAAAACAATGCTTAAATTTATGGTTTCTTTCACATCATTCGCACTTATTTGTATGACTTCTCCTAAACTCATTCCATTAGAATTTTGTGGGACTATTTTTCCTGTGTTTTCATTTTTATCCATGTCTGCACGTTGCTATAGACCCATGCTTTGAAAAAACATTTTGATAATTTTTATATTCTGAAATCTGGTCTTGTTCTTCTCTGCAGTTAGGTAAAATGCAAACATTTTTTCTGACTTCATGTTGCAACCTTCTAGTCTGAGGCCTCTGACACCTACTGTAGTCTTGTCTCAAGGCAAGGATAGCATGGGTCTCCAAAACACTATTTTAATTCAGTCTCATGTCTGTTGTGAACACTTCAGAATTATTACTCTTTTTATTTACATGTAGCTGATCTCTTGGAATCCTCATGCTTCCTAGGGGTTAATCTTCAGTAGATTGTTATTTCTAAATCAAGTGTGGGTTTTTAAACAAATCTCAGTTCTTCCACTTTGCTGTATTGAATGCATAGCAACCTTTGCTCACCTTTCTCTTCCACTTGCCATCATGAAATAGGTATATCATTTTTGGGCCAATTCTTGTGTGCTGTTTCTGAGAACCTGAGCTGTTTTGAAGTTCTTAGTTCCATATAAGCCTTTCGTTACCTTGTCTTCTCTTTCTTCTCCTTCTCCTTCTCCTTCTCCTTCTCCTTCTCCTTCTCCTTCTCCTTCTCCTTCTCCTTCTCCTTCTCCTTCTCCTTCTCCTTCTCCTTCTCCCTCTCCTTCTCCCTCTCCCTCTCCTTCTCCTTCTCCTTCTCCTTCTCCTTCTCCTTCTCCTTCTCCTTCTCCTTCTCCTTCTCCTTCTCCTTCTCCTTCTCCTTCTCCTTCTCCTTCTCCTTCTCCTTCTCCTTCTCCTCCTCCTTCTCCTCCTCCTCCTCCTTCTCCTCCTCCTTCCTTCTCCTTCTCCTTCTCCTTCTCCTTCTCCTTCTCCTTCTCCTTCTCCTTCTCCTTCTCCTTCTCCTTCTCCTTCTCCTTCTCCTTCTCCTTCTCCTTCTCCTTCTCCTTCTCCTTCCATCTCTTGTTTCATATTCTGTTCTGAGATGGTGATTAATAAAGGACACTGTGAGAAAGCTTATAAAATATAAGCCATTCATATGATAGGTGAACAACCATTATACTGAAGGGCTTGAAAAGGAAGAAGAGAGAGCTCTGCTTCTTTGGCTGCTAATCAACGAATAACAGATGTGACATTTCAGCCTTACATGCAGAAAGCAGCTTCAGGGTTTGCTCTTTTAACAAAATAGTTGCCTGGAGATTCTTTTGCACTGCTCTGAATTTCTGAGAAGACACAACTCTTTGCAGTATTTTTTATCTTCTGCTTCTGAGTTTGCATTGTGCATTGTCCCTTTAGTCCTGGTGGTACAGAGGATCCTACATTTTGGCGGGGAAAAGGCAAAAAGAGTTTCTCTCCTTTATTCACAGCCAATGATATTCATGTACATAATAATCCAATAAAAATTAATTTTAATATTGAAGTAGATCATGATGTTTTTAACTGTAATATAACACCATAATAAAGAAGTATTTGTTGATTTAAGGAATGATTCAATTAATAAACGGTGCTCTTTTTCAGAGTTATGACCTTTTTTAATTGCCCCTCTATAGTGAAACATAACTTTATTGACTTGAATTTGTAAAAAACCTCTGTAACTGAACCGTGACTTATGGGGGAGCTCAAAATCACTCTTTGACCTTCCAGGTCTTTCACAAGTACCAGCAACAATAATTTCTAGTAGAAAATATTTCAAAATAGGCAGAGCGATAATTTTAAAGTACTGATTTGCAACATCTGGAATGAAAAACTGTGGGTGACAATGGAGAAACAAAAAGCTTTGGATGCTAGTAAGCTACAAAGCACGTCTGCCAGTTTATGTTGCTAAATGATGAATTATTCTTCAACCTGTGCCTGTCAGTCCCTTCTGGTTTTCCTTCCATCTCTCTACTCTACATGCTGTGAGTTGCTTTTACGTTTCATTTGAAGTACATATTGCTGGGAAGTAAACAATTTTTATTTTGAAACGTCAGCTGGTCAAAAATGTTGGGTGAAAAATCATTTCCTTTAAAGAATGAGGTTTTATAAGAAAATGCTTTTTCAAGGGAAAATATAACTTAATTACCTTTTCTTTTCATTTTTCAGTGGCAACGTCTACGAAGAAAGTAAGTTCAGTTTCAATTTACCTTTCTAGTTTTGCTTCAGCTTTAAATTCAAACTGTGTTTATTTTTAAATGTCATGCAAAACAGTTTGTATAAAATTTTTCGACGAATTTTCTCTAAAAAGTAAGAGGTGTTGTGAGGATGGCAGTGGCAGAGAGTCTTTAGCTCTATTCAAACCCTGCTGCCATTGGATAGTGACTTTAAACTGGAACCCATGAGACAGATAGGGCAGATGGCTGATGGCTGCTGCATGCCGGCTCCTAGAAAGAGGCAGACAGCAGCCCTCAGGTAGACAAAATCCCTGTGACAAAGTAGAGCAGTAGCTGTGTTCACGGCACAGAGCTGCTGCCTCGGGTGCTCTCCAGCACCATCAGGCCAGAGCCATGGGCAGCACGGCTGGCACCACCGCGGGACCAAAGATCTACTGAGGCATGACCTGGATGAAATTGCTCTGGTTGGCTAAACTGGAATACTTAGTACAGATAAAAGACCAAAGAGTGTGAAACCTGGATTATAACCTGTACTAACAATTTACCTTCACCCTGTTTCTTCAAGGTAATGCTAAAATTTACGTCTCCTGGCCTGTCCTGTTTCTACAACATGAGGTGACTAATTTACCAACGCGAGGTAATAGTATTCTTCCTCTAACCAGAGGTCCTTTCCTCTTTTCTCCCATCTCACTAGGATCCACATGTCACAGTCAGTCTGATATTATTTTATTGCTCAAGTAATAAAGCAGTGAGATGGTTCTTCTACTGCTGGACACACACTTACAGTCTCCATTTGGCCATCTTCTGCTCCTCTCCCTCTCCAAGGTATAGCTCTCATTCATGCTAATGTGAAGCATACTTCGATGCTAATTAAAGAGAGCATTAACCAGTGTCTATATTTGACAGTACTAATCACATCCATCATGTACACGCATGACAGTGCTATCAGTATCAGGAATCAGACACTCTCTTTAGTATACCTTTTACATCTTTTTAGTTAAAAAAGGTTCTTTTCACTGACAGCTTTCAGCTCTGATAGTACACTCTCCCAGATCCTTGAAGAGGAGTCGTCATTTCTGTTCCAACTTTTATAACCCACAATTTCGCCTATTAATAAGCACGTCGCATTTCTAACTATACTTTAGAAACTAAATTGCAACACAATGAAGTAATTACTTTCCTTGTTGTACTACTTGCTAGCCCTTTAAACAACTTATTTTATTTAGCACAAAATGTCAGCAGTTGCTGGATAGATATATTGGGGTCAACGTCTAATCTCAGTTAAAATACAAAGACCCATTCACTGAGCAGAGAAAACATGATTCAGGCTGAGAAAACAAGGCTTTATTTGGTGGTCTTATAAATTATTTTATTTTATAAATTTTCCACAAGTTTTTTGCCATAAGAAAGACATGAATTGGTCAAGCTCATTTCAGCAGAAAATTATGCAAAAGAGGGACTGGGAGGAAAAACTCAAATACTTGGACACTTCAGGAATACACCACTGAGTTCCTCATGACTTGATCAGGATTCCTGGATGATGGTAAAACACCAGTGGGATGCACTAAATACCAACAGGAGAAAGAAGTGATGCTCCCATATAGTCCTAAGTCTTAGGCAGTCTAGAGCAAGAGAGGCTTAGTCATGCTGTCTCTCTGCCTATCTGCCCACCTTTCTGTGAGAAACATGAGAGGACCTGCCCAATTCCAGACAAATTTGACAAAGAGGGTGCAACAAAAACATAGCATATTTTTACAACTTTGGGAAACTGAGAGGCTGGAGAAAGAAAAGAGGTGATATTCACCCTTCTGTTGATGGAGAAATAGGCAGAGCTTGTCCGTTATTTGCCTTGTTTGGCAGCCAGTTTGCCAGGCAGCACCCTGCAGGCAGCAGGCAATACACGTCCATGCTGCTGCATCCCAGTCACTGGAGCTGTCAAATCCAAGGGTGTCCCAAGGGCGCAGGATCTATGGGATAGAAATGGAGAAAACATGGATGACTGGGTGGGAGACATTGCTCGAGACCGTGGGAGGGAGGAAAGGAGCCAAAGGGTGTTTAGAAGATGCTGGGAGAACCTAAGACACTGATTGCACTAACACTGGCAGAAGGGGCACAGGAAGGACAGCCAGGGCCATGGGATGAGTGAGTGAGTGTTGAGCACTAATCCACAAAGATCCTCATCTTGATTAGCACCACAATTACAGAACCACTTGTTTTAACACGGTAAGGAAAGGAGGTGAGATAGGCAGCTATATGTTCTGAAATGATGGCTCAGGGAGAGTTCCTTTATCAAGCAAATGCTCAGAAGAGTATAATTAGCTTCATTCAACTTGAGTCACAGGGAAATCATGAGTCTGTCCTGGCTGGAACTAAGAGTATTTGGACTCTGAAAGTCCACTTCCCTGCTACAGGCAGGAATTCAAACTCAGGTAAGAATCTGTGAAGGAATCCAGATGATTATTCATGCCAAGGAAAAGGCAATAGGTTTGCCCAAGCTGAAAAAGGAACACAAGAAAACTGTGGAGCTTTGGCTTCCTACAAACCCATGCCATATCAGTGCTCTCTGAAGTATTGGTACCCAGTACCCATCAGATAGCTTTGCACTGAAGGCTTGACTTTGTGCAGGAATAAAAATCACTTTGAAAAATCTCGACTCAAAGGATAAAAGCTTTCCATTTTCTTCCAGTCACAGGTCCCCCTAGTTCCCAGGAAAATTTGCAGACAGGATGCACCAAACAGGATTTCCCCTGTGTGGCAAGCTGACACAGCCAATAACACAACCAATAAACTACTGCCAGGACTGAATTTAGTGCTCAAGGATGCCATGTTGACCTGACAACTCCGATTCACCTGTGAGAGCACGTAACCCTGCTACTGCACTGTGGCTTCCATCTTCAGCAATCTGCCCTGCCTCTGTCTCTGATATTTTGCTGACAGCACATAGAAGGCTCCTATGCTCATGAAGCCATTACCTGGGGCAGGAAAGCACAGCTGGCATCAGTTTTGGCTTTTCTCTAAATACAGTGTTCTAATGTGCAGGAGTTCATTTGATGCTGCTGGACCGGCTGAGCCACCCCTGCAAGTGGAATGGGGCAGATACATAGAGATGAAAACAGACTTGGTGTCCCAGGGTGAATCATTTCATGCATCTATTTTAAATCAAACTGTTGTGAACTGGCTGAAGTTGAGAAGCCAGAGATTCGTGGTCAATGGGGCAGAGTCCAATTGGAGGCCTGTATCTAGTAGAGTGCCTGAAGGGTCAGTACTGGGGCCGGTATTATTCAATATGTTCATCAATGATTTGGATGAGGGAATAGAGTGTATTAGCAGCAAGTTTGCTGATGACACCAAGCTGGGAGGAGTGGCTGATACGCCAGAAAGCTGTGCTGCCATCCAGTGAGACCTGGACAGGCTGGAGAGCTGGGCGGGGAAAAGTTTAATGAAATATAGCAAGGGAAAGTGTAGAGTCTTGCATGTGGGTAGGAACAACCCCAGGTTGCAGTATAAGTTGGGGAATGACCTGTTAGAGAGCAGCATAGGGGAAAGGGACCTGGGGGTCCTGGTGGACAGCAGGATGACCATGAGCCAGCAATGTGCCCTTGTGGCCAAAAAGGCCAATGGCATCCTGGGATGTATTAGAAGGGGAGTGGTTAGTAGACTGAGAGAGGTTCTCCTTCCCCTCTACTCTGCCCTGCTGAGACCCCGTCTGGAATATTGTGTCCAGTTCTGGACCCCTCAGTTCCAGAAGGACAGGAAACTGCTGGAGAGAGTCCAGCGTAGGGCAACAAAAATGATAAAGGGAGTGGAGCATCTCCCTTATGAGGAAAGGCTGAGGGAGCTGGGTCTCTTTAGCTTGGAGAAGAGGAGACTGAGGGGTGACCTTATTAATGTTTACAAATATATAAAGGGTGAGTGTCACAAGGATGGAGCCAGGCTCTGCTTGGTGACAACCAATGGTAGGACAAAGGGTAATGGGTTCAAACTGGAACACAAGAGGTTCAGCTTAAATTTGAGAAGAAACTTCTTCTCAGTGAGGGTAACAGAGCACTAGAACAGGCTGCCCAGGGAGGTTGTGGAGTCTCCTTCTCTGGAGACATTCAAAACCCACCTGGATGTCTTCCTGTGGAGCCTCATCTAGGTGTTCCTGCTCCAGCAGGGGGATTGGACTAGATGATCGTTTAAGGTCCCTTCCAATCCCTAACATTCTGTGATTCTGTGATTCTGTTGCGAGTTACACAACACTTTTCCACACATCTGGTCAACTTTTTCTCTATTTGCATGTCTCCAAATTTTGTCTCAAATACAGAGGTCTGAATTGCCATTAAGCAGTAGTTGCTTTAACATTGTTTTTCAGTGGTTTTTGTAAAATGGAAAGGAAGTACAGCAGCTCAGCACAGCACCATGCCTGCAAGCAAAGTCCATCATATTTATTTAGACTGCAACCTTCTAGCCATTTTTCCAGAAAAGAAACTGTGTAGAAGGCATGACTTAAAGACTCAGTAAAGATGTTTCCTTCCATCTTGACTCATTGTCTGACACATTCCGTATGCTCTGTTTTGCTTATTATTAATTTAACTAACAATAGAAAATATACTTAATGAATTATGATACTATGACAACAAATTAGCTAGGATAGTATGTATAAAGGTCTCTCTTTAAAATTTAATTAGTTTAACAATGATATGCCTGCTGCCTGTGTTTGTATTTCAAGAAAACATGCAGCAGCTTAGAAGCAGGATGTTTTATATTTAACATGGAAAGTGTCTCTCAGTCCAGCTTTATTTATAAAGCAATTTTCTAATAATGATCTAGATTCAGTGGAGTTCAATCAGGGATGGAGTCACCCTGACATACATAAAATGAATATATTAAACAACCTATCAACTATCTGACTGCACAAATAAACATAAAGAATGGGGGAAGGGAGATGAAGAGAGGTGATTCTTGAATTAGATCGCTTTCTCCTGAAAACCCTCTACTCTCCCTGCCCCTTGCCCAAAGCTGGGGAAGGTAGCAGGCTGTACCACTACAACACACACTCATCCTGCCTCCCCTGGAGCACTCTGTGGACTGTACACTTTGCTGCTTCCATAGGTCTGAGTGCAAGAGGCATTACGCATCATGCATCATGGAACGAGTTCCCTGACAGTACCTCCGTCTCCCCCTACTTCAGGGATTTCCCGTACCTCCTCCTACCTCCTCTCTCCCACCTCTTCTCTCAGCCTCACGTCTTTGTGTGGTGCCCCATCCTGTAGCACATGCATGCCTTCCCCCATAGCACACCCTGTCCCTTGAGGCTGAGGGTAGGAGGACACAGCACTGCCCGCTCCCTTTCTCCCTATTCTTCTTGCTCACCCTTTCCACATAACAGTTCCTCCTCTGTCCCACACTCCCTTTGACACTGGCTCTCTGAGACCATTTTTCTCTCATTTTCCCATGCCACCCCTCTCTGTTTCTGCCAACACATCCATGTGTTCCTCAGACTCCCTCCCTCTATCTCGATCTTCCACCTCTGTCCCAGGAGGAGGTGACCCAGGCCTGCCCCTGTGAAGGCAGGGAGTTGTTGTGAGAGCATGGAACCAGCCAAAGCACCTTCTTTCTCTTGGCAAGTCCTTCTGCCAGAAGCAGGAGGTGTCTGAGCACTACTGCAAAACAGGTACTGGTTTTGGTGACATGAGCTGTGGTCTCCTTCCCCAACAGGCCTTTTATGCAGCTTTCAAACAGGCATCTTTCTCCTACTAACACATGAGAAAACTTGTACCAAATAAGCCTTGCAGAAGTTTCAGCAGCTCAGTTTCATCCATGGCCAAAGAAGAGCATTGTTTTCCCAACAAATGCAGGCTGAGCCTTCAATACTTGCAGTGACTTAGAAGCCAAGGCATTAAATATTGAATGTTTTATATTGCCAAAGAGAAATTGGTTGGAAGGCACCTCTGAAGGTCCAACCCCCTCTGAAATTGGGACTGTTGCCAATATTAGATGAAGTCTCTTCAAGTCTCTACTGCTAGTTTGAAACAAGAGGTTTGAAAGATTTCTGAAAGATGCACACAGAATACAAGATGGCACGTTATCTGTTGGAAAAACGACCAGTGCTCTCTGTCCTTCACAGCTGGTGGCCACCACTCATGCTTCACATGACCCCGTAACAAAGGCAGAAGTTAACTTCTTGTTCCCTGTAAATATCATAGACAATTTTTTAGTTTAAGTTGTTTGATTACAGCCCAGCATGTCATAGTCATCAAAGCTTCCTTTTCATTAATCCTCTAAACCAGCAAAGAGTACCAGCTGCTGTTTAATTAAACACACACCAAATCAATAATTTTCTTACCACTGTTTGAAAGTCTCACACATTTTTCAGGTCTTCAAGGGCGTGATTCATCTGACTGAAATAGTGGTATAGCACTGTTTCAGATGTATGGTGTTTAGCAGCCAGCCTTTTCATCTACTTCTCCTTTTTCCTCACACAGAACTTCAAAAGCTTTGAGAAGCATCTTTGCTCACCAGGCAACTGCACTTGGATGACCAGACGCAGAACAACATCTATATTGTCCCTCTTGCAGCTGTATGGGAAAGCCTGGTTATCTAGGACCTTTTGTGATTTGTTTCCTTGTTTTAGTTCAATTTTCACCATCTCCATATCAGGACTGTGACTGCACTAGCTGGGCATCTTCAGGAAATGAAACATCACCCCATGCATACTTGTTCAATGCCTGCCTGCTAGATAACACCAGAAGGAAGGAGAAAGAATGAGAGATACTGTTCTTGTGTTTGACCACCCTCTCAGTAAAGAAATCCTTCCTAATGTCCAGTCTGAACCTCATCTCGTGCAGTTTTGGGATGTTCATGTGTGTCTTATTGCTGGATGCTAGGGAGAAGAGCTCAGCGCCTCCCTCCCCATGTTTCCTCCCCAGGAAGCTGTAGAAAGCCATGAGGTAGGAAGGCACCACATTCCAAGACCAGCAGTCCACAGTTCAGGTTTCTGCCTCACCAGTAAAGCCCCCATGTCAAAGCCTGAGATAGTGTCTAGGACAGGAACACCCTTCCACACTCGGGCAGTGTCACTACCATCTTCTAGGTATGTGTGAGGATTCTGACACCTGGGAAGAACCAACGGGGTGCCTGCTGCACCCTGAGGAAGTTCATCAGAGCTACAAGGAAAGAGAACAATTCACACATTTCACCTATGGTCTGGGGGCCAGGATCAAACTGTACAGGTTTTCTGCTTGAAAGCTCATTTCAATTAATAGTATCTGTAATCCTGGTCTTGAAGTTATGCAGAAACAACATCACAGAACATGGGTCCATGAATGTCACAGGTAATGGCTCCAATTTCTGAGTCACAGATCCATTTTGTGGATATAAAATCTACAAAAAGTCCCAAATCGCAGGTGTGTGACTCCAGGCATAGACTGTAGCACAAGTAGAGATGAGAGGCTTCTTCATAAACACTTTAAAAATCCACTCATATGGCACATCACATCCATTTCCATTCATGGACCAGGGGCAGTCTCCACCAGGCTATCTTGGCATGATTTCAGCAGCCAACCTGCACAAAAGATCTTAACTGGACACACTTCCTTTCTATTTTCTTCTCTCCCTCTACTTAATGCCTGCCTTCTTCAAGAGTTTGCCAGTTGCTTCATGGCAATACTGCAGCAGTGTTTGCTGGCAGATCCATGCCACAGCAGAGCAGGCCTCTGGCATCCTTAGGGTGTGGTACTGATATTAGTAGCACTCCGGAGGCATAGTGTCCAGCCCACAAGCCAGAAGTGCTCAACACCATTTTTGTGGCATGCTGCATTCTCCACAACATGGCCTCAGTGCCCATCCTGTCTTCCCCAAAGGAAGAGGAGGAACAATAAGGAGGCAGCATGGGAGGTGGGGATGCAGAGGCCGATGGATGGCAGTGGGAGAGGTAACAGCACAGAGGAGATGTCACAAGTGGCAGCCATGGGACAGGCTTCAGAACAGTGTTTCCTTGGATCAACAAGCAAAGGACTGAGCAACACCCGTGCTCTCTTCTTCACCCAGCCAAGAGAGACCTGGCATCCCAGGGAATGGAAAATAAGTGAAAGAGCACAGATAGGTCAAGTAGAAATAAAAAGGCATTTACTGCATGACACAGTAGGAAGAGGAGAGACACCTCAGAAAGGTGTATGAGTGGGCTGATTTCAGCATTTTCATGCCATTTTAGGTGTGCTGTGACTCAGCCTCTGCCCCAGCACTCCCAGGAGGAGGTCTCTACCAGGAAAAGCAGCAGGGATGCTGAGAGAAGAGCAGAAGTGCAGATATCTACTCTGAGGAAGGTACCTAATTTAATTTTGGCCTGGACTGATCACTAGATGGAAATCACTAGATGAATTCCCTGAGCCCTGGTAACAGAAGAATTGCAGAAAAGGATATTCTATAGGTGCTTAGTGGCCCCTAAAATTAGGAAAAAGGGTTGTTTTGTTTGGTTTAGGTGGCTAAAAGTTTATATGAAGGCTGGGAGTTCAGTTTAAATGCTAATTGACTCATAAACAAGCCTGAGTTAAATAAAAGAATCAACTAGCATCAGCTGAGCTAGATTAGTTTAAAAATGAGACCTTTTGTTAATCAGAGAGAGTTTGTGCTGGGATAGGCCAGGCATTGCTCCAAAAGCAGCATCAGATTAAACCTCCTACTAGAAAAACACTCATTAAAAAGCAACTTCCATTTAAAAAGATCCCACTTGTCGCTACCAGGCATTGTTAGGTAGTGAAACAGTGACAGATATTTTTGAAGACTATTATGGGGAAATAAATATTTATTTAGCTGTCTAAAGTAATTAATCCCTGCTGTTTGCTTTTTATGTAAGCACATACAAGGCAAGACTGTCTTTGTACTTGAATTTTAGGAGACAAGTCTGTGTGGAGGCTCCCACGGTTTTTGAAGGCAGTAACAAATTCATGCCTAATACTTTCTGTGCAACTCGAGAATGCCAGCCATCAAGCTGTAATAGACTTTTCTTGTCCTTACGCAGCTGCAGCAGGAAGGAGATTCATGAAGGAGAAAGGATAGAGAGGAGAAAGGTGAGAAAGTAGAGACTGCAAGTGACACGGAAGGCTACAAGAAACTGCCACACTGCTGGTGTGGGATCTGCTGAAGGACGTAGATTTCATGGAGTATCAGCTTGAGAATCAGGAGAAAAAAAAAAAGAAAAAAAAAAGAAGGAAAGGGGGTTGAGCTGCAAAAGCACAAGAAAAATTATCAATAACCATCTTGGATGTATTTTCTAGAAAGCTGGCATGGACAGCACAAAGATGTTACTTGCTGAACATGTTGGCATCCCTCCCATTTACAAGTTATACAGCCAAAGTGCAATTAGCACATTCAGTGGAACA
Organism: Patagioenas fasciata; assembly: GCF_037038585.1. Taxonomy (NCBI): domain Eukaryota; kingdom Metazoa; phylum Chordata; class Aves; order Columbiformes; family Columbidae; genus Patagioenas; species Patagioenas fasciata. The sequence continues at coordinate 61,059,233 of NC_092522.1, forward strand.
ATAATTAAACAATACCAAAGAGGCAGTCCATAGACTGTTTAAAGCATATGTCAAAAATAGAGATATAGACCCTAGCTCAGTTCTCATATGAGAGCCTCTCCGCCCTAAGAATCACTTGAACAAGATATACCTACACTGTAACATATCAGCTACAGATGATAACTACCTATGAGCTTGATAATATGCAGATTGTTTTTGGTTTCTAAATTTTCGCAGGTAAATGTCATTGCTACATGTTTAAAATCAGAAGCAATTTTTTTAAAAGTAGCTCGAGTGCTAGGTTCCATATTTCTTTTTCCCCAGAAGTATTTTATTGCAGAGTAAAATGACAGATGCAATTAGATAATGTTGAGCAGATTATAGTTTGAGAATGCTATGCTGTGTTACATATTCACGAGTGAACAGTAGCAAGGAAAAAAAAAAGAAAAAAAGGTGTGTATCTTTTCTTATTTCCTATTTTTAAAGTTGGACTAAGAAACGTGTCTTTTCTAGTTAGGCAAAAAAATGGGCCCTATGAATTCAGTTCTGTTATGTCTTCTCAGTTACATGAGAAAGTTTTTCTGACTCAGTTTAGCTTTAAAAATCACTCTGGTATTACTGGAAAAATTTAGAAATTAACAAAAACTGGATTCATGACAGTTGGGCTCAGACTCACTGAGGTTATTTTCCATTGAAATCAAGCAGCGTTTGCAAGCCTACAGAGTTTGTTGACCTATGTCTTCAACTCACCTACCAACAGTGCAGATATATCCATTGGAGTGTGGACCACGTACCTATTGACAAAAATACAGTACAGGTTAGGAAACATTCTTCCATTGGTCTGAGCTCTCATGTATCTCTATCTTCCAGAATAATGAAATAGGGCAAGAGCTGATCCTTATTTCTGGTATATATTTCATCTAACTTTAATGCTTAGTAATTAGTTATCTAAACCTGAGTAACTCTAATCTTTATACTTACTGGCAAAAGAACACAACTTCACAGAGTGATTTATTTTGCCCATCTTGGACCACCTGTTAAGACTATATGCTTTCTCTGAAGAAGAAAAATACCTTGTAATTTCTGTGCATTGACTATAAAAGAAGCTCAGGATAACTTTTTCCAGTCTGAACAGACATCACGTTGAGGTGTCTAAGTGAGATGCAATAAGACCGGTTCTGTGGGAAGAGCATAGGAGAAAGCACATTATGCCTTTCCTCCTCATTTTATACCCACACAAGAGCCAGACACAATCAAACTCTGTTTCTAAAAATTATTTTAGCCAGAAGTGAAGTTTTACCCGTTTTTTTCCTGCCAGTAGCCTGAGAGATCATAGAAAGATAAAAGATCCCTCACCACCCTTTGCAAAGGAAAGTGTGGGCCAGCTTTTTTAGGCTTACAGACACCCAGTGTAATTAGGTAGAAAGACCAACCCTTTTCTTTCACCAGTCCTAAGAAAACTGTATAATTTCCCTTTCAAAGCATCCACTGTGCTATCACATTGTGTTAGGATTGCCCTGGCAAATTAAAAATGAGATTTTTTGCACTGGTGGGCACACCTGAGGGCAGACCAGAGAACCAGCTCCATTGGAGATGGTTTTGATCTCATTCTTTCATGGTGAAAGTGCTCTGATTGCAGTTCCAGCAAGGCAGCAGAATGCAGGGTCTGCATCCCTACCAGCCACACAAAACTAGACACAAGGCCAGGAAACTCACCTGTCCATGAAACAAATGGAAAGGGCTTCACTCACTTCTAGCCCTCCCTTGCACAACTCAAGGAAACCCAGTTTCTGAATCACTGGACAGAACCACGAATACATTTCAACAATTTCTGTACATTTAGGTTCAATCTTTCATTCCCAGAATAACACACATTATAAGTGGCCAGTTCCCCACGTTTGCTCCCGTGCCATTTGATTTTGGTTGTAAACCCATGTTATTTTCATTAACTGGCTGGCCAGTCGCTCTGCCACCTGACTTAACATGATAGCCATTCAAATCAGTCACATTCCCTAGAGTCTCCATTGCTCTCAGATTAGTAAACAAATGTTATCATTATCCATAACAGGCAGAGAGTGTGCAAGGCACCTCCTGTAGAAGAAAGAATTATTTATATAGATCTTGCAGAAATTGTAAGGAATACTGTGAATATGCTCAATATTGAATTCACTTCAGTGTGGGAACTGAATACTTCAATGTGTCTAAAGAAAAATTGCCTGTTATATTTACAGTATATTTTATTCTTTATTTAATAGAATTTTACTTTAAAATGACAACCAAAAACTATTGCACCCCCACCCACAGATTATAAATAAACACTTTATAAGCTCCACTCCACTTGGAATCTGTAAGAGATGCACTTAGCCTTCAAAGAGAAAATTTCAGTTCTGTTTCAGTTCGTACGGCAAACCCGTGAGAAGTCCCTTTTTCCTCTTTAAATTTTAGTGTCCCCATCTGCAACCTACTACATCACTTGTTTACTGTTTAATTTCATCCTCTAATTAATTTGATGAATCTCCTCAAAATAAATAAAATTTATTCAGAATAACACAGCCTTTATTTTGATCAGTTTTGATCCCTTTCAGCAGGTAATCCTTGATAATGTAATCACTGAGTATAGAATGTTTCATTTAATAATGAAAGACAAAAATTCTAAAAGAGAGAGACAGGAGGAAGCTACTGGAAGTCTGGAGTGATAATAAAAGATGACTACAACCCAAAGTTACATTACTTAGAGATTATTATTGATATTGCAAGAACTACCATATGCTTTGCAAGCTGTGACAGTCACCCTTGTAGTCACATGGATTAAATGATCAACTGCTTTTGCATTCAAAGTGATGGTAACAAACTTGATCCAAGTAAGGGAACCTGCTGTGTAACTAAGCGCACAGGAGCATCATGTGGCTTAATTACTGTCAGGGGAGGAAGGTCACTTGGTTTGGTTTGGTTCAGATCCTTAGCTGAAGGTTCTTCATGCAGTAAGTGCAATATTTATTTACTAACATATTGCAAAGGAAAAAGATAAATGAGTTCAGGAAGTTACCATTCCATCGTTTCATGTGATCATGCTTATGCATCATGTCACACATCTGACTCCATTAATGCCAGTGATGCACTGTCATGCCCTTAGCACAAAAATGATGAGCCTGGTCTAAGTGGCAGACAGCACTAAAGTAAATTGTCCAGGCTTTCCCAGTGACATTTAAAGTAGAGACTTGATGCTTACATAAAGACTTTGTCTTCTTATAGCCTGCTACAACCCCTGTGCTACATCTTTTGCACCCTGTATAATTCTGAAGACGAGGTGGCAGAACAGTTTCCAGGTGGGATATTTAATACCATTGCAGCCGTCCTTCCTCTGCAATGGCATAGCTACTTCAGGAGGCACTAGAGTGCAACCTTGGCACACCTGAGTGCACCCTCGACAGACCTTGAAGCACGGATCGAAGGGTATGCCTCAGAAATCTCCCACTGACCTGATTTTGGATTCAGATCTGACAGGATTTTAATCCCCTCTGTAATCGCAATGGCTGTGCTCTCAGCAGAAGTAATACACTCTCATTATTGGTGGACCTTCAGCTTCACAGACCATAACAGCATCAATCCTGTCACTGCACATGCAGAAAGTCCATGCTGGAGAATCTCTGCATAGATTCCCCTCAGTTTATCCAGAGAAGGTTTCAAAGGTTTTGTTTTGTCTATACAAAGTTTTCCCATGTGATTCCCATGCATCAGTGCCATTTTGCAGCACAGGAAAGAATTTGCATCTGAAGTACTTTGGCTTAAGTTTTCTTATTTTTATCAAATCACAAAAATATTTCACTAAATTTTGGGGATTTTTTCCTAAATGTTTTGTTTACTCATGAATATAATCTGAATTTTGGGGCAAAGAGGACTTGACAGAGTCCCTTTAGATCACCTACTTCTTCAAACAACCAACAAGAGTGCTGAGACAAAAAGTAGGGCAACTTTTTTCTTAAGGTATAACTGTTCTTTTTTGTCAAGCTTGATCCAATGTGGAAGTTTCATTTAAATGTGACCCATAAAGCAAAAATGAGAAGCAAGCACAAACTTCTGCACTGAACATCTCCAGGGTGTGGGGTACAAGAAAATCCAGTACAGAAACAGATACAATATTTTAGTGCAAGGGGGCTGGGAGAATCTCTCAACTCACTGCCGAGACCCCAGGATTCATCATATGTTGACTCCAGATTGACTGTCTCAGTTGAAATGAGAATTTGTGGAGTGATTCACTGAATGTTCTTGCTGTCACACGCTGGGATTTTTTCAGTGAACTAAGCACAAAGGGAAATTTCACCTAGGAAAAGAAATTCCAAGTTCTTCAAAAAATATCTGTGATGAATGCCTTTCCTGCTTTGTCTAACATATGTCCTGGCAAGCTCTGGGAGACTGTGGTAGGTTTGAGAGGGAGAAGTGAATAAAGCAAAACTACTGTCAGTACATTCAGATCCGGTATCCAAAATCTACATCTTGACCAGGAAATGTACAGAAGCTTCTCAGTAGAAAGAAATCACAAAAGCCTTAGTCAAGTTCCTGCAGGTGCCAGCAACAGTGCCCAGTCAGTCAACAATGCTGAAGCTGGAGCAGAGCAATTTCTCCTGTTCCTGGGGAAAAGAATGCAAGCAGAAATGAGTAGCAGATGCTGTAGGTAGAAGAAATGTGTAGAAAGTGATGAGTATTGCCTGTTCCAAAGACAGAGGCTGAAAAAACTCCACTTATTTATGGCTTTGAAGCAATGTTTTAAAATATTTGGAGCAAAACTGATGAAGTTAGGTAATGTAGGTTTAGCAATTTTGTTGTTAAATGAATTGTCACTCTGTGTAAATGAACCCTATCATGCCTTCCAGGGCTTTAGAGGGGACCACTTTCACGCATGTGATACAGGGAAAGGAACTTATATCTGTGTCCTTGGGAGCATTAAAGCAGGGGTTTATATGGAGAGCAATTCCTCCCTTTCCCCATTGAAACTTGACTCCCCCATCCCCCACCCTAAAATCAGTGTCCACAATGCCACCTCCAGAGAACATGCGTGTAGTATTCCCACCTGTGTGTCATTTGCTGACACTAATTGAAAACATGGACCTTGACAAAATGGTCTGCATTTGGAGAAAGGAAACATTAGTGTCATTGTGATGCTAATAGAGGATGCTATAGTTAGACTGGCAGGAAAGGAGAGGGGTTATGTGTATGCACCTTTTTGGATTTATCCATGGTACTTCCATACACTTTTCATTTATAGGAAAGAAAAATGGTCTTTTTTTCAAATTATCTTGATAATACCAAAAAAGAAGAATCAAACGTATGTTCAGATGTTTCAGGCTTTCCACAGTTGAAAGGAAACTGAATTCAAACTAAGGAAAAGCGCAGGGATTTTTGTTTCAGCCTCTCCTTGAATCATCCTTTTAAAACACCAGCTCATTATAGACAAAGGTTCTAATTTTAAGCATATCATACTCCCTGGGGGTTTCATCTCTTCTGCTATTCATTTCATGAATGGTCTGGATCTTCATTTTGATCAGCCAGGGACTTTTGGGAACGAATGCTGAAGTGAAGGTGGACATACTTGCTTTCCTGCTATTGAGTTAGATTCCAAGCTGTCATAGTATATAAGAAGCTGCCTCACAAACTGTCTCACATATCCATAGGGAATACACATATGTGATTAACCCAACTGGCCACTGGGTGTGACCATTGCACCACACAAAAGCATCTGAGACTTTTCCAAAGACAGGTCTGGAAGTACTGGAGCTAGAAAAAAGCACAACATTTTGACATATGCATAGGCAACAGTAATGTCAAATAACTTTCTGTGCAGTTTTCGTATGCTTCCTCCACAATGTGGAACCTCTCTCAAAAGCCAGAAATACAGCATTTAAAATCAGTAAAGAAATATAGTGAAAATCACATTAATGACATTACCAGCATCTCTTTCCCTTCTCCAAAGGAAAACTATTAAGTCCCTTAAAGCTGCAGGTGTTTGACTGTCTGTTCACTGGAGCCACATTAATCGAATAAGCACATTCACAGGTAGAATGGTTTAACTAGGCAGTATCCAAACTGTTAGCTCTCAGTTACCTAGCTTGCAGCCAAAAGGATAATATCCACTGAGAAAGAAGAGAAAAAATAAGTCTATAATAAATTATTGAAGAATATATTGATAATGATTTTTCTTTAAATCCAGGTTTAGTAAATAGGAGACAAAAGCAACCAGCCAGATTTGTGGCATTACAGTGGTCACATCAGCCCATTTCAACATGCTTCCCAATCTTTACTGTTATTTTCTTCCACTTCTGCCATTAAGATGTCCCAAACTTTACCTTTTACATCACCTATACTCTTGGATATTCTCAGTGCAGGTAAAAAGGTACACACCAATTTGCAAGATCTGATTTCCTGGCCAGACTCATGTTCAGCAGCCAAAAGTTTGCATATTCCCTTGAGTCAGGTTGAAGTTCAGTAGTACCAGATCCTGATCAAAGAGTCAATGGTAGAATAACATCACCTTGATCTCTGAAAAATCCGCCAGTTCCAAGATTGCTCAAGCTTACACTACTTGCAACTACCTCGACAGGCAATAACTGAACAAAAAGTCACCAAGAGTGTAACTGCTCTTCGTCTTTCTTTCATCCTTGAGTGCCCTGATCAGTGGGTATCAGCCACAATGGATGTTACGGGGTCAGTTTTACCAAAATGTGTTTTCCCATGCAGGAGGAATCGAAGCTTCACTTGTGGAAAGCTTCATTGCATACAAAGTGTCTGGATTCAGATCTGCCTTTCAGATCACACACGGATGGGAATGCCACTTCCCAGAAGCGCGAAGTGCAACACTGACTTTTAGAGGGGTCTAAAAATCAGTGTGGGCTGGTTTTAAAAAGGAAAGACAACCAGTCAAGGAAGATAACATCAGTTTCAGGCTTCTCTCTGGACTTTCATTTCTGATTTTTAAAGGAAAGGTTAGTAAAAAAATCAAGCATGACCAACTCATAATAATAATTAATAATTAATAACTGTAATAATAATAATAAAATCTATCCGTATCTACCAGTCCATGCTGGAAATTGTCCACAGTTCTCAGACTCACTGTGTTTTTACACTCAGTGAGACACTTGGCATCTTTCTGAATACGTTATGAACTGCCAATGTTTTAACAAGGGGCATTCAGCAAACACCAATTTTGCTGTACATTTGTGCTAAACCTTAAACCGGGATTCTGTGAGTTAAGGGCTATGGAGACTATTCATTTTTTCCCCCATTTAAACAAAAATGCTTTCTCATAACCCTACACTTAGAAGGAGCAATTACACTCGAGAAATAAACAGAATGTTCTTGCTGGAAAGTAACACTTGCTATCCAAAAGCAAAACACACTGTCTATATTGCTAACATAGCATACAGTTCAACCCCTGTGTAATTTGAATGTAAAAAGAGAGAAGGCCTTTCAAAAATTCCTCATCCTTGGTGAAATCTACTGCATTCAAAAGGAGTGGGGAAAGCACTCTCTTCTGAAGTGTCTTTATGGCCTGCAGGGAGAATATTCCTTATAAGACAGGAAGATTTAGCAGGATTCAGAAAGGAGAGCAAGCACCCTCAGAAGATGATAAAACACCTCCCCATCTTCCAGTGTGGCTGTGAGGGACTCCTGGCAGCCCCACAGCTGTTTCCTCGAGTTCCTCCTTACTGAAGAGCCTTTTTGTGCGCGTATGTGTGTGTAAAGTAAATTCAATATTTTTTGTCACCACGGAAAACAAGAAACAGCAGCTCCCTTTATCAACCTCCAACACTTTTTACAGCAGGCTGAGTCCTGGGGTGGGGAGCAGTCACTCTTTTCATGACTGGCAGCACTGCACAGCCATGGCCATGGTCTGCGGAGTGTCCCACCCATGCAAGGACATCCCCACTGTGCGACACAGCTGCCCAGCAGCACCTGCACTACCCACAGTGACTTCAGCTTCATTAAATATAGTAAGAAGGAAATATGGACAGGATAAAATAACCACAATCATACATCTGACTGAGAGAAGAAACTGGAACCCAAAGAACAGCATCTGAGGTGCATCTTGTCTTTTGGTGATTCCATCACCCTCTCCTTGACCATGCCATCACCAGGCTCTTTATGGATGGGCTACAGAAGGCTTCCCTCCTCATTCAGAGGCTAGTTTAGCAGTTTTCAAGGAATTTATCTGCCCGAATCCCATTAAATGGGTTTCGTACCTTCCATATGTCATCACTTATTTAGTAGCTTCTAAGAAAACTTCCACAATAGGCTGTCTTTTAACTGAAAATAAGAGGTTGTATGTCTCACTGCCAGCCCTCAGGAGGTGCTCAGAATCTTGATTTCCTTTATCTGTATGTTTCAATCATTTCAACTAACTCATAGGCTACAAGGGTCAAGAACTTGGAAGAGGGGTGCAAAACGTTGTGCTCAGTATATTTTCTATCATCAGTTTCCATGGCACAATGTATAACAGACATTTGGTAAGATTAATCTGCTAATGATAAAGCAGTATCCTAGAGACACACTGATACTGTTAGTCGTGCCATAGAAAATCAGACTGTATAAAAAGATACCTTCTATCTGAGACCTGTTCTTAAGAACTGTGCAATATTATAATGGTTGGTGCACAAGAAATTCTTCTATCTTTGTCTTTGGTTAGCTGAGTTTATCCTGTCAAACATATGCCCCAAAAGGAAGGGTAAACAACAACAACACAAACAGAAACCAACCAACCAAAACCACACACACACAAACCACCAAAAACAACTCCCTTCCACCCAAAAAAAGAAAATAAGGAAAATAAAATTATAATAATAAATAATTAAGAAAAAATAAGTGCCTCACACATCCTGATTCTTCCCATCCTTTTAATATCTGTTCCAGTTTGAACCGAGCCATCTTATTCTACACCCTTCACCAGGATCTGATGTTTTTGAATGTTTTAAGGGTGAGTGATGGGACAGAAAACAATCATTCCAAAACAGACCTTTCCAAAAACATTTCATCTCTAGAAACTATTCCAAATAAATTTTGAATAGATGCTTGATAGAATCTATTTAGTCAATACCCTAACTTTTGGGAGATAAGCTTTTGTGTCACCAGACTAGAATCCCTGGGATATGTCATCCAAATACAGAAGTTTCATATTTCATGATGGAAATTTTGAAATATTCCCAGCTGCACTGCTATATCGAGCCCTTGGAGCAAGAATCTGTAACTCCAGGCAGGAACCAGGGTGGCAGAAAATTCTACACCTCAACTCTATTTCATATTAGTACCTGCTATTACCCATGAATTAACATTTCAATGTTTGAGAAGATAATGTCTCCCCTATAAAATGTTGGAGATGCTAAGGCAAGTGTTTGCATCTTAGCTGTGAGACAAGTAAACATACAAACCATCACAGCTAATTTCTATACAGGAGGAAAATGAGTTACCAAATGCAAGACCAAATAGTGCATAAAAATCCTGTAGCCCTTTACTATCAGAAGAAAAAAAGAGGCAAACAACAGGTGGATGAATTCACAGTTTTGGAGACAAATTTTCTGCTAGTATAACTCCCATATAATTCTGTGAAGTTCTGTCATTAGAGAATTTCACATCGATGGAAAAGTTTTGTTCAACAGACAGAATTTGTTCCTATTTCAGTCATCTGCAAGCACATAACAGCAATCGGTTCGAGTGGGATCACGTCCGAGCATAAGTGGAGGGAAACAAAATTTTGCTATTCTCTATTGTCATAGGAAGACATTTCAGTCCTTAGTTTTCCTGACATCTGCACATAAGGGATGGCAGATAGTGGGAGCTTGAAGAAGAGCATTCTTCATCAGGTTTTCATCAGTCTGAAGGGAAAGAGTATTTCTTGCTGTGGATGTGCCCCAGGCTCTTGCAAGCTAAATGTTACAGGATTTTAGGAGAATGTTCTCCTGTAAAACACCACAGAACACATAGGGGAAAACAGCAAGTGAATAATATTTGCAGTAGAGGTCCTTTATTCTTTGTGGTTTTTGTTTTGTTTTGAAAAGAAGAAACAGAAGCTTCATCAGTATCTGAGGACTGCTAACAGTCCTCATGCTCCCACTTGACAAAGCATTTAGTCATTCAGACGCTCCAGTTTTGCAACTGCTGCCATCGTCAGCTGGCTGATGAGCTCCTCGGTTTCCTTTTAACACACATTTCATTCCAAAAGTATCATCACGAGGTGCAGTTTCCAAGATTTGTGTTCCTTTAAAAATATTTTTGTATTTTTGTCTTTTCTGTTCATTTGTTATTTTCTGTATATTTGCTTTGCCTATATTTCGTGTGTCTAAGCTGCTTCTATTACCTTTCTCAGATGGGATGACAAAAAATGAATGCAATGTACTAGCTGAGAATATACCATTGATATATACAATGGGTTTACATTTTTCTGTATTACTCTAATGCTTTATCTGCATTTCCAGCTATCACATCACACTAAGTAGATGTTTTACTGGGCTGTCTACAGTGATTGCCTGTTCTTTTTTCCAAGTGATGGTCATGAATCCAGCACTGTCTGTGAGCATTTGAATGTGTGCTATCTTGCATTTATCAACGCTGAAATTCAGCTATTTCTCTTCTGATTACCTGCATATTTGTTAGGTCTCTGAATCATGCCCCTTTAATACAAAAAGACATTCTTGTCTACGGAATCTCTCAATTTAATCAGCTCACCACCATTTCAGGTCAACTGTTTCAAATAAATTTCTAAGAAAAGAAAAAGGCCTGAAATTTGTGTGTGCAATTACTCTTTTTGTTCTCTCCACTAGTTCTTCTTTCTTTCACCTTTACCTTCCTTTCACCTTTGCCCATCTAGGCTTTAAAAAGTTTTCCCAGGTGTTTCACTGTTACCCTTCAAAAGACTCAAGGAAGACAAGATTCAGGATCACTGAAGAGGTAACGCTTGTCTCTCAGCTGTTTGTCAGGTATTTGAATTCACTGTGTATTAAATCAGCTCAGCATTTTTCAACAATTTAAAAATGTTTCTGCCTTCAGGTTATATGTTTGCAGTATTTGTGATGTTGTATTAGCACTATGAGCCCTGAAGGTGCTGAGTACTTTGAATCTGATTTGAAAAAATAACAATAATCATACACTTAAATTTACATAAAAGAATATCCAATTACATTCCAATTCCTAGTCATTTGTTATCGAAAAAATGCTGAAGACATATAGCAAAATCTTTCCTCTAGTTTGGGTTGAAAACTCCACTATTTAATTGTATAAAATAAGTTTTATAGTATGTTTTAGGACAGGATGAACAGAAGTCTTGTAATCTATCTTTTTTGTGGCCAATGCAATAAAACATCTCAAAAAATAAGTATTGAAGGATATGATGGTCAAAAATATTATTCACTGAACTTGCTAAATTCCATGTAATGATTTGTATGTGCACTGTCTCTTATTTTAGAGAAGCTTAGGGGCTTTACGAAAAAGAACAAGCAAACAATTGCCTCCAGCAGGCTCTGAACAACCTAGGTTTTATCTCAAAGTGCACACATCAGACCACATGACACTCAATTCATCTACAGGCCCACTGCCTTGCTTGTTCAAATGCCATTATATTTTACTCCATATGAAAATGGTGTTTGATTTACAATCATAATAATGATCATTTATACAGCATTTTTCAAGTACGATGGCAGATCACTGGATAAACTCAGAACTATTTATACAGGGATTGCTTTGCCAGTATGTAACCCCACCAAAATGAAAGGTGGTAGCCTTCAAACAACAGCTGGACAAATATTATCCAACATATACATTATCTTAATTAATTTTTACTCTTTTTTCTCAACGAATTTATTAGAGTAATTTTTCTTTTTGCGGTAACCAACCAGCTGCATAGCTCTGCAAATACTGCTCATGGCATAAATCACTTGATGGATAATGACAATTTTCATAGAAACATTTACTTGGCAAATATTTTTTCTGATAATTGAGGAGCTCAGCTTTAAAAATCATGCAATAACATTGCACAGTCATTCTAGACAAGCATAAAAATACCTTTAAGTGAAATTATAGGACAAATTTTACACAGCAGGAAGTAATTATCCAAATGGAAATACAGCTATAATGGTGAGATTAACACTTTTACCTGGTGAAAAGTTGTCCACCTTCTTTAATTGTTGGATATGTTCTAAGACCTTGCCTCATATCTCATCAAAATAATTTGAACCAGGTCTATCTGTACTTCTAAAGAAATTCTCTCTTTTGAAAAGGCTTGGCTTGCACAAGATTTTAGCTGAACAAATTCCATTAATAGCAACAAGAGCCACTCTGCTAAATCCTTCCATGTCCCAGAATGGAAACAACAGTGTAAGTAATATGCAAGTCTGTACTCCTCTGAAAAGGTATAGGTGTGAAATAGAAAGGAAACAGCTTCTTCTGTCACAGGTGCATGATCATCTCAAGGTATAGGGAAGGGAAGGGAAGGGAAGGGAAGGGAAGGGAAGGGAAGGGAAGGGAAGGGAAGGGAAGGGAAGGGAAGGGAAGGGAAGGGAAGGGAAGGGAAGGGAAGGGAAGGGAAGGGAAGGGAAGGGAAGGGAAGGGAAGGGAAGGGAAGGGAAGGGAAGGGAAGGGAAGGGAAGGGAAGGGAAAGAGGGCAGAAAACAGGGAAGCAAGGAAGGAAGATGGATGCACATGAAAAGCAAAATTACAACAAAACAAAAGTTACCACCAGTACCTTGTACCAAATACACCTGCATTTTGTGTTCCAAAAGAATTCTCTGGGCTGCCTGGCCTCGTCTTTTTTCTTTTGAAGTTCTTTCTGGAGTTGGCTCTTATCTAAGCAGTTAGCGAATCCCTATTGAAATACTCAAAAATGGAGCAAGGTGTGAAGAGGAACGGAAGATTAAGTAAGGCTGCAAAAATACCCATTTATTCATCTTTCAAAGGCAGTAGAAAGGGAGTCAAGCACATCTTTATTCTTCTGTGAGAGGATGCTATTGTTCATCTTGTTCTAATTATGAAATTTGAACTTAAAAGGAAGAAAGAGAATACCCCTCTGACAGTGCACAGCACATATTTTCCAGAAATAATTCTTATAGAGATATATGTCAACCCTATGTATCCATGAATGACCCAACAGTCACAAAGCAACATACAGAAGTATTTGATACAAACTACAAAGCTGCACTTCTTGATCTATTTGTGTTCCAGACAGATTAGAGAACTGCATGGCAGAAGAAGAAAACACAGCTAATCTTTCGTGACTGCTAGACAGTGCTGCAGAAATGTAATTGCAGAACCAGAAACTCCATGAAAAGAATGACATGCCATTTACTGCAATTCAAAATGAATCCAATTATTCCTTAATCACACTAGAAGGGATGTCCCTCAAGCACAAATAAAAATAAAACTGTAAGAATCGGGTCCTCACTAAAAAAAAAAAAAAAAAAAAGCAAATTGTAAAGTGAATCTTTTCTTAAAAAATAAAAATATGTCAAGAAAACATTGAAATCCTTCCCATTTCTACAAGCCATGGGTCTACTAACATTGTCATCTCTTCCTTCTATCTCCGTCCATAAAATCAAACTGCTAGAAAATGCAATCATTCCTAGTAGCCTAAAGTCTAAAGGATGCGGAAAGAAGGACCGGTGTTGTCTGATTATCTTAAGTCTGCGTTCATTGCTTTCCAAAGGGCTCTTCTGCAAGTCTTTGATTCCAATATAAGTGGCACTTCCATCGCTAAGTAAAGTGCTTGAAATAAGGAGAGATACAAGGGGGTTAAGGATGTTAGCTCAGAGTAAGGTACTTTTCTTCTGTCTAGTAATTGAGTATGACATTGACAGTTTTGTGAGGGTTTCTTTTAGACATTTGGATTGGAAACAATAACATCTGTAGTTTTTAAAAGCCACAAATTAAATTTTTAATTAGCTATTGCACATCCAGCAACATCTCAGGACAATGTGCTCCTCTGCTCTGGCATTTCCAAAGTTTCTACAGACTTTAGATGGGTGGCTTTGGGTTTTTTTTCCTTTCTCTGTCTTTTCCCATCCTTGCACCCACAACAGACTGGACTAAGCATTGTAACACAAGCTGGTCTTCATTGTGATGAAATATATGTTACTATTTGCAGCTGAACAAAAATTAGTTTCTTTTTTCTGTTCCCCAATTCATAGCAGATTCTTAGCCACATACTCTGTCCAGGGTTAGATATATCTTGTTCCTGTATGGGGCTGAAAGACTGTTTATTTGCTCCTTTGTTCAGAGCTGTTATGCCATGCACACCAAGTGTGAGATTCATGCAGCTGAATCCTGCCCCAAGCTATGGCTGTGTACCTTGCCCTTGTGAGCATTGCACCTTATTTTCCACAACCATTCACATTAACAGGAAATAATACAACCCTGGATTTTGTTTTCATGCAGGTAAAATGTCCACAGAAGAGGAATCTTCTTCAACGACACTTTTACCTGAAGGTTACTTAGCTTTATTACTTTCCATTGACCATGTTTTCATGAGAGGAATGGTGAATAATAAAGACCTCAGTTCTTTTCTGTCTCTGTTTGGGTCTGAATATCCTCCTTCAGAAGACCTGAATTGCAAGTCTGTTCCATCAGCCTCAGCTTGGAGTCAGTTTAGCTTCTGCTGGGTACACATGACCCATATACTCTTCTTCAATAAACATCTTCTGCAATCCCATTGAATCAGGACTTTGCTTACCAACTGCCTGGAGAACACATCTGCACTCTCATGGAATGAACTGAGATAAGTTAACTTTTTTTTTTTTTTCATAAATGAGAAGTTCCGTTACACAAGCTTTAGAAAAAAGGTTACTGGTAGAGCTGGAGTCACTCCGCAGTAAGAACAATTTGCATTTCAGTGTTAAAATAAAGAAAACAACAACACTGCAAAACTGAGAAAGAAGCTCTTAACTCACTCAGTAGAACCAAAATGTGGGAGATTTTACCCACCTGTAGGAACACAATAGTGCAATATAACTGGAGCCCTTCTGGGTGAAAAGTCTTGCATTTTAATTGCTGCACAGCTTTTCTCACCTGTGTTTCTCTGTGCAGGACTGTAGCCCTCTTCATAGCAGCTAACCCTAGTTTTCCAATTGTCTGCCCTACAAAGACATGTTGTGATGTCTGGGTATATTCAGAAGGGCCTTCAGGTTGCAGAAGAACTACTAGCACAAAAAGCAGCTTAATTAAATTCCAGAGTATTTGATCTATCTCAGGTCACCATTGTGACTATGCAGGGAAAGTATCTCATCACTATTGTCCTGTAAAAACAATCACAGGCTTCTGGTGTTTGGCAGTGCTTGGATCTGTCAATAATGACTCATTTTACTCTTACCAATATGACCCACCCCACTGCAGAGGGATGAGAATTCGCCATGATCCTTTCTGCAGTTTGAACTCCATTTTAATCTGAGGTAGAGAAGGTTTTGATAGGAAGATGGTTTGTTGACAGAGATAGCTCATCTGTAACAGGTATCACCGGAGTTTTGGTTACATTCCTACCCATACAGTATAGCTGACCTAATATCAAAATCTCCTGCCTTAAAATGGCAGTTTCCTATTTATTTTCTGAATCAATCCTTCTTTAAAATGCTCATAAAAAGTGAATACAAAACAACCTAATGAGCTCTGTGACACCAACATAAACCCCTGTCTTTTGTAGGAATCACACCATGTGTAATTATAAGCAATTATTATCCCACACACAATCTGAATTGAGAACAAAATTCTTTAACACAAAATTTGATTAGAAACAATTTAAAAACATGAAGTAAATTTAATTATCTACAATATGATAGTGCCCAGAGGCCCTAACTGAAATAGGGATCTTGTTGTGATACGCTTTGTAGAAATGCATGGTAGGAGACAGTTGCCTCAGTTTACAGTCTAGCTGAACAGGGTACCAGCAAATGAGAAAGGGAAGAGATTAAATGGTTCGACCTTGCTCAGTAGCTCTGCAGTAAACAGGATCCAGCTCTCTTGATGCCTCTTTCAGCTGCTACTTTTTGGCCCTCGTTGCCTTTGCACTGCAAGAAGGGACAAACTGTCAGCATGGATACATCCACAAGCATCTATACATGATCAAGTCAGTGATTGATGATACATGAGTGAACGTGCATACACTTATAGTTCTGAAACGTGTGCTTACAACCCCCAAAAATATTTGCTTGCGTTATAGAGGAATTCAACATTTCTCTTTATGTGGTGGTCTAGTCAAACATCTTAAAAGGTAAAGGCTAATCCGGAGGAACTCAATTGAAGAATATATTATCAAAGTCATACATAAATACAGAACACTTGTGGGAGCTTTCAAACCCAAAGTGTTAAACCGACATTACATCAACACAGAAAACGAACATTGCCAAACTTCCTCTCCCAGTTCTTGTCCAAGAGAACGTTTCTAGCCAGTTAAACCTTTCCATTCTTGAACATGTGATTAGCCCCAAATTGTAACATCAAGCATGTCCCAAATGGTATAAATAAAGCAATACAACAGTTACTGGCCCACGCAACACCTGGACCAGATGGCATCTCCGCACATTTTTAAACAATACAATGTAATACTGTTTTAACATATCTACCTGCATAAGTATATGTAGAGATACAAGACACTAACAATACTTGACACAAATCCTGAGGAAATCAGCATGGAAAATAACTTGCCTTCTGGAGGCTAGCAAGAGTCCTCAACAGTGACAGCAAAATATTATTATGTATCTGTGATAAAAGATTTCTACCTCTTTGTCTGACGTTATTCTCATTGACTTGCTAAGTATTACTTACGAATGTGCCACCAACATCAATATTAAGGAGCTGTTAAATATTCTACATTATTTATAGTACGAAGATATGAATAGCTTCTCTGTTTTGAATCTATACAGAGTCTCCTCAAAGTATTTGCATTCCCCTTCAGAAAAACACTTTGGTCTGGAGGTTGAATACAGTTCTTTTACCAGTGTTTTGAAACTTCAGTCTCTAGCTTGCTACTTCTCCACCTCTGGTTTACCAGAGAGCGATGTCCACCAGCTCCCTCCTCCATGACACTGCGTTTGGAGCCACCTGCACAGATCTTTGTATCCTGTGGGCCCGTCCTGGGTGATGTTGTTCCAACACATCCTTCCTTTTCTCCAGAAGATCCAACTAACAGGCATCCGCCTTGCACCAAGGGCATGCAGGTGTCTCTTGAGTGTGCAACTTTTTGAAAAATTAAGGAAGTAAACAAAGTGAGGGAGTTGGGAAAGAGACCTACATAGTTTTCTTGCCTTTCTGAAGCCAGTAGGAGTAAAGTACCTTTTATTTCACTGTAAAACCAACCATACATAGTATTTTTTTCCTAATATATGTCAATATCTAGCTGAACTCATAAATCTCTGCCTTGTCTAATGAAGATTTCTGACATGCCAAACTTAGTTGCTGGTTTAAAATATCTCAGAAGAAGATCGAATCCTATAGATTTCAATTTGAAAAAAATTTACAGCAGCTCCTACACAAGCTGCCCTGCCCTCCCTCCAAGACCCAGCTTCTCTCTAATCCCATAAAATCTGCTTCTGCCTTTGTCATCCACCCCTACCCTCCCTCTGAAGCACAGGACTTGCAGAACTTGTTCAGTGGCCATAATTCAGTTGGATGCCTGAACTCTTTAATAAAAATTTTCAAGACAGTAAGTAAAAAGAATAGAAATAAGTCAAAAACCTGAAACATCAAAAGCTCATCTGGTTTCCAGATTTAAGATGTCAGGCCCTGCACTCTGATTCTCCTTCCTCACGTGTTCCAGGAGAAAAGGGGGAACACCACTGACACCCATGCTAATAAAAAGCTGGGAAAATAAACAGAATTTGTTTCTCAAAACCCCCAAACACTTCACTTCTTAGTTCAAGGTTTTGTTTGTTTGCTTGCTTAAATTGTGAGAAAATCTGAGTAAAAGGTGTTGGGTTTGAGGGGGTTTGCTGTTGGTTCTTGGATTTGTTTTTTTTTTTTTTTTTAGAATTCCCTGTTGAAAATAAATTCTCTTTTCCAACAAATCCTGTCTGCCAACTAGGTGTGCCATCAATTCAATGGCAAGTTTGTGACAGACCATCTTGTTGAAATTTTGGCAGCACATTGCTACATGTGAGCAATCACAGAACACCAGCGTTTTCTAGGCTCCCTGCCAAATGAATGCTTGCGAGAATGTATGTATATACTGTATTCCTGCAGTCTTCAAAGGATTAGCTTTGAATTATCTGAATTGTTTTGAGTTTGAGACATCATTAGGTTATATTAAATTAGAAAATATGTAAAAATAAGAGCTTGTGCTTGCTTGAACTAGCAACTCTGCCACTTCTACCTTTGTGACACTATCTGTGATGACATTTGCTTTTTTGTGCTCTTCTATTTAATAATTCTTCCAGGAGTTGCTTTTCTTTTTTCTCAGGCTTGATTTTCAGCTCAATTGTTTTGCATTTTGCTTGGCTGTATAAAAGGTGCATACGTCCCTTGCACTCTTTATGAATAGGATTTGATCCAAACATTATTTATTTTACGTCTTCATAACATTGATTTTTTAAGAATTTTCATCTTCCTTCTTTTTAACCCAGTATATTTGCTATCTCCCAAGGATGTCACCTCAGCCTCCTCTCCTTCCCATTTTTATTCCTCTCCCTCTATTGTCTTCATTTCCCCATTTATATTATCACCATCCTTCTTTAACACCAGCTTCTTGGAGCAACACATCAATTTTACCTCCAGGAAGCTGAACTAAAACTAGAAATAAATTGGTTTGAACATTTTATTTTTCTTGAATAGGAGCTGAGCCTACATAACTATTTTGAAATGTTATTGAGCTCAAAACAGTATCAAACCAGAACAATATCTGTTGGCACAGAATCCAAACTGAAACTGAAGCAAAAGATGCACTGGTTTAACTGACTGCCCACATACACATCCGCAATGTTTCCCTGCCCTCAGTCCCCACTCTCACATGCCATCACGGCTATTATTTTTTTGCCATTCTGTCATCCCTCTTCTCATATTTGTCGCTCTTCTCTCTCCTAACGCCCAGCCACTGCTGTCTCCAAAGTGCAAAGTGCATCTCTTCTTTATCTTCCACATTACAGTCCCTCTAAACTCTCTCTAGATGGCTTTCACACAGATAGGGATGTCTCCATGTCTAAGGCTGCTTTACCAACAACCTTTCCTACTTTGATTCTTGCTGAGATTCTCTCAGCTTCCATTTCTAGCTGTTCAGCTTTTCTCACTCTTCCTTCTTTGACTGGGGCTACCAATGAGGGGTTTTTTTTATTTCTCTCCCTCTACGTTTCTATTGCCTACATCAATTTTCCTTCTTCACCCAAGATTCCCCAAACTCTGCTTTCGTTCTCTATTATTTCCAGGTCTCTTGCAGGTTCATCCACCTTTCCCTCAGAAATGCACACTGCCACGCACTTTTTCCAGGACTTCCAATACTTTTTCAGCCAGTGAGGAAAACTGTCACCTGTGACATCATATCTGAGCACTTTATCTCTTTCTTTCACTCAGACAGGACATTAACTCTGGCTCAGTCGTATATGGCTACAAGGCAATCATCTTCCCTGCTTTCCCTCCACATTAAAACAACAGAGCTTGTTTGTGGTCTGAACTCATTGTGCCAGAAGAAACTCTGGGCTGCTCAGGTAGTACCTTCAGTCTTGTCCAGGATACAGACCTCCATGTTTTTTCATCAATAAGTTCTATGACACCTTGCTTTGCCTCCCCTTCCCTCTTCCCTTCCCCCTTCCCTTTTCTTGCAGTATTTCCAATAAGCGTATCTGCTCTTTCTCTAGCCCTCACACAAAGTATTTTCCACACCCATATCTAGCCAGACTGATGCCTTAAAGGTTATTTCTTTCATTTTTAGAAGGTTCTTCATGGATTATCCCCTGGTCTTCCACCATCTCTTACTCTGCACCAAAAATAAGCCTCTTAAGAGGTTCACACCCATAAAATCCTCCACTAGGCAGCTTGAAGTGTTCTCAGAATGAATTTTCAAACACATCCATGCTTTGCTTTCCACTCCCCCAGAAGCCCAGGAGCTACTCTCTGTAAATACCTACAAAATAATTCATTATCTTCCTTTAACACCCCCTTTAAAGGCCTCCTATTCTAGGATGCCTACAAAAGACTTGACAACATTTAGACTTCTGGTATGCTGAGGTCACTGCCTATGATGCTGACTAATATTTTCTGTGTTTCCTGGTGTTCCTCCATCTGCCTGTCTCCATCTGTTGTTTCCTTGCTTATCCTTGTAAGCTGTTCAGAGGAGGGACCGACTCGCTGCTCCCTGCTTGTGCAGCTGCTGCAGCCCAGGGTCCCTGGCTGAGCCTCGTGCCCATGGGTGCTCTGGTCCCACAGACCACACGCAATAACTAAGCCCATGTCTCACTCAGGATCTTTCTCCATGCTGTGCTTAGGGTTTTGGTTAGGCTGCTCTCGGGCTGGCTGCTGGCTGAGAAGATCTTTTATCTCTGGTGCATTATGTTCAAACATAGATTATCATTACAGATGGAAGTTATTTTGTTGACCTCCCTTAGTCAATATCACAAAACACTGAACAATTTGGCAGAATAAGATTCCCTCTGTGGGATAGCTTCCCCACAGCATGTGTCTATCTCAGGGCCAGCTTTGCTAGTCCATCCATTTAATTCACTCAGAAAATTACATTGAGAAGGTAGGACATAAAGAGACCCATTTGCCCGTTGCGCTAATCTAAGCCTTTTTATTAGGTGCATTATAAGTAGAGACCAGTGAAGAAAGATGATTTAGCATAAAAATCTGCCCAGCATGCTGATATGAAAACTATGAATAGATCAGTGTTAGATGTGCAGGACAGGTCATGACAGTGTAAAAGTTGCCAGAGAGAAAGCTGCTAATGCCTCAGCTGAACTAAATGAATTCTCCCCAGGTCTCTCTCTGAAATGTTAAAGACACAAACTAGAATTGTAACAATAAAGGGTGAGTGCCACGAGGATGGAGTCAGGCTCTTCTCAGTGGCAAACAATGATAGGACAAGGGGCAATGGGATCAAGCTGGAACACAAGAGGTTCCACTTAAATTTGAGAAAGAACTTCTTCTCAGTGAGGGTAACAGAACACTGGAACAGGCTACCCAGGGAGGCTGTGGAGTCTCCTTCCCTGGAGACATTCAAAGCCTGCCTGGACACATTCCTGTGCGACCTCACCTAGGCGCTCCTGCTCCAGCAGGGGGATTGGACTAGATGATCTTTTGAGGTCCCTTCCAATCCCAAACATACTGTGATACTGTGATACTGTGAAATTAAAAGTTTGACCAGCTCACCCCAGAGTGGTTTGTGCAGGAGAATGGTGGCATGGATGCAAGCAAGAAGAGCACTACGATGCTAATCCAGCAGTGAAAGAGGGCAGAAGCACACAGCTGGTGCCCTTTCTTCACAGTGTGGCAAAGGTTGATGAAGTTCTGATGTCCTAAATCGATCTACTAGAAATCCAAACATGAGCATACTGTATTAGAGTATTAGCTTCTGCTGCCGCCAGTGAAAAACGTTATTTAATTTTTTGGACAATTGGACTCCAGAAATCCCAGATATCTAAAGACATGATGCAGAGGATCATTAATCTGGAAGAAATCACATCCTGGTCTATAAGAAAACTATGAAAATACAGGTGAACAAATAAGCATTTACTGTGGGACAAATGAGACCATATTCTCATGTCTGTTTATCAGTGTTCAATAGCTTTCACACGTTTGTTTCCTGTCCACAATATGGTGGCAATAGCACAACCATATAGCTTCCTACCTCATTCAAACTGAGTCCACATCCATCCTGATGGTATTTAAAACAATATTTTTTATTAACATCTCATATGACCAACTGTTTAATTTGCAGCTCACTAAATACAACGTCTTTAACCTTATAAAACTGAGCATTTTTCTGTTTTCATTCAAATCCTCCTTACAAGTTCACTCCTTTGAGGCTCACCCATTTACCAGGTGAAAAATTACAAGAGAGAGAATATAAAATGTCTAAGTGAACTCCTTCCTCTGAGTTTCTCATGGCATGTCAGAGAATCCCAGAAAATAAGATTGCAAAGATTGTCCTTGAGGGGACAAAAAGTCCTTTGGCCTGGTTCAGTCATGTATCAAATTTTCTTCTTAAAACTTCCCCATTGAAGTGCTCAGCTCTCAAGATAGCAGAAAAAATGTTCTGTCTTTATGTTACAGTGTTAGGGCTTTCTTCATTTTTATAGAGGGCAGAGTATAATTTCAAGACATGAAAACAGAGCTATCACCACTAGATTCTGTAAGTATCTGTGCTTTCCAAGTGCCTCCTTTCCATTAGAAGGAAAGACATTCTTCGATTTCATCATGATTTTTTCTCCTGCATTAACTAATGCTCAAGCAGATACTAACACTTTTATCCCTTTAGACAGGCTTTCAGTCATTCATTCATATTATTTTCAAGCAGCATACACAAGTGTTCCGAATTTAGAAGCATTTGGGAATGAAATTAATGCTGTTTGCCCTTACTTCTAAACAGAGAAGACAAATGCTAGATAAGACTTAGATAGCACAAAACCCTTCTCAGTTATGCAGTATGTAGATCATAAATTCCTTAAAGCTATAGTTCAAGACTTTCCAAATAATGATGGTTTTAAAATATTTTCATTCTTAAGCTTCTTACTACATAAATTTTACAGGACCACGTAGCCCATCTGTAAAATCAAGATTCTTCTAAAGGTTTCAAGTTAGATGTCCCAAAATGTGGACATCCAAACCTACTTGTCATCACTAGTTATATTTTTAGGACCTTACGCCTTCAAATTAAGTCAATGTACCTTTATGTCTTAGTATTTTTACTTTATCAAAATCTGCTGAAGGGCAGCAGTTCTATCTGTTTAGGAACAGCATTGCAAGGTTTTTCAGTCTTTACATACTTCCGTGTAGGAATTTTGAGTCTCTTCATCATGCTTACTTTATATTATTTTATAATGTCCATTATTTGGACATTAGCCCAAACTGTTTGATAAGATGCAAGGATTCTGAGAAAGGGACATAGGTGGCAGCTTTTTTTATACAGATGTATTAGTGAGGGATGAACCAAATGTTCTCCTTCCCTCTACACACTGAGGATTGCATGGGGAGGCCAAGTTCTGCCTCAGCCCAAGGCCCACTGTGGGTAGGAGGGCCTCCAGCAGCACCCACTTGGGGCCACAGTCACAGCACAGTCCCAGCAGTTCCCTTCCTGGCTTCTTGGTTTTCTGTTCCTGTTTACCTTCTATCTCTCGGTAGCCAGAGAAACTTGAGCTCTTTACTTAAGTGAATCTGGGGAGGACACTGTGCTCCCAGAACTTAGGGAAAAACTAAACAGGTGCTCTGAGCTCCTCTTCCAGTTTTGGCCAGCTGGTTGGTGATTTAAACATCAATTCTAATAGCACCTTCTGGTATTAAGCAAAGGGAACTTTAAGTGCTCTTACACTTTGCCTGAAAGGAAGCAGGCAGCACTCTGTCCAGACACTGACCAGTGAGCGAACATGCACCCCCTGGAAGCCCTCCAGTCTCCACTTACCCCAGAGCTGTTCTGAGAAGAGCGATGTCAGAGTTCAGATCCAGAGTTCAAACTGTATCTAATTATAATTCAGCAACAATATTGCAGAAAACTTGTTCCAACTTCATTTGGAAGATTTGTGAGGTGGGCAAAGCCTCCCTGAAAGTCTTCAGAGAATTTTGGCTCAACAAGGGGGTCAAAAAACAAAACCTTGTATAACAGCTCACCATTTGTTCTGCACTTTTAAATTCTGCCTCAGCACAGAGAAGGTAGTGACACAAAGAAATGAGGATTTGAACTCACAGCCTTAGAGTACACCAGCATTTTTTCTTGCTTGATTGTGTACTAAAACTGCCTGTAAAGTCAATAACTTCCTATGGCTTCACAGCAAAGCGGAAAGATTAAAAAAGAGCCATGGTCCTTTGAAGATGTGGAAGGCAGTAAGTGAGCAGGCTGAATCCTCTTTGGATTTGAAAGTCTATGCAGTGCTAACAGTTTTGCTTTAAGGTGTCAAAATTGCCTTAAATCTTTACCTTTGTTATATCCTGCTGCTACAGACATATAATAGAACAGACCTGACTATTCCAAATCATCTAGACAACATCATTTTTCTTTCAACTTTTTTTGAAATACAGCTGATTAGCACCTTTTTAAATTTGTTTATTTGTTTAATGTGCAAACACTTTTAATTACTTTAACAAGAACAGCATGACAATGTAACATAGAACATGTAACCACACTAGATTTTAGTGTTATTGCTAGTAAATCACACACGTGAAGTTCCAAACCAAATGAAATACTTAGTCCTCCGTCTCTTTGTTAGGCTGCAAACCTCCCAGTAAACTCAGTGTGAAGCTAAAGAAGGACTTAAGAGCAGAAATACTTTGCTACTGTGTGCTTGGAAAATCCAGCCAGTGTATTTTAAAGGAGAGAATTGAAAACAGCAGGAGGGAGGAGCAGGAGGCATGGCACAGACTGAGACATGTTCCACGACACCTTGGGCATGGACTTGGTCTAGGCTTACACAGTAACTCAATGCCCATCACACCGAAACTCCTCCATCTGGGAGTTGGTGTCCATTGCAGACCCAGGAGCTCCCAGGAAAACAGGACGAAGCTGGAGCCCTGCTGCGGCATGGGCAAATGGCGTAGAGCAGGCTGAGAGCTGAGCAGAAAGCGCCTTCTGTAATAGTTTCTCCACTTCACCAGACTGGGTGCTAGCTCTTCTTTCACTTTGGTGCATAGTCAAACAGGTTAGTTAGACCACCACCAGGGACCTAAACCACCCTGTTAAATGTCAGGCTGAACAAAGAGGAGTGTGAGATGGTAACTGATATCTGAAGGGTGGCTTAAGGAGCCCATTCTTACTGTCTCCTCACTGAGGAAGTGACTGCTCTTCAGCCTGGACCAGAGGCCAGCCAAGCAGTTGGTCAAGTCAATCTCTAGCCTCAGTACCAAGCCAAACATGCACTACGGACATCGTAGGCTTTTGTCTCCTTGGGCATCTATTCTGCAGTGACAGCATAACAACTTTTCTCTACCCTTTGTCTACTTTTTGGTAAGAGTTTTTCAGAGAGCTGGTGAGCAAGGCTTTTTAAACTACAGTAATATGGTTGCTATTAGTATTAATAAGAATGATTACTACACTCTTATTTGTTACATTGGAATAACAATATGCACGGTCCCTCTCGGTAAACCGGTTTCCTCACACCACAGACACCCCTGGGCTAGACCCATGAATTTTTCAGCCTGCTACTGTGGCATCATAAAGAGTTATTCTGGGCTTCATAGACACATTCTTGGCATCCGGTATCTTCCTTAAGAATTCCCCGCTGTCTCAAGGGGATTGTCGAACTAGTTTGACGTATAGCTTGAGTGTTGCCCTTGCACAGACTCCCATAAGTTTCTATCACAGATTAAACTGTGCTTTAAGCTCTAGTCAGCTAATTTAATGGAGGGCAGGGGATGGTAGATTGAAGCTCAAGTGTAGCTGACCTTCCAGCTCATAAAGCAGTAAAGAACTGACTATCCTGTGCTAATACAAACACTCCTGCTGACAGTACACAGCTGGAGCTGCTGGTGTCGGGCTGCAGAGGCAGGGGGTGGTTTGGTTTGGGGTGCTGACAGGGTCCCTGTTCTGGCTGATGACCCATCACACTGCGCAGGCATCTGAGCTGCACTGCAGCCAGCTCCTGAGCCACCCACAGGTAAAGGTGCACTTTCTGGGCTAAATCATCACGAGTTTGAGCTTGTCTTAAAACATGGAGTTGTTAATTATTTATATTAAGCCTTTCTTATCCCTTAGTCTGAGCTTTAAGCTAAACTGTCTTGAAACGGTACAGTTTCAGTGCAGCTACACAGGTAGCTCTGCAATAGAGATGAACCTATGGCAAAACTCTAAATGCTTTGCAGGAGACAGAGAATGTAGCAGCTCTTATAAAAATAACTATGTTAACAGTTACAAGATAAATTTTTCTTTCTAACTTTTTAAATGGGTTTCTTAAAGAAATAAGACTACCACAACTCACTGGCTTTCTTTAGCCTCCTGATTGTCTTTCAGTCTGTTTTCCCTCTTCACTAACTTTTAAACATACTGAGTTACTTCAAACAAATTTGAAAATTGCATTAATGTCTTTTGGACTTGGCAGGCAAGTTAGGAGAGGTCTCGAAGTCCTAACCAAGAAAGAGACTGAAATAAGAGGTTTTCCACAGAAACCAACAAACCCAAGCACAAAACAAAAATCAGTAGCTATTCAAACTTTGTGACTTCTGCTTTTTGTGGAATTACTTGCTAGCATTACAAGTGTCACACATTGGGATACACAAGGGAAGATTAACAAGAGTTAAGCACCTTGTTAAGCACATGGGGCTTGACAGAGCAGGGAGCAGGGTGCAGGGTGTGATAACCACATGGAAGTATCTCAAGCCTTCAAATAACAGTGCAGTAGAGAAATTACAAGCACCGTGGCTCATGGCTGGCCTAGTATGAACTCTTAATGGCAGTGTACATAAATTTCCACACCCCTCTGTGAAACTGTCAGTCTCTGTAGTGGAACACATACATTTGACACAAGTAGAAGAGGAGCCCATTGTGAGCACTAGTGCCAGTGCTAAAATTCACATCTGAAAGGCATCAGAATGACCAAAATTTTCACACCCTGTTCTAAAATCTGCTTTCTTTGCGTGACATCTTTTCTTCACCCTAAAAATCTCATCTAAAAAATCTAATGAATTTGACTCCTGGGACTATGAGGAAAATGCAAGAAAAGCAGTCAAATGCCACAGACAGATGTGGTATAAAACCCTGAAAGCACAGAAAGTGACAGCTTCAGTCTTCCTAGTACGTGGTGCCACCTCCTCTCAGCCCTGTGACTTACTCCTGAGACGCAGAGCCAAACCTCTCAGTCCCTTCCTGAGCACTGGTTTTGATTCATAATACACCTTCCATCCTAAAAGACAATATGTTGCAAATAGAAAGTTTTCTCATTCACTCCCACTCCTCCTTGCCAGATTTATTCTCTTCAAATAGTTCTGCCTGAGTTCCACTCCAGGCATATGCATGCTACCCTTATTTTTTCTGCCTGAGGTTAATTTCCTCAGTGGTCTCTAGTTTTCATTCAGTCTAGGAATAGAATCCCCAAGGATTTCAGAATCTATTTGCTATAGTGGCATTTCCAGTTTCTGACTGTGGAAGAAATATTGATGTGAGTTCCTTGAAACCCTTTCCCTATGAAGTGTCAATTACCATCTTGGCATACAGAAAGGAGACTTTGGCGGGTTGCCCAGTAACATCAAACAGGTCTGGAATAGTCACAAGAGCTCAGCTTTCTGTAACAGTACCTGACATAATGGACTTCTAGGAATTTGAAGAAAAGATATATTCCTTGATTAATATTGTTCAGCAACTTAAAACCTATCTTTTTGATACCAAGTTACCAGAATTCAAACATTAACTATTATTTCTTTCACTACCCATTTAACTGCTATTTCAGTTACCAGAGCATTTTTTTCCTGTTGGCTATGTTCACAAAAAATGCCCTGATCAGAGCATTCTTGATTTAAATTTCTAGTTATATGAGGAGTTCTAGGTGCTATGAGGTTTTTACTAAAGCTATACTAAACTTTCCTCAAACTCATAGATTTTGTCTGAATGTTGGTTGGGTTTTTTTTTTCATTTTGAGTTTCACAAAAACCCCAAATGCAAGAATTACATACTTTAGATAGATAGATAGACAGACAGACAGACAGACAGATAGATAGATAGATAGATAGATAGATAGATAGATAGATAAACAAACAAACTATCAGGATTAAAAGTGACTGCAAAGCACAGGAATAATTTAATCCAAACCATACCAAAATTGTAGATGTCAATACACACCATTTGGCCCAAAGTTCCTGTGAGAGACACAAGAACTTGAGTTAACCTAACCTCATTAGAAGTGCCAAACAGATTAATGTTCAGCACATCTCACTTTTTATCTATGTACCCACTGAGGTCTGAATTGCATCCTTATAAAAAGTTCTTTAAACACTACCATATTCATCATCTCAGTTTATCCCACTGATTTCAGCACCAATTCAGAGTAATCGAGTAGGAAAGTCCTGTGTTTATGCAATCTATGCTCAAATCAAACAATCAAAAATACCCCAGAAACTATAACTCTCCATTCCTGGCTCTGCTCTTCCTTTTATGCTTGCCTTTACTTTTTCTATGCATCTATTTTTATTTCTATATTCTCAATATATCTATTTCTAAGATCATAATGTGATCGCTGAGCTCATAAAAATGATTCGAAACTCCAAGACATGTCTGCAGCTTGATCAATGTGTTAGACAGGAGCCCATATAACATGCCAGAAACACAGATACAGAAAAGATGAAGTAAGAGGAGTCAAAGTGAACTAGTTAACAATAACTCTATCATTTTTTATGGGACTGAAATACTAAATGAGAAAGAAATCTGGCCATAACCCACCGGTCGACTGGAAGGAGATTTTTCCATCTTAAGACCCTTCTAACAGCAGCAGAAACAACTGATGAAAAGAGAATAATATTTTTTTTATTGACCCATGAACTATGTTGAATGTATTATTTATGATATTTCTTCTTTATGCTTGTTATAGTAATTCAGCACCAAATCCCAACATTCATTCAAACTCAACAAGCACACAAAACTTCCTGTTGCTAGCACTTAATCAACCCTAAAATAGACATTACAAACCTACAGCTCAACTAAAGAAATCAGCAAGAAAGCAAAGAACTGCAAGTGGATGCTGTGAAAAGAAGAAAACAGAGCTGAAAACTGCTCTGTGGCCCTCTGTGATGCCTGCTTCGCTGTCCCTTATCAAGAGCTTTGTTCTTTGCCCAGTTTATACATCCTCACATGCAGAATTCAGTAAACACAGAAAAATCAGATATGTAAATGCACAATCAAAAACAAAGGGCTGCCAGAAAGTAAGAAATCCCCAGCTGGCACAAATTATCATTGCTTGACTGAAGTAACTTTGTACTGATGATTGAGCCAACTCTTTATTTCTACTTCAAAAATCAAGTGGTCTTGGGATCCCACAACACCTTCTCTTATTTCTGCTCTCTTCATTGCTATCAAAGCTCCTCCAATACCCTAAAAAGAAAAAAAAAAAGAAAAAAAAAGGCAAACCACAAAAAAAAAAAAAAAAAAACCAACAGCCAACACCTACTTAATATAGATATCTTAATAATATTTAATATTCTAACAAAAGAGCATGTGGGAGATTCACATTGTCACCTATTACATTGCATGTCTTGGTAGGATTGATACAAATAAGCCGCTGTGAGTGCCACCCCTAGCAGCCCACCAGGAATGTTGTGTTACATTGCTCATACACAGTATTTAGGTAAATGGTTGTCAGTGAATCCTGAAGATCAAAACAGAGGATGCAAGATAAAAATCTGTTTATATAAATAAAGTGGAGATCAGACACATAGGACATTACAAGAAAACTGGTTTCCATCTAGCGGAGACTGACTTGAAGTTGGATTTGTTTGTATTACAGAAGAGTTACAGAGATCTGAGAAAAGCATTACAGTAGTTATCACAACTAGCAAACAACTCTTCTCTTTACAATGTTTTTAGAGTGTTATTATCTTGCTCCCCCTCCTGTTTTTTTTTCCCTCAGTTTTTACAAGAAAGACTCAACCCCAGTCAAGAGGGAAATGTTTTGAGGTAGCGATTAGGTATTTTCCCCTAAAGCAGTTAGCACAATTGATTCTTTATATGCCAGGATTACTCAGCAGGAAGCTGAACTCTAAAAGCTTTCTGGTCTGAAGTAAGTCTCACAGCCTTCGATCTTTGCATTTCCCAGTCTACCTGACTCAACCTGTATAACAAGAAGGCACGCAGTAACAGAGAGATGCCAAACACCAGTTACTCTGATGGAGAATCAGAGACAAAGCAAATGTGACGCAAGTCTATGTGAAGTTTGTGCATTTCTCCAGTTTTTATCTGGACATGGAACAAGACTTGCAGTCTGTAGTACAGATAATACCCGTCCTTTCTGGGTAGTCCCTCCTAGTCTGGTTTCTAAAGACTCTGGTTTTTAGATTCTGGAGTCACAGAGATTATTTCCATCTTTAAAGTACACTTCTAGTTTTGTCCAGAGCTGAAAGGAGGTTGGAAACCCATGGGGAAAAAAAAAAACTTGTTTGATTCCTGACATGGAAGTACCATCTCTCAGGGTGAAAAAGCCTTTCTGATCTCACTCATTCATATTTCCATCTCTCTGAGGAGGGTATCTGCAAGGGAGGCAATGCAAGTGGCCTATTCACAAGCCCAGAAGCATCCTTTAAAAATTCACATCCAAAAAAGATCTGTTAATTAGTTGAGGATTTGGCAACAGCAGTGGAGGCACTCTGCGGGATGTGGAACAGTACAAACATGATACAACAGAAACACATACATGTATATCCTAAACAACAGACCACGTTCATCCTAGCTGGAAAGTCACAAAACATTTCTAGATGTAGACCCTGCCACCAAAC
This sequence comes from Patagioenas fasciata, assembly GCF_037038585.1. NCBI lineage: Eukaryota > Metazoa > Chordata > Aves > Columbiformes > Columbidae > Patagioenas > Patagioenas fasciata. The sequence goes on from NC_092522.1 coordinate 61,089,773, forward strand.
CCTTGTGTATGATAAAATAGGCTTCACCGAGACACCATGAGCCAATTTCTACCCAAATCATATGCGTCAGGCTCTGTTTTAATTGACTAAGCACCACCCACAAGCAATATCACTGTATTTCCTCAGAGCTGTCCCTGGTCTTCATCCCACTCTTTGCTCTGGTCCAGAAATTCTCCAGAATTTCAGTGTTGACCTCCACTTTCATCTGCCATTTTCATGAGGAAGTAAAGGCTATTGTTCTTAAGACTGACCTATTCACATGAACTGTGTCTAAACTATTATTTCTGTATCTTTTTTTTTTAATAGAAACCAATATTTCTACAAGTCCAGCCTCTTTGCCTTCATAAAATTCTACCAGGATAAAAAATGCTTATGTGGGTTTTAGTTTATTCGCATACCTTTATCTGCAGCTCTATTGGCATGCAAAACATGAGTGGATAAATCCTTACTGCTGCAAGTATCTTTTCTTCCACAGTATGGTCATTTTTTTTTCATTTAATTAATTAATTTTTTTTAAAAATCACCTTCTTGGTAACAACTTCAGGTCACCTCTGTTAATCCAATGTCAACTCCATTATTGCCAATTACCGTACAAAAACTAGATTTTAACATGAGAAATAGAAATATTCATCATGTCATTTTATAACTCACCAAGTGCTTATTCAGACTAAAGCACTGATTTCAAAATCACAGCAAGCAACTAAGACATAATTAAACTTTTATCCCTGCAGATTTTGAGAGATATGCATTTCCCTTTTTTAAAAAATAGAAACGAAATAAAGTAGACACCTGTAGTGGGACGTTTTAGTTTCATTTGATGTAACAGCACGAAGAAATGTTTTCTTACGAGGCCTAAATGTGAGAGAGAAAAAAATGAAGATGGCAAACAAGCTTCATGTTGAAATTTTTACAATCAAGGTTTCATTTTGCCTAACAATGTGATATTTTTCCACACTCCTTTCATTTTCCCACTTCTCCATTAGAGTAAGAATAGAGTCGACTTGTCTCTGCATTAAAGAAAAGTTTTCCCTCTGAGACCAAGTTAGTGAAATGTATCTATCCCTTTTCCAGCACAGTGGTCAGCTGTATAAATACCGCTTTAGTATTCCTGAGCCACCTGTGACCCTTTCCATACTGCAAACAGCACCAGTTGGTGAAATGAGTGCCTTGGATAATCATTTGAGACAGTCATTTTGTCCTTGCTAGTAAGTAGACTTTTCAAGTTCCCTTAGCCTAGATCTTGTGGAAAATGCAATCAGTACCAGGAAACTGCCTATAAGCAGTATGTTACTAAGTTCATCAGTCAAGGGCTTCCAAAGCCCATGGCAGGTACTTGCATTGCGCCCTTCACAGCCCCAGCTCCACTGCTAATCTGCCCTGGGTCACCTCCCATACAAAAATGGATGTGTTTGTTTTTTTTCTGTTGAGGTCTCGATAACTTACTTCAGCCTTTAAATGCAGAATCCACACAAACAAGGTCAGTGGTGGCCTCTGCAGATCCAAGCATCAGTTATGGCAGTACAAACAGGATCTTTAAGCATAAACCAAATATTATTATTCAACATGAACTACCTGTATTCAAACTGCACTTATCCAGGCCTGAACCATGATAAACTGCTTTAAGATCATTTGTGTCAACACATGAAATCTCAGAACTCAGATTCAGTGCTTGGCCCCTCATCCTGCAGGACTCCCAGGTGAGAGCACAGGAAGAGTGTTCTAGCACCCCGGCACTGCGTATTCTGCTTTTGCAGTAGATGGAAAGAGCCAGGACTGAACTCCAAAGCAGTACCATTCCCCAATACAGGTTTTTTTACATGAAGGTCATACATACGCCTGGCTGCTTTGGTTCTGTTCCCCACAGACCAGGAGGAAACTCATTTGCCAGAAACACAAGCCTCTCTCTCTCCTTGAGCATTGGACCACCCTGGACAGTCAGCTAACTATTTGCAATGACCATGATTTAACTCAGCCCACTCCAATCCTCTTCAGACCTATGTGTGTGTATTCGATCTTGCCTCCTTTTAAAAGACCATTGAGAAGACTCCTTTGGAACTAACAGCAGAGAGGGACCATAAAGGAAAATAATCAGGTCAAGACAAGGCTATCACCTGTTGTGAGGACAGGCTACGTGCACGGAGAGATGTAAGGTTTGGATGAAACCTGGAACACTTCATTCTAGGGCCCAAGCTCCATCCTTTAGAGCATTTCCATGTGGACATGGCCACAGACAAGTGAATTAATTTCAAACCAGCTTGTGTTTAATCCCCTTTCTTCCTCAATCTTTATGTAACGTTGTGTCTCATTCCTTCCCTCATTCACTACTCAGTGTGACCTACTGTTCTTATTTGTCAAGTTATCTAATTAGTTTGGGGCCAAATCAACAGATTACTCATGATAGTAGGCTAAGCACATCATGCAGGAATAAGTGTTTACTGGATCAAGCCCTTAGACTGTCAGCTCCTCAGAGCAGAGAGTGTGCTTTATTATTTACATGCAGAGTAGTCTGTACACCAAGTATGTTATATACACAGTTCATTGAAAAATAATAACGGTACACTAAGAAAGAAAAAAAAATGTCAGTAGGAAAGTTCACTGACTGCACTACACCAGTATCTCAGAGCTGCTCACACAAAATTCAGGCTTGGAAAACCAAAAGGATAGCGTTTTGTTTAAGGCAAAGGACTGAGAAGAGCTGCTGTGCTGCTCCCAGTGTTGCCACAAAAATCGTCAGGACAAATCTTGTGAACTCTGTGTATCTCAAATTCTATTTCTAAAAAAATCGTAACACAGAAGGGCTAAGTATTCTCCTACTCCTACTTGATATACTCAAGGCTTGGAAACCTTGATATAATCAGGGCTTGGAAACAGAGGGATGTGCTGTGTATTAAACATAAGTAATGCAAAATTGCATAATAGAACACTTTTCAATGTAAGATACAGACACCTTATTGGCTTTATTATTTATAGATAGTCTCCAGAAATCTGTGATATAACACATACTTACAGGAATCACATCTCTACACACCACTGCGTGGTCTGTGTGTAAGTGATATGTGAGCTATGCTCTGACACAGACAATTTACATTTATAGATCATAGACAGTACACTGGAACAGCAGATGTTTTCTGATAAAGTATAAACCTATGACATTGACCTGGTTGCTTTACCATTTAATCCGAGGTTGACCTTCCAGCAACTAAATATTCATGACTGGCATGACCTCCAGGTTTTTCTCTCACACCAAGCTGTACCTAAGAGTCAGAGAATTAACCCTTTCACAATCTAACAATTGGAGGGGGTTGTCTCTTCCTCTTATTCGTATGCCAGGGTCTTATTTTTTTTTTTTTTTCACTGTCCCATGTACAATAGCCTGGCTATTCTTCTTTCATACTTAAAAACCTATATGCAAATCATGCTGGTAGCACAGCAACCTGAAGTTCTTGCATTAATGCAGAGTATTATTCAGATATAAAAATTCCATTTAAATCCCATCAAGGTTATGACATAAATCCAAACAAACTAGAAAATGCACAGTTAAGGTGGAAAAGTGACGTATGTCTTCCAGTCTCTTAGTAGGAGAAAGCAGAATAAGAAACCTGTTAGAGTGTCACCTGGTTAAGGCAAGGCAGAGAAGCACATATGCTGCCTTCCCACTTTTTAACTGTTTGTTCCATTGTATCTGGGATTGCTTTGTTTTACTTTTGCATAATGCCTCTGTCCCACTGTTAGTGGTCCTATAAAACAGTTTTGGTCTGCAAATACTTCTGAACAATGTCCATTCTGAGGGACAAGAGGGACAGCCTTCTGTAAAACAGCTGTAAACTGGAAAAAAAAATCACATTAGCATTTTATATTTTTATGGAAGTGTTTCTGGAGGATAGTAAAAAGCAATGACACATATGACACTGTTTTGCAAGTGTACCAATTAGCAGCACTGCTGCTACAGTCTGGAGGCTGTTTGCACATGTTCCTCTCTTTGAATTCCTGACACTTCATAGTAATGAACTACACCGCAAGGTCTTGCAAAAGACTTGGTTTAATACCAGACTTAGGTTTCTGCAATGCTTAAAACACTCTCAAACATGGCTGAGCTAAAGGAATGGGTCTAGACACCACTGTCTTTTGAACAACTCAGTATAGCTCAGGGGTGCCAAACTCATTTTCACCGGGGGTCACATCAGCCTCACAGTTGCCATCAAAGGGTCAAATGTAGTTTTAGGACTATATAAATGTAGGGTTAGTCACACTCCTGGTATAGCTGGTGAGGCTGTGGAGTACAGCAGCGCTCCTGAGCACCTATAGTTAGTGCCACACACCCCTGCATAAGCAGATGGATCTCTCAACCTGTTATGTGTAAATAAAGTTTGACCCTGTAGCCCTGTAACAAGGAGAATGGGAAAGAGAAGTTGATCTGGGTTTTAGCTGCATTGCTTGAGCTGCAAATGCTATAGTTAGTTGTGAAATTCTAAGCAGAATCAGGCCAAGAGTATGTGCTTCTCCATATGACATATAGGCAAGTACTGCATAGTGGGTTGTTCTTGGAAACTGTAGGATTTATTATTTTTCTTTGGAGTTGGATGAAACTTGGTTGCAGTTTTCCCTCTTTTAGGTAATCATAAGGATGAAGAAACAAGCTGGTTCAGGCAGTGAAGCTGTTGTCTTGACTAGAATCCTGAGGTTTTTTTGAATTAGCCATTCATAAGGCAAACATACATATGCACACACACACACAAAACTTTGAAAGCAGTTCCATCTGTTTTTCAGTAAGGCTGGGTCATAATTAACAAGCATGGAGATATTTTATGTTCTGCTTTTGTGGCCTGACATCTTCCTTCATGTTTTTATTGAAGACTTCCATCTTAAACAGAATTGACATTAATTGGGGATTCAGTAGAGCCAAGGATTAAGGTTTTTTTTGGGGAGGTGATGTTTTTTAAATTTAGAGTATATTTTCTCTCAATCTGCCCTGAAGAAGTTATTTTTCCCTTCCTCTGTTTTAAGCAAACATTCTACAAATTGTACTTTGAATAAAACACATCACAGACTTCCATGGAAACAGCAGTCAGCACAAGAAGAGTGGAAAGCGGTCAAGGTGACAGGAATAGCTTTTGCAGCACCATCATAAGATACAGGCTGAACCTTAGCAACTACAGAAGAAGCTGACATGACAGTACAAAGCTAAACAAGATCACAATGTTTGGGAGAGGGAGGGAGGTAGGGAGGGAGGCAGGAAAGGGACATATGTGCCCAAAGCCATCCTTTCCTGCCAATTATCAAACAAATGATAAATATTCAGGGTCTCTTTTGGGTGGAACTTCAGAGAAGGTGAAGAGAACACCTTAAAGTGGAGATGTCCAATGTCATCTTGGACATTTTACACTTTAGATTAATAAATAAGTGCCTATAGGTACCTACTCTGCTGAAGTTTTTAGGAGACACTTTTAGCCTATGTCCTCAGAGGCCTCTTTCAAACCATGTTGAACTGTTGCAGAAGTCAGGTCTTCTCTGGGTTGTGAAGAAAAACGGGTTACATGGCAGACACTGAAAAACACAAAGTATATAAGTAGCTATCAGCTCTCTGGAGAGATATATTTTTGAGAAGCCTTTCCTAACAAAGCAAGAATTTTTGTACTTATTGTAATATTTTTTCTCTCTTCAACATCCAAGTGTTCAGTGACTCTTATTCAATCTTTTCTTCTCCTATTTCTAAATGTCTAGGCATTCCTGCCCAGAGGCTTCTCCAGAGCTCTGACACTACAACCTCTTCTTCCACCCAGGACTCCCGGCAGCACTCTTCCACCCCTCCACCCTATTCACACCTCAGCTGCTGCAATCATCTGTCTTGTTCCATGGCCCATGTCTTCCCATCACATATGTTCCTTCCTCATGAAATCTGAGATTGTCTTTCACAGTTGTCATTTGCACTGCTGCTCATTCTAGGTGCACATTTGCTACCCAAACCAAATGCTTTTTGCATTTGCTCCTTATATTTCCAATTCTTTCTTCTGCATCTACTACTCTGCTCCTCACCTTTACCCAAATATGCTCCTATCTTGAGACAATTTCTAACAACAACATAGAGATGACTGCAGCAGACAAGTTTCAACCTTTCATCTGGAAGACTCAATATGTTTAAATTATGCATCTCTAAAATTTTAATGGTTATCAGTCTGTAGAGACAGGGACCAGCATCCTTCAGTTTTCAGTGTCAAGCATGTAGTTCAAACTCCAGAAATACAAGCACAAAGGCAGCATGTTCATAGTCTCTCTAGGTACAGATATGGCAACTTCAAAGGTTTGCATCTCACCCTGCACCAACCTGGCTGTCAAGTTTGTCACCCAGTCAGATCTGCTAACTGAACCCACCTTGTGCTTTTTGCCAAATCTGAGTCAGCTCAAAGAAACCAGGTAGCTTAAACACTACAGTTTGGAGCTGAAGGGATTTTTAGCATGCCTCATTTTGATTGAAATGGAGCAAAGAGCTCAAACAGAAGATGAAGCAGAATAGGCATGCCTGACAGAAGGACAGAGTGATCCCAGCTGGGAGCACAAGGTTTCTCGAGAAGAGGATATTGTTTGCATGGTCTAAGATTTCAGTCCCACACATATCCTCGGTTTATCTGAGTGGCTCTATTGACTTACTGCACATTCAAGTACTAGAGTAATTTATTTATTTTTTTTCAGGCATGTAAAAGGTTAAGTGATTTCATCAAGGCCAGAAATCAGCATGCCATAGACATGACTACTATAATGTGCTAGTAAGGCAATCAGATTGAAGGCTGAAACTCTGGAAACAGGAGTCACTTTATATCATGTATTTGAAGTGTGCTCAGCATAACAGGACTCAGTCCTTGCTGAAGTTTCCAAGTAGCAGTTTAATACAGACAGTAAATGTCACACAGATCAATGTGCATGGGGCTTTACACAGTCGGTTTTTTTAAATCTTGGGATCATAAAAACTTTAAAGCATCAACAGAATAAGGTGGGTCTACTTCTAAATGTCTCAAGCTACTTTCCTGGATCCAGTGAAATAAAAACATACCCTGCTAGGAAATGTTTCCCATATGGAAATTGTCCTTTCAGATTGTTTTGTTCCCTTTGTAACTGCCAGTGACAGCATAACATTTGAGGCATAAGGAGGAAGTTGTGCTGAGTAGCTATTCTGAAAGGAAATAAAATAAAGGTGGGTAGAAGATTAAGAAAATATCATGAGTAAACTTTAAAGGTGTATGAAATCTCTTCACCTGCACTGACTCCAGAATTGTGCTAATTATGAGAATTAACATGCTTCCTGCACATAACAATAGGTTATGTCAGCTGCCGGAGAGAGATGGTGTACCCACTCGAACATTAAAGTGCAGCCTACAGATTGCTTATACATGAAATAAATGCAGGCATCCTAACTGCACTGTGAAAACACTAATTTATCAGGAGTGAAGTGGCATGAGGCACTATCTCATATTCAAGAATGTACCTAAAACCAAACATATATACTCTCAATAAGTTATAAGAGAAGCTTCATTTCTGTCATATCTGATCATCTTCAAAAGTTGCTTCAGTAGACCTTACTAGTTCCTGGATCAGTTATTCACATCCTCTTTACCACTTGCTAAACAGATATAAACTTTTGTGGCAAACTTGTCTGGGGTTCAGTTCCTCACAACCTACCTTCTACTTTGTTTATCTCAATGAAGGATTGAGTGAGTGATAAAAAGGGTCGCATAAGTATGCATATATTTCCAGACAGAAAAAACCCTTCACTAATGGGTGGGCAAACGCTGTGTAGCCTTATCCTGTTGCCAGCTATCCAAACATCACTTTGAAGGACTAAGGCTCTGTATTGTTTGCTGAAACTTAGCCCCAAACACGCCAGAAAAAAGTCTCAGTAAATGATATTCAGTACACATCCTCCTGTTCTGATACTCTTCTAAGTAGCACTGCCTCAGGATACATTAGTTTCATTATCTCTGTGTCTATAATAAGATCCTAGTGCATGACAGCCAAAGATTGCCATTTATCCTTCCCACACTGACATGTCTCATTTTGGTTGGTGGAAAGGATACGTAATATGAGCCACAGCCCTGTAATTCCTGCTCAGCATCGTATCATGGACATGACATTTGGCCCTGAATCCTTCCCGTGAGAGAAGGACTGTTGTACTGACTCAGAATAAATACTGCTGGCTCCTTCAGCAAATGTAAAGTTTCGGTTTTAGCTGAACCAATCTAAATGGAAACTTCCTTGTGGGAGGAGAAAAAAAAAAAAAAAAAAAAAAGGAAAAGAAAAGAAAAGGAAAAAAATAAAAAAAAAAAGGAACAAAAGAAAACCCCCACTATTTTGAAGAAAGCTACAGTTGTCAGTTTTCATTCCTGACAAGTATGCTTCCAGACAGATAAGCATCATATTGGAAAATTCTCAGCAAGCTCTTCTTAGATCTAAGACACAAATTTTGCAATAAGAACAAATAATGAAGTACTAGCCTATTGCTGTGCACAGTTCTGGCTTGGTTGCAACCATAATCTTTATGATGAACACTGCAAAATTTAGATTCATTTTCTTCATCCTGGGTTTCCAAAACATTTATGAAGAGCACTAAATGAAAAAGAACTAACCACAGTGCCTACTCAATATATCTGTGTTTAAAATTACAGCACCTACAAATAGATACCTAACCACAGCATTAATTAATTAACAAAATAATTAACCCATCCAAAATTAGCACCCTCATACAGTCAGTGGAGAGATCTGGGCATCTCCAAAGAGAGACTCAAAAGCCTAGTGCTGACTGAGGAGTTGAAGTGGTCAGTAAGAAATAGAAATAGGAGGAGTATGTTTGTCTGAGAACATTTGGTGTCCCATTTAAGGCCACTTCAATCATACGCTTCCACCTAGAGTGAACTCAGACCTGAAGTGCTCCTCTGAGCACTCAGCAGTGGTGATACTTCGGGAACATGAGCTACAAGGGGGAAATCTGCTGAATACCTGCACTTTCTGATGACTCTTTACAGACATCTGTACCTTTCATGCAAAAAAGAACATACTTTTAAGGTGGAGCTGGTTGGTCTAATGGAAGGATTTTAAGATGTGGTTTTCTGAGATTTCAGAGGACTGCATTCAGTGATGCAGCAGATTCCCTTCCTATTTACTGTGGGATTGTGCTTCCTAAGACGCAGATTAACATCAACACATCACTGAGACAAACATTACTACTTTAAAGCCTCTCCACCTACTTATTGAAGAGCACTGCACACGTGAGCTGTCAAGCTCAGCTTCACTGCTGAAGGGTGTGATCTGGCTGTCTGTGGAGGTGTGGCTGCAGAAGAAAGACATAGAACCCTGCAAGCTCCATATAAATAGCAGAGCTATCACCGAAGCTACTTAGTGTACAGGACTTCCAGGCACTCTGAATATCTACTCCTCTAGGCAGTCTGTGCTGTAATCCTTTCTCAAAATAATGTCTGTGAGTTACTGTGTCTCTGGAAGAGGCAGGCCAGCCACTCTGGAATGGCACTGCCAATCCCACCAACAGCACTGTCCCACCTAGCTGTGCCTCATCTTGCATGTGGATTCACTCAATATAATGAGCTCTTCTATCCACATATCCCCTCAGTCTTTCTGGTGGGATATCAAAATGCAAAACCCAATAGTGCGCTGCTGAGGAACAAGGTTTACTTGGCGTCAAAGGCATGGAAGAGAGTTACCTAGAGGAGCACGTAATTCACATACTTCTCAAATGGATGTTTAAACACTCTGTGGAAGAAGACAAGGTAACTTGTGTAATTTCTGCCAGTCACCCCAGTTTAGCAGAGCTTACCAAGAAATGATCCTTTTTTCATTGGGGAAGATGTGAAATATTTGGTGGCTACACTTCTCATTGTACACTGAGAAAACAAAGCATCTCTTGTAAGTTGATTTCAAAAATTTGACTACCTTCACACAAAACATCTTGTGATGCCATAGCTGATGCAAGATGCAACAAACAAAATGTTAACATCTGTAGGGACCAAACATCACCATAAGTGTAGTCACTTTTCCTGAACCTTATAGTAATTGATGAGAATAATAACTATGAAGTCATAAATCATTTTATCCTAAAGACGAGACCTAAAACCAGTTAAAAGAACCTCCCCCTAAAAATGCCCTTTTCTCCCCATGGAGTATAAAGGGATCCTATGGTGACTTTAATTCCTAAATGCTTACCATGTAGAGGTCTAAAGCAAGTTGTAGATGAGCTCACCCTCTATCTTAGATCAGGTCAGCTAACCAGAATTACAAGTAGCACTTTGACTCCCTTACAGCATGACTTCATACAATTCTCTTCTCTTTCCACCAGCTCTTTGAGTGTCTCCAGAAATTTGCTTTAGTTAAGTCAAAAAAGACCTTCTCTATAGCCTTTGGTGATTACACCTTTGCTTACCAGTTCATCATGAGGTAACATAAAGTATCACGCCTTATTTGCTTGACCAATCATGAAAAGACACAGCTGTGCCAGTACTTTATTGTTATATTACCCCTTAGAAGCAGGATCAGTAGGACTACCTTATATACAAACCCTTCTCTCTGTGCTACCACCAATAATGCATTGGGTGAGGCAGGATTCATGGTCTTTAAGCAGTCAGGATGTTTCACTCTAAAGATTCACACCTCATATCAGCTTGTTAACATACTGTTGTAATGCATTAGGTAAGAATCTATCTAATATGAAATACTTTGTTTCAAACACCTTGATTAAAATTTTATCATATTGATTACATTCTTAGTAAAAACTGACAACATGGTCAAATTATATGCAACATGTTGTGTCAGGTTGCCGGTGCAATGGAAATTAAAGAAAAAAAATCTGAAGAGCTTGCATTTTTCTCTGTGTAGTTTCTTAAATTTTGATTGATACTCTTTAAATGTATTTCACCTAATCAGAATATTATACCTCACAATCCTGAAATAAACATTACAAGCTAAACTACCCTTTCTCTCTTTTAGAAATGCACAGGATGAAGTGCACACACAGAGATCTAACAGGTTCCAGCCAGATATTCTGTCCATCCCTTGTAGGACTGACAGCCACAAGCTCAGCTCTGCTATGGCCCCCACAGAGGCCACCAGCTGTGAGCTGAGCTCTGGTCACATGCTGGCATAGTGGTTGCATCACCCAGCTCCCCTCCCCAGCATCACAGCTATCCCTGGCCATATCCACTTCTTATATAAGATCTGTATTTCCCATAATTGAACAAAGTGTTTCATGGCTGTAAGCAGCTTCCTCTCCTCTTCCCACCCTTCAGCAGCTCACTGCTTTCTAGCTCCAGGTTTTCTCAGCCCCTTGATCACCCTCAGTCCCGCAGCAGTGTCAGTCTGCATCTTCACTCCATCTTGAGGGTTTTGTCCAGCCAGCAGAAAGCGTGACAGTTGTACTTGTCCAGCAAGAGCTAATTCAGCTTATCCTGGACAAGGAGATTTTTACCATTTTGCTTTTGTCTCCACATACAGTCAATATTTGCATAGTATGTTAAGCATGTAAAGAAACCTCAAAAGATTTTGCTTTTTGTATAAGCACCTGAAAAGCTTGGCTGTTAATGAAAGCCTAATCCAAACAATCTGATTCTTGAGTTAATGGGCTGGAAATCTTGTGAGAACAGGTTGTCTCACAGTACAAGATTTCTCATAATTTTTGCTTCTGTTATTGGAAAGGAAGTATGATGAAAATAACCTCTTGTACTATTTTGACACTTCCTTTCAGGAATTCAGGACAAGCGGGAAGAAAGTTACCCAGACTTTTCTGAGCCTTACAGAAGTATCAGTCAGTTTACACTGGTGTTTCAGGTGGCAACTCGGGACAGAAGGTTATGCCATCCAAGCCAATTCAGCTGTTCTTTTATAGCAGTGTTCACACACTTTATTGATATGCATCAAGTATTGGTAAAATAATACACTACATACCCTGACTGACTGGCTAATAGGAATCTGTCAAACTATGAATGCTATAACAGTCACATAATAATAATACAGCACTACAGAAGGTAATAAATTATACACTTGCCACCATCCTTCATGTACTCTATATGGATCATGGAGTTATGGTTATTGGTTGCAGTGTGTATTACCAGGTCCCAGGGTCACCAGAACAGAGTTAAATGATGTAAGGGAGTAAGTAACATTATGATCTATGTTTAAAAACATCACTAGCCTTGGTACCTATTCACTTCATGCAGTATGTTTATATACTGGGTGTGAATAATCAGGTACCCTGAAAAAGGAGAAAAAAATGACAATGCCAGGGGAAGAACGGTGCTTTCCATTTATCAATAATTTTGGATTGAAAACCTTATGTATTTTTGTCGGTGCTGCAGGTTGTGGGGGATCACTCAGAGTTGACAAAGTTTCTCTCATGGATCTGTAAGACTCTGTACAAGGTAAGGTATTTATTTTCCTCACAAAAGTTCAGCTGCAACTCTGAGGTGGAAAGTATTCCAGTAACTGCTGTGTACCATGTTCAGAAAACAACTGAGCTGGAAACCAAAGGCCACAGCTTATTGTTGCTGCTACTGCTACTCCTTGAGCAAAAGGAGCAATTTCTCTCCATTTAGGCAATGCAGTATTTGTGCTTTAGTTTGAAGTGTCATCCACTTACATTTTATTCATGAATCCTTTCAAATTCATTCCATCTCCACTCCTCAGTGTATTGCATATCAGCAGATTTGGTAGACCTCAAAGACAATGCTGATATATCATAACTTATACTCAAGGGAAGTACGAGGGCAGAATAAACAGTGGTGCTGTACAATCAGGGACTGTTTCCAGAATCACCAGAGAAGATGGCTCTGGATAAGGAAAACCAAACGTAATTATGCAACATTGTATTGTTAAAAATTCCCAATTACGTGAATCAATGATATTTTACACTGCACATGGATTTATAGACTATTTAGGATTGACTGTGATTCTGTGATTCTGTGTGACTGATACAGCTATCAGCCATGTAACCATCAGCAAGTTCTGTATTTCTTGGTGTCAGCAAAAAAATAAAAAAAAATTCGAGGGAGAGTGTTATTTTACATCTGAGATGAAATTATGTTGTATTTTCAAAGCAGATGTCATCTCAAGAAAAATTATGCTTAGGCAGGAGTTTTCATGTGAATAATTTTCTGCCGGGCAATCTACCGTTGTTTGGAATTTTTTTTTAAGAATCTGTGTAAACCCAAAGATTTCTAAGAACAGCTCTAATGCTGGGGGAGAAACCAGGAAAGTGGAAACAACCTAGAGCCCAAGCACCCCAACTTAAAGGATCCCTAACCCCAGATCTCATTTGCTCTTTTACCTTTTTAGGTAATAGGTAAAAATGTTAAACAAGTGATCTTCCCTGTCTTCTCTTCCCCCAACTGCTGCCCAACATACACATTATGTACAATTATGCCTCTGGAAACCATCATCAAGGCTAGGTGAGAATAACTGGACTAACTGGGACATAGCATCCATTCTCTTCCTAGAAATTTGGTTTGTCACATATATACTACAGTGTGCTTTTAACCCTTTCCCTTGTTGCACTGCTGTGTGGAATGCTAGACACATCTCTGTACCAAATGTCAGCCTGACTCATTTGTGCCCTCCCCGTGAAAACAATGAGGTGCTCGGGTGTAATTGAACAAAATTTGGACAATAATTCTGGCTTTCTCCTGAAAGTGAAAGGTAGTGCATGAAAGGTAATATACCCCTGTTTTGCTGAGTGCAGGGCTCTGAAAGGTCACTCTGGGAGAGAGACTGTGAATTGTTTGGAAAATAGCCAATTTGATTACAATGGGCAATTCCGAGCTTACAGTTTGCTTGTGTCTATTCTGCCTAAAGTGGTATCATTTGTAATAACAACTGTGTTGCAGAAGCACTGTGGAAGAGATCACAAGCCCAATTTCTAGTCTGCTGAGTATCAGAAAGATATTCAACATTGTCTACAACACAGACATTCAAAGCCAGATCAGAAGCATTAAATTAATATATACCTCATAATCAGTCACAATGAACGGCGGTTTGGGGTGAAATGAACTTCAAAAGCTATTGTCAAGTTTTGAAGGATCATTTTCATTTTTACAAATGAAAAATTCAAACCAGACATAATCCAAGGTATTTCTAATGCTTCTACCTTTCAGGTGTAAGTCACATCACTCTCCTGGAATTTGCCACGTGCTTTCCTCTTATCTCAGGTGATTGCTTCTATTGCTTAATGTGACTGATTTGAATTCACACACGACAACGTCTCGGGTGATTCACGAGTCGTCCTTGTCTCACTGCAAGAAATGGGGGGATCCAAAAAATTTCAGCTTCACAAGTCTTCTCATGATAATACTACTGTTTTTGCCTATGATGCCATAATGTGAAGCATTGTTGTTACAACCACTATAGATAAATGGGTTTTCCCAGATATGTTCTGTTCCATTTGGACATCTTTCAAGATTTTTCTATCTATGCCTAGGGTTTGCAGTCATCTGACAAGTCTAACACACATCCACCTGGGGTACACATGCTCAGCAGGTCTGACATCTTTCAGAAATATGGTAGCCCTAATCACAGGTTCTTACAGATGGGTTGCTTACAGGTTGAAGCTCCCTTTCCATTTCTTGCATATTTATAAGTATCTGATTAATGAATAACCATGGGTAGTAGACTGCACTGGGAACTGCAATGGACTTGCAAATGACCTGAGTAATTTTAGAGGAGGCCACACTGGCCTGTTCTGAACCCCCTTGTTTCAATTAGTCACACAGGCAAGCTACATTGAAATTAGAGCCACCCCTTCAATGGCCTGCTGTGATGGCTGCATAATTCACTAATAAAGTATTAGTATGTCATTCCTTGACATAAATCAAATTGTTTCTAGCTAAACAATAGAGTTGAATGTACTGTCTTTACAAAAAGGGGGATGGGGGGGGAGCAACAAAATAGACCAACCATCCAACCAAAAATGCCCAAGTATCTACTATCTCTAAGAGCTTCTTTAGGTTTCTAATCCCTGATGAGCTTGAAATTTTGGAGATGGTCATCAACTAGAAATCAATTTGATTTCTGCCAGAATTAGCCAAAATCTCTTCACTCGGCTTGGATAAGTGTCAAGGACTAACTGAATACCGCAAACCTGCTGTTACAGTGTGTTCTTTGAGAGAAAAAAATATTGCTTCGCACATGAATTGTATAGGTACTCTCTCCCAAATCCCAGACCTTGATGAAAATTGCTCACTGATCCATCTTTCTGGTATCCAAGTATCTTTTCTTGCTTTGTGTTTTTTTTTTTTGCTCTGGATGCCTTTGATGCTTTTCATGAACTATTCTCCCACCTTAATTTCCAATGGCACTAAGACAATAAAGAGTAATGTGAGGAATTTCTACCCGATGTTAAGGATTAATGGCCTAGTTTTCAACTTTCAGTTCATTAAGAACTCCTCCCAAAATAATCAATTTTGTGACAGTGTGGAGGCTTTGGTCTAGTGAAAGGCAAGGGATTTAAAGAAGACTTTTCATGTGAGCCGTTTGAAATCCATCATAAATAGATGGAAGGAAAAATAATACACAAAAGTTACAAATGGAAAGCAGATTTTTTCAGATTCTTTTTCAGCTACCACGTAAAGTTTTAGTACATATTTCCAACATTTATGCTTTTCTTTGCTACTGAAACCTGTAAGTTAAAAACTGTGCCACAGTTCTTGACAAAGGAGCTCAGAGGGGGTGGGTGAAACAACAAACTAATTATATCTCTTTAGTCAGGTTACCAAGTTTCTCTCTGTCACAAAGAAATGCAGAGAAATTTGCTTATTTGCAAGCTTTCTGAGAGATATCAAGACATTATTAGAAAGCAGGACTAGGCAGCAAATAGTTTTCCTATCCGTAAAGATTTGATATTTCAATTCTTTTTCCAGCCTCAAAAATGAAATCTCATAGAATCAGAGAAAAGTATAGATTGCAAAGAACTTCTTTTGGCAAAAGAATCAACCGAAAAAATAGGGTTTGTTCAACTGAAATGTTTCATTTGACCTCATTTCTCTTTTCTATGCACATTAAATTAAATTTTAAAAGAAAAAGTTGTTTCTGACTAAAAAAAAATCAATGTTTACCATTTTGGTAAATAATGAAGTAGATAGTTCTTATTGCACATGTGATTTATTAACAATTCACTAAAAGGAAACAACTCATTTTCTGATTTTTCTTTTAGCAAATCAGCAAATCAAAATTCCTATCCAACCACACTGAAGAATGACTGCAAATGAGTTTTATCACCTACAATTTACCTTCAGGCATGGCTTAGGAATGCCTCCCATTGCCTTTTCATCTGTATAAAATACTATTGGAGCTTATGGATCTCTTTTTTGACATTATTTCAAATAGTTAGAATGATCCAAACACATTAGGAGAGTATTATTTCCCACAAATCACCTTTTTGAAACATTCCAAAAAGTAATGGGGATCTCTTAATTGCAGGAGTAACGTCTTATCCTCTGAATGTATGAACTGAAGTTGTATTTGTTGAGATGAAAAAAATAACCCCAAATTCCACCATCAGCTCACTAAAACTATTATCTCTGCCCAACTGTTCCCATATAAATGTCAAGTGGTATTACAGTTCATCTGTTCTCTTGCTCACCCACAGTACATAATATTTCTAATGCAGAAAACACTGCATTTTCTATCTTAAATAAAATAAAGGATGTCAGAATAATAAACCCATCTTATATTCCTGCTTTTTTGTAAGTAACCTTGAATGAGAAGTGTGCAGCTTACGCCTGTGCATCTCATCAAGAACATATGTCATTTCTCTAAATAAGCATCATATATCTCAATAGTAGGGTCAGTTACCCACCCCTACCTCTTCACAGTAGCTGATCTATCAAGTTAAATCACAGGCTTCTTGATATGAGTGTCAATGTAGATCTGACATTTAGAAAAATAACCCACAGTGGGGCAGAAAAACAGTAAACAATGCAGAAAAAAAAAATTAACTCCTAAGCTCTCGGGTCACTAAAATCCGGAGAGGTTGGTGTGCAGTTTATGCTCTAGTGCAGCGTAGATTTTAGTTCAGCTATTTTGAATGCATGGACAGGTTTTCATGAACTCATCTTCCCCTTCTTTTTCAGATCTCTTGAACTACATGTTGTCTTTCTTTTCCTGTTCTTCCGCAAGAACTTTACTGCTCCAGCTTCCATATAACTTCTTCCTCTATGACTGACACCATTCCCTGCCACAGTCGTATTTTTTCTCCCAATTAAATAAGCTTAAAATACATTGTTCCCAGAGGCCTTTAAAAACCCCAACACCTGCTAAAACACAGAAGGCTTGTAGAATTAATAAGATTTAAACTAATATTTGACCTCATCAGGAGATTTTCTGGTAGAAGTTTTTTCCGCAAGTTCAATGTTAAAATTTTTAATGGGAACAAATTTACAAGTTTCAGGCAGCATGGGATTTTTAGTGAAAGCAAGAGAGAAGGAGAGCAAGGCTTCCTCCTCAGAAGAGCCACCAGCCCAACATTAGGAGATTCATGTCTGTGTAAGATAACACGGTTCACCACCCCACTCCAGCAACTCAGGACCTGAGCAGGTTGCAACAGTGTCTGCCGAAGAGGCTGAGACTCAGCCAATGTAATAAGCAGTAGGGATGGCCAGCACCATGGCTTGCTGGGCACTTCCCTGGGACTTCTCTGGCCCTGAGGGGAGAAGCAGCACAAATGACTGGCTCCCACAGGCCTCCAGCCTCTTCTTAGAATCATAGAATCATTTCAGCTGGAAGAGAGCCTTAAGACCATCAAGTGCAACCATAACCTAACTCTAGCACTAAAACATGTTCTTAAAAGCCTCATCTAAGCATCTTTTAAACATCTCCAGGGATGGTGACTCCACCACTTTCCAGGCAGCCTGTTCCAGTGCTTTACAACCCCTTCCATGAAGAAAAATTTCTTCCCGCCCTGGGTTTTACACAGCCTCATCTGTATTGCCTGTGGGTATGGATCCTCACCTGTGCCATCCTCCAAACCTTTGCTGGGCATAACACAGGTAACACAGGCTAAAGCAGGGCTGGGAGTACACCCATAATCTGACAGCATGAATGACCACACACCAATACCTTAGCTCAGGCCCTGGCCTTTCCTACCAGCTGATGAGGCTGAGGTCCTTATTCTGATCCAGGCACTCGGGCCCTTACATGCTGCGTGGTGGGTTACCCTAAACAAGAAGGGGTTCCCAGGTGCATGTCTCTTAGGTGCTTTCTGCGGGAGCATCTCAAGGACCAGTTGCTGTTTCCAAAGACTGTGTTTATTTGTAGCATCTCAGATTTCTGTTTCAAAAGATTTTGACTTCATCCCAATACAAAACAAGGTGGATGGAAGCACATACTCTTGAAAACTTTGAAGAAATCTTTTCTTGGTCATATTTAGTAAGGTATCCCTGCACCATGAAGCTCCTCCTCTTGTGCATTTAAGCCCCAGGCTGGCTTCCTTCAAAGTCAGCAGCTTCCTACCGCCAGCAGCTAGAGAAGTTCACTGCACTGCAAAGCTGTGCCAAGCAGCAGTCTGACTTCAATACATGGCTTATAAAATGCTACCGGCTTGGCAATAGAGAGAAGAACATTCAGTTTGTCTCACAGTTACAGGATATCTCCCTGCTAGGGAAGATGACAACAGATATGCACACTTAAAAGGTACATGAATAGAACAAAAATAAGATTATTATTCATTTCAGCCAGAAAAGACCAAGTCTAGAAAAAACTCTTTATCCTCAAAAAAACCCATGAGCTTGCAGCTCATACAGTAAAACCTTTATAATACCATGAGCTCTGGTGCTGCTCTGCAAGAGGGAATTGCTTTATCCACCAGCTTGTAAATGAAGTGGGATGTGATGGACAGCACAGCCACAAAAGAGTTCCATGATAGGGGAACAAGGAAAGAAAAGGACCCTGAGAACAAAGACAGCAAAGGAGCACATGTTATGTACATATTCCTTTAGATTAAGAGTGGTTTACTGTTCTCGACAGTGCCTATATCCCAAATGCTAACAACTTCTCTACCAATAACACAGAGGTAAGTGATGTAGTATACACAGACTTAGGAGAGGAAATGCATTAGATTTAGCTGCCAGGCCTCCAGCGAACGATGGGTTTTCCGGCTCGGTTCCCAGGCTTCGGCAGTCTGCAAGGACGGCTCTGGAAAACGCTCGCTGGTCTCGCTGTCCTGCTTGTTTTCCCTGCAGGATCCTCCATTTCAGGAAGGTACTCTTTGGGAAGCAGACATTCATAGCATGCTTGTTTCCAATTTATTAATTAGAACTGAATAACTGGGCAAAAGTGTAATATGCATATAAATAAACACAATTACAATAAAGTGTGGAAGTAGCAAATTCATCTAATGATCAGGTTGATTAAATTACTTCACATAAACCAACAATTCCTTATAAGCACTGTGCAATGGTTTAGGAAGGCTGTGGTCTTGTTTAGCTCTCAGTCTGGAAAATAACAGGGCTTTTATCAACTCTCAGTGCCAAGTGACATATTTAAGTTCCAGCCAAATAGCTGGTACAGGGAGTGTCAATTGCTCCCAGGCTGAAACTAGCATTGAGACTGTGGGCCTACTACCAGCTCCAAGAATTCGTGCAGACTATTGGTTATCTAATGCCAGCCAACCTTTTCTCTCGCTGCCCTTTTCCCCTCAAAACTTCCAACAATGGATTACAGTGGATTACATTGGAGATATTTCAATATTTCAACATGACACAGTTTCTTAAATAAAATATTCAGCAGATAAATTAGATGAAATAGTATGATTTATCATGATTCAGCTGTAGCTAGTTATTGCAAAAATCATTCTTTACTCATTGTATTCTGGGAATTCTTGCTCCACATGTATGCCAGCCAGCAGCTTGCGTTACAAAAATGCAAGAACATAGAAGCAGACGGGATCCTTAACTTACAAAGGTGTGAAAATGAAGAGGTGCAAGAGAAGAGATATAAAATCTGAGAGATAGGTTAAGGTGGAAAAGATACAGAACTTTTTCCACTTTAAAAAAATGCAGTTTGGGAACTTACTTTTTACATGCAGGAATAACTGTCTCATGACAGAAATGGCCATGGGATATTTGGTTTGTGCTTGGGTTCTTTGGCTGTTTGCTTCTTTTTACATTAGTAGCACTTTGTTATTATCAAAATCCTTCCTTTACTGAAACTGGGATTTCTGCCAATGTGCAGGGTGTAATTTCTGAAAGCATAAACCACACAGAAGACTGGACACAGCCATGCATTAGAGAGCAGAATCTGGTGCTATGCTCCACATACTCCTGAGGACAGTGCTTTAGTTCCCTTAAACTCCCCAATAGCTAAAAGATGAGTTTCTATGAGTTAGTGACACCCACTTAACATGAACCCAGGAATCCAGAAGACAGTTGCTGAATCTTGGCAAATCACACTAGATTAATGTATTTGAATTGGTGCCTAAAATGTTCAGATCAATGTCTTTGGGGTTTTGGTGAGCAGTTTTTTCTGCTTCAGACTGACAGAGGCTACAGTACGTGCAGTTCATCATTTTAAGGCATAAGAATTATGCTTTGACTAATTGGAAGATTTGCCTGTTATTTAAATGAAATTTGTTTGCAGTTTCATCACCCATATGGAATCCAGAAAAGCATCAGACTATCCTATCGATTTAGTGAGAAAAGAATAAACGAATAAATAGGCCGACAGTTTTCTCCCTTGGGACTCACACTGTCACTACATTGTTTCTCTATTATTAATTACCTATGTAAAAATAATTCACTGCATGGCAATATGTATTCTGTGCTGTAAACGACTGGATCGGGTGCCTTTCCGTTTGTCTTGCTGCGTGCATTTAAATCTCTTTGTCAGCAAGTGATGCTCAATGGTGTGTTCACTCTGGTGGAAGGGAAAATCAAGCTGTAGACATCAAAGGGTTACAGCCTACAGTAATATGGTTAGTTCTTTTATATTTTGTATGAAAGACTCATTTACAACTGCTGCTCCATTTCTGAGGTTTGGATTCAGACTATCTTGCAAGCAGTTTGTGTGCAAGGCTGAGATGTAATATGCTAGCAGATGTCACTGACAGGTCAAGGAGTCCTTCAGATGCTGGAAGCCCACAGAGTCCCTAATGAAAAGGGGCAGAAGAGAAGCCAAACACATTTCTTTTGAGTCAGAGCCTTTACAAGTGTTTGCTTTACATACAATACTCTTGACACCATTTAGTGGAGAAAAAAAAAAAAGTTAAGAATCTGTTTATTTTCAATAAGCCAATACCTTGAAGATTTATTTCACTTAACTCATAAGAGAGGGAGGGAAGGAAGCTGGGGCAGTGGGAGGAAGGCTCAGGACTTCCCTCTTCAGACTTTCAACCACTCTTCACTCGAGTACCAGGTAAATTCATCTGTAACCATTGCACCATCAGGTCTACCCCCAATAAATATTTTTCTGGTGTATCACCCATCTGAATCATTTTTAGACTCATTCAAATAATGCCACATTTCATTTGTGTCTTACAGACTTTGCCATGTGCCTTTTGTCTCCACTGTTAGAGTATCATTAATCCTTTAAAACTTGCAAAATCTCTGTCAAAGTAGAAATTCGGTCTTCTCTGTCCTGCATCCCAAAGGGGTCTCATAATTTCAGCTCCAGTCCTGTGTAATTTCAAAGTTACTTCACTGATTATTCCAGAAAACAATTCCTTCACAGCTGAAAATTTTGAAATGGTTCAGACATCCAGCCTCTCCAAAAATGCTACCAATAATTCAGGAAAAACAATTGGAGTATTCTCATGAAGATGAGATAGGTTATTTTTTCTTATAGCCCTCTCCTGTATTCTCTATAAGAATGGTGCTGTCTTTAAAGCACTCATCACACAAAGATGTGGCTTTTGGGGACATAGCAGTAGGAATTTGCGTTCCCATTTGGCTTTTTGTATAGCAGAGTGCACTTTTCAGCATCTTGTATATAATCTGCTCCCTGCATAAAGGAATTCTAAACTAAATTCCTTGTGGGAACTCTCTCCATACAACGCAAAACTTTAATTTGTGCCCTCTGCTTCTTGTATTTGACACAAATTCAAATTGTCTGGCATCAACCATTCTTCCTATTCCCTCAGGAACTTAATGGAGCAAAATTATCTCACCTCTCAGTCTCCTTTTTCACAGAGTACAGCCCTAATTTCTTTGGTTTATTTGGGACAACTAGTGTCCTCCTATTCCTGCATTATTCTGCTTGATCTTGCTGTATCTTTGTCTATTGCTATAATTCTTTAAAATCAGATGATCAGAAATGAGGATGATAGTACAAGAATGGTCTTTGCAGTACTAAAGAAAGGTAATTTCTTGATACTTAAATTCATTATTTATGCAAAAATTTGCAAAGGTCTCTGCATATTTGTGCAACTGTTTTAATCCTTCTGCTTCAGATTTCTTCTGTTATCCACAAACTACATTTTCGTGAACTGCATTTTTGCATAGTGTGGTCTTTCAGGGTCTGGTCCTCTGTTTTGTCCAGCTCCTCATTATTTTATTTTTATCTAGGTCATTCATCTTCACATACACACACATAGCCTCTTTGTACTGGCAGCGCTGCCTATTTCTGCATTATCTGCAAATATTTTTCCTTTATAGTATTTTCATTTTCATCAGACCTCAGACAAACGGTATGATTAAAGAGGAACAAATCTACAACAGTTCTCATCCATGTACTTTTCTGCTCCTCTGTTCAGGTCACACCATGCAGTATGATCTCTCTGTAGTCTATATTGAGACCACCCCTTAATCCACTCGAACACTTCACCTCCTGTGCCATACTGCTGACTCCACACATTGGCTTCTTTGTGTTTGTTATTGTTGCAAAAGTATCACGAAACCTGTGTAAATTATACTTCCAGCTTCCTCTCCTCAGTTCATTGTGCTCTTGTCTTAAAATAAAAATATTATCAGCTTATTAGGACAGGATCATCTCTCTATTAATCCATGTCCATCCCAACTGATCAAATAATATCTCAGTAAGGGCCTGTCAATCCTGTTTCTGATGAGTTTTAATATCATTTTCTCCACCAGTGCTAGCCATATTGTTGTCTGCTTCTCTCTGCCATCTCTGACACAGCAAAGCAATGGCTCAGCACTGAGCAATCCACGGTACATGAATACCTCTGCTCAAAATAACACAGTGTGAGGATTTCAGAAAAATTCAGAACAATGGCTTGACAATAAGAGATCCAGGGTACACATTACATGAATACCACTTTTCAAAATGGCACAGCGGGAGGATTTCAGAAACACTTATTTCCTCCTGCTCCTTGAGGATTCAGTAGGATATATTCTGTTGACAGAGCAAATCAGCCAAGATGAGCTTCATGCAAAGGAACTGAATTTTTGACAGGTTCCTTTTGCACGTGCACACCACAGAAACTTCCAGCCTACTGGAAGTATTTGCCACTCATAAATCTCTATTCATAAAACCCTATAAAAAACACATTTCAAAGTTTGCTACTTTTCTTCTTTTCCATGCTGGGAGCGTGATCTCAAAGCACTTCTTACATGAGGATATTTTGAAATGGTGAAGGACATGATACACATTCTCATACTGTACAAGAAGAAAAAAAAAGGCAAAAATCTCCCATTTCCGTTCTGGAGCAAAACTGGGGTGACAAACAAAAGCTCTGGGGGTTCTCTCTTGGTCTTGTGACTACTCATCCACCATGTCAAGAGCCTTTCCCTGGAGAGTCCCCACAGCCCCGGGCAGAGCAGAGTTTATCTGGAGTTGTGGCAGAGCATGTGGAGGCTGCATCCTTCTGCCCCAGCTGTGCAGGAAACCTGTGCACATCTCCAAATACACAGGGCTGCCACCCGTAAGGGTGAGGGATGATGGGTCATTGTCCATCTTGGTGTAACTGTTGGGGCAGTAGATTCCACTTCTGAGCGAGTTTAGCCTGGTCACTTTGGTCCCTGGGAGGAGGTGTTTGATCCATCTCAAAAATGCAAAAAGGACTTGGCTTTTTGGAAGAAACATTAGTGATGGGAAGTTTCTACTCTCACTTGCAATGTCCACATTCTCTTTGCATGCCCAGTATTGCCCTCCAACTGCAAACTGGTCCTCCAGTCTGTTGAAAAATGTATGTGGTTTGCAGTACCTTGTAGTCAACATGCTTCAAGACTGTCTCTTATTGAGCACAATACTGCTTTGATTGGCCTGCTCGTGCTTGGTATCTTCTTTGCTATACTGATCTTCAGGAGAGAGAAATGACAAAAAAAAAAAAAAAAAAAAAAATGGCACATCAGAGTATGGTAATTTCCCCAGGCTAAATACATTCAGGACAAGTCCTTGCACAACATGATCTGATTAAAACTCCACTAAGAATATTGTGTGAAGTGACTAATTCAGAGAGCTTCACAATGTTTATGAGGTTGGGGTTCCATATCTGAAACATACCCCTACTTTTATCTATCACAGGGGTTTTTGGCTCTGACTATTGCTTTCTCTGTGTAAGTTTTATATTTTCCTAGCACTAATAGCAGCGATGTCTGCACAGTTGTATTTAAAGTTGTATCAAAGATATCCAATAATGAGAGCACACTTACAGGGAATTTCAAAGTCATCTGTAAAATATAATTTGGGGCTGAAACTCAGCAAGTAAAATCTCATCCCAGAAGCAAATTCTTTTGTAACATTAAGGGGATTGGGAGCGAAGGGGGAGAGGGAAGAGAGAAAATTACTGCTAGGGTGAACAAAAAAGTGCTTTGTAGGGAAGTGAAGAGACTACCTTCAAAGAGCTTAGAATCCCAAATATTGAAGAGAATATATGTGTAGACTTAAATGTGACAGACATTTTTCCTTTGAAAGTCAGCTCCTGCATAAGTTCATGTTGAGTGTCAAGTGTTTGCCCTTCAAATGAGGCTGAGTACTTATTTTTGAAAGCCTGCTCTTCACCCCAAGGGCTGACTTTTGCTCGTAATTAGTTAATTGTGTGCAAACTCCCACCTATTAAACAAACCCATAAGTGGGCTCTAAGCAGAGAGTTGTGTCTTAGTTTTCTCACTTCCCACCTCTTTTGGAGCACCCCTGCATGAGGTTGGACTATCTGATTTATCGAGGGATTCTGATCAAGAAGCTCATGCTGGATCAGTGCAGACACTTAAGAAATGTGAATCCCTTCTCACTATCCATTCTGAGGGGGAAAAAAAATGGAAGGGACTGCAATTCTTCTCCCTAGATTCTTTCTGACTTTGCAAAGCAAGACTGATGACACAGTATTTGTGTGCACCAAAATATGACCCTAACGAAACTATGGTAATTACCGTGAGCCTGTAAGTTCTCCTACTTTTAAAGCCATGGTTTGTCTGAGAGAAACAAACCAAATAGCGTAAACCAGAATAACAATAAGCAGAAATGGAAATGTGAAGCAGAAGTACCCAGCAAGGCCACACCAGGACACAGATGAACCGAGAGCTACTGAGGACTTTTACAATTTCCATGGTAGATTGACTGGGAAGAGGGAAGGCAGTAAGGCTGGACCAGTCAACAACAGCAGATGGCCAAATGGTGTTGACCAAGAAGTCAACAAGACTGTATTTACCATGTAGAGTGGTGTGTGGGAGCAGGCTTTCAGCAGGAGGTACTCTCTTGTCAGAGGCATGGACAGGGAGGAGACAGACAGCTGTGCTCAGCTGTGCCCATGGCAGGAGCACAGGAGCAGCCCTGCCTGTGCTTGCCTGAGAGCAGCACTTGCTGTAATTTAGCAGAGTGGTGATTTCTCCACCCTTTGCTTCCTAAAAGTGCCAGGCATATTGTTACGGCTCTTCCACACACAGAGACAAAGCAGGGAAAAGGTTGCTTTCCTGAAGAGGGTCTTTTTCCCTCATCAAAAAAGAAAAAAAAAACCCAATCCATTTGTTGGCCTTACCATCTATAGTGGCAAGTGGAGAGCAAACTCCTGGTTAGGACCATCCCAGCCATTTCCAGTGCACTTCTGTGCACCCTCCAGCTTAGGATAAGAGCAAGGCATTGCTGCAATGGATGGCAGCACCTATGCCTCCTGGCAGCGATCGCTCTATGAGGAGCTGAATCAGGCCACAGGCAAGCCCTGCCCCTTCCCCATGGAGCTGCACTCCCTAACAGCTGCCAAAACCCTTTCCGCATGCAGGGAATTGAGTTTCACAGACGCCTGTGAGTTTATTGTTGCATCTATTCTGAGAAATTGATTATATCCAGGCTGAGGAGAGCAAGACAAAAAAGATCTGCCCAAGGTCACATCACTAATCTATTGGAAAGCTTCAAATGGAAGAGAGAGAGATCTGTTGGCTCCTACTCATTTGATTAATAACCAAACCAATGTGTCCCTTCTTATGCCCTGGTCTAAATCCAACTTAATTAAACTAGTTTGGGGTGTGAACATCATTAAATCACTTGAAACCTGGCTAATATCAGCTTAACTTGCACCTGTAAATGTAGAGCCACCAGTCAAACTTCTATAACCTGGTTTTAAACAAGAGTACACGAATCCACACAGTGGTACCACTAGCCCAGCTGATTTGGTGTAGAATCACACCTTTGCAGACCAACACTTCAGCAGTGCAAGGAAAAGCTGTGCATGGTGCACAGGAAAGGAAGAAAAGAAAAGCCAGGCTACATCTAGCAACATGGGACCAATACGAGAGGATGTAACAGGCAGCTCTAAATTTTCAGTTGAAAGAGTTATCTCTGCAAAATATATAATAGTGTAGCTGTAATTATTAGGAATTCGGATTATCTATTCAAACAGTCGAGTAGCCTAGGGAAGTAAGCCATGGAGGGAGACACAGTCTCTAATTAAAACAGCTGACCTAGTTCGGAAAAACAGACAAGCTATGGCTCTCATAAGCCCTTCTTTGGGTCTGAAAGGAAAGCCACAGACTTTGAGCTAAGAGCAAGCTGGGAACAATTGCTCTGAGTGTTCGACCTTCTGCAGAGCTGCTCAGCAAAGTCATGCCTTGCATGTGATACCAAGTGTGTAAATACAGTTATCTGAATCTCACTTGTACCTCTGTGTTTCCTTCATTTTACATTGTGTAAAGCACAAAAAATGCAACAAAGCCCCTTCTTACTGGTCTCAACATCACCATTTCGTGGTGGCTGCTTGGTATTGACCATTGCCACTTAGACCTATTAGGTCAATGTTTCCTGGCCAGGTTGATGTGCCTTGTGGGTTAATTACAAAGGAAGCAGTGACTGCTTTAAAGAGAAGTTCCTGTGAGGAATCCAGTGGTGAAAGGAGCCTGGCTCATAGAAGCACTTGAAAGGAAATACCACATGCCAAGTGCTTTAGTCTGGAGGCTCTATTTTCCTGGCTGTGGGCAAAACATAGGAGTGAAGCCAAAAGGAGAGTCACATCAGCACTCAGCATCACTCTTTGCTCACTCCTTTACTCTGAAGATCCTTGTGGGTGGAAATTAGGTTCCCATCAGAGATAGATATTGCCAGAATTAGCAGCAAAAAAAGTCTGGTCTTGCCATCAGAGGTTCATTAGCATACAAAACGTGTCTATAAGAAAGAATTGTGTCAATCCCTGATGTTGTGCTCCACTGTCTTCAGTGTTGCTGTGCTCAGGCAGAACAGTTCACCCACCCTTAATCTGAGATAATTCACACTCAGATCACTGCAATGTTATGGAGGGAAAGATGGGAGAACGAGGGGCTGTGTAGGAAGAAAGTGGTAAAACTCTATGCAAATTATACTTTACAAGTGTGAAAAACAACTAGATGGAAGCAAAAATCAAGATAAATAGGGGGAGGAGAATGGTTAATTACCTTGCACTTTGCAAGGACTGTGTTAGCTTCAGATAGGCTCCCCTCAGTGTGGGATAGATAATTCCCAACAATATCACCACAGTGCTCTCAGAAAGATAACGCTGAAAAGGGAAACCAATTTTAAGGAAAACAATGTTATTTTAAAAGACAGAGATTTCACTGTATGGTCATTTCAAAGTAGCCAAATGAACAATTAAAAAGGCTCTCATGCACCATAATCTCTGATTGTTTTATTTTAATAGCTATCTCAGTATAGAAGATTCTCTTCAGTTACTAGAGATCTAATTTCTGCTAATTTTGTGCAATTCTAACGGAGCCATTGATATTCATTTGTAACACGCCCCACACCCCTTCCCCAATCATTGCTTCTTCTAGGAATATATCTCTTGAAAGCGCGATGATTATCAGCGGAATTTCTCTACTAGCAACCAGCTTTTGCAGCCCAAACCAAAACTGCTGACCGGTAAGGAAGTGGCCAGGAGGATGCATAACAAATGTGACACCGGGAAACTAACCCCTTTTCCCAGCTGCACTCCACACCGTTTCACCATCTGGAAACACTGAGAAAGATGAAAATGCTCACACAAACCAGCACCCTGACATCAGAGCTCAGGAGGACAAATTTCAGCTTTTCTGATTCCCAACACAGCATTATGCAAGGGCTTTGCTGCCTGTAACACATGCTTTTTAATAAAAATCCTTTAAATGCTTACATACTGTTTAGCCTAAGAGAAACTGAGAGATGAAGACAGACCTTGACAAGTATTAGCTGCTTCAGTAGACTTGTGTGAGTCTGGACCAAAGCGCTTACTCATGGTCACACACGAAATCTGTGGCGGAATGAGAAACGGAATATGTCTTGCCAGAAGAGCAAATTAACAAATTAACATTAAAGCATCCTTGTTTTCTAATGGTGATACCAATTACCGCAAACCTTGTCCTGGGGAGGAGAATGAGAATATTACAGCAGCAGAAAGAAACTGGGAACAAGCCTCTGTTTTGCAGTAAAAGCAAGCCTGTCTAAAAAGATATGTATTTCTTAAGAGTTAAAGGGGGAGAAAAACCCACATCATCTTAAAATAAACACAGAAATCTACAGATGCATATACACACACAGAGAACAGCACCACTCATTTATTATATGTCTGCTTGACCACTAACAACTAACACAGCATCTGTTTTGAAACCAATTGAAATAGGAAAGGGAGGCAAGTATTGCATTCTGCTCAGAAACAATCCCTTTACCTCTGCAACGAACTAAATACATTCATCAGTAAAGGGTTAAAGGAATAACAGAACCATATAGCTTGCTAGGCTGGTTACAGCTAACCCACATACAAAGTTTCGGGGGCCTACCCTTGCTTCCCACTTTGAAACCTGACCTCACCACACTGGCTTCTGTTATGCAGAATGCTAATTATCCTGCAAAAATGATACTGCAAGGCTCTGAGTGTGCTGTGCTGTGACTCAGGGGAAGGGTTTCTGTGCTTTAGACATCGTTAGAGCAAGCTGAAGTTTTATCTGAAACTTTTTAACATGAAAAATTACTCTCTCCCCAGAAATAAATTATTTCTTGTACATTTTTCGTGTTACAGGTTTTTGGATTTGTCACATAAAACAATTTTTCACTTTTCCAGTTTTTGGGCTTCTCTCTTCCTTTTTCCTTTCCACTTTTAATCCATAGGAGCAAGAAAAATAAGCAGATAAAACATTTCAAAAAGCTTTAAAGGTAGTGAGGAAAAAAAAAAAAAAACACAAACCTAATGGACATCCAAAAGCAAAAACCAGTTTTTATCTTCTTTGTACATAATTCTAAGAAGCTGGCATGTTTTGGTTTTTTGTTTGGTTGGGTTTTTTTTTAATATTAATGCTATACACATTACCTCTTTTTTGGCAGCTCTGATCATAATATGTGTTCTCCACATTAGAAAAGCATTAAACCAGAGTTTCACTATGAAGTCTGTAACTGAGGACAGAGTGTGAGCTGTATCTTTCCTATCAATCCCATTGAAAGAAGTGCTTTTCTCCATTTTGAACAAAAGGATAGAGTCCATATGTCCACTGAAATTGTATGTATCTTCGTGTTGTAAAGGAAAAGAAATCCATGTATTATTTGCTCGTTTCATTTCCCTTCTACAATTTAGTGTCAGGGGATTAGGAACAGCAGAAAAACAGTAAAATGTAAAATACAGCTAAGGATCTCAAAGTACTCTACAGAATTGGATCAGAATAATTTGGTCCCCTTCTACAAATGAGCCTGTTGAATCAGAGAAGAAAAGTGATGCACTGCAGTCAGTAACAGAGCAGGGAATACTATCCATGCTTCTTAATTCCTGACATTATTTGCAATCCATAAAACCTCATCCACAGACAGGACATCCAGGGGTGGGTGAAAGAAGCATCCTATGGCATTTTCCCTACTAGTCTAGGTAGGAAAATAAGTTATATCTTCTGGAAAATGCTTCCACTGGAAGAAGCTTGTCCAAGTTGGAAGGTTGTTGAAACAGAAACATGATTGGGAGTTTCACCCAGAACAAGACTAGTCAACAAACTGAACATTGTTCCAGTCTTCAGTAACATTTGCTGGCACTTGAAGGACATGACAAGTCCCAGTGTTCATATAGCAAGACCTCAGTGTTGTGTTCAGACCCCCAAATAAAAAGAAGTGCAGTTTTGCCCAAGAGCTGGGGAACTGGCCTATGATCCAAGATTATTTTCCAGGGTGAGGTTGGGTGACTTCGGCTTGCCAATTGACATCTTGCAGCTCCAGTTTCACACCAAAAGGTTGGGGAAAATAATAATTCTCCTGTTAGTGAGGAACACTTTTTAATTTCCTCAGACTGAGCCCAGCAGGAGAGTAAGGTATTACTGACATCACCTGGCAGGCTAACTTTATGTGTCTCCAAGTCCAAGAGCAAACAGTGATGCCAATACACTACCATTTTTCCAAAATGTATGTCTCTGCAAATCTACAGAGCCCCTCTGCGTAGAGGGAAATAACTTCAGAGAAATAAGTGTTCTGACAAACTGGGGGAGGGTAGAGCATGCCCCAGTTCATCACATACTAGTATCTAAGCCAGTCCCTGATATCCAGCCTATTTATATGATCTTCAGATACCCAAACTCCCTGTATATCAGAATCACCTGTTTGCAGGGGATATACACATTACCCTCAATGTGAGTAAGGTCACGCAAAGGCACTTCTTCCACCTCATTCAGAAATACAGCTGCAAAAGCCAGCTCTCGAGGACACATATCGTTTGGCTTTGAGATACGCCCTGAAGGGCTACAGTAGGTCCAGAAACCAATGACTAGTTTGAACAGCATCGTAAACACATTGTAGGCTTTTTTCACCTGTGACAGCTATATTGATGGTAATTTCATATTACTTAAGCACTTCAGACAATCATGTGAGAGAATGCAATAATGTGAGAATTGTTTATACAAAAACGAGGAGCAGATTTGCACATTATAGGATATGTGGCAGGTTTTTCTCTTTGCTGATGAGTAATGCTGCAAACCAAGCAAAGCTGCAATCCTTACAGCTATATTGTATATGTATGTGTCAAGTAAACAGCACTACTGGGAGTGATGGGTGGTTGCAGCAATGTGTAGCAATCCCCTCCTTGCATGGGGCAGGAGATAGTTTTGTGTCATTCAAAAGAGAGGAGAAAAACAGGAGAGAATGAAGGGCAGAGCAAGAGGAAGATGGACTTTCCCTTCCCCTGGTGCTCCCTTTTGTAAAGTCAATGAGGGATTTTCCCTCATTCCCCATTTGTGAGGGGCCCTGGGAATCCACAGTAAACGAGACCACTTCAAAGGATGGCCCATGGAAACCTTCAGCACCCTTGGAAAAGCCAGCAGGATCTGATTAACTGAGCGAGAAGAATGAAAGTGTGTATATCACCAGTGTCAACCTTGCTCTTGTGTTTGTATCTCCTACACTCACCTACCAGCAGGAAATCTCTCTTGCTACTGCACAAAAGACTATTTCAGTCTGCTTTGTGATGTGTACAACTTAAAGTGGTGTGTACAGTGGTGTGTACAGTCCTTACAGTCCTCAAACAGTGACATAAAAACTAAAGGAGTGGAGAATTAGGCTAGACACGAGGAAGAAACTTTTTACAATGAAGGTGGTGAAACACTGGCACAAGTTGCCCAGAGAGGTGATAGATGTTGCATCCCTGGAGACGTTCCAGGCCAGGCTGGATGGGGTTCCGAGAAATCTGGCGTAGTTGAAGATGTCCCTGCTCATTGCAGGGGGGTTGCACTAGATGACTTCTGAAGGTCCTTTCCAACCCAAAATATTCTATGATTCTGTGATTTTATTATAAACTCTCCTAAACTATATTGCTATGTAGAATCCAAGCAACACCATGGTGGAGGTATATGTATGTCTGTGAAGCCTGTTAGGTATAAATACATATTTTTATATCTGTGAGATTTATTAGTCACAATTTGAGAAGCACCTATATCTATCCCTTGTTAGCAGTCAATGTCCTAAATACACAGAAAGTAAAAGCTGAACAGGGTTCCAGTATGGCTCACTCAAGGAATAGGTTTGTAAAAGATACAATACCAAATTCTACTTTAAAAATCCTATTCATTTATTTTTTATAAATAATATGTTGCTAGCCTTAGCTGTTTTGTTTGGGAGTTTTTGTCTGCAAGAGACGATGACTAGATGAGGCACTGACATTCATCGAGTCACTCTTTCAAAATGTTTCTGTGACAAGAATCTGAATTCAGCTGCTCCTCAATCTACATCACACACTAACCTGACAAGTATACGGTGCACACAGAAGTCCTTTATTGCTCAATTTCATTTCCTTGTGGTTTGTGGTTAGCAAGCAATAGTCAGAAAATGCCATCCCCCTTAACTCACCATAAGAAGCAAAGCAAATTCTCTCCCATTTATATCTTGTTTTAAATGCGAGCTCCCTCATCTCCACACAAACTACCTGCTCACAAGACACTTTGATCCCCAGCATGTCCTCCCAGCATGTGCTGAATAATGCCAGGTTTTCTTCCCACAAACAAATCCCAACAAGTGCCACTGCGCTTACTCCAGTCTCTTCTGGCAACAGTCAGTCCAGGCAGGGCTCAAAGAGTCACAGCGCTCAGCAAATGCCTCCATCTGCTTTTAGGTTGTCAAACAGTCCCTGAATTGGGTCTGAAAATTCCTGTTAAATCCTGCAACTTCTGACACGAGATCGTTTCAGCTGTCTGCTAGGCCAGCCTTTGCCAACTGCAATACACTTGGTCTAGACTTCAACAAGTGCAAGAGGGACGAATCTGATCCATGGTGGTTTCCTTCAGGAGCGGTTAGGAGCCAATGCTCCTTCTGCACTCCTATCTACACTCACAGATCTTTGTCCCCTAAATCGCATTGACAGTGTGAGGGAGCACATAGTCACCTGGGATTATGAGCTTAACCAAGTTTGCAAAAAAAAATGCAAGGTGGATAAGGGAATATACTTAACCTAGATCAGTTTTGTGCCCCATTTCAGCTTATAGCCTCAAAATTCCCTCCGGCCCACGGACAAACTGATACAGAACAGCAAAGATGCACAAACACTCTTTATGAACATCATAATATGAGCATCATAAAATGAACACCTTTATGAATGTCATACTTTACCTTCACTCTCATGAGAGTCCTGTGTAGGTCTGGCTTTAGTCACCTCCTCGGGTTCCTTCCCACCAAGCTGCAAAGCAGGGCAAAGCACCTTGTTCCCGCAGCCTTTCTTTCTGCTGGAACAGGACAGACATATGGAGAAGGGGCTGCTGTAGCAGCCTTGTTAAACCACCCTCTGGACATGTCACTCAAAGAGTATCCAGAGAGCAGAGATCTGAGTGATTCACCACTCCTGAGCCAGTATGCACCTGAACATGGATGTCATCATACTTAGCTATTAATTAATTGATATTTACAAATTTCTTATATTTCCACAAATACAATAATGATGAAAGTTATCATATGCAAGAGCAAGGGATGATATATACATAGTAACTCTGACATCACTCTCTAGAAATGCTAAAGAGTGATAATGAAAAATGTGAAAAAATCACGTATGTCCCAAACTAGGTTATTGCAGCAATCTCTAGACTTTCCAGATCAGATTGGTGTTCTCAATATGCTTGTTTTGTCACTTTTTTTCTGCAGACAGGTGACAATAATTGCATGATCATAGTTACAACCCAGAAGTGGTTGCTTGTAGCACTTTTCAGCAGATGCAAGGGATAGTTAGAGGCATCAGCTTCACCCCAGCAGAGCTGCTGAAATTAGGACTGGCTCTTTGCAGGAATTCAGAGGATATAAATATCCACAGGTAATAGGTATTTATTTCTATGCCTGCAGGTAAAAACAAGTGGTAATAGTAATTGCAAAGCAATACATTTCTAATTGCAATAGATCACACCCTTGAAGGCTAGACTTTGAGATTAGTTTCTAAGTCCTTAAGCATACTGAATAGTTTTTCTAGCAAGACACAGTACACTTTCAGTAACATTAAAGATGGAAGTATAGAGTACCTGGTTAAAAACTTCTAAGGTTAGATGGGGAGATGTTCTCTCTCTCTTACACATGTGTGCTCATATACACACAAAAATTATCTTAACACTTCCACGTGCAAACCAAGTATACAAGTTCCCTCAGAAAAAATCCATATAAAAGAAAAAGGTGTTATTTGTTTAAAACGTCACTGACTGTGAGGCACTGCCCACTGTACTTCCATTTCAACACCAAGACTGGATGTGGGACAGATTTAGCCTCCTGGCACAATGTCACACAGAGAAACAGCTACAGCCCAGGCACTGCAGTGGCCTGTCACCATCGGGAGGGCTGAAGGACACAGACTTTGCTGACAGCCACACAAGGGCTGGAGCCCACTGCCAAACAGAGATCAGATCAGAAAGTGCTCATGTGCTAAGTCAGGGAAACTTGGGCTCTCCATGCACCACCTCCTCCCCGCAAAAAAATAGAGACCTGAAGCATAATTATTAACTTTTGTGTTTTTGTAAGGATTATGACAAAAGCAGTCCTTTTTTGAAAACCCCAAGAGAAAGACTGTTTGAGAAGCTATTTATTTATTCAGTTTTATCCTACAACTGTATGTCTTATATACCTTACCGAGACTCTCATCTAGGATATAACTTGAGACTTTCACTTAAGTACTTTGCTGAATTAGAAAATAAAACCCTCCTTCTCTTGTACCTACATCCTCCCAATTTGCCTTTCATATCACTGCTTATTTAACCAGCTTAGCTGAAATATTTTTGTTCACTCTTGTTTTTTTGCTGTGCTCCTTTAAACATTTTTTCTGAAGAACCCATTGTCTAGAAAACTGAGATCTTTTATTAACAATTAACTGTGGGAGAACAGTGACTCAAGCCCAAAATACTTTAATTTGGAGCACAGGCCTAATACTGCACGCTCCCCTTCTCTTCTATAACTTAAGTTCTCTCATCAGATTGCGCCTCACATGGTAGGAGATTCCTGAGGTATTGGGCTTTTTTTGAGAGAATTAGTGGTGAATCAAAGCTTAGCCAAGAGAAGAAAATAAAAATCAAGTGAGTTGTACTTCCCAGGAAGCACTGTCAGATGTGAACTTAACAGAGAGGAAGGAGATAAAGATGATAATAGAGGTTAAAGGGTTTTTATTGCCCTACTGGCTTCTGCCTTTGCCCTCTCCTGCCCTTGCCCTACCACCTGCTGTTCCACTTTCATACTGATACCTCACACCCCCTTGTTGCACACCCGTGCAGCCCCTCACTGGCTCCTCTGGCTCTAACGAGAAGTCAAGCACAATGCAACAACTCTGCAAAAGAGTTTGTGTCAATGTTTGCACGTGCACACATATATATTTCTTACATACCACATCTTCCCACCTTGGATGACAGTGACACAGGGTCATCCCCTATTGCGTGACTCAAGGAAAAGCGCCTGTCCCAGTAGAGAGGAGAAAGCACAGCTAAACCACTCTGTTCACTTATGACTGCATGAACAGGGCAGAATACCTCCACCAAAAATGTTTCTATATTCAAGCATATGCTTCTTAGAGGCAACACTGGGATGTCTAAGGGAAGAACACATTCATTGCAAAAAATAAAGGAGTACTTTATCAGAAATTTAACTTTCCATTAGATGGCAAATTTTCACTCAGTCTTCCTCAGGTTTTGTTGACAGCTCTCAGACTATGCTTTCAACAAATTTCCTCAGGATGAATATGCAAGGACTCTGTTTACTCTGTGGAGTCAAAGAGTGTCAGTGCACCACCACACCAGCCACATTGCCCTTCTCTGAACCTGATCCAGATGTGTCCTCCAGCCAATGCGCATAAAGAGGCTGCTCTGCAGACTCCACAGCCCCCGGGGGACCTGTGATGGGAAAATAAGTGCTCTTCGGCTCACTGGTGACATTCTGAGAGATGAAGGGGGAAAAACTGGAGGACAAGAAGAGCCCAAAAGCTTGAGCACGCTGGATTGGCCCGAGGCAAACACCTGATGCAACCAAATTGTTTCAAGATTCCCAGGAGCCTCTCTTCCCTCTGAGCATCTCCACAACAAGTGGCAGCAGCTCCCAGCATGGGCAGTATTCATCATTGCCATGGGGCAGGCACACGCTCCCTCCTGCTTCTCCTCCACGTCCTCCTGGGCAGTGGGCATTACTCTTTCTTCAACCATCATGGCAATTTGCGGATGTTAAATTATACCCAGGAGGGCCTATCAAATACAAGAGAAGCCAAATAAGAATTATAGCTCAGAAATTCATATTAAAAAACAAAAAAAAAAAAAAGAAGAAAAACACCACTATAAAGGCTATGGAATTAAAACAATGTCTTTTCCCAGGTTCATGTTGAGCTCTAGGTGCATGCAACATTTCATGCAAATCAGGTGTAATTTACTGTGTGATTTGTTTCTTCAATAAAAAAGTGAGAATATGGAGAACAATAATTTTCCTACATTTTAGCTACACATTTCTCCATAAATAGCATAACTATTATAATGACTTCTTGTATGTGCTTGTAGAGTGATTGCCTTTGTGTGAAACACAGGGAGATCATTTCTGTATTATGCCCAGGGTGCTTCACAGAGTTTGGTCATAAGTGTATGTGCACAAACACACACACATCTTACTAATAGATAGTACTATATATAGGAATACGTGTAGTATGTGATGTATGCTATATGATCTGTGTGTTTGTTTGTGTCTCTGTGTGTGTGTGCACCTGTGTGCATGTGCATATCAACCATTTTGCTCCCATAGTTCCTCTTGCCCAGAACAATCATATTCCCTTAGACAATATGGCAGTGAACCAGCTTCTGGTGACAAAAATAGGAATACGGCTGCCATGGACTTCCCGAAAGTAAAGACTTTTCCACTGCAAATGAGAGGTGTTTCATCAGTTGCTATGTGGGCATGTAGGAGTTGTCTGATCCAAAATACATCCATAATTAGCAATACCTGGCAAGCAAATATAATGGTTCCAATATAACATGTGCTGATGTTGCTCACCAAAGATAGTGCAAGACATAATTATTTTCCCATACCTCCTAACATCTCACAACATGAGGGGTAAAAATGGTCAGCACAATGAGTCCTTCATCTGAAAAAGGTCTGAAGAACAGTTATTCCCTGAGGTATAAAATGAGAATGGGACTATACAGTAGATAAGGCATTGTCATAACATCACTTTTCAAGGCAAAAAGCAAAGCATTGTATTTTTTTCTCATACGCATTTTATTCAAATTACTGATTTTTTATTTAAAAAAAATAATAATAAGTTAAGTTAAATTTGGGCTTGGGATAAGGCAATTCCTGGGGAGAAGCACTTGTGTGAATACTTTCTAGAAGAAGCCTTACCTACAATGTCAGAAAAACAGGTACAAAAGAGAACAAGACGTAAGAGTGTGAAATGCAGAAGATGCTTATTGCATTTGTAAAATGGACCAGTAAGTTTAGAGACACACACACACGTACACAATGTATATGTGTGACAATAAATTTTTATAATAAGCCTTTCTGGAGTACAGAAGTGAGAAAACAGGTGGATAAATTACAGTGAAGTTCTGAAATTATTATATATTAAAGTATTTTATTACAAATCATTCTGTGGCACTTCCTTAGAAAACCTGGGTTGGGTGTGAGGTTTGGGAGGGGGAAGTTATTCTGGTAAAGCAGAGCAGCTATTTTCCCAGCTGAATAGTAATGGGAGAATAATAAAGTCTTGATTGCATTTTCTTGCTTTTTGACATTGTGTTTTAGATTTGTCATTTGTATATATTAATACATAATCAGCTTTGCAATAAATTCTGTTTGGGAAACCATTTCTTGATGGTCTTGATAGATTTGTACATAGAAACATAAAGGCAGACATCAACAAGAGAGGCTTATTCAAGAGGTAAAAATCAAGAACTTAACCAAAAATATTGGGTTTATATGTAAGTTTACCAAAAAAGGGGGACTTTGGAGTTACACAAGGTACATAGAACATAAAAATCCCAACTAACATTTGCCCCCAAACCAGTATTTCAGTTTACTAAAAAAGAGACTATGCTCAGGCAATGCAGGAATATTGCTAATGGTGTTTTCCATCTGGGAGAAGAAGGATAATGGCAAAGAGTCTGTGTTGTGCCAGGTCTGAAAAAGCGAATCACCAGCTGTATGAGTGAAAGGCCGTATATCACGGAATCACAGAAAGTTAGGGATTGGAAGGGACCTCAAAAGATCACCAAGTCCAATCCCCCTGCCAGAGCAGGAACACCTAGATAAGGCTACACAGGCATGTGTCCAGGTGGGTTTTGAATGTCTCCAGAGAAGGAGACTCCACATCCTCCCTGGGCAGCCTGTTCCAGTGTTCTGTTACCCTCACTGAGAAGAAGTTTCTTCTCAAATTTAAATGGAACCTCCTGTGTTTCAGTTTATACCCATTGCCCCTTGTCTTATCATTGGTTGTCACCGGGAAGAGCCTGGCTCCATCCTTGTGACACTCACTCCTTATATATCAGCACTTCACTTCCTATGGCAAATCTGCTCTTTCCTGGTTCTTCCACCTTCCCTTTACTCTCCTCTCTTTAGTAGTGGAACCAGCCAGACAAGGACAAAAGAGCTGCCATGGATCTTTTGAACTGCCCCCATTACCTGCCGCTCCCAGCATCTGATGCTAAGACCTGACCCATCCTATGGACAGCTAGAAGGCACACAGAAAGAGTGCTTGTCTCCTTCCAATGATGAGTCAGACTCTTCCAGTCCTTCATTCATCATAGCTCCAAGTGCTGCAAGTTTGTCCCCTTTCCCATGCAGGCAAAAATATGAATTATTTCAGACTTGCAGAAGTCCAGTCTTCTCCATATCCCCACAAAAACACATTCCTTGATTGGGTTCTTGAGAAAAGCCATCCAGATAAAGTCACAGCTTCAAGTCAAGTTTTACGAAGTTGCTGTCTACAGGAAGCCTAAATAAGTAGCTTCAAATAGACATGTAACATTTAGATTACTAAGACAATGCTGAATCTCATTCTAAATGCTCAGGCCCCCAACAGGACGACTCCTGCAGCCCCTGGAAATCTATTAAGGTGCCAGGTTGTCCACAAAGCCTGGTCATTTGGTGTCTCCCCTCAGGAGCTCATGGCTGTCAGGAGATGAGACAGGGATGAGACACCTGTCTGCCACTCCCCTATGTCAAGCAGGTCAGCATTCCTCCTCTTTGCCTTCTTACTCCCCCAAAGAGCTTTGAGCTCAAGAGCAGAGCAGGAGATATCAGTCTGGTTTGTTTCTGGGGCAAACGCCCCAAGTGCAAGGCATTTTCCCCTGTGTAGCATTGCAGTGCCAGCTACTTGGCGTAATAGCACTCCGAGCAGGGCAAGCCTTTCACAGCCAGGAGCTGAGTCAGCTTTTCTCCCATTCACATATTTCGCAAACAGATGAAGATTTTTTTCAATGTCTTTGCTATTTGAAGTTTTTCACAAATCATTTTATATATGCAGTGCCTGTGCAAAGATTTTGTTGCATGTCTTAAAAATTCAGAATTCTGGCCCTTGCAATGGCATAGCCTGCACACCGCATTTTCATAGCTTGATTGGAACAGTATGACTGTGAATTCTATCAACCTTGACAAGGGCCAATTCAAAATTTGCTTTCTGCCAATAACTACCAGTGTAAGCTGAAAATTCACCACTTTGTTGGAACATTTATGCCAGCAAATTGGTTTTCAGGTGTAATACTGGTTTTCAAATGCTCCAATAACAAGGAACATACTAAACATCTAGACTGATTTATAGGAAATGAACCCAAAACAGGTGCTGCTACCTCAGCCCAGGCTTATTTGCTAACAGAATATGAATAGAAATGTTTTATACCAAACTTGAACAGTGTATGTGACAGGATACCTCAGTTCATCTCTCTCTACACAGATGGTTCTCTTATGAAGCAATTTCCAGGTCTCAGGCTGAACTCTTTGTTTTCTGGAAAGAAAAAAGAAATCAATTCGGGAGCTCCAATAACGGGTAGACATTTTTATGACAGCTACAATGCAAGTGTGTATTCAGAGGGATTTTTCAACACTCTTGGAGTAGTAGTAAACAACATTTTTACTGCCTGATAATGCAGAGATACTTACTTTCATCAAAATAAATCTTGAACAGATTTCAGTATTCCTCCAAAATGAGAGGTTCAGAGACTGGGACAGGAAGACCTTGGGAGGGAATGATACTTTATTGATTTATTTAGGTAACTATTTTCTTGGCAGTACTTAGCATGGGTGCAAAACACCTATTATGTGCTGACTGTAATTTTTTATAGCCCTCATCTAAAATGATGAAGTGGTTATTCCATGCTTGGTAGAGCTTTGCATGTTTTGTAAGAGACAAGCCTGCTCCAAAGGCTGCCCAAGCCCTGTGAGCATTCAGCCACGGATTTTCTGCTGCCTTTCAGACTGTCTGTGTTTGAGGTTTTATCTCGACACAGCTGAAAAAAGTACCTTCCCCATTTGTGTTCCCATGAAAAGGTGTCCCCATTCCACTCATTACCTTTGCAATTAGGAGCAATAATATATCCTCTATATTATATCCACTACAAAACAAATTCCTCCATTTTCTTTCCCACAGTGGATACAGGTCCCACTTACTCTCCTTATAAATCACAAAGAAGGGATTTGGGAAGTGGCCTGTTTATAGAAGACACCAAAAATCCCTCCTCACCTTCCATTTTCTCAAGGAATTATCCAGAAGGAATATCTAGCATAAACCCAGGGCAAAAATTTCTTGGAAATCACCAATTTCAATTCTGCAGAAGGTCTGTCAAAGCTTATTTAAATAATTAATTCCTCTGCCCCAAATGCTGGTGTCACTGCCATTAACTGAAAGAAAGGATGCATGTAGATGTGCTGTCCCCCCTGCCTCCCCAAACTTGGAAAGGAACAGGACCTCCAAGGATCCAAGGGAGCAAATTGTTAATCTCTTGTAAAGTTAACATCCCAGCTCATCTTTGTGGTAAGCTGAATTCCCCCCTTCAATCCCTTTCCATTGACACAAAAGGATCATCCTTTGACAGGTTAGTGCATTGTCACCTCCTGCAACTCAGGGCAGTCTCAGATTGTGGGGAAAAGATGCAAGCAGGAGGCAATTTTCATCGCCAGGGATTTTGAAACCTTCCCCTGCCTGCATCAGGAGGATGATGTTGTATAACAGAAGAAATCACAAGG
The DNA here is from genome assembly GCF_037038585.1 of Patagioenas fasciata. Classification (NCBI taxonomy): domain Eukaryota; kingdom Metazoa; phylum Chordata; class Aves; order Columbiformes; family Columbidae; genus Patagioenas; species Patagioenas fasciata. The sequence continues at coordinate 61,131,260 of NC_092522.1, forward strand.
GAGACAAAGATACCCCCTTGTGACAACAGGCCCATCACCCCACCTCTAGTATGTGTCTGAAGTCCAGCTTAAAATAATTCCTTATTAGTGCCATCCAAATGTGTATGACAGGTGTTCATCAGCACAAACTTCAAGTAAGGTCATTCGGAACTGGGGTCACTTTGCATTTCTTCTCCTTCTGGCTTTGACCACCAAATCCACCATGAAGCTGAGAAAGCTTTTGAGCAAACCTACTGCATCTCCACTTCAGAAGCTTCTGAAGAGGTCATGGATTAGCTCTGGTCATCATGACTCTTGGCTCTATGAGTGAATACATCTCTTTGTTTGCTTTCTTGGAAACAGAATAAAGGAAACTGAATGAAGAAATCAACTTATGGGTTAAACATTTGGGTAGAAAATAGCAGTAATAATTGATTTCGCCCTACAGTTTGCCCTATAGCCAATCAAAGTCCACTTACGGTGAGATCAGTGAAAATACAAGGCACCTAATAATAGGTCGGGTGAGATTTTACTCAGTAAGTATTGTACATTGCAAATGTTATACAGAAAGATAAAACACTTGATTAACTGATTCTGGCAGCCTGGCATACTACAAAAGAAAAATTAACATATATCCTACAATCCTCAGCAATTACAGTATCCTTGATCTGGATTTTTTTATATAATATAACTGTAAAAAATCATTTGAGAATGGAATCATTAGGAACAAGATGACAGAATTATTAGCAAGCCAAGAAAAAGATAATTAGTTGGTAAATACCATTTTTACACACACAGATGCTAGTGGCTCCTTGAAATTATAGCTGGTGGCATAAGGTTGCAGCTGGTGCTGAGGATAACCATAAATGCACACAGGAGAATGCACATAATGCACAAAGGAGAAGTTTTTCTACAGGTTCACTTCATACTTCTGTTAAACTGTGACAGTCTGCCTGCCAAAAGTGCCCAGCTTTGGGCCAGAAGGAGCTGCCCAGTGAAGCTGCCCCAACTCACCTTGCTCCCCATCCTTGCTCCCTGGGAAAGAGGAGCACCCACACAGATGCATCTTGAGTGGTAACAGCCAGATACGCCCAAAGCACAGGTTTGGGGCTTACATGTCCTCTGAACCTGCTCAGCTATGTGAAGCATCTGAAACCTTGCTCTCCTGCTCATTTGTGACAGGTGAAGAAGAGCCAACCCCCCGCTGCTCTCTGGGGTGACAGAACTCAGCGTGACACCTCCAGACGTGAAAGTCATCTATTCCTCCTGCAGGGATCATCTGCCCCCATGTAGTTAAGGAGTTAATACTAACCATATGGTTGATTACAGCAATTATTACAAACACAATGTCTAATGAAGGCAAAAGTATGGTAAAATAATTAGACTTAATTATGACATTCACATTTCAAATTATGTTTCACTTATCCTGCGTGAAAGATGAAAAATTCCTCCTGAAATGGAGCAAGTTTAAACTTCCTTTGCATTCCCCTAGGGAAGGGTTCCTGCAGCATTGAAGGGAACAGGGAAATGTGTTTATGAAGCCTCAGAAGGTGAGACTATGTTAAGACACTCAGGCTCTTTTCTTCTACCCATCCACAGCCTTTTCTTTTTGCAGGTAACTTTACTGCCCCAGTGCTCTTACAACTGGGTTGGAAGCCTCAGAGGGGTCAGAAAGGCAATAAGGATCCCAGAAAAATTCCTAATCTCCTTCAACCTCTGTGTTATTTCATACATTTGAACCTAGTTCCTCACAATAGCATTGCTCAGGAAGGTCTCTTTGGGCTTCCTTCTAATGCCAAGTATGACCTGGAGCTCCCAAGGGCTGTCCCATCTTCCACTACTCGAAGAGCTCCTCCTCCTTTGCTTCCCTAAGTACACGCATCTGGCCTGAGTCAATTTTAATTTACAAATAGCAGTCTCATTTTAGAAGTTTGTAACACATACTTGCACATAAAATATTGGCTGCAATGGGAGGGGGGAGTTTCACGTCGATGCATTTGTCACAGTGCTCAAAATTCCAGCTGTATCGATTTGCTCAATTCATTTTACAGTGCTATTTTCGTTAGCTAATCCTAGGGAGTTCACTGCCCTATATCTGTTATGTACACACTCACACACACATACATCCAGAGTGGGAGAGGATAGATTTCATTAGAGTGCACCACAGATGGGAAGGTATCCAAGTCAGTTCCAATACATTATATTAGCTCAACTGGAGATCTTCCTTAGAGTTCACACAGTTCATGGTTAAAGCTTTTCTTTTGATGGCCTGAGTCACCCATTCCAGTATGTGCTTCATGATCACTGCCTGCTAGCTGGACATATTTATGCTATGTGGCTTAAACTTCAGCATGAAAATTATTTTGACAAAACACACAGTAAGAACACTCGGTCTGCTCTAGTTTATGTCAATATGGAAGTGCTTTTCATGTGGCCTCTTGCTTTATTCACTCTAACAGCTCAGTGGGAACCTGTAAGGTTAATCAAGAACCTGTGTATGAAGGGATGCTCTTCTTGTAACCTGAAGCCATTTCTTCTGCATAAAGTCACTGATCATAACTTAGGAATGGCTACTGTAGCATTTGGTCATTCCTGGAAACATGTGCAGGCTCATGGCAAATTGCAAGAATGAAAATAACCTATTTTGAAACCAAAATTGCTTGGTACACATCCAGCAGGCTCCAGACCCCATTTCTGTGGTTGGTACCCAGCACTCTCCACAACCAAAAGGAACACCAACAGCTTGCAAAGCACCAGCAGGAGCAGCAACACCAAACGGTGGGCAACCACCTCCAGCTCACCCACAGACTCCCTGGGCAGCAGCAGTTCCCCTGGTGTCCTGCCCCTGCTCTGGTTCCCTCCTTGCACGAGCCCTGTCTCTGGGACCAGGCAGTGAGGCACAGCGCCTCCAGGGCTACTGATGTGTCTCATGCCTGGCAGCTCTCAACAGGGGAAAAAAGCACTTGGTGCGTGCAGGATTTGAAATTACAGCGATATACATAAGCATATGGGAACCATCCTCCCTTGTGAAGTAAATTCCAACCAGAAGCCAGTGCTACTGGAGTCTGAATAATGTAATGTAGTGTCCAGCGGAAAACTCGCCAGATCATTAGTTGTTCTGTGTAACAAATCATACCCCTTTGAAACTCCCTGGCTGCCGTAGCTGGGCATGGTAAAAACTGCACAAATCCCAGTGAGGCCCCCAGTACAGCAGGACAGAAGCATCAGTCCAGTACTCCATGGAAATATTTTTCTTTTTCAGCATCCTCAGTACCACATGCAAGTCTCTTATCATGCCATTTCTGCATAGGCAGGGTCCTTCCGCCACATACATTGCCCACCTCGGGACTTGCCTGATCTACTGTCAGACACCATCTCTCTTGCATTGCCCCCACCACTCTCCCCAGTCCCACGACCACTGGGAACAGGCTCCTAACCAGAGAGAAGTCCTGGTGCCTCATCCCTAAGGAGCCCTGAGATGTTCGTCCAAATCTTGCAGTGAGGAATTCCACACACACTTTAAATAAATCGTGATGAAATTGTTTTCATTGTTCACACAGTTCTACCTAGACATGAATGGCCCAGCAAATTTACTTTGCTGTGCAAGGTACTTACAGGTGGCAGTAGCACGTGCCGCAGGATGCTCCCCTTGGTGCGAAGACGAGCAGGGAGGGAGAGATGGCTAGTAGGTCCCAAAAGGTGAATCCATATTTATTTTTCAAAGTGACCTCAGCTGGATAAATTGTTAATTCAAAAAAGGTGCAAAGACTAAGCTCTGGGATTTTCAAATGCTGCTCAGACACATGAAGTACAGAAACACCTGCATCTGCCTATAATATCTAGATTTCTATAGATGGGGACAGTGCACATAATTGTCACTGTATAGTGGCAATATTTTGCAACAACTCACGGGTATCAGTTTTTGAGGACTTATGTTTACTCTATATGTAGAAAAAACAAGTACAGTCAACTCATAACACTCACTGGGAAATGCAGACTTTTTATTCATTCATAGTGTTTGGAAAGATTCTTCATTCTTATAAAATCTGCATTCACCTAGGGCAGTTTTCAGACCATTCACCGTTATCTGAGGTTGGAGCCTGGGAAAATTGCTACTGGGCAGAGAAGGTATGAAGATGCATAGGTTCCTTAACAGCCAAGATTCTGAATTACATCACTGTTCCATAAATATATTCATTTTATTCATGTTCATTCCTGAAAGAATTTACTGCACCAAGGATGTCATCTTGACTATGCATCTCAGAATTGATCATTTCCCCAATTAAGCTGTTCGGTCTTCAGACTTAAAGAGCTGTCACAGCTGCTGCAAGCTGATTTATCTCCTGATGACGGGCAGAGCTCCTGACCAAAAATTATTAATGACAGCGCTTCTTTTTTTGAAATAACCTTAACCCAAGCATATATCTTTTTAGTCACATTAATATCTGAACACATACCCTCAATTCTTAGCCAGGTGTTAAATGGATGTAAAATCCTAAACCTTAGTCTATTAATACAGAGCCTTTCAAATGAAGAATAAGAGATTAATCCAGCCCTGTTCTGTGTCAGGCTGAGCAGCAACTGCTGCTGTTTCATGGGAAATGTGGGCTCTGACCAAGGCTTTGGCTTACATCACTCTGCTTCACATGCAACTCTCACACCACAGTGCCCTGGAGTGCCTCATTGCAAGACATGACTTCCATGGACTGGTCAGGGAAAGGGGTCCCCCAAACAGAAGAAGACAAAACTGTGTTCAGTTTTGGACTCGTCACATCAGGAAAGACATTGAGGTGCTGGAGAGAGTGCAGAGAAGGGCAACAAAGCTGGTGAGGGGTCTGGAGCACAAGTCTGACGAGGAGGGGCTGAGGGAACTGGGGTTGTTTAATCTGGAGAACAGGAGGCTGAGGGGAGACCTGATCGCTGCCTACAGCTACCTGAAAGGAGGTTGTAGCGTGGAGGGTGTTGGTCTCCTCTCCTGAGTAGCAAGTGGTAGAATAAGACAAAATGGCCTCAAGTTGCACCAGGGGAATTTTAGCTTGGATATTAGGAAAAATGTCTTCCACAAAAGGGTTGTCAGTCATTGGAACAGGCTGCTCATGGAAGTGGTTGAGTCACCATCCTTGAAGGTGTTTAAAAGACGTGTAGACAAGGCTTAGAGGTGAACTTGGCAGTGTTAGGCAGCACTCGGTGATCTGAAAGATATTTTCAAACCGAAATGACTCTATGAAACTCAACAAGTGCCTGTTCACCAGTTCTGGACAGTTACTTCTTTTTAAACTTCCTTTATGGTTTAACATCATTCCTGCTGAAGTCAACGAGGAGTTCTGTCATTGGCATTAGTGCAACAAAAAATGGGCCCTTCATCAGCATGGTTTTGTGACCACCCCTACAGTAGTTTGGGCCCATTGCACTGATCGGGCCAAGAGGACTTTATTACATTTAATTGCTTATTACATTTAATGTAAAATAAATTGAAGGGACATCAGTTATGAGGGTTCTTGCATACGCAAAACGGCTTGGGTCCATAAGAAGGCTTGGACAGTAGGGTCTTGACCTGGTTAGGTTTTCTTGTACTGTGAAAGCATTAAAGTATACAGGCACAAACTCAAATCAAATTCCCTCTGATTTTCATGGTCCTAAAATCTTTTGCACCTTAAAAATACCTATCGTAAATGCCAGTGAGTGTGAGATAATTCACACATTCAGCTGAGCACTTCTGCCATATTCCAGGTACATGTCAAAACTTCCACTTAAACTTTTGTTCTAATTAGTTTAAAAATTCATCCAAATGTTTAAAAGTTTTAAATGGCTAAGCATCTTTCTTATTATTCAGTCCTCCTATTATTCATTTTCAAAAGGCCTTCTGACACCTATCAAATCTGATAGACGGAGCAGTGATTTCTCTCAGGCGAGTTTAAATCTTACACCACTTCCCACATGATATTATGTTCCACATGTCTGATGGCTCTGGAAACAAGTAATCAAATTAATAGGACTATCTAACTTTCATTCATATCTTAGCTGCCACCATAAATTTCAACCATCAGAAGACGGTAAAATGTTAGTTTTGCTTTATTTGGAGGAGATATTCATTTTCACAACTTCTGCCTTATTAAATCCAGCAGCTTATTTCTTGGGTAAGACGGTATGATTCACACTGACAGCAATTTCAATAACCACTCCAAACCTTTGCTATTTACATTTGGTTTTGTGAACAGGTCATATTCCCAGCATTAAAAGTTTATGATGATTTAATAGGGAGATTGTAAATATAATCTACCTGGGTCCGAAAATTTCAGTGGTTAAAAAAATACAACAGGAACCCAATGCAGCAACACAGTTCCTCAGCAATATCCATTACTGGGAACGTATCAAAATTGTCCTCTGCTTACTGTGCTGGCTTCTCAGTATCTGTTGCAGCAGGTTCATTATGTCATTATTCATCTGCAAAATGCCCAGTAGTCTCAGCCCAGGATATGTAAGGGATCATATTACTTTACAGGAACAGGTTTTGCTGTCTTCTCCTCTGCCATGGCTCAATGGAAACAGCACAGAGAACTGCTGGTCCAGGGCCGAGGAACTGAGGGTATGATGAAGGCAATCCAAAAGTCATCAACTGCTGCAAATTTATGAGTTTTCACTCCTCAGACGAGGTGTGGTAATAGCCTGCCTGTGTGCTCTGAGCCCATTTCAATTGCAGACTGAAACTTTTTAATTTAAACCACCATGAATCACACCACTTGTTCCTCACTGCCCATTCCGAGTGAAGGGCAGATTTTCAACCTACCCTTTGCAAGTAACAGCTCTTTGAACATTTCAGTAAAACATTACACAAAGATCTTCCCTTTCATTCTCCTTCAGGCTCCATCCACACATACAAACCATTCCATTAAAAGGAAAAGCAAAAAGAAATTGTGTGATGGTTGCTATCAACATTGCTTCAGACAACTGAGTGGATGGTGACTGAAGACCATGGTGAGTCTATATGACATGTCCAGTAGCATGAACAAAACAGCATCTCACCAGTTTTAGGCAAATATCTTGAAACACATGAAGTGGATTTTGGTTGTAGTGAGGACCGTGTGCAGTGACTAAATAGATCAAAACTCACTGCTCTGAGTCAAAAACTGCATTCAGTCATAATAAGCAGTTTGCAAAAAAAGATTATGAGTCTTGTGACAAGATAGTTTGGCATTTGCAACTCAAAATTAGATTGGACATTTTGCAGCTTTATGATATTGCAAATTCAGGCTTGGTTGGCTATCCATTATCATCTTACTTCTTTCAGAATTACTGCTTCCCAGGTTTCTTCTTCCTCTTGGAGATATGTGTTTCAGATTATTTTCCCTCAGATTTATTATCCTGCAGTTCTCTGGGATGAATCTCCGTTTATATAAAAACCCCTGCCTACCTTTATAATCTCTTTAGGTCTCTTTTTATTATCTCATTTTCTCTATAGTCCTCCTAATTCAATATCCTCTGAATTTTGTAATCATGCTCTCCTCATTTTTTTTTTTTTAGATCATTAATGATGGTATTTAATACTACCTCTCCTTACACCATTCCTGAACTACTGCATGATCACAATAACACTCAGTTTTTAGAAAGCACTATCTATCACATAATTCACAAAGCATTTCATGTGTCAGGTAAATGCTGTTAGCCCATATTACAACCAATGTTGCAAATTAGTCAGGTGCTCAAAAAAGCTGGTTTCCTTTCCCTGTGTTTCATCTACAGCCAAGGGACAGAGGGATACAAAATTCTCCAGTGGCCAATTTAGAGTGGCTAAATGAGTTTTCTACTATGAACAATTCTTTAAGGACCCTAAACCCTTGCAAATACCCCTGGGGCAGTGACCTTGACAACCGAGAGCTGGGACCCAAACCAAGCTGGGTCCACCCTTTGCCAAGTGGGGCAGTCTGCTGAAATTCAGCTGGGCCGACTGCTTCCGAAAGGGTGTTTTGGGGGGGCAATCAGATCTGGAGACAGCCAAAATAAAAAGACCTTTTTGAAAGTCACAGCCTAAAATTTCTACTCCCGAGAACCATGTTTCATTCACAGTTTTGGGGACATAGACAGGAAAAAAATGCATGGAAAGATGTTTGAATCAGAAGTATCCTCTGGTGGCAAATGCCTACTTAGTATCTTCTTCCCGCAAGATGGAATAAATAGTAGTATAATATATTTAACAGCTGTCCAGTAGAAAAAAACAAAGAAAGAAAAAAACAAAGTAAAGATATCCAAATATCCAATGACCACTGTTACTTTCTGCTCTTGTTTCACAGTTTAGCCATATCCTTTCAACTAGCATTAAGCTATTATTGACTGTTCAATGTTACAGGTATTCTGATTGGCAGTAGTGACATATTACAGGCATTTTTCAAAGGTGGGAGGATGTTTGCCTTACTTTTTTTCACCTAATTTCACTCTGAATAATTAGATTCTGAGAGCCTAAAGTGTCAGAGGCTTTATTTGGGTAAGATATTAATATTAGCTTCTTGCTATATAACTACAATGTAATTTTTTTTGCACCGTTAAACAGCTGCCATTATCCACATGAAAGGTAGCTCTATGTTGCTGATTGATGAAATAAATTATTAGCTCGTATACCCATCACCATATTTATGGAGGCAATGTCCATGCTACTGATAGCAAGACCATAAGATAATTTTGTCCTTCACTCCATTTAACACGACCCATGCCTGCAGTCCCCCTGTCAAGAAGTTGCTCTAACATTCTAAGCCTACAAGGTGCTGCAAACATGTAGGAACTCCCACACATTTAACCTAACACCCTGTGCAAACACATTAAGATTAGATGAAGGAGTTTTCATTCCCTGCTATGTTTTAATTAGGTAAAAGTCTGTAGGGAACAAAGCAGACCAGAAACCTCTTATGGTAGAGCCATGGCTAGAGCACAGGCTTCATACACCTTCCTTCAATAAAAACTGAGACAATCGGCTCTCACTTGCGAAAGGGTAACATGGGACTAGAGGATTATCCGTTACAATTCAAACGCAATTCTCTGATAATGGTAATAGTGTTCCAGTGTTAGAAGTGATAGACTTACATAATTAGCTGCAAGTGCTATTTCTGTGTGTGTAAAATCTTTTAATTATTTCCTTTTTAATTATTTTAAATTACCTAATAACTCTTTGGCAAAGAGGGATGTATGGGAGGGAGGTTGCACAAGCCCACCACCATTATGAAAGCTTTTCAAGAGCCCCATTATGTGCTGTAAGCATCTGACTCTTTAGCATGAGTCACCCACAAAGTCTCAAGCCATCAAGTAATTAGGTTCCTTAATACAGAGTGGAAGGGGAGGAAGTAATATCATTTGTCGTTATGATCTGTCACATTCCTACAAGTATATACCATAACTGTTTTATAAATGGATTATTAGCAAATCAGATTACAGCACTAATTATTTCTCCCAGCATTTCCTTTACCCATGTGCTGTGGACTCAGACATTCCTCAGTACTACTAAACATCTCTTCCATCTGTTTTCTTCCCCCTTTGCTATCTCACACATATACACACTGGAAGAACTCAACAAGAGCTGTTACCAACACTTCACAGCAACAAACATTGCTAGTTTTCACTGGAAATCTTTCTGAATGGATAGTTGTGTGGTGACCTAAGTACAACAAGGTAGTCATAACCCAGTTCTGAGCAGACCTGTGAAAGAGGAATTCACAACACAAAGCCATCTCCATGCTGGCAAGCAATCTCAGAAGAAAGAACAAGAATTGGCAGACCTGAAAAGAAAACCACCTGTCTCACCTTTACTGGGAGAAAAAGGGGTTGTTAGGTAAGAAGTGCTAGGTACTTTTTTTCCTTTCTGATGAAGACTGATGCCAAGAGAGCTAGATTATTCCAGAAAAAAATCAAGGGCAATACAAAGTTTAACAAGAGCTGATGAAAGGAGCAAAGTGCAGGGGCAGGAATTAGAACAAACTAAAGGAAAACATAGATGGAACCATAAGTCAAATTTACTACACAGTCAATTGAATCTGTTATAATTTTCAAGAGCACCCACAGGATTTAGCAGCCCTGAGGAAGTGTAATCATTGCACCAGCTGTAAATTTTCACAAAAAGAACAGAGATTTAGATGTTTCTGTTCTTTATGCATAGGTTGTTTTGCACAACCTACAAAATTCATTAAAATCATGAAGCCAAAACCTGAAACAGTACACAACATCAAACCTAAGGCACCCTTCCCAGCAGTGTAAAACACATCTTCTGCCACAGATTTACCTAACAGTAAAGGAAATATTTCCGTGTAAAAAATAATGGGTTCTGAGACCACAGTTCTTCTGCCGATTGTCTGGTCTTGCTTTTGTGATTTCCAGAAGAAAAAGCAACCAAGAGATGGTACAGTCTTTGCACAAATTCCTTTGCCAACTAGTAAGGTGTGATTAACATTACCCCAAGTGACTGCTAAGGAAGGATGAAGAGCATTTTAAAAAGACAGCTTGAAGCCCGACAATACTGACGAGTTTGTAACAGACCCCTGCTTAATCTTCACATGGCCTCTAACCTCCCAATCAGGGTATGCATGACCAACGCTCTGCTGAAGCTGTCCCCTTGCTAACACAACCCTCGTTCCCATTGCTATCAAAACATCGCTTGTGTTGGATCTACTTTCCTCCACATTGTCCTTCTCTCAACTACATCATACTCACATCCAGGAAAAATTCCAGCTTTCCACTCATAAATAGAGCAACCATATACATTTCAAGGCATGGTGATACATCAGTAACAAAAGAAGAGGCACCAAACCTACTGTCATGTCCAGAAGGACTGTTGGTTTCCATTTGGTGCATATGGCTGGACAAAGCTGTCCCATGTCCAGTTCTGCCACTAGTGCTGCAGGCAAGAAGAATGAGAGCCCAGTGCAGCCTGATACACTGACCCCAGACACAAGGAATGTCCCATGGATCCTACCAGGCCACCAATTCCTGGGCACTTGGCCCAGCAGCTTTCAGGACTCCCTGCGAGGGGTACACTGGAGGAGGGTGCTCAGTGCCAGGCCATTTGCCTTCATGGGTGTTTTGCTTACGTTTTTGAGGAGAAGGATCTCTGGCTTAGTGGGTGGTTCACAAGTGGAAGCATTCCATGTTCACCTCTCTGGGAAAATGTGACTCAAAAGCGTCATTACATCTCCTCTTCTCCCGTCCCAATTAACCTGAAGATGACAACTGAATTTCTCCTGACTGAAAAGCATGGGTTCGTCTGCAGATTTTTCCTGCAACAGTGGCTTTATCCCTCAGTAGATCAGGCTTGATTCTCTTTAAATATTGCTATGGTACCAATTTAATCAGTAATTACACACAAAGCAGAGTCATAAACCCCCTACAGTGAGTCCCCCTCACTGGTGCTGAAACAATAGCATACGCCTATGGTATGGGCAAATATCTCAAGTCTACTCTCTCTAAGGTGCTACTTCACAATGTTAAACCTATAAAACTCAATCATACTCTAGCCTGGGAGAAAAATTCAGAGAAAACTCTGGAGGAGTCAATTTATTTGGAAGTTAACCAGACATATTTCAATCTTGATTGGACATCTTGAGACACAACATAAATTTTTATATAGGTTATTTGATTCTCACACCTCATAAATTAAATAGAATGATCTCTGATATATCTAATGCCTGGTGCTAAAACTGTGAAAGGATGGATTTCTGGTACATTTGTTTCCAGTGCCCTGCAGTTAGGTCCTTCTGGGCATCAGTTAAGGTTAACGTGAAATGAGGGGCAGTGACAGGTCCTGAGCAATTTGCACAGGAAAGCAGCTTGCTGGGACCAGCCTACCAGCCGCTCTGCATATGAAAACGCTATTGGTGACTTAGGTGCTGTGGCCAGGCTCTGCAAAAAATTGCCCCAAGACCATAGAAAGCTAGAGCATTGATTGGCTAGTTGAAAGCAAATATTAAAGAAATAAATTGTTTTCATAACACTGCTGGATGACTAATTTAATAGGATAACTTATTTCATCTGAAGTCGCTCACAACTTTCCATGTATTTGCCATATGAGTGAGCCAATAATAAAGTTTGATATTAAGCTGAAAATTGTTCAAAAATCCAATTAAATTGTATCTTGCAAAAGTCTCAATTGAATATAGAGTGGGCCAGCCATCTAAATCCCATGGTAGGTTTTTGTGTCTTTGACTGGACAACACAGAGATGAAGTTACATAGCTTATTATAACTCAGAATGTGACCCACATCGACTAGCTGCACAATTCATCCAGTCAGGAAAAGAAATAATGGCACATACGGACTTGTGTTCCATAACTAGACACAACTTGCATGTGATTAATTGTGCAAATACACTATTTGTGTCTCTGAATGTACAGTTAAGAATTGCTTTCTGTTTAACTCAAGATAAAACAGCACTTTTTTGTGATTCCCCAAGTCGCATGTTCCCAGAAGCAAACACTATCATAAGAAAATTCATATGTACTATGACTACAAATACTTACATTGATAGGCAGATTAATTTAACTCTGAAGCAGAAATTTATGACCCTGCACTACCTTAAGTGTATTCTAGAAGTGATATTTCTTATACAATAGCGACGACATTATGGAGGAAGCTATACTACAATCAGAACTGGCATGTGTCTCAGATGCAATAACAAGGCTCATAGCTGTCAGCAGCAGTTCTTTAAGTTATACTGATTACCACCTGCAAGAAAGTATGCCCCTTAGGTATTTTGGCCATTTATTCCCATTTTTCTGGTGCCCTCTTTCTTTCACCCATTGTTCCTCTATTTTGTTATTCTTTTCCTTCTCCTTTCCCTTTCCCTTCTTTACTTCTTTTTTCCAGTTCGAACTTTCTTGCTTCTGAATTTCCTTCCCATCAGCAAGTCCCACTTTTTCCTTCAGCAGCCTCATTTATTTCTCAACTGATGATCAAACTAGGCTTAACCAGTCATATCATAGTTAGGTCATTACTGGTGACAGTAGAGAAATGCATTTGTTGATTTAGGAGGTCTCTTTCAGTCTTATATTGCTTTCTTGTTTCCTAGTTTTGACAAAAACTGGTAATTTTGACAGAGATTCGTATCACCATTAGGCTTCAGAGTGAACATCCTTGTGCACTGTAGTGCAAAGGAGGAAAAGGTGGGAAGAAATTAATTTTTCCCAGAGCTCTCATTTCACATAAGGAAGAGAACTCTTTATCTGTTGCGCTTATCTTGCTTTTAAAGATTGGCTTTGTAACCAGGTGGGTGAGCAGCATTTTATTTCCAAAGTAAGCATGTTTTCAAGCTTCAAATGCCATATGGCCCACAGAGAAGTAAAACACCCGCCTATGGGCAGGGTGCTCAAGACCTTTGCTCTAGGCAGCTGCATGCAATGCTGGATTCTTGGTATGTTTTTAGGAAATGTGTTAATTTTTATGCATTCTAATTCGATTAAGTTCCTTCTCTTGGCAACTGCTCGTTGTCAGACCCCTTTCTGATCAGCAGGAGACTAATACAACCTGGGAGCTGCGGCCCAGGCAATGGAAAACATTACAGGCACGATGGAGGACATAGTTGCAAATAATATCTTCTGCACCTGGACTCCATTTATTAAGTTTGCAGAAAGGCCAGCTCCTGCCAAGCAGCCAGACACTCTGACCTTGTCTGAACCTGCCTGCAGCCTGCTGAGCCGGATCTGCGGCAAGCAGGAGTGCAGGAGGGGCACAGGGCACACTGTTGCTCCTCGGGGACTCGCTGCAAGAGACGGGGAGTTTATGTTCACGAAGTGTTCTACTTTTAAAGCCTGTATTCTTTCATCTCGTCACAGGCTATAACTTTGCTATTGAGCTATATTGCTGTGTCTAGTCAGGGCGTGTGTTTGTATGCCGGTGTCAATCATTTCTTTTTGTACCCTTCGGCAGCAGCAGCTCGTGGAGTGGCAGGTGGTTTTTGCTCTCCACTCTACTGATGCTGCTTGGTTTTATTATATCGTTTTTCCCCCTCCTCAAGCTTTATAACCTAGCAAGGTGTCTAAAGTGTCTAATAAACAGAAAGTTAAAAGGGGAAAAAAAATCCCAGCAAAGTTAATACAGCTTGGATTCAATACCCAGCTCATCTTCAGCAAGGCTCTAGTTTTCCCACTATGACATGAAATTGAACTTACCCCATAATGTGGTTCTCATTTAGGATTTAAAGCTGTTAGCATTCCACACAAGTCTTAATGATCATGCTTGGCTCTTGGACACTGCAGAGATAAGTGTCCTGCAAACAGCTAAGCTGGCGAGATACAGACACTGTTTTCCCTAATAAAAGCAAGATCCTCCAAAACAACGGATTACCTAACCAGAGTATTATCTTTCCAAACAAATAAGGTATTTACTTATTCCTTTTACAAAAGAAAAAAAAAAAAAAAGAAAGAAACAAAACCTTCTGCATATAACTGAGATGTCTACTACTTAAAACTGTTCGAGTTTGAAAGCAGCACAGTACTGAAGAGTGAACTTAATTTGGTATCTGCTGGACAACTTTAGTTAAAACCAGGCATACACTTAAGCATCGTGCTGACTGGGGCCTTTATATGCATTTAACATCCAATGTGGCCTTTTTTGACACTCCGCAAAGACACTTCTGGGGCTGCAGCTCACAGAGGAACAGCTTCACCTAACCTGAGACTCAGCCATGAGGTTGCAAGGGGACAGATCAGCCTGGGAGGGGAAGAGGAGATCAGGAGAGTGTCTATCCCTCCTGGCTGGCAGTGCCTTGGCTGAGGGTGTCAGTGGGAGCCAGTGAGGATGATGAGACTGTTTGTATGAACATCTGTTCATTGGGAGGAACAGGGACAAGGAACAGCCTGCTAATTTTACATTTGGTAACACTGGCAGGTCACCATCCCAGTCTCTTTGTTACCACTGATACAGGCTGGATTTGAACAGGTTACAAGGAACTGAAATATTGTGTTCTGTAATTAGTCCAAAAAGGTTTCCAGCTCCCAAATATATCTACTTTAGCCATTTAGTACTAATTCGTAACATTTGTGCACACTTTCCCTTTGCTTGGAAAATAAAACCAAAAGGAAAACTTGACATGTCATTCAGATGTATAAAGGTAAAAGACATCTCTTTAGGTTTATTTATATAGGACTTGTGGTAGGTTAAAAACAATGTCTTTCAGTGTATAAGTAGTCAAACACTCATTCTGTTTATGATCTAGACCTGGAGATGTGGTGGGGAAAAAGCCCTGAGACCAGAGGAGCCACTGGTGCCCTGGCAGAGTCTCAGGGCCGGCAGCAGCCCCTCTCCAGCACCGATGGCTCCCCAACCCCCGCGAGGGGTAGACCATGGTGGTCAACATCCCTAGGGCCACCTGCAGCAGAGGCATTGACCCCACGTGGCTGCCCTGCCAGAGCCATCCCTCCATCTGCCAGAGGCTGTCAGCAACCTGGTGCTGCTCCTCATGGGAGCTCTGCTTGACAAGTACGAAACGGGCAGGGTGCAGGAGAATCTGGTGAACTGGAAAGAACAGACTGGAGAACCCACAAGCTGACATAAGGTTTCCCACATTTGTATTTTACCACAGTGGTTTAGTTATTACGACGAACCCAAAAAAAATCCACCAACATCTTGACAAGCTAAAACAATGGCAAGAGATACCCTTGTGTTATGTTGATGCCAGATACTGGGTATATGTGCCTTGACTCAGGGCAAGTGGTTTGTTTGTGGTGGGATAGTTGTAATTCCACTCACTTCCATTCCTGGAAAGAAACAGGCAGAGGGGAAAGATTGTGATGATAGCCCAGCTTCCCGCTGTACTGCTTCCAAGGAACTGAGACAAGATCTAGCCAGTCTGAACACATTTTTGTGCCCAGCACACTATTTGATAAAATTAAAAAAACCCTCCCAGTCTTGTTTACAAAATCCAGCTTGTCTTCCTGGACATTATTTCAGCAACCAAAAGATAAATATGTTAATACACTGCATAGACCAGGAAGAATAAATTGTAAGTCAAAACAGCCCAACAAAACTATTCACGCATGATAACTGATCTGCTCATTTGAAAGCATTCATTAATAAAAGGAAGCCCATATGATTTTACCGGACTTTCTAGATCATTTTAAAAGATTAAAATTTTGCTCTGCTGCAACACAAATATTGCTTTTCCTAATTATAACTGAGTTCCACTTATTAGCATAAGTAAGAAAAGGGTATTGTTGTTTGTTCAGGGAAAATTATGAAAGGAATTAAAAATTTATGGAAATAATTTTTCCTAAGCAAAACTGAAAGAAAAGGGGGGAGGGGGGGCAGGAATCTGGTAAAATGAAATATTATCAATTCTTGTTTTTTTGAAAACAAAACAAAACAAAAACACTCCTTTCTTGCTGAAAACAGCTTTTTGGGGAAAAAAAAATAGCAAAATGTCAATGTTCATTGCATTTTAACTTAGAATAGTTCATTCAGTCCTTCATAATACTCTGTGACTGCCAGCCTCTGTCCAAAGACAACAAAGACATACTAGGCCCACGAACATTACAGATGTTTTAAAATAGTAAAGATTTCCACCCATAAATACTACTTCTTCCTAGAGCTACACGGAACACCCAACCCTACCCTTACTGTCTGTGTTTCTTTGGTAACTAGTATCTTCTCATAAGCAGCCTGGGCTGATCTCACGAGAAATAAATCAGAAGCAGTTTTTAAAAACAGAATCCTTTTTTCCAAATAAAGCCCAGTGGCTTGTTTCACTGGTCTCCCTACAGTCTGGCACAACTCCGAGAGCTGTGCAATCAGTAATGCAAAGCAAAAACTTCATAACTATTGGTTAGAAAAAGCATCTATAGCATTAGTAGCACTGTAAATGATTACTTTGTTCCCAAGTTACAATGAATATTACTGAACATCCTGAACAGAGATCACTGCATATAAACTGCAGTCTGCCCAGTTATGGAGCAGGGACAGTATCATGAGAGTTCAGAGACTACTCCTATGCCATTAATAGATACCATCAATTCATCATAGCAACTAATTATTTCATTAATGGTTTGTTTATGCCCACAAAAAATATTAACAAATCTAAACGAATCTCAAAGGCATTTGTGGACAAGCTGTAAGCAGAAAAAAATAATTAAGTTCATCAAACAAAACCAGTCGTGGCAAGTAATTCAGGCAGCTCTGCTCAGGAGTCAGATTTGTTGAGAACGATGCTGCAGCACATGTGAGTATCCCAGTCAGCACTTGGGGCAATCCAAGGCTACCTGTGCCTTCCGACACTCCAGGCATGCTCTGAGTTAAATATGTCCTAGCACAGGTACACAAGTCCCCCCAGTGTCATTGGCTCTTGAGTAGGCACTGTCTTATTCACCAGTAGCTTCCTATTGACTCCTCTATCAAGTCTTTATAAAAGAGGGAATGAAGTTTTTTTTCTGACTTCATCCTCATGACCAATTAAGGCTTTCAGTACTAAGATTTGCATAGTATTATATAATTTTTGTTAGCGTTGGCTTTGTTCCAGTTACACTTATTAGACTGGCATTTGTTTAGTTTTGGGTAACTGAAATAATCACTTTCTTTAGGGTCATTTTCCTTATTAATGGGGGAGGAGGGCATTGCCTTCCTCTCTCACTATGACTTTGCACAGATTCTGAAAAGCTCAAAAACTGTTGAGCATTGAAACTATCTGGAATTATTTACAGCAGGCTTTGTCTGAATTCGAAAGCAAGGTTAGAATATTTTTTGTTTTACTTGAATCATTCCCTGTATCGCAGTAGATGCACAGGACCTGGACAATCTCAAACACAGATTTGCTTCAAAAGCACTCAGAAAAGTAATAAAGAACTTCGGGGAAAATAAAGAACAGAAACATTGATAGAAAAGACAATAGTTTCTGGCAAGTTTTCAGATCAATTATGTCCCTGCTTTAGCCCTAGGTTCAGAAGGTGAATTTAAAATTCTGCTCAAAAAACCTTAACGTCAAGACTCAGAAGTAATCATCTGAGTCCATGTGCATTTTTGTACTGTTTCAGTCTGGCAGCACAGAACCAGTAGAAAAGATTTCCAGCCTGCAGGTCAAACAGGTGTTAGTCGAAGTCTTTCTCAAAATGTGTCTCTGCACAGTTTCAAAAAAGCAAAAACAGCTCTGAAGAAAAAAATATAGTAGACAAGATTCAGAAAAAAATAGTACCCACAAATCTAGTAGATAGGTTAACTTTGTATTTATGATATTAGTAATGAGCATATTATTGACTAATAACAGTCTTCAGTGAGAGAACTGGCTAATGTGAATATTAGCAAATTATCTGTCCTGATAAAAGCAGAGAGAGTGATACCTGATTTTGAAGGGCAATGTGATGTCTTTGGACATTTTTTCTAATTATTTTATGTGGCAGAGGACACTGCTGAATTATATTAATTCACCTTTCTAGTGTAAAAACAGTAAGTTTCAAGTAGCATCTACAGGTAACTGAGCACACAGCTCATTAATTCTGGTCCAAATGCTCTCCTCTGCAAAGACGAAAGAGAACACCACTGTGGGTTCAGCCCAGTGAGCACCGAGAGAAGCCAGCAGGAGCCTAGCAGACAACCTTTGCTCGTGCTTGGAAGGAGGGGACATTTCCAAGACCAGAAGCAGCAGGGGTCTCTCTGCTTCCCCACCACATAGAGTGGGAGGCTGGTCGAGCACTCTCCTGAGACTGGGATGGCTCAAGGAGCTCAGCATGCTTAGGCACACCACAGTGTAGGCTTGCCCCATAAGATTCAGGTCCAGATTAAAAAAAAAAGAAAAAAAGGAAAAAAATAAGTGTGTGCAGGTATGCCAGACAAAAAATTAAGGTGCCTTGCCTAAACATAGCTGTTTCACTCTGTGAGCTGTCCTAGAGTATTTGAGATATCTGTACAGGGCTGTTAGAGATCATACAGGGTCTGCAGAAGTCCTGCACATTTCTTAAGCAGAATAACCCATGAAGCCTAAAATTACCTTAAATGCCCACTGTGGCAACGGGTTCTCATCGGCGCTGCCTTGACTTTCATTGTTGCTGATGGTAAGCTAGTCAAGACATCTGAGAGAGCTGGGAGAGCACCTTAGACACCTAGGACACATGTAAACCCTTGTACAAGGTGCCCCAACCAGCAGCTCAGTCTCCTACACCCTGTCCCCACTAGTGACAGGCAGCTTCTTGCAACCCACCATCATCTGCCTCACCACAGCTGTGGCAGCCCCGGCATATTCGGCCTGGTGTGCGAGTGGCACGCCTGCAGCAAGTCTTACTAGTTAGTGTCCATGCCCAGGGAAAACCAACTGCTTTCCAGGGCTAAAATATACTATAATTAATTAAGTGAGTTTGAGATGTATTTCAAAACCTATTGAGCAGAAAGCTATGCTACTAAAAAATTTAAAGCACCGACTTAATTCCCCTAAGGCAACACTTTCAGCTTTGAAAGAATATAACTTTTTAGTCAATAGGTTCTGAAATATATCTCAAAGTTGCTTAATTAGTTGGTTATAGCTGAATTTAGCTTAAAAAGGGGGCTACGGGGGTAGTCATTGAACAACTATGATAGGTGCGACTATGCAAAAGTGATGCTATCATGTTGATACAGGAGGGCCTCCGGCTAGTTTGTGCATTAATTCTCTGAGCGTGCTTGTAAAGAACTAGATATTTTCAGACAACTAAGAAGAGCTCAGGTTATATTTGCACCTGAGTACTTAAATAAAAGCCTTACAACGTCTCTCCTGAAAATTTAAATTCCAAAAAACTGTCAAATGCTACGTGTCACATTCTCATGTGGTGTAAACTAAAGAGGCTCCTTAGCCTGCCACACAGCTTTCCCAATTTACATCACCTAAAAGACTTGGCCAAGTGCCAAGATGGTTAGAAAAGCAGATTCTTTTCTTCTTCAGTTCCATTTTCATATACCTTTGCACTTCCTTTGCTTAGTTACAGACTAGAAACAGAAGAAACAAAGAGCTCAGAATTAAAAATGTGCACTTGCCCTATTTTCTCCTTAGGAAAGCAGAGGAAATTCTGTGAGCTAGCCAGTCTTCTGAGATTTCCAGCCCAGTTTGGCAAATTCTTGAGGTTTGGATAATAAAATTATGAGACAATTCCCACAAGTATATTTTTCACCTTTTTAATATCTTTTGTATGCTCTACTACTTTCATGTGATGTTTCCCACAGCTCTGCTCTGATGAAACATAGAAAATTCATTGAGTAACAATCTCTTCACAAAAGCCAGCACTAGCACAGTGTACATCTGCTGAGGGTGAACCTGAGATCATCTTTCATGCAGTAAAGCACAGTACAGAAACACAAGGTGTCATTTTTGGACTATGCGACCTAAGATTTTGAAAGTCTACACCTCGCCTGCTGCAATCTACTCCACTGTGGTCTGTCTTGCAAATATGCCTTGAAAATCCCCAGGCCCCATTCACCAGCTACTTACATCAGCATGCCCCAGGAATGCCTCAGTTGTGTTCCCCGACTCTTAACACTTGTGGGCTCAGGAGAAGGCCACATCTGAAAAGCCAGATGTTTCCAAAAGAGTAAAGACTTGATGACTGGTACAAATTCTTCTGCCTCTGTCAGAGATATGTGATAGATGATCAGAAAGAAAGAAGACACAAACTTATTTCTCAAGATACCCACACATCCCTGCAGGCCGTGCTCTGCAAGGTGCCCCATCCCAGAGGGAGTCTGCAGGGTTGACGTTGGGGTAAGCACTGCACGAGGACATGGGCAACACAAATGAAAACACCCCAGTTTGTGCTGTTGCAAAACTAGACAGAAAGGTGTGCAAAGGCACTGTTGGCTACCTGAAAAGTGAAAAAGCATAGCTCTTTCTATCCATGGCCCTTCAACATAGCTCAGACAATTTTCTACCCAAGCCACCTCCAGGAAAAATAAAAAGAAAACAGAGGGTGACATAAAGCTTTTTATTGCCCTCTATAGAGGGCTTAGAGATCCCCAATCTCATGTGTCCTCTCCTCTTCCTGCACAAGCAAACCTGAGTGCATCATCCTCCATAGCCATCAGAGAAGAAGCAGGAGCTGTCACAGTGGTGTTGCCAAGTCAGGAGACACTAGAAGAGCAACAACAGACGTGGAGAGTTATTTAAGGAGTGGACATGCTTCTGAGAGGTGGGAGAGTGAAGCAGATTAGTGCTTTTGTGCCTCAAAGAAAACCAGTCAACTGACAAGTGAGCTAAAAGCAAAGGAAGTTCAAACAAGATATGTTGGATTTCCTGCATCTGCCCCTAACTCATGTGTTCAAATATGCATAATGCCACATTGCAATCAGTTGACCAATCCATATTCTTATTTTTTTCACAATTTCACTTGTTGCTTCATTGTCAAGGTGTCCTTTAACAGTTAAGTAAAATGAAGAACATTTTCCAACCTCCCATATATAAGTATTAATAACTTTTTGCATTAAATTTTACTGTCATCCATTATTAAATTAAGATTGTCATTAAATATTACAATGAAGAATATTATCAATATTGCATCTGTCACAGATGAAAAAACTACATATATGTATGGATGTAATCTGTTCATTAGTTTATGAACCCACAGTTCCCTAGAGAGTGTCACTGGTGACACAATATCCCCAAATGTTGGATTTTGTATGTGATATATCTGAAAGATGTGCAAAAACAGATGTAACCAGACAGCTCCCTTTGGTTATGTACATGAGAAAGCTTCACAGAGCAAGTTATTTTAGCTAAGGCTGGCAATAATTTATTCTGAATAAATTGCCTCTATATCTGTTTCAGGCAGCAGTGACATAGGAAGAATGTGAACTTTTTTGTTATATCAACTCATTTTGAGCCAAATTATGCTTCTTTTTGAGTATCCACCATTGCAAACATAGAAGACATGTGGATCTAGATATTAGCACCTTCTAAAAGTTGGCTCAATAAAAGCTGTTTAGCACTTAAACATGGAAGCTGTTGTCAGCTTCACAGATGAGTAACTCATTCCAAATTTTGGAAATGGAAATTCTGATCTGATGTATATTTCAGGCTTATTAAGAAACTATATTTTCTAGGCCACAATTCAGTTAAAATTAACTCCAGCTCCCACACTGTCACAATCCACACATGACTATGGAAGTCAAAAAATGAATTTGACATGGGTTCTTCTACTGTAACTGGAGGAAAATGTCCCTTGGAGCCCAGAGTCTTTGTTTCAGGGAGCTACGGGACAAAGAGAATAGCTAAACACACTGCCTTAGCTTGGAAATATGTTTAAAAAGAAGAATGTGTTAGACTTTATCCTAAGAAACACCTTTCTTTTTTCCTGTGATGCCATCAAACACTGCAACAGACAGCAATAAAAAGACAATATTGTATGTTTATTGATTCTGTATCTTTTCTGTCATCCAGATTTTAGAAGAGAAATCGTAAGAAGGAAAAGAAAAGAAAAGAAAAGAAAAAAAAGAAAAGAAAAGAAAAGAAAAGAAAAGAAAAGAAAAGAAAAGAAAAGAAAAGAAAAGAAAAGAAAAGAAAAGAAAAGAAAAGAAAAGAAAAGAAAAGAAAAGAAAAGAAAAGAAAAGAAAAGAAAAGAAAAGAAAAGAAAAGAAAAGAGTGGACATAGGTTAAATCTGATTTGCGATGCTTATTTCTGGGATATTAAACCAGAGAGTCTTTTCAATAGCTTGTTTTAAATTTTTTGCTTACCTTCTGAAAATCAGGTCTGCTGGTTGATTTGAAAATGTGGGAATTAATCGTGTTGCTCCTCCCTCCATGTCTTCTATTGATCCAAAACTCATTTATTTGTCTTTTCATGTGGTCTCGTCCCTACTGACACAAGGTCTTTTTTCTAGGTCCATCAACTGGAACAGTCCTCCTATGTTTCTCTGCCTTCAAACCTATCTGTCTGAAATCCCATCTGCAGAAATGCCTCTCCTGTTAATTTTTCTTAGCTTAGGTCTACTCTGCTTCTTATTTTTATCTTGAGCTTAATACAATCCTGATGAAGTCAATGAGAAGTCTTTCCTTTGACTTGAGCTGGACTCAGTAAAGTCACATCAAAAACTTCAGAGAAGATTATTCGAGTCTTCTAGCAGACAGATTTAATGACTGAAAGTCAGTAACTTCACAGCTGAGATGTCAGCTAAGAGATTTCTTGTCCTCAGCAAGTCACAGTCTCAAGGTCCCAGTCTCCATCTTTGTTAGATAGCATACTGGTTTATCACCATTACAAAAAGATGTGCTGAGGACTTTCAATTTAGAATACACCTGAGCAGCTGTCTGAAAATCTAAGGTGTTTAGTAACCATGTTAATAAAAATGTATTTCATGCTATCAATAATTTATTGATGGTTGGCTGCCAGTCCACAATTGTTCCGCTAATTTGCTCCAGATCCTTGCACGTTGTGGTGGACCAGGGCCAGGACAGAAAACAAAAAAGAACGAAACAAAACCCATCCCTCTTGAACCCGCTGCCCTTTCCGCTCTGAACACGATCATGCTCCTCTCTTTGCTGGGAACTGATGTTCAGTGTGACTAAGAAAATGATTCAGTCCTGAAAGCCACCATGTGATTTAGTGAAACAAAGGGCTGACCTCCCCAACAGCAGCAGCAGCACCAGCCGCTCTTCAAATGTCTAAAAGGCAAATGCATTAGTATGTTCAGCCACCATGCTGGCTAATGACAAGACATTTTCGAACATATGGGATCATTATTCCAGCATATCATCAGTGGACTTTCCAGAAAAGCTAATTAAAGGGCCCTTTAAATGCTTACCACAAAGTTGGGTTTTATCACAGCTCCTCACTTGCATTTGAAGAATTAGCAGTTTTCATGTCCCCTGCTCTCATCACCTTTCTATTTCCGGTGATCACTAAAGATAACTAAAGCTAATTAAACAGATCTTTAATTTTTTAATCATAACTTACCTTTCCTTTTATTTCCTATGCAGAAAGATTTCATTTCCCACTGACACAAAAAGGATTTAGATTGCACTGTGGTCAGTGTCTACTGATGGCTCGTCTTCCGAACTACCTTCCTTCCTATACATCTCTCCTATAACTGCTTCTGTTCTTTAATGGTTATTGCAAATGGCATTAAGAGGCAATTTATAGATTGCAGGAAAGAAAGGTCATTTTCCTGGCCAATAGCTCCTAACAGGGGTAAATTTGCTGGACAACTCTTCCTGCTGATCAGAATAGGAAATGTGTAGATGACCAAAATCCTCTGCAAGACTGAATGTAGAAACAAGCTTTTTCACTTCCTTGGGAAGCAATTTTGCTTTTTAGAGATGTATCATCTCAAGGTAAAAACAACCACCTGCAAACATCAGGTAGGTGAAAAGACTATCATCTACTTTGCAAATCCAAATTGGGGACAACGTTGAGAAGAAAAATCTCTCAGGACTTTGAAGTGTGAATGTAGCACAGCCAGTGTTGTGACATTCAAGTCCATAGAAAATGCTCATAATGGAAGTGTGAGCTATTTAAGTAAATGAACCCATCAGTGATAACTTGTATATGGGAATATAGCAGAAGATTTGGCGAGATTAGTTAAATGTAAATACGCTCAAGTGACTTGCACCTGCCTGTAGAATAAGAACAAGCATCACACTAATTGTTTTACTGACCTTGTGTGCTTGATGAGTAGAACCTCTGTGTTAGATAACATAGTCCTGTGAGAAACTCTAAGGCACCTTATCACTATGTCTGAGATTCCTGCTTTGTTGTGAGAAAGAGCAGGAGGCTGCACCTGCCTGAAACCTTGAAATACAGGCAAGCTCAGCAGGCCCAGTGATCTTCCAGTAGGACTGAACTTACCAGCGCCTGCGTCCTCGTCTGTGTCACCTCTGCCTGGGAGCTTAGGTGCTACTTCAGAGATCCCCCAGCAGAGAGGTAACTAAAATTAAACTTGCTCTTTGCAATGCATTCGTGGCCCCTCGCTCTTCTTGTGATGTGCCTGCTTATGTGTACACAACTAGTGTCATCACTGTTAAGTATACCACTGCTGGTAACTTCAGCAGAAGCGCACATGCAGTTATCAAGCTTGCTGGATGCACTGGAAGACACTGGGAGGGGCTGCAGAGTAGGTGGCAAGTGTGCCCTCCTCAGGACGGTGTCAGGGGAAAGGGGCATCAGGATGACTGACAAAAAGGACATTGTCCCATCTTTCATTAAAAAATTAAAATAACCTTCTGGAAGCTTAAAAAAAAAAATTATGGGCCGTTCTACATACCAATGACGGCTTCGTACAATATGCACAATTTGACATGGCTACTCAGTGACACACAGAGAATCCCAGAGTAAATTCTGAGCTTCATTACACAGAGAAAAGATTGTGACCCCTGGGATTCCCACAGCACCCAGGTCAGCTGCAATCAGGTAGTGATGTGCAGCAGAAGGCAACATCACCACGTCCCAGCAGCACGCGAAGGCACACCGGGCCATTCGCATCACAAGAAGGCCTCTGATGCTGACGATCA
Source organism: Patagioenas fasciata (assembly GCF_037038585.1). Taxonomy (NCBI): domain Eukaryota; kingdom Metazoa; phylum Chordata; class Aves; order Columbiformes; family Columbidae; genus Patagioenas; species Patagioenas fasciata. Next base: position 61,156,652 of record NC_092522.1, read on the forward strand.
GGGCTCAGTGCAGTGACTCCTGTGTCCTGCAAAATGAGCCATGCTACAACATAGCACCGGTGGGGCTGCACATGGAGGGATAGAGGCATCAGTAGAGGAACACGTGGCCCCCGGGGCACTGCCGTGTAACCTCACAACGTGACCAGCATCGCCCGTGGAGCTGTGTTAATGAGTGAGCAATGCTCTGCAAAGGAGCTTCTCCAGCAACAGAAAATGAGGTAACAACTGGAATGCTGTGTCTCAGAGGGCCAAGAAGTAGGTATAATGCTTGCACTGATCCTTCAGGTATTAGCAGAGAAATAGTTTAAATACGTTGCAGCTGGATTTCTCTCACCATGTTTTTAAGTGGTAATAACTTTAAATAGATATCTTGGAATAATGAATAACCATTAAAATATACAAATCCAAATGCTTGAACAAAAAATAAAAAAAACACCCAGTCATTTATCAAACACAATTTCTCCAGATTTTAATTTTTGATAAAAGCAATAGTTTGAGAAACCTTGATCCTCCAAACTAATATCTATTTAGAGTCAAAAAAAACCACTTTCTTCTGTAGTAATGCAATTTCTATGAGTAGACCTGTGCACATGCTGAAGTATTTATGGGACTGAGGATTAAATCTGTTTAGAAGAATCTGAAACAATGGCACATGTGCACCAGAATATTACATATATATTGCATCCTGTGGCATAAACATCCCTGTGTGGAGCTGCATTGCAGAATGCTATGCTTAGCAGATGACGAGTGGAACATAATTCCCCTCGCCCTCACCCACACACACTGCCTGGTAAAATGACACCAGTGTCCTGCCTGCTTCCACTTCAATTGAATGCGATCAGCCAGTACAAAATGCCAGCGTCTTTTCCCCAAAAATTACCTAGCTGCAGATCAGAAGATGTTTTGACAGGAAGTCAAAATAGGTTTAGTACCATTCAGAAAGCAAACACTAGGAAACAAAATCCCTTCTTCCTCTTGTTACTTCTTTGTCTGGTTTGTTTCCCTCACATTCTCAGCCCTGTCTGCTTTGGCTTGGTCTGTCTCCTTGTCCCAGGGCAGGAATCTTCCAGGAGGTCTTCTCGGCTAGAGCAGGTGAGGTTGCTCTGATGTGTATGCTTGCCCAACACTTCACAGCCCCACACCACCAATCACGTATGTATGCATGTCACTAAAGATGTACAGAAGGCCAAAATGTTTTGCTCCTTTGAAGTATAGAAGTATTACCTATTAATGACAAATCATCTAACAAATGAATGAGCCAGAGCAACACTACACAATATCAATTTAGACCACATGACAGAAAAAAATGTATGGGAAAATACAGAATTCCTCAAACCTGCACCTTGATATAGATAAGCAGAATAATCTCACAGACTTAGCAGTCAGAAAACATGTAATCAAGGGAAATTTTTTCCTTGTGGATTGTCACACATTTTTTTGACCTGTCAAATGTCAAATACCTGCTGTTTTCTGATAAGTAGTGAGCATGCATCCTGATAGGGAGTGACATTAAAATCTCTATTACTTTGCAATGATCTGTGTATAATACAACTTTGCCTCCCAGACCAGAAGATTTGCTCCCACATGGAAATGGAAACATGATGATTCACAGTTACCCAGCCCAATTTTGACAGGGGTATGGGTAGCTCAGTATTTTTGCAGTTTTCAGAGAAGACCTCATCCAAGCTAGTAAAATGCGAAGTTTCACAGAACCACAGAATCACAGAATGGTTGGAGTTGGAAGGGACCTCTGGAGATCATCTAGTCCAACCCGCCTGCTAAAGTAGGTTCACCCAGAGCAGATCGCACAGGAGTGTGTCCAGGCAGGTTTTGAATGCCTCCAGAGGAGACTCCACAACCTCTCTGGGCAGCCTGTTCCAGTGCTCTGTCACCCTCACTGTGAAGAAGTTTCTCCTCATATTCAGATGGAACCTCCTGTGTTTCAGTTTGTGCTCGTTGCCCTTCATCCTATCATTTGGCACCACTGAACAGTCTGTTCCCACCCTCTTGACACACAGTATAAATAAGATCCCCTCTCAGCCTTCTCTTCTCCAGGCTGAAGTGCACCACAACATCACACTTGGTCTCCAGCTGCCAGTCCAAAAGACCGTAAGGCTTCTGAGAAACATGCTGTAACTCCCAGCCCTGTAAAATTATTCAGGACACCTGGAGCATCACAAAAGACACTGAAAACCAGAAGCCTCAGAAGGGGGAAAGCCCTGTTTGCTAACAGTAGTTAATCCATACTAACAATGAAAAAGTGGAAAAAAAAACTGAAAGACATTCTGCTCTGTGTGGAATACCTTCTTTTACTAAACTTAAACCCACAGAGATTAAAGTTTCTTCAACTTCTCTTCCCAATAACAAGATTCTAAAATGCAAATAAACATAAATATAAATAAATGAATACTGGCAAATAACCCATTAGCTCAGTTCATAGGTCACGTGAGTCTCAGTGTGCCATCCTAGCCTATGTCTTCGTGGAGTTAGCCTTAGGTACCAACAATGCGAAACCTGGAGCTAATGCAATTCAGATCACCTGTGGACTGTGCTCACTGCCTGGAAAACAGGGAAGGAATTGAAACAAGAGGAAACCCAGATCATGGGTAATTAGTGTGAGTGTGGGCAAGGTGAGGAACATGGTGTCTGTAACCACATTGAGAGCTGGATGTATTTCATTAATTACCTTTTTATCTGAGAGCTCGAGATTAAGATACCTACGTTTCAGTGTGTGTGTGAATGGTGCTACAGACACGCCATGGGGTCGACTGAATTACTCAAGGATAGGCACTTGGTGCTATTTGGGATGCCTGGCAGTATGAGGCTCCAGCTGGGAGTCCAGAAGGGCAGAGATCTCCTACAGGTGATGTGGTGGCCACTCTCTGTGAAGGCCTCAGGTACCCAGAGCATCTCAGGCCACTTCAAACTCCAAACTGTAAGGAAAGTAGTTACCTTCCAGCCTCAATCCCCAATACACCTGCCTTTCCATGTGCCTTAAAGCCAGAAGCATTATCCTGCTGCCTACAGTACATTTAGTGAGAGGAATATTAAAACATTTGCACGAGGACTAATGAAGAATGAAAGCCCCATTGCTGTAGATTGTGTGTGTTTGGCAAAAATATCAGCCGATTATGAGAAACAGTAAGCTGAGTGCCCTTCTTCCCATTAGGGATTGCATTCAAGGAAGAAATGGAGAAGGTAGGAGACAGCTTGAGGTCTTCTATGTTTTGGAGATAGGGTTTTGTAACTAGGATACCATTTCTTAAAATATATCTATTTAACAGAATAGGAATATATGAACTTACAGAAAAATAACTAGTTCAGCTCATGTCCTACTTATTTTAAGGATATTAAGGACATTGTCCTTTGTCACTAGTAATCAACTGTAATCAATTTTTTTTTTTTTTTGGCTTAGAGATTTTGATGTTGTTGCAGGACAAAAAAAGAGATACAGAACCTGACTAGGATTTTTATGCTGCTCGAAGTCTTGGATATCTGAGACATCCACACAGACCTGGCAGATATGAAACATAACCTATGAGATAATGAAATGAGGATGACATTAGAGGTCAAATTCTGGTTATACAGATTTCAGTGGCAACTCCCACAGACTCCTGGTCAAAATTTCACCAAAAGAGGTTTAAATAAACATAATTAGAATGGTTGAGGAGCTCCCTCATTTAGTTAACTGGTAGTCATTCCTGTCATCCTTTTTCCCTTTAAGAGTAAAATTAAACATATATTGCATAATTTTTCTTGAGTCCTTCAGCAATAATCCTAAGCACCTATGGACAAAAAATCACAGTCAAAGGATCAAACATTACCATCACCACAAACTGATCCCCAGGATATTCTGCAGGGGAGAAAAGGTTGCATGAGACCAAGAGTCTGGGTGTCCAGTGCCTCCCAAGAACTGTCCAATTACCCTGTGTATGCATATACATATACGTATATTCACATACTAGTTTAAATAATACCCAGTCCATAAATTATTTTGAGCAGGATGTTTTGATATGAAGCAATACCAGCATCTGAACACAGTCCAGGATGCACCTAAGTCTACAGCGTGAGAAAGAATGGACAATAAGTAAGGAACACTCGCCATCCAAGACTTTTCTAAGAACCCCTGTGGCTAAATAAAGCTCCACCTCTAGATATGGAAGTGCGAGAGGCATGAAACTATATGTTGGAAGCAAATACTGCATGGAGGCCTTCATTGGTTGGCAAGAACAGTTACTTCATGAAGCACATGCTAGGGGCTTCTGTTTGGTTTTCATTAAGAAGATTCCCAAGGGAAAATCATTCAAAGGGAAAAATGAGGAACAACAATGCTCATAATTGAGTATACAAAGAACACAAATGTATTTTCAAAAGCACCGATGAAGTACTGAATGCAAGTAGAGGGGGTTGTGCAGATTAGATGGACCATAGTACCCCTGACTGAGTTCTTGGCCCAAAATCACTTCCATGAGGATTTCAGGGAGAAATTATGTTCACAAACACATCCAAAACAACACAATCTCTCTTATTCATCTGCCCATCTCCTTTTGGTTCATTCCCCCAGTTTCCAATGAGACTCTATCTTCCTCATTGTGTTCAACAGAGAATGACCTATGTAGCCCACAATAAAATCAGATGGAGATGAAAATTATTGTTAATGATGTGGAGGCCAAATTATTATTTAACTTTTAAATATGAACAATACTTGGCTCCAAATATAATTTAATCTTCATGGATATCAATTATATTTTGTAATTTCTAGACCTGTGAAAACTTCATTTCTCCAAATGAGCTCAATAACTAACTCTGAGTCACTTTAAAAAAAGAAAAACCCTTCTATTCTCAGATTTTTTCAATATAGATTAAGAAAACATTAGTTCAATGGGATTTATATGGCCTATTTGACATTCTTTTCTCTTTAGTTGGATTTGAGATATTATTCAAAGCTGGAGCTCTTTCCAAATACTAAAATATTTGTTCTCTGAATAAATCACCATATGTGTGAAAAGATCAGACATGGGTACATCTTTTATATAGTAACTGTTCGTTCACAACGCTATCAGTCTTGTATTATATTGTTATTTTTGTCACATTGTGCATTTCATTGCTATGGATGACACTGCAATGTTTCAATGCAAAGAGACCTCTAGGAAAAGAATGCAAACATTTCTAAATCTTGTACATTCACTGACAAACGCTTGGGAATGGGAATAGTGGAGAACAGTGAGCAGAAGAAAGTTTTTGGCAGGGAGCTTACCTCTTGGAGGAGGTGTTCCATAGAAAGCTCCTTTAGCAGCCAGGCCCCATTTGCAAGGCGCATGGAGGAAGAGGCTGCTTTAGGTGCCCATATTGCTGCTTAAAGGTTGGCACAAAGTCTTGCAATAGTGGTAGACAAGAAAACCTCTAGCATAAGGATTATACTTCATCCTGAAACAGCCTCTGGCCCCAACAGAAACAATCCCAGGGAAGGCCTTAGTTCCTACCAGGGCACCCCGCCTTGCTCTGAGCAATAAAAGAAACAGCCATTGGATGCCACGCAATAGCACCAGCCTCTGCAGTCTTGGTTCTTGCTGGTTCCTGGCCTGGGTTTGTGTCCTGAGGTTTGATTGGGATTGACTTCCCAGTGCAGCTGTAGAGCTGAATTCCCAGCCCTGAGTACTGACATACACAGCCTGGTTTTAGGACTTTACAGTGGCCCCAGCTGGTGCAGAGAGGCGATGACTGTGTTTTTCCATCCATGGTCTGAATGAGCAACTCTGAGTGAATAGCCTGTGCAGCAGCTGTGCAGCCTGGGCCATCTCACGGGATGGGTTTTAATTTCCCCAGTCCCTCTTCATTCTGCTCTCTTGGGTTTTATGTGGGTGGAGTTTTATTTCAGCCTAGATGTCTAAATCTGTTGTCTGAAACGTAGTGCAACCTGAGCCCCTTCCTGTATTACGTGTTCAAATTGCTGACCGCAAACACAATAGGTTTTGTGGTGTTAAGGGCCACCTGTTGAAAGTGTTCAAATCGGCCCATCCATTTGCATTCCCCACCGCCTCTTTTCCTGTCTGTGACTCAAGCGTCTCTCTCTGAGCCACTCGCCCAGTGTGTCAGGCTGCAATCATTGCAGCACTGAACCAATTCAACATCTTGAAAAGCTAATTAACTTCATAAAAAATTCATATAGGCATGCAAATACTGTGGCCCAGATAAATAATTAACTGAACTCTTCCACACCAGTGCCAGCGTGCTCCAAGGCTGCCCTCTCTTGCCAGGCCTGTTCAACGATTATTCAAGACATGTAATGTGGACTGCATTTGATGATTCTCTTCAAGGTGTAAACCTATGCGGCAGCTTAATAAACAACATACATTGCACAGTCAACATTGATTTACACATCTTCTGAAGAGATGATGCATGAAATGATCAGAAAAGTCAATAGCGCAAGCAAAATGTATGGGCTTGAGATAAGTAACAGAAAACAAAATCAATGCCTTCCAGCTATTATCATCATGAAGTAGAGTTCATAATAGATAACATTAAGTTTGAACAAGTTGCATCATTCCAATACCTGCAATCAGCTGTCACTTCTGACAATAATTGCCAGAATGGTATTCATATACATATATGCTCGCTCTACCTCTGGTGCTAAATGCATTTAGCAGAACAATCAGGGCAAACAATCTGACGAGCCAGATATTTTATTATTCTGACATTAAAAAAAGGAGACTGCGGAGCCCATTAATCATGACCTGTACTGCCATGTACATACAAATATTGCACTGAAGAAACTGGAAAGCTTGCTACAGACATACCGAAATAAGTACCGAAGGAAGATCTGAGCTGGTTGATGGTTTCACCCTATCACTACCTTAGAGGGATAAAATTCAGCAGAAGGAGGTAGCTGACACTATCAGAGCTCCTGAGCAACAATGACTCAGTCACACAGCACAGGCACCTCAGCTTTGTACCCAGAGCTTTACATGGGACTTATCATATGGCTTTACATCAAGGATTTCTGATAGCCTCAGGATGCAATCAATAAGAAAGTAACGTAAAGAGAAAGCTCTGACCGCTAAGGGCTCTTCAACACAGGGAAGCTATTGTGAAACACAGAAGGGTGCAAATTCAGAGTACAATGGCTCTGGCCATTTTGGAAGCTGATAGTACTAGAGGGAGTAAAGTAAACTCACACAAGGCAGTCTGAGGGTGGAAGAAATTTCTTTATGGAGAGCTGGAGTTTAACGTCTATACAATGACCCTCAAAACTACCTTTGAAGATATTTCTCACAATATTTCAGTAGCAGTGTGTGCAACCTATGACACACCAAGTAAAACCAGGAGGAGTTGCCTTTGGCACACAGGAGAGGCTGCCAAACGCATCTTGGGCTGTTCGTGGAAGCAGCCACCCTGTTTGATGTGCAGAGGGGTGGTAATGACAAATAAAGCCCCTTCCCTTCAGCCAGGAGGATGAATTTAGTTTCATCTATTCATGATCCAATTTCAACCAATTGATAATTATTGAATGGCCATAAAAAATGCATTGTCAGTCTCAATCCAGCTCCTAACAGAGCTGTGAAATACTCACAAAACCATAAAAAATGGTGATTGTGCCCTTTTGTGAGGAGCAGAGGCACAGAAAGGGAAATGTCTTCCTCCTCCATGCATTTCTCCTTCTTCCTACAACACAGGAACAAAGGTAGAACCTCACCAGGAGGTGGTGGTGTGGGAAGTCTGTATCACCATAACAGTAACTACATTTCTTTCCCTAGCACTGTGGAAAGAAAAGGAGAATAAGGATGATAAGGTAAAGGGAGCTTTGGGGAAACTGTGCCATGAGTTTGCAGTGTCACAGCTGAATGACCACCCCAACAAATTCATTTTCTAATGATTTTGATTTGACCCACAGATGACAAGATGGTTTTAACTGAGTTCTGTTTTCAGGCACCCATTCACCTCCCAAAACTAAAATCCAGGCTCATAAAGCACAAATCCAGACAAGCTAAAACCAAGCAGTAGCTTTTCCGAATCCCTGCAAAGCCAAACCATTCAGTGCCACAGTGCTCTGCCAATAATAGTAACAAGTCACACTATGCTCAGACTGTAATTTTTCATATCCAGTGTGCTGTTGTCACACGATTTACTGCGCTAGAACTGAGAGTCATTGCCCAAGCCCTGTCTCTGCACTCCTCCTGATTTACTTAAATCTTTTCACTTTTATCAGCCACAGGGAATGGGGACACTTACATGTAACAACTGACAATTTTAACAGAAAATACAGAGAAAAGCTGTGTAAAGCAAGTGGCTGAGATTATAGCTGTTGACTTCTAATATTATTTGACAGATGAGACTGCTGCAATTATCCTCTGCTCATGGGTTCCATTACTGGAACAAGAAGCGCACAAAATAAGGGCAATTTCCTAAACAATATATAGGGCCACTTAACTTTGTCAAGAGCCATTTCTGCAAGTGAAGTCCTCCCTGGTTAAAGATACAAGGATAATATGCTGGCAACTTCACATGAGCATTTAGTGCATTCCACATTAACTACCTTTTCAGTTGTTCTTTTCCTGCTCTGTTTGAACCAAATAGGATGTTATTTCTAAAGATATTTGTTTAAAGAATAACATTGTGCTTACTGTTGTTCCCTCTCCCAGGAACCTTTTTTTTAAAAAAAAAAGAAGGCATTTCAGAAAGTTTGCAGCTTACAAGACCACTCTTGATTTTTGCTGAGCCCTGCATCTCCCACATCATCCAGTTCCCATACCCTCTCCATCTCCCTATATCGGGATGGAAGACACCAGCCCCTCACAAAGCATTCCTGCTTTCTCCTTCTCCCTCCCTCTTTCTTCGGACACTCTGCTCCAGAGAGTTGCCCCAAGTCCCCCACTCCACCCTACAGCCCCCACCGTGCCCTTGCCCTGCCCCAGCCCACTGCCACCCTCTCTCTTCTCCTCTACTGGGCCCAGCTGGCACAGCTGGCGGTGGGCAATGCCCCGCAGCGCTGGTGGAGGGAACCAGCTACATGGTCAAGTGGTTCCTTAGTAGGTCATTCTTGCAGAAGGGGAATCTCTCATACAGCCCATTCCGTATGCACGAAAGTGAGCAAATAGTACCCAAAACACACATGTTGGTGTGTAAGCTGATCTCAGAAGAAGGGTGCAGGTTCAAGGTTTCCCTAAAGCAACACACAGCAAAGGCAATCATGCCCTGAAGGCTTCCTGTGCCAAATCTGGCCACTGTATCTAATCACTGGAGTGTAAAATAAGGAATATTAGTCCAGCTTTAAGTTCAAACCTTGGCACAACCTTAGCAACAGAGTCACTACTGATGTCTCCATAATACATTTTTAAGGTTGCCCCATTGCTTTGACTTTTAGAGCTATTTATAGATCAAAAGGAACTGCTTTCTCCAGGAGGAAAAAGAAGCAACGGATTTTCTGAAAGCAAAGGTGGAAATAAAAAAAAAAAAAAGAAAAAAAAAAAAAAAAGAAAATAAGAGAATGAAAAAACGGGAATAATATGTGGCCTAGGCAGTAGTTATTAATTCTTCCCTACAGTGTGAGTGTGAGAGGATTTTTTCTTTTCAGCAGCCTTCTCCAGACTCTCACACTCTAGTATCCTCTCTCAGATGTGCCTGGGACCTGATGCTGCAGACCTGGGTGTGAGAACCCCACAGGAGATCACTGCACAACCACTTCAGGCTAAGATCAAGTTCCTGATCTGGATCAGGTTGTGCTGATCCCCTTTCCTTGGAGGACAAAGGCATTTGTCAGTCTGGAGGAGATTTTTTTTTGATCCCGTTCAATGTAATTCTGAAAGCTTTCATCAAGGAAACAGGTCTGGCTTTTCCTGAAGTATTACTAAACACTTGGTGTCTGTACTACCTTGTAGCAGGGAGTTTCACAGATCAGCCACAAGCAGAGTCACAGGCAATGTGGGGAAAGACAGACCTTGCCCACAGACAGTAAGTACACAGTTTCTCTCCATGTCCAACAGTGTGACCACTCAGGGACAAGATCTTGTGAGAGAAAAAATGCCACCACCTTCCCAGCCCACCCTGGATGAAGGGTCAGACTCTCCCTTCCCCAAAACGCATCCCTTGGCCTTCACCAAGAAACCTCACCTGAAAGCATCCTTCAGGCTGTACATGCAAAATGCCCTCAGATGTCTGTGAATAGGGATACAGTAATTTTTGACACATTTCTAGGGGGTGAAAAGGATTTATGCCAATATTGCAGAAGAGAAAATTAATTCCAGAAGTCAATGGGAGAGAGAAAACAAGATGAGAGCACTCAAACGCTAGACTCACAGACCCCAGTATCCTCTAGGTTATGTCATTTTCCTGTTGTTAAATTTACTAATTCATGACATCCAGAATGTGAAGAGCAAAATATGTGCTATTTATGACATTTTTGCCTTTTCCTTTCCTCCCTCACCACACCAATACATTTGTCCAAGGAGCAAGGTGGCTCTTTCCTGGAAAGTGACCTTTGCTGGAGGGCAGGCAGATGGCAGCAGCCACAGACAAGCCCAGTTCTCCTCCTTGACCATGTGTCACTCAAAAGCCTTGAAGATCTCTGTGCTGGATACCCCAAGCCTCCTCTTGAATCTGGGTCACTAGCAGCACAAAGCCCTGCTGGAGGCACCCGTGTGTGACACAGACCCTGTAAGGACCATTCCTCATCGCTGGGACAAAGTGATGGCCAAATCTGCACTGAATAATTACAACAATTTGTGCTTCAGGCTTTTTTTATTATTATTATTTCCTGTTCAGCCCCTGAAGACTTGGTCTCTTTAGCAAGGTTCTCCTCACAAATACAACCCCAGTACCAGAAAGCCTCAGATTTGCCCTCAGCTCTTCCATAGGCATTGATTAGATGTCTTTTTTCTTCTCCCCTTAAAAAAAAAAAAAAAAAAAAAAAAGAAAAAGAAAAAAAGAAAAGGGACATGATTTAAAACTAAAATAGACTAAAATAGAACCAAGCACTTTGTACAAAGGATTATTTCAAGTAATTCTCCTTGAAACTGTAACAAAGGAATGTTTCCTGGGGATTAAATGGACTGTCAGGTAATCAGAAAAGTTGTTTTAGGTTTTCTTCAAGAAGAAAAGAAGCATTTTGGACGGATTTTGTTTCTGGTGCTTTGTGACACTTTACAGCTTATTCCCTCATGTCACACAAGTTTATTTCATTATTCATAAACATGCTGAATGCCAAAATGATCTGAGAAGCTATGGGGCTCTTACACACTCAACCACTAAGCCCTTTTTTTCTCCCAATCCCATTGCAAATGCAAGGATCCAGCCTTCTTACTACCCTTCCACATGGATTTTTTTTAAACCATTGCTCATCCTGCTACCTCTCTGTTTATAGGGGTGGGAATCCTGGTATTTTACAGATTGTGCAGGACTCTGAGATGGCCTTGAAGGAGAAGTCACATTTAAGAGAGACTGAATTTGTCCCTGAGGTTGAAGTGCAAAGAGTCAGCACCCAAGGAACCTTGCAGAAATGCTGGGTGCAGCCCTTATGGCTCTGCAAGGTACCTGGGATGCTAACACTACAGTCCACTCCCCTCATCAGCCTAAGGACACCTCCCAAGCCTGGTCTGAGCCCTCTCACCACACTTCCACCTTATCTTACTTCCTGCTGCACAGGACAGGCTGCCGTTTCTCAGGGCTGAGGCACAAGCACCCATTTCCAGCACAGTTGGTCTCCCAACAGACAGCTGAACACTCCGGCCTGACCTGCTACATAATTTCTAGGGATGCCTTAAAAGGGTCCAGGTATTTCCTCTGGGCCCAGCAGCAAAAGTCCCTGCAAGTAGCTGCTCCTCAACTGTTTTAGCCCATGTCCACATCTGCAAGCTCAGCACTCTCAGCCCAGCCTTCCAGAAGCCTTTGAGGGAGCTGGTGAGACAACCTGGGCCACAGATAGCCCTCACATCCACCATCCCACATCCAGCTCCATAACCATTTTACACCAAGTGGAAAGAGTCCTCCTCACTCTGCATGGCCAGGTGAATCCAGCAGTGAAGGCAAGCACAGCAGCTGCAGCAGAGCAAGGCAGCCTGGACCCAGGACAAAGTGCTGGAGGTGCTCAACAACTCTGAAGGGAGAGATCCCCACAAGCCAGCGCATCTGTCCCTGGTTGGTACATTGGCCTGCAGCATCAATGTCCTTTTGGACTACTCAGTATTATCGGGTGCCCAAGCAGCAAAAGACACCCACATCCATCTGTGCCCAAGCAGTGGGTTTCTGATGTAACTGTCAATCTTTGCTGTTTAGAAGAGTGTAGGAAACAGGGGTTTAGAAACTGTGCCTGGAATGGGGGCAGGGATTGCCACCAGTACCATGCTGGCTTTCCACACACCAGTGCTGTCAGGTGTGACAAATCACAGCTTTGTTTTGTGGTGCCAGCTCAGGAGTCGAATATTGGTCCCTATGCCACGAACAGCCTCCACTTCCCGTAGGCTCACAGGACATGGCTTTCCACATCACGCGTTATGCTGAGCCTGCTCCAGTATGGAACAATTGCTCCTTCATGTGTGTCTTAATTTTATCTCTAAGTAAGAGAGAGAAAGGTTTGGTGCTGCTAATGGCCTTGGAAAACGATATTTTTTTCCCACTTTTTTAACCTAAGAACAGGGTTTTCTTTTCCATAAACTGCTTCTTTCTAAATGAATCTTTATTCCAATTATTCAGACACCTGCTGGTGTCCCAGCAGCCCCCCTGACAGCAGTGAACCCTCTCGGGCTGAACATCCGAAGGAAACAAAGCACAGAATAATGTTGTACAGGAGAAACAGTACACACACCAGAAAGCCAGAGAGCACAGCAGCAAATGTGTTGTTAGTCTGACATCACAAGGGTCTGCTTGTTTGTTTGCTTTCTGCTTTTGTATCCCAATACTCTCTCTTGCAATGCCACATGTTGAATTTTTCTTGATTAAGTTGAGACTTTTATTATGCAGTGTCCCCAGAAGAATTACAGAGGGGAAGGAGAAAACCCAACTGCATATGGCAAAGGCAGTGAGATAGATACTGAATTCTTCCAGCTTGAAATGACAGGCAGTAAAGATAAAGCTCCTTTGTAATTGCTTTAAGGCATAGCATGTACCAGCCCATCTCAGCAAATGTACCTTGGGAAAGGCCAAAAGCTGGATTGGAGATGTACAGTGAGGGAAATTTTAAAGCTGCCAGTGAAAGTTTCTTCAGACACAATATGTTTGTACAGTACCGAGCACCATGAGATGTTAATTCTGACTGTGTAGTAATAATAATTTCTTTATGTTTAATTATTGTTGTTGTTACATCATGAGAGCATCTCATAGGCCTCTCCAAGTCTGTGACTTTACAACCAATACTGGCCACTGAAACCATCCAAGCTCCCCTCAGTTCAGTGCATGAACAGCAGGATTGACCCTCCTGGCCAGATCATTTGGGCTACATCTTTCAGCCTCATTTCCCTCCTACCAGTGAAGGCTAGGTTTTGCAAGAGTGAGGCCAGCCTCGAGACAGCATCAAAGCCATTATGGCAGGGTTTCCTCACTTGGAAATGGGTTTCAAGCCGACCTGTAAACTCTGTCAAAGTTTGCTTTATGGTGCCAGAACAGCACAAAACAGCTCTAGCATCTGGCCTCAGGGGCTCAATCAGTTCTGTATGAATACTCATATGATGCAGTTATCATCAGCAAAGCTCATAGCTAAGCGCCTTGCTACCAAGACTCATGGCTTTGATTTAAGGAGCTCCCAGTAATCTGGGACACTACAATTAACATATTTAATAGAGCGACTAATGGGAAAGAAGGAGGGAGAACCTGCATAGCACAGCTTATGCTGATGCTAGGGTGGCAAAGGAAAAAAACCCAGAAGTTTCAAGCTACAAAAAGGGCATATGGAAACTGGTTAGTTTCTTCCTTTTATTCTGCACAATGCAAGGGGGTAGAAAAAAATAATCACAGAAATATTAATCTCAGTAATCTCAGACTGATTTTTGTTTTCAAACATAACATATGAGATTTAAACATTCACCTTGGGACACTTTGACAAGCCTGCTCTTCAAAAAGCAGGTGATCACAGAATCATAGAACAGTTTGGGTTGGAAGAAACCATACAGACCATCTAGTTCCAACACTGCTGTCATGGGCAGGAACACCTTTCACTAGACCAGGTTGCTCCAGTTCCTCACCACCCTCATGGTGAAAATTTCTTCCTTATAGCTGATCTAAATCTACCCTCATTCAGTTTAAAACCATTGCCCCTTGTCCTATCACTACGTACCCTTGTAAACAGTCCCTCTCCAGCTTTCTTTTAGGCCCTCTTTCAGTATTGGAATGCCGCTATAATGTGTCCCTGGAGCCTTTCTTTTCTCCAGGATGAAAACTCCAGTGCTCTCAGCCTGTCTTCATAGAAGTGCTCCAGTCCTCTGATCACTTTTCTGGCTGTCCTCTGGACTTGTTCTAACAGGTCCACATCCTTCTTATGTTGGGGGCCCCAGAACTGGATGCAGTACTCCAGGTGAGGTCTCACAAGAGCAAAGTAGGCCAGGAGAATCACCTCCCTCGACTTGCTGATAACATTCCTCTTGATGCAGCCCAGGATACAGTTGGCCTTCTACACATTGCCAGCTCACCCCTAAGCCCTTCTCCTAGGGGGTGCTCTCAATGCATTCTCTGCCCAGGCTGTATTTGTGCCTGGGATTACCCCACCCCATGTGCAGGACCTCGCACTTGGCCCCATTGAACTTCATGAGGTTTGCACGAGTCCACCTCTCAAGCCTGTCAAGGTCCCTCTGGATGGCACCCCTTCCCTCCAGCGTGTCGACTGCACCACACAGCCTGGTGTTGCCAGCAAACTTGCTGAGGGTGCACTCAATCCTGCTGTCCATGTTCCCAACAAATATTGCTGGCACTGGCATCAAACTGGTAGGAGTGGGATGGATTGAGATTTTCCTCCCTCAGCAACTTCGAAGTCTTTTCATCAGCTTGGTAAGCCTACAACTGAAGATACTCCTCCCCTTCTCCCACTATCCCCCAGTAGACCAATTTTCTCAAACCATGTCCCCTGGTCTAAGTGGCCTGGCTGTGGCACCCATCCTGTAAACTTTTGTCAATTCACCAGATTCAACTGGCCTTTTCAAACCCCTTCCTTCTGACCAGTAGGATTTGTGAAAAAACTACCTGTGCTCCAGAGCCCCTTACTGCTGCTCCCAGGGCTCTGTACTCCTCAGGCTACTCTTGGCTTTATCACTGATGCCCACATGAAACAACAGCAGCAGATAAGTCAGTGGACTGTACCAGGCTTGGTAGTCTCTCAGTGACATCCCAGATATGAGTCCCCAGTAAGCGGCACACCTCTCTAGAGAGTCATC
This sequence comes from Patagioenas fasciata, assembly GCF_037038585.1. Classification (NCBI taxonomy): domain Eukaryota; kingdom Metazoa; phylum Chordata; class Aves; order Columbiformes; family Columbidae; genus Patagioenas; species Patagioenas fasciata. The sequence continues at coordinate 61,172,002 of NC_092522.1, forward strand.
TGCACTTTCTGGACATCAAATCCTTCCAAAACATTTCACATGGTGGCATACAAATGATACAGACTTATTTTAAATAGATAGCTCTGTTCCCTACCTGCAGGAGATCACAAACTCTGCAGCTGGGTAATTAAAAGAGCTAGGCAACAACTACGGGTTCAATAAAGTCATCTGTAGTTGTTCAGGTAAGAAAATGGTAATTAAATTAATCTAGTTTATAAACAGGATATAAAGAAAAGTAGAAGCAATCCCCTAGTTATGAACCTACAATCTTATTGTAATTATGATAAATCAAACACAGCTCTTCTGGCCAATTGGGGACTTATTGCATTGATTTCGCTTGGACACCAAGACCAGATTCAGCTGTCTTGGAGAAGCAGCCAACAGTTCATCTGATCAATGGCCAGGTAATAATAATATATTACATACCTTGATGCTGAGCTACGGTATTACAGTACTGTAAAAATTGTCAGACAAAAACACTAGCAAGATAGCTGCATGACTAAATACATATTTATCTTTTACAGTGTCTTTATTTGTCTTTTACAATGTCTTTTACATGGTGGTTTAATTATCTCCAAACCAAGTATGCTAAACCAAAGAAATAGTTTCAAAATATATTCAAATGGATACCTAAATAACCTTAATTCTGCCTTGGTTTTACGGTATGCATTACACCATGTAGCACTTTCATTGCATATGGTTATTATATTCAGGAAACATGAAATTATGACAAAGTCTCTGTAGCAATTATGGTGCCAGAATAGATAAAATGACTCTTTGGGCAAGGTCTTCCAGGTTTCCAATATCTTGTCTTCTGTTTATCCCCAACTGGAAGGTGAAGGCAGACTGTCCTTAGAGAAGAGGTTAAGCCATGTTCAAATGACAAAGAGAAGCAGTGGTTGTTTTTGCTTAAAGCACTCTGGAGTTTTATTCCTCCTAGAAACAATAGAGGAAGGAAGCGATGTTGAGAGATGGCAAGTCTTTAAGGAATTTTCTCCAGCAGAACATGATTTTTCAGCATTGGCAAGAAACTATATTTGGCAAATAATGACACAAAATGGAAGATGATAATATTTCTTTAACAATGTAACCTACAGACAAGAGGTTTTTTCCATCCTTAAAATAGGTCCAACATTAGGTGCTTACAGAATCTGTTTATAATCAAACTCATTAATGGACTTACTTGTAAAACTGAATAATACCAAAACTATTTAAAGGGTAAGGGTAGAGCTCATCTGAGCTCACTTTAGCCATCTATGAGTTAGGCATTTGGGTTGGCTGGGCATCTGAGCTTTCTCACAGAGGACAGAAAGAGCAGCTCAGCAGTAAGGAGCTGAATTTATTGGACAGGACAGGGCTCTCGCTCTACAAACACAACCAGTGTCCACATGCACACCTGTTTTTTAGCAACTTTAGATATTAGCACGTTAGCACATTGCTTATTAATTAAGAGTGGATTATGATGTTTCCAATCCTTTGGCAGCAGCATTGGTTGAGAAGTTTTCATCCCTGCTCCCGCCATCCCTGCACATCCCTGCCACCTTCCATTCCCAAGAAGGGTTGCTTACCCCTATCCTTTGCACCAGTTCAGCTGTTTCTAAAGAAGCACTTTCTTCCTCTTATCCACCTATTTTTCAACGGACTTCCTGCTACTATTTATTTTTTCTTAGCCACCTCATTTTCACCAGTCCTGGACACATCATCAGCGGAACAGGCATGGCAGCAGAGGCAGCAGCCCCTTGAGTGGGGGCAGAAAGGTGTGGGAGAGGATGCTTTGGACCCACCTATGAAGGATCCATAACATGGAGCCACACCCTCATTCTCAACACAACAAAGAGGCTACTCAACACCACTTAGACTACAGAGCCACAGAGTTGTCTTCACAGTGAGAGCAATCTGATCAGGCTCCTTATCCCTCATCTTCAAGTATAAAATTCCTAAAAGAAATGGCACACAAAGACTCCTTGTCCAATCAGCCATCAATGACATGAGCTGCCACAGTCCTCTGACCTCCCGTGCACCATTCCTGTCTCCCCACTGCTCTCCATTACCTTTACAAGCCATACCAGCCTTGGGCAGCTCCCACCATCCTCCATCAGATCATCCCTAAAAGTCTAGGGGCAGGACATACACCTTATTTAGCATTTCTGCATTGCTGCCCTGCTCTCTCACACTGCCCAGCTTGGACTTGTGCTGTCCCCCTGGTCAGAGGAGCAGACCTTCCTCCACGCCCCCATCAGTCCCCTGCCTGGATCAGACAGCTCTCCTGTAAGCTGTGTGTGCTCTAGTCCTAGAAAGTTTTATCCTGAAAATTTAATAGAGGAGGAAAATACCTCATTGATACTCCATTGTTAACCTCAATACAGTGACTCTGGGGATGAGCTGAGTACACTGGAACAGGAAAAATTTAAGCTAAGTAGAAAATAAATAAATAATTTCTCTACAGATATTTAGACACACACATACACATATGGTGAGATTCTACAACTTAATTTGCTTGTGAATGGCACTGAACTGATTCAGTGTGGTTGCTACAGTACAAGTGCCCCCTAAACAGTAACTCAGTGCACAGAGAGTCACGTTAATTCGTGCATCAACGTTTTTGAGTTAAGGTACTTCTTTATTCCTACGATTGTTGATTAGGCCCCTTTCAAACTCAGTATCTGCTGCCTGCGCCTTACATGAATCATGTTCAGCACAGGGCATTGCTGACGCTCTGTCATAAACAACCTAGGAATAAAAGATCGGCATTTCAGTTTATTTTTCCTGCATCTTGTTAAAAAACATACCAGGAATCTTGAAGAAACCTAATGCATAAATACATATTTTGCTTGATTCAATAACATATACAATTCAAATGATACTGCATTAGAAAACCAAGGGGATACTGTTATTCACCAACACTTTAAATATGAGCAATTTATTTCTTTACCTTGACATTATTCAGAGAGTCAAATCAGAAAATGATGTAACATCACTTAGCTGCCTGCCCCACTTTCCCCCCGATACGCAACCAGAAAGCTACTGACCCCTCTAATACAAAACACTATATATTTAATCTTATCAACCATCACCTCTTCTTAACAGTGAGGACAACAGATTGATATTAGCAATCTCAGCCCTTCTCAGGCAGTTGGAAGTTTGCATATCTTAACTGATGTGCCTAATTAGATACACCAGTGATTCAGCCTTCAGCTGCGGTTCTGTGGTTTTGTTTCCAGTCTGCATCAGCATGCTTCACATCACCCTGTGACTGAGGTGTCTACTCTTCATCACAGCTGCTGTTTTCTATCGGGAGTGATACTAGACTGGTTTCCAAAGAATACCACTCCTTTGCTAATTTATTTGAAAGTACTTTCACTGGTTTTCCTTGACTGAATGTTATTCCTTTGAAAGATAATAGCCTGGAAATCTCAGTGTCTTCCAGCCCTGTACAGAAAAGACTGCCGAGCTTTGCAGAGGTGTCACGGAGAAGCATTTTGGCATGAGATTCAGACTCCGTGACTGCTCACTCTGCTTAGTGATGGGTAAAGCTCCGTCTCGGTGGTCTTAGGCTTGTGAATTCTTACCTGCCACGAACTGGATGAGATCTTTTTTTTTTCATTAGGTGAAATGACTTTCAGTAGCTAGCAGAGTGAACTAGAGATGAACTGCTGCTCTGGAGGAGAATAGGTCTGTATGTCATTAACCTCGTCACCCTCTGTTGACATAACAGAGAGCGTAAGCAAAGAAACATATCCCAAAGAATGAAAAAACTCAATGCTCAGTGTTTTCTCAGGCTTATCCTTAGTAGATTAGAACAGCAAGAATATGCTCCACCAAGCTTCAAAATAGTGAAAGCCATGGTAGTAACACATAATATTTCAGAATTTAAAATTACAGCAGTCCATAGCTAAGAATCCAAGAGCCGCATCTTCAGCTCAGGTGAAAAAGCACCGCTCTCCTGAAGTCAGAAGATGACACCTACTTATATCAGCCAAGGATATTGCTCCACAGTAACAAAGCTTATTATAATTTGTACTTACCTGTCAATTGCTACATTTAGTGCTTTGTTTTCCACTCCAATAGTAGACCCTTAAGGGAAGCTGGAAAATGCAACTCTTTATCAGTGATGTTTTCAACTCTAATAGGAGAGGTACAAGGCCCTGAACTCAGCATTTTGTGAATAAAAAGGCTTTTCATTCATCTTTAAAGGAAACAATTAGAGATCATCCAGAGCATATAAATTAATCTGATTTTCCTTTTCCTCTAGCAAGGCTATTATTTATCTCTTTTCTTTTTCTTCCAGGTTGGCTTCTATTTTCTCTCAGGTGCAACTGGAGTTTCCTAAGGCAAAAGAATCAGCAACATCTGGAGTTATCTGCACTTCTGCCAAATAAAATGAGCACATCTGAAGAGGGCAGTTTCTCAGAATCAAAAAGGAAGTGATGACTAACAAGGAAACGCAATTTACCAAAAATATCTCATTTAGCCTTTTCTTAAATATTGGCATTGTGGAGGTGTGGTGGGACAGCTTCTACAGCTGGAGTGTTGGAATGGAAGGGTACAGGCTTTTTAGGAAGTGCAGGCCAGGGAGACAAGGAGGAGGTGTTGCCCTCTATGTCAATGACCATCTGGAGTGCATGGAGCTCCACCTGGGGGTGGATGAGGAGCCAAAGGAGAGCTAATAGGTCAGGATTAACAGAACATCATGGTAGGTGTCTGCTGCAGACCACCTCACCAGGAAGAACAAGCAGATGAGGCCCTCCATAGACAGACAGGAGCAGCCTCATGTTGACAAGCCCTGGTCCTCATGGGGAACTTCAATCACCCCAGTATCTGTTGGAGGACAACACAGCAGGGCAGAAACAATGCAGGAGGAATACATTGATGATAACTTCCTTCTCCAAGTGATAGAAGAGCCAATGAGGAGAGGTGCAGTAGTAAGATTTGTCCAGAAAGAATAGATGTTTGGCAGCTTGTTAGCTGTTGGAAGGTGAACACAGGTTTACAGATCACTTAATAGTATCAGATAATCATAAACTTCCCATCTAAGTTGACTTCCCTCAACTCCTTTCTTATCAGCAGAAGGGCAAGGTAGGACTCATCGTACTTCTTAAGCAGACATCTAAAATGCTCAACTAAACTGCACCATAAAAGCAGCAGTTGCTCTGCTTTGACTGAAAAGGAAGCTCAGGACAACTAGTTCAGGCATGATATCTACATAATGAGACCAGGATGACCCCTCAAAGCTGTCTGGCAGAATCATCCCCCCTTGCATTCCTCCCCATCTTAGTTTCTCCTTGTTGTCACTGTCACCCTCGTGGAAAGGAGGGTACCATCATCCATGGACAAGAGAGGTTATTGTCTTCTTCTTTAAGAAATTTTCTTTGGAGTCCTTAATGCAAGGTGATAGGAGCATAGCATTTACCTGTTACTTAGGTGTATTCACCTTAACTTGCTTGTCCCTACTTCCAAGCCCTTACTCTTGGTCCTTTTTTCCCCATCCTATTTCTTCTTGTCCCACCTTAAATCACATTCTCTAGGAGCCCTCCTTATTCAAGTCCCTCAAAAAAAAATCATTCCTACCTAGTTAGCTACATTAATCCCAACTTAATGTGCTTACAGCTCTGCCAATTAGTTACTGGAACCACGCAACTGTGCACCTTCCTTGAACAGCAATTATGGGATTTTATCATGTACAAATTGTCCTGTTCCAAGTCTCACTTATCACAGTGAATATAGGATAGACTCATACCTCCTAACCACAAGTACTTGGATGAGACATCTAAGTTAGGTGTGTAGTCACTTGAGTCAAAAAAGCAACAGTTCCCTCCAGAGGAGCTCTCGGATCTTGCAGAGTTTTAATTGCCCCGTGAAGATACCCATTTCTTTCACTAGTTAGGCCTGAGTGGCAATATTCCTTATTTGGGTTGTCCATTAAGTGCCAAAAGATATGCAAGATAAACCTGAGCTGATATTTTTTCCTTCAACAGGAATACATCTTAACACTTACTTAGATTTTTTTTTAATACTTGGAAATAATAAATACAAGCAACTACAGAGGCACAGAATTGTAGTTACTTCGGTTACTTCTTCTGAAGCCTATTCTCACCTTAGGTTTGGTGACTCTTCAGTTGCTATTGATGTTAAGGAGAGTGCAGCATCTGACAACATTACAGATGAATCTCAGCAATCATCAGTGCAAAGAAGGAAAAAATGTAATAATGGGAAGGAAAAGCAAAATAAGGCCAGGCTTTATGCGTTTACTAAAAGCTTCTAATATCATCCCTCTATTCATACAAAAGCCAAGGGATGTGGCAAATCTGGATATACTCTTTGCAGTGCAATTTTCTTTGTTGCTGCTGATTCTGCTTGAAAGTAATCAAACCATAGCACTCTCCTCTTTGGGCCTTCAACACAAACAAGAAGGGGAGACAACGTGGCATGAAGCCATGAGCAGTGCCTCAAGATGCTCCTCTCCTGCTAGCTACAGGGGGATGTGTGCTAAGAGCAGGGAAGGTCATCCCAAAGGCAGAAGGGGTTCAGAGTAGGTGGCAGGTCTTGGGGAATAAGCCAAGGTGACCCTTTGGCAGCACCTCCTGAGGTGATCAATGCAGAGCAACACGCCAGCAACTGCCTCATCCTGGTGGAAGTCTCTAGTCAGAAGGAAGACAAAGCGACAACTTTTCCCCTTCAGTTTTTTTGTCATTTGAGGAATGCACGAGGAAATCACATGATCCGCTTAGCCTAACTCACATAAACTTAAAGAAATATGAGGCTTGAATTTTATAGTCTTTTCTTATCATTAGTATTTTTCTTTCAAACCTCTGCATTTTGTTGGTCTCACAGAACAACAGTGAGGCCTGTCCTGCAGCTAATTTGAGGCCTCTCGATTCCCTGTCACTGCAAACAAAATCTGCAGCTTACTGGATAAAGTGTCTTCTTTGTATTTCAAAAATAGTCAGCACAAATCCAATTAAAAATGTTTCTTTTCTTTCAAATATCAAATTGTTCTGAGCGTTTCTGTGTAAGTAGGGAACCCTGGATTACATTCCTCTCCAGGGAATCCTAAATGTTTATACAAATCACAGTAGGCAGCATTACAACACTTCCAACTTTTGCCACATGCACTTTGTCTAAACTCAAGCTTGGTCAGAAATCTGTCAGGCTGCAAACTGTAAAAAAAGAGAAATTAAAGGAAACTGCCTTATTTTTGTTCCTTTTGAGGATATAATTCTATTAATACTTCTGTATGTCTTTTCCCCATCAATTTAATTACAGATTAATTAATTTTTAGCAGTTTTCTAAAGCCCAGCAAAATATCATCTGACCCAAAACATTTCACAGCAGGGAAAAAAGCCAAGTTAGATAAAGAGAAAATCCATCCTTCGGAAAAAATATTTAGAAGAACAGGCAAGAGCAGAAGAAGAGCAGCTCTCCCTTTTCCTCTGAAAACACATCACTGCATGTCTCACTCATTGGATTTCACTTCCTTCCATTGCTGTGCATCGTGCCCCAGACTGATCTAAACTACAAACTGGTGATGCGATATCCAAGGACTTGTTATTTTATGCTTTTCTTTGCTTGAAGATATCAACATCAAACTGTTCAAGCTACAGCCATGGCTATGGCTTTGCTGTTGGTGTCATGCCACAGTCATGAACCTCTTTTCAAACAGGCACACAAAGTCTGAACGTGCTTGGAGCTGCAGCCCACATGATTTAGCTCGTCTCTGAGGCCAAGGCAACTTGGTGAGAAATAGAGGGCTCTACATAAGAAACAAGAAAGCCCTGGCAAAGATCACATGTATTGCTGCCTGAGACAGCCCTGTGAAGGGGTTGAGTTTGCACCCTGTTCTGTGAGCTTGCGTGCTGCTTCCACCAGGCAGGCTGGGACTGCCAGCTGCTTACATTTATATTTTTATAGGGCCTTTTATCACGGGGCTCCCAAAGCACTTTACACACTTACACCTTGACTCTCTGTTGTAACAGGAGGTAACTTTAAACTGAAATAATGTGCAGGTCATAATCTAGGAATTGGGCTTTAGAGCCTCCTTTTTCACCTCTCAAGTGGGGTTTTTACAAAGGAGGTACAAAAACACAGATCCAGACATTTTGAGCCACAGTATAAAAATCAAGATTTTTCTGAGGATGGAAAAAAAACAGAAAGACTTAGGAAAAAAGAAGCCATGTTTTGCATGCAAATCTGATAAATATCACAATGTAAAAGAGAAGCATATTTACACCTTGGGTCATTGATGTGCAGGGTGGGTAACATTCTGCTTGCAATGAAGAAAAGGAAGAACAGCTTCTCAAGCACTCACCTCTTGTCCTTACATAAAGTTACTGGTGGATGTTTACTCTACATAACAGGGAAGCCCTGTTACAGCAAAGCCCTTACAGCAGAGACCTGCCCCATTTCAGTGCGGGGGAGCTGATGCTCTCAGCTATTGCAGCGGGTCATGGTGACAGGCCAGGAAAGGCACTAGATGTAACATGTTCCTCCTGTAGGCACAGCAGGGTGTGTGTGACATTCCTGTGCTGTCCTCCTGGGGCAGGGGACAGAAGCCGGAGCAGTGCAGGAAGCCGAAATCAGGAAGCACAGGGCGGGAGGACAGGAGTTCGTCTTTGGAAGTGCTTTCACAGGTTTAGTGAGCTAATTAGTCGCACAGCACGGACCCAACCACCATGCCATGAAGGGTTTTTTTTATTAAATCTGTTCATTTCTGGACCTGCTGTTGCTAGTCTGACTGCCACTGGCCAGGCCAAGCAGAGAGAGTGTGGAGCTCCTCTGGGCACAGGTGGACACCCAAATCACTGACACAGTTGAGCCAGCCACCTTGGGTTTCTTTACAGGTAATACAGAGAAACGTTTTCCTTTGGGTAACACTGCCTCTCTTCCTGAAATTGACGGAAAATAGGACAAGTTATTTGCACCCAACAAGTGCCCATTTCACTCCACTCTGAAGTAATGAGAAATTATGTATCTCACACCCTTCACCCTGCAGAATAGGCTAGTCAGTCCTCTCTGGCAGAGAAAGTCCAAAAGCAGCTGTTTTTTTCCAATACAAAGATTTAAAAATTTTTAAAAAATTCAAACCCTGTGAAAATTAGAGCTGATCATATACAACTGGGTCTTCAAGACACAGTTGTGTGTATGCTCACCCCTGGGAAGCATAAGTAATCTGTTTGCACCATGGCACACCAACTTGACTTCCCAGATCAAAGCACCACATCCAGAGGGAAAGGCTGCAAAGCTAAAAAAGGGCTGAAAATAGGAGGTGAGAAGGCATAGGGCAAAGGGCCAGGAGAGGCAGGGAGAGCAGCAGAAAAATAGTATCAGACACTGAAATGAAAAAGCTGAAGATTTGGAGATGTCTCCAACATTGGAGACCTAGTTCATTCCCGATCCCTTCTCTTTCTACTGAGCTAAGTCTTTTTCCCGTCCTCTCTGATCCTTGCTTCTGCTCTTCTGTGACTTGCTTCATGCACCCATTGCAGCTCAGGTCACTCCTTCACCTGCACAGACTCATTGCCACCCACAGAAAAATCCTCAAAACATCAACCTGGGGTGCATTCTGGAGCAAAGTGGGGGCCAGAAATAGCTTCCTCTGACACCCTGCCATTGCAGATAAATAACTCAGCACTGGCTGAAGCCAGGATTGGAGTCCAAGTCCTCTGGCAGTTCTCTGAAACTCTAGCTGTTCCTTGCCTCTGCTTTTCAGAAAGTGCACAAAATGAAATGGCTCGTTTTGGGGCAAATGACACAATGGTGCTAAACAACATGATTTGTTTGGTTTTTTCATCCCAGGAGGAAAGGAGGAGGGAAGGAATGTATATTTGATCTGATCCAAAGTGTTTTGTTGTTGTTGTTGTTTCTGCTAAACTCAAAAAAAAAAAAAAAATCGATGGCTCACACTGCCCTGCACAAAAGAAGTCTGAGGAGGAAAGAGAGAGATGAGAACCCGTTTCTCTCTCAAGACTCATTTAAGCCTCTGACACCCCAGCCTGGGAGAAATCCAGTGTTCAGGAATAAAATTAAAAAATAGCTCAAGCTGCCCTGCATTCAGTAGAAAAACTGTTTATTCACTTTGTCTTCTCTTGCAGTGCCTGTGTGTCTGTGTCAGCGTGTGCTCTGAATTGCCCACTGACCTACATTCCCGGGACAGGGAGCCATGCCTCCCTGCTCCGGGGCTCACTGACACCCCTCGCCCTGGCCCTGTGCTCCCTCATGGTTGCATCAGCCTTACCAATAATGCTATGCATAAGTGGATAACGTTTCGGGCCACTGAAACATGCTTTTAAATGGATAGCCAGCCAAGTGTATATTAATTAAACTTAAAAGTTCTATTTATTGCCAAACACAGGGGGATTATGAAGACAACAAGTGGCGGAAAGTACTCCAAAATGTTCTCACCCCTTTAATTACTGTGCTATAGTTAGCCCAGTGAGCTGATGTATAATCAGCACTGCTGTATGCACTGTTTACAGCAAGCACTCAGGAGAAGCAAACTTCTTACTTCACAGCCTCTCTGAGCAGCTGCGACATTTGGAGGTGCAGGAGGAACACAGAAAGCACCAAAATGCCCTTTTGTTTATCTCCTCACTACGAGGCTGCTCACCTCCAGGGGCCCCACCGCCAGGCTGTGCACCCCCAGCAGCGCTGTCAGTCCATCCCACCAAAGCTCCCATAGCACCCAACGTGTAGTGGAGTAATGGAGTTGCCATCGTGGAAGCTAATGACCACTGCACCACGCTTTGCTACTGGCAATCTTTGGAGCAGGGCATCTTGGGATTTTGAATTTATTTTATGCTTTGGCATTCTGTGTGCTCACAGCCCAGGCATTTCACGGGCAAGCTAAGCAGCCAAGCAAAGAAGCCAGGCAGATCTGGAGCCCCAAGAGGTTGAGCCTGTTCCCCTCAGTCTGTCACTGGGACTAACCCCTTGAATTTAGCGAGATCAGCACTAGATCCAGCAATGTGATGACACTCGCTTCCTCTTAGGGCAACTTGCAAGCCCTCACCAAAAGTGTATCTTCTTTATTAAAAATGAAGATGAAAAACTCAGCAAAATATGGTAAAAATTTAATAGTTCCATTTGAAATAGCCCTATTCTCACTCACACATACAACACACAAAATTAATAGCACTGACCTCTGTGCTCCTCTGTTTCCCTACCTCCCAGCAGTGTCTTACAAGCAGTAGCATATTGTCATCTCCTGCTACTCAACTTGGCTGCCTTCAGCACTGGCAGCTCATTTTCCTTCCCTGAATCCTCAAACCCCCAGTAAACTTCCAGGTGTTTTCATTGCAATAGCATGAAGAAAGAGATATATGCACCCATTAGTAAGCCAGCTAAAAGAAAACCTTTAATCCTCTTGCATTTTCATAACTGATCACAATCCCAAGAGCAACATGCATTTTCCACATTACCCTGGGTCTATGTTTCAGAAGTCATACTCACTCCCACATATATGAACTTCCTGGTCTGGACAACCTGAACAATTTGAAGAACTGTGGGTAATTGAAGTCATGGTAAGCATGGGAAACACCTGAGTAATCCACATTGCAGCACCACAAAGTCTACCACTACTATCACCTTTCTTACAAGCATCCTGAGGCACCTTATACATTCAGTACCTCCACAACTCATCTATTTAGCAGCTCTTTGGACAGCACTCATGTTTAACCTTCACTAAAACAACCCAACTCTGTCTTCCAGGAGCTCAGTCACCCTCACAAGGCCCAGCAAGCCACTCTTCTCCAAGGCAGAGGGAGGTGGGGGTATAAATGACCCCAGCTTCATGCTATGGGCTTCTTTGTCAGCAACATAAGATCTCTCTGATGGGCTACAAACATCACCTGGGGAATCATCTGCAAACCTAGAGCTGCCGGAGCAGAGAGTACTTTGGCCATTATTTTTCATGAGCAATACCACCTGTCATACTCTACTTCTAAAGGCTCTGATGCTCAGATGGAGACCAGGATGCCTAAGGACTTCAGTGTGACTCCAGAAAGAGGGGATTCAGCAGCTTTCCCATTCCACAAACAGAATAACACCAAAGCCTTTTGAAGCAAAGCTGGTCAGAAATTTTCTGCCCCAAAAATACCAACTCATTCCTTCCCAAATGATTCCTGCCTTCCTAAACTCAGCCAATGCCTCAGCTCTCTGGGAACCTCACTCCAGCTTTTGGAGGAGACCCTTGGGACTTGAGGCATTGGTTCAGCACTTAAGGTCTCTTTTCCTGCAGAGCTGCCCTGGAGACAGGGGTCTGGGGATCTGCTGGCAGTGGCTCAGCGTCAGGTCTGCATTCCACTGTTCTCTCTGTTCCACTGAGCGGCAGTGGAGCCTGTGGACCTGCTGGAAATGTCTTCAAGTCTTTCTTTGGTTTGTTTGCTTTAATACACATCATGTTGGAAACAATGGCATTTCTTTCAAACTGAAATCCCAATTTTTACTCAGCTTTATGCTCAGTGTCTATATTGATAATCTCTGAGCCAAAAGGCAAAATTTGTAAACTTCCAAATTACTCTGAGACGTATTAAAAATGCCCTAAGACAAATAGCTGGCAGATGAGCAAACTGAACAACCCCAAATTGCACTGAAGTTCATGCATATGCGTGCATGTGCATGTACCGCTTCACAAACTGACAGCAAATGTTCCCTGTCATAGGACCAGTATTGCATAAGTGGTATTAACATGCAGAATTACTTTGTGTCTGCATCTGGCACAGCTTTTGCTGGACAGATGACTAATATTCATTTTGCTCTTAATTGCTGATTCTTTCGAAACAAATTCTTATGCTGTTATTTCTTTATGTAATGGGTAAAAGATTAATTGCTTTGTATATGGTGGTATGTTTTCACATATCCCGCTGCCAGGCACTGCTGTGAACCTGGTGGTAGTCCATCCTGCTCTGAATCTTGACTGTGTTAATCAGCTTTGCTATGACTGTGTCCTGAAGGCACTCTGAGATGCAGGAAGAAAGGCAGTTTGCCTTTTCCTGATAGACCAGCAAACATGTGTGCTGCTCAAAGAGTTGCTACATATGTGAGTGGGGATGTACTAAATGTACTCACTCGTCTCAGGGCTGTCTGCAGTGAGGGTGCTGGTAATGGTGTATGCCACCAGCCTCAGGATGTGAAGATGCAGATAGCCCCAGGAGACCTTCAGACACTTAGAAAGACGTTTCACTTCCCAGGCACTGCACCTGGCCAGTGTGCCAAAGACACCAGAGGGGCTCTTTATGCCTCATGCAAGTCTTCTCCCAGGCATAGTCCTGGCTCCTGCAGACCCCCACAGCTGAGCTAAGCCCTTCTGTCCATTGCTGTGGCCTTCCCCAAGCATGTGCATAAGGCCTTTGGGTCTGCAGCCCTCCTGCTTCCCCAGCAATCACTGCTCCTGCTGGTGTCTGGTTCCTTCACAAACCATTCCCTGCCTTTTGTGTCATCTTCCATGCTGCTGCATTAGCCATGGCACAGCAATCAGCTCCTTGCAGAGCCACCTCCAGACCCCGCGTCCTCCCCGTTCCTCTGAACATTACAGAGGTGTCACCAACTGGACACTGAGCAGGGTAACATGTGAGTCGCACAGTACCCAATGGTGATCCAGCAGTTCCTATGTGAGTGGTGGGCACTCTACAATCCAAGTGAATAAAAAATCATGTGCAAATATAACACACAGTGATGCTGTCACTGATTTGCAGTTAAAATAGCAAAAGCATAGCTCTGCTTGTTTTGTAAGATTGAGGAGCAGCTTGAGATATGAATAAGTAACTGTTTTATTTCTGGCTTCACCCCTAGGACCAATGCTCCCTGAAATCAATATTTGAAGGAGCGTTTTCTTCAGCTACAATCCAGGGGGTGTGGTGTGGTGTTTTTTTTTTTCCTATGCCAGCTTCAAACAAGTTGTGGGTGTGGGCGGGTTGAGTGACATATTAGTGAGGAAGCTTCCTCCCCTTTCAGAGCTACATGGAGAAGTCAGAAAGACATCGTTTGAAAAAGTGACAGGCACATCATGTTGGACTATTGCTGATGAAAAAGGGCTTAAATCCATCAAGAATCCTGAATTTGGAACTGCACTGCTACAGAGAGCAATGTGATGTGAACTTCACTAACCTCTATAAATATTATCTGTCTTTTAATTTCAGATTTGTTCCTCAAAAAGCTTTTCAAAATGCACACTCCCTCCTTTCAGCCCCTGGCATCCAATCAAACTGGCTATCTAACAACAACAAGCAGAGGAAGTCTGTCCTTCATCTCCATTTAGAAGTGAAAGATTCCCTCTTGCCTCCCGTCCACCCCCCACACTGGCTCTGAAGGTCTTCCAATTATCTCCTTTACCTGCTGCATTAAAAAGTAAAGCATATGAGTTGCCAGAGACACAGAGTCTGAGGACAAGCCACTGTGGCAAAGCCATGACATTAGAACAGATGGAAAACTTCTCAGGAACAAAATGTGCACAAAAAAACGGGTTCTGGCTTTGAAGTGTATATTCACGGTGGGTGCTTTCATGTCTTTTGAAAAGCCCTAGCTCAAATCTGACCTACTTAGGCAACATTCTTATTTATGTCTCCGACTAAGGAGCTGTATATTTAGCAAATGAGAGGAAATCATCCCCCTGTCATGTTTATAGATTGGAGCAAACTTTGCTGTTTAATTCTTCAACAGATTTGTCTCCATAAAAGTGGATGTAATTTAAACACTGTTAAAAAAATCAATAAATTTCAGAAACTTAGGATAAATGGAAACATAATTTCAAATATATATATAGATATTATATATGTGCAGACATATATACAGAGAAAGAAAGACAGAACATTTATTCAGCAGACTGCAGCTAAACCATATTTATTTAACTGGTTCAAGAGTAATGGATAAGGCTCAGCAAAGGTAGAGAGCGAATCATAAGACTTTGCCATTTTAATTGATGCTAAATGCTAACAGTACTCTGTAAGATACTGAGGAACAGAGAAAATTTCAACTCTTCATAGATGAGGTAGGTTTATCTGAACTAAGATGAGAATCAATGAAAATTAAATTAAAATATTCTTCAGTTCACAGAACGGTTGAGGTTGGAATGGACCTCTGGAGATCATCTAGTCCAACCCACCTGCTAAAGCAGCTTCATGTAGAACAGGAATGTGTCCAGGTGGGTTTTGAATGTCTCCAGAGAAGAAGAGTCCACAACCTCTCTGGGCAGCCTGTTCCAGTGCTCTGGAACCCTCAAAGTTCAAGAAATCGAAGGTGAAAGGCACCTCAGGAGGTCATCTAGTCCATCTCCTCCCAAAGGCAAAACAAATTAGATCCATGTTATTCTGGAGTGATATCTGCCCAGCCTCCAGGGGTGGACATGTGATAAGCTTCCAAGCAGCCTATTTCCCCATTTTGCCATTATCACTAGTAGAAGGATCTTGCTGGCATCTAAGCTATGTCTTTCTCACTGCAATTAAAGCTCATGACCCCTTGTCCCAGTACACAAAGAGAAAAAATTACTTCTTTATTCTTTTCAGTCACCTTTAAAGACTTCTGTTCCTTCTTTCCTCTTTATTTTAGGCAAGCCCAATTTGTTCAGTCTTCTCTCATGGATGGTTCCAGTTGATCACAAGCGTGTGATCCTGTTGAGATACATTTCACTTGTACCCTCTTCTAAGACGATACATTCCCAACTCAGCACAGAGCCTTCCAGCTGCCCACAGCCCTGGCTGTCCAGGCCACTCCTCAGACCTCCCCAGGTTATTTTGTGTTCTGAACCCCTTCTCCACCTTGTCCGCAGCCTATCTCAACTTGCAAACCAAGCAAGAATCCCCTGCTTTCCAGCATCCTACTCATTAGTGAAAACACCACATCACACTCTGGTCCATCACAGATCTCAAAGCACCTGCTCAAGACCTCCTTCCAGTTTCACAGTTGATCACTGGTAACTGCTTTCTGACTACAGCTGGCCAGCCAGCTGTGCACTGACCTAAGATAATGTTTTCTTCTCATCCTGGTTTCTCCAGGTGGCTTATGACAATGTCTTGTAAAACAGTATCAAAAGTACTAAAATCAGGACATGTGACACCCAGTGCCTTTTTCCTCCCCACAAGGTCTGATGCTTTGTCTCAGAAGGAAAAGAGATTGGTTTCAGGTAGCAAATCCGTGCTGGCTGTTCTGCTCGTATCCTCGTTACCTTTGAGGTGCTTACGATCGATTGTTTGATTGTTTGTTCCATGTATTGGCAGGTAGCTGACTTGACTACAAATCCCTGGATTCAGCTTTTTCTCCTTGTTATGGATAGACATTATCTCTGCCCTTTTTCCATCCTCCAGGATCTCTCCTGTCCTCCATGACTTCTTGGCATAAACACTAAACTTTCTGGGATTGTTTCAGCCATTTATCTGGCTCTCTCTACTCTGTGTTGAATTTCATAAGATCCAATAAATTAAAAAATGTTTAGTTTATCTCAGTGTTTTCTAATCTCATTTTTCTCTACTGTAGCCTTAACTATTATCCTGTAGTCACTGGCTGTCTTAAGGTTCCAATCATAGTTGAGTTTCTTAATGAACATCAATTCAGAAGCTGATAACACTGTTTATTTCAGATAACACTATTTATTCGGTGGGAATAATCTAGTCTTTCACAACCTTTTCAGGCTAAACATTTCAGAAGTTCTCAGGTTGTTTCTCAGCTACCTGGTATTCAAAGGCCCATTTAATGTCATAAATGAGAAGGGTAGTTGGCATCTTACAAAACCAAGCCTCCTGCTGAGGTTCACACTTGGACAGAAATGGAGTATTTCAAAAGAACTGTGATTATTCCTGATCAAACCCAAGCTGAAAATACAGTAAGAATACTTGTCCTGTTGCTGTTCGAGCTGAACATAAAAGGGCCATGGTGTGCAGAAATGGAAGCACATCCTCAAAACCATGTCCACATTTTCAGTAAGAGCTCCAAGACATTCTTCTGCAAATCCAGCCTACCTGAAACTCTTCTTAATTCTCCCACCTTACCCTCCAAAGTCATAACATCATATTTATACTTGTCTCTTTAATACCTGTTTAGAGAACACCTACAAAGCCACTAATGAAATTTAAAAACTCAAAAGATATGGTGTCCCTAAAAATGATTTAAAACAGTGTAAGCTCCCTTGAAGTTAATGAATGAAAACTATTCCTTAGATCTGTTTTTATTCCTTCTGATATCCTAAATGATGCTGAAGCAGAAAGGGTGAAGTAACTGAAATCCTGATATGTTAGTTTCTGCTCCATTAGGAAAAGGAAAATCAATTTGGCAAAACATAAAAGAACAAAATCAATAGGAAAAGAAATTTTATTTTCAGCTAAGGACTAAGAATACATTACAAACAATGGTGAGTGAAAATTATTCATTGATTTGTATAACACCTCTTACAAGACCAAAAAGTGCTCCAAAGAATTATAGATTATTTAAACCTAAGAATCACTTACCACCAAAATGCACCCATCTCTGGGGTGGAATGCAGCTGCTACAAAATTGCACTAGCAAACACTACACCACAGCTTTAGGGCACAAATGCTTTATCTGAAGAAGCATCAAGGGAAGTTGAAAATGCAGAATGGAATTAACCAGGCTGGAATATGACCACACTGCAACTACATTGATTTCAGTCTAAGCTTAAACTCATGGAAGATAGGTCCATCAGCCCATTAAACAAACTTGGGCTCACAAATTCCCTAAAATGCTCTTTGTAAGAAGCTGGGATAACATGCCAGAGGATGAGTCATTTCGTGTTTGCCCTATTCCTTCTGCTCTTTTCCTGGTCACTGTCAGAAACCTGATGGCACCTTTGTCTGACCTAGCATAGCTGTCTGTAAGTCCTGAGCTAATACACTGGGCTGAGAGCTGCAGCGGCGCTGGAGCTCACACACCCTGATATCTGCTGGAGCAGCATCTCTGGCAGCAGGGCAGGTGGTGTAGCTGGCAAGGCTGTCTTTTGTATTCTCCAGCATGAATCACCATACTCATCCGGAGGCACGCTAAATCCTCAATGCTAAGCACACATTAAGTTGTTTCAGGATATGGGCCACATTTATAGCACTGTCATTAGCAGCAAGGGCTCGCACTGCATAAAATTACACAAAGAACCTTTTGTACCTCAAGATGTACTTAGCAAGCAAACTCCTAGGGGCAGGGAATGTACAATCTTCTGTTTCTCTAAAGCACCTTATTCAATTATGGCAATATAAAAATGATTTATAACAATCTATTAAAAATACAACTCAAATGACTTATCACTCCTGGGGTCCTGGGAATATACTGTAGGATTTACCATTTAATTATAAATCAAATCTAGTGGCCAGTACCTCTCGTTTTAGAGAAAGATGAAAACTAGCAATACACCTCACCAATTGCAAGTGCAGCATGTCAGGTGATACAATCTTGGGTAACCACCTGAGATATGACTGTGGAGAAGAGGAAACATAGAAGAAAATTGCAGATACTTCTGCTCCCTGCAGTCCATAATTCAACCAGTTCTTCCAGTGATCAGGAAGCTTCCACTACTCCAGGGGCTGCTGCAGGGCAGGTGGGTAGGCACACCAAAAACACTCCCCATCACTGCCAGCTCCCAGGGTGTTTCTTTCTCCCTCAGCTTTCTCTGGAAAGGCTTCCTGGGAAGATCAAAGTCAAAAATAGCAGTGAGACAGAGTAAACAGCTTGCCTAAAAGGCCACAAGCTGGGCTGGAAACAGCTCCACAAAGCATCTTGCACACATAGTCCTGAGCAACCTGCGTTGCACAGGATGACCCAGAGCCTGCGGGACAGCTGAGACTGTGCATGGGGTAGAAGCACAGCATCTGCTTCATCCCACCCAGTTCAATAACCCAAGTCTACCTGTCCCTGTGCTGAGAAAGGCCAACAAAATGTAATCAGAAAATCTCAAATTAGAAATCGGTCCCTCTCTTCGCATCTTTAGAACAGCCAAGAGCTTGTGCAGAAGTCTGCATCAGCATCAAAACCAAAACAGACATCATATGCATCAGAGGCATGCTCCATATCTGATAAACATACTCCTAATTCTTACCATCAGCAGACAGGGATGGTAATAATTTGCACCCTGGGTTTGCCTGTTGTTGATAGAGTGTTGATAAAGCTGTATTTACAGGAATGCTCAGGCCAGGAACTGACATATTTGGCCAACAAATTCTTTCCTCTGCTTTTCCTGACAGTGATATCTAGCAGCTTTTCTAATAAGATGATAAAGTTGTACCTTGAAAACAATGTGAGAACAGATGAGGGAGGTTTACACCTTCCTACAAAGCCACTGGGAGCTATCAGGGAGCACAAGCTAGAAATTCACAATGCACAGCTATTCAGAGATGCCCTCTACCAGTTAAGATTAGCCAAGAGCACAATACCTAAGAAAACAATATTTATAATTTTAATGCAACATTGTATAGAATTGGCAGATATTTCTGCACATGAAAAATGGCAGAGGCCTGTAGGAATGCTAAATTCGTCTTCGTTTTCAACACTTCCATTCTACTAACCCTCAGCTTCATCTCTTGTTTCTCTCTTCCACTGCTTCTTCCGCAGTTAATGAGCTTCATCCCCACAGTTGGGAGAACTCTTAAAATCTTCCTTTCTTAAGGAAGATTCAAAGGTAAAGGCCACTACTAGCATAAAATATGTTTCTTGCCCAACAAAATCAGCAATGCATTGCTTCCCGTGGGTCTTCTTGCCTAGTTTCCTAGGGATTAGCACAAAACCAGTGACAGGTAATGCTCTTCCCACACTAGGATTCCTGCATAGGATTCTTGTGTGCATCCGCTAGTACATAATACTGGCTCACACTGTACCCTTTCCTCATCGAGGGCACAATCTCTTCTGAGTAGTTGCCTTTTTTTTTCAGAGAGCTTTGTCTCTTCAGACAACTTGCTCTTTGGTTATATTTGGCTGAAGCTGGCCAGTCAGTCCAAGAGTCACTGAGAGGACAGCTACACACCTCACCTCACTTACAGTGCAACACGGAAGCCTCGCCTTCTAAGGAAATTAGGCTAAAAACCAAACAGTGAAGCCAGAATCTTCTGGTCTCTCACTCCCTATGAATCTAATGTTCATCTTTGTTACCTTCTTCTGACAGAAATTGCCTTTATCTGTATTTTGTAAAGCTTTGAGCATATTGCCAGCACTTTAATAAGAAAATATCACAGAGAACCATATATCTGAATATTATTATGCAGAAAATATGTGCATGTTCACACAGACAGCAGATGTATAAAAAATATTGAATATGTAATTTAAGGCTGTATTTGTTGGTAAGTATGTAGGTCAAACATAGGGCAAAGTCTTTTCTGTTACACACAAAACCTACAAGCACGCTGGACTGAAAGAGAGCACATACACTCCTTTAATTCTGGATGCTAAAAGGTGCAAGCTCCAACTAGCGCTTGGATAGGTGATTTCCCCAGGGAACCCCAGGTGTCCTGGGCACACGCCAAGCAGTTATTGCTGAGCACTGGGGTTGAGGTTCACCTCACCTAACCTCAGCCATCTGTCTCTCTGTGGAGACTCGGCAGCTCCAGAGGGTGATACCTGGGAGGATGGAATGAATCACCCTGCCTGACTCTCACCACTGACTACAGAGGCGGCCCAGACTACTCGCTTAGATAACCATGTAATGTTTTAATAACTATGGTTAGGTGGGATGAATGCCAGCCTTGGTGAATATTAGCCCACAAAAACCAAGCGAGTGGGAAGACTTCACATCACAGCTGGATGGGAATAAGAGCAAAACATAAAGCTCAAACTCTCAGCTTCTAGATGGAAGCAAGAACTGGTTTATAACACCAGGAAACTTCTGCAACTGCATGAAGGGGTCTTCATAAGAATCACATAAATATGGTTAAGGCAATTATCATTAGCATTTAAAAATATTTTCTGACAATGAACGTTTGAAGTATTGTCCCTGTAGCTTTCAGTTACTGGAAAATGGTGATTATTGTCAGAAAATGGAAGAAGAGCGATTTCTACTTTGATACTGATCTGGGTAACTCCCTTTTAGCCACGATGAAAATCAGAAAAGAAAAAAAAAAAAACAACAACAACACACACACACAACCTGAGCTGGACTCTGCAGCAGAAGGCTCTAATTGCTCTCCCACACATTTCAGGCACAAAGGGCAACACACACAACCCACTGGGCAGTGGGTTTCAAATTGCTAGTCACCCACTCATTTTTGCAGTTGAATTTGTTGGCTTTAGAGTAATTCTATTGGCTTCGAAGTTCTACTTCACATTAGTGCCATCGACCGTGAGATATTGGGAGAGGGTTTTTGTGTGCTTTTGTTGTTTTTTTTTTTACCTTCACTGGCTGGAACACAGCTTATCCCTACGTCCATTAAATATACATTTGAACAGCATTTCCACCTGCACTTTGTCACCTTGGGTTCTCAGGGGGTGTACCTCCACTTGGCTCTGAGCTCAAGGGCGCCCTTGATATCAGCCTGAGAGTGCCAACAGGCATGCTAATGCCCATTTGAAATAGCTTTTCCTTTGCCTCAGGTGTTTCCATGCACTCAACGAATAAAAAGTCTCTGCTTCACTCCATCTGCAGTGCTGTAGGACGACCTCACCTCATTCTGTCAGTGAGCTGCAGTTGCTTTCAGGCACCTCCTAGACTTTCCTTCCCTTCCCTTCCCGGAGTGTGTTGTTCCCCCCACTGCTTTAAGATCCAAGTTAGGAAAAGGTTGTGTGTGTATTGATCTAAGCTTACCTTCTTGTAGATACTTACCTCACTGCTGTTAATACTGTATTTGTTTTCAAAATGTCCATATTTCCTGGAAAATTAGAAACACCCTGTAATTATGACCTGCTTGTGAACAAGAAAGGACATAAATTGCAAAGAGGGAACAAAAAGCTGAATTTTCTGCAAATGAAATTTTGGCAGTAGAGATAATTTGTTCCTCTGCTGTCAGTAAGAGGTGTCTATATGGGTCATTGAAAAGGTTCTGTACTGGGAATAAGTTAAATTCAGCACCTACCATCTTGTCCTGTGGGTGAAGCATGCCTTCTCAAATACGCAATACAGCCCAAACTGGGTGTCATCTTTTTTTAACTTTCCTGGTTTTGAATCACTTCCAAGTCTTGGGGGTAGGACATCACGACAGATAGTTCCTCAACAAAGAACTGACATGAGAACAAAAGCTATTCCTGAAGAGTTCCCAAAATAAAAGTGAGACAGATGAGTGAGGAAAAGTTGCATGAGTGTTTCTTCAAACAAGAATATGGTCAGAAAAGAGATATTGGAAAATGTAGATTCATTAAAGCCAAAATACCTCACAAAATTGTCAGTTTTGCAGTAATGTGTTTTAGGGAAAAAACACAAGAAGGCTCAAACACTGTGAATATGTCAGGTTTGGACACCTTCAGAGTTAATGGTGTCAGTGTTTAGTCTTAAAATTACTTCTCATTTCACATATACTTGTACATTTTACATTCTAGTACTGTATTGCATAGCAAAACCAGCACAGTTGACTCAGAATGAATCCTTCCTAGACCCCCCCGCTCTGTCAGGAGGAATTTCAAAATTTGGGACTTTTGTTCTAAATTGAACCCAAGACAAATTTCAAAATCTTGAAATCCATGAGAAAATGGAATTTCCATTCCTTGCCTAACACTGCTTTAAACCTCAGCCTTCTGTCAACAGCTAAGTCAAGCTTTGGGAGATGCTACCATCCTTTTCATGGTTCCTGCTCACCTTTCCTTTTCAATGGTACCTGGTGAGTGCTACCTTGCTGTAAATCTAGACAAAAGCTGCTAAGCAGTTGTCCTGAAAAACTTCAAATAGTTAAGTACTTGCTCATATTCTGGACCCTGGGCAATATCTTTCCATATAATTACTTCTGCTGTTGTCACTAGCTCTCGTACTCTCACTATTTACTACCATAGGTACTTCAAGACTCATAAAAATGTGATCTTACTCAAGGCTTAAGCAACACATGAAATAAATCAGCAGCACTGAGCATTGGCTGACACTGGATGAAACCTGGCTGGGAACAGCTGGATTGCTCTCTTGACTAAATATTTACAAAAGCCATGATTATATCACTGAGTGACACTGTGTGAATATAACAATTTATCAATCATCATGTTTAACTCAAATCCCTGCAGGAGGGGATGGCATTCTCACTTAACAATAAGTATCTACTGTATGCTAATCAAGCGACTTATTTTGCAGCTAAGGTTACTTCAGGGATATGTGGGCTTTTTAACTACCCATTTCCTAAGCACCACTATTAACTTCAGAGGCACAGCAAATACCGAGTCCAGCTGGGCTGCCACTTGCACCTCTACCCACCCAGTAACACCGCTGGAATTACTTGGAGAACACACTAGAGCAGGGGCTGAGCACAAACCAGCATGCAGCATTTATTTTGTTTTGCACGTTCCCCTCCCCACTGCTCCCCCTGCCTGCTGCAGGGTGCCCACGGTCAGCAAACACCACAGCAGCCACCCTGCTGTCCCCTACCGCCAACACCCTGGGATCTGCGTCCCACCAGTCCCAGCAAGCTCGGTCTCATGCCCTTGCACATCCTCTCCCAAGTGACTGGTGGTGCTCACAGCACTGGCTGGTGGCCACCCCTCCAAGCTGAAACACCCCTGTCCCTAGGAAAGGCTCCCTGAATCTTCTCACCCCACACTCACCAGGTTAGGCACAGCTGAATGTTTGTTCACCCTGAAACTGCCTGAAGTTTCACCTCATACCACAGGGCTCTACGGCACAAAACCCAACCTTGCTGACAGCTGCAGCACGACTCTGTCTGAACAGTGCATGTGGGACAACCTGCCTCCTTGTCAGCAGAGAACCTAGTGCGGCTTCCATCAAAGCTGGTCAGCACTGACTGGGTAATGTTAAACCTGTACCTCTCCAGAAGGTCACTGGCCACCAAATAGAAGCCCATGTGCTGCAAGGAGAGAAGGGCTGGGACATGAAGAGGTGATCTTCGGAAAACTGTGGCATTGCCATGGAAGGTAAGGATCAGGTTCATACAGATTGGAGCAGCAAGGAGACCTGATCAGGGCATCAGGAGGAGGTGGTTTCCTTGAAGATAAAGCCAGCACAAGTCCCGCTGATAGGAAATGCATATTTGGGCACCAGAAACGACTACCCCATGGCAGGAGCTTTTTATAAAATCTTCCACCTTCTGCTTCATGCCAGATTAACTCTCTTGCACCAGCAATGGCATGAGCAGTTCAGCTACCTTCCTGTCTACTCCAGATTACAGGTTTTAGTGCAATGCAAGAGAAAACACAGATCTCCTTTCTGCCAGTCCCACAGCACAGACACTTTAAACATTTTTTTCTTCAAAATTTCACGCAGGTACATAGATAGTGGAGAGGGTTTGTGAGGATCCCAGGCTAACCTTCAAAGTGAACGGGTGTCATCCACAGCTCACCTCCAGAAGCTACTTTAAAACCTTGTCTTCCTTTCCAAGAATCATTGTTCAAATGAAAGAAAAAGTTTGGGGTGATGTAGTCTCTGCTCCTTTGAGATCTTGAGAAGAAAGTTTCCCACATAGAGATCTTAGAGGTAGATTTTTCTTCCCATTTTGTACATGTTGAAAGTCTGCATAATAATTGTATTTTAGCCTTTGGATCCCACTGCCACCAAAGGGGAAATTTCACCTTTTTCTTTCTGCCTACGGAGAGGTTTATAAATCAGTAAGCACACAGACAAGGGAGCGCGGGACTTCGCCGCCCTTCCAGGAGCCCTTAATGGCTCAGACAATCACAGCAAGCTCTCTTTTCAGAAACACTGGGAAGGGGGAGAGAAGTTATGATAAATTTAGTTTTCTTTTGAAGTTAATAACCTCCTACAAAGGCTTTTGGTAAAACACAGACACCTTAACACTTTTTTTCCCTTTCAGACAATTTTTTCCTCTTTTTTTTCCTCAGATGGTAAAATCTGAGGAAACCTGTCTCTTCAGAAGTAACTGCTTTGTGCGAATGACATCAGCAGATCACGAGGTTACCACTGGTAAGTTGGCACCCTGAGGGGTATGAAATGAAATCTCTTATCAGCCTACTTGCTCCTCTTCTTTTCTACATTTTGTATCTTTTGTAAAATGCAAAGCAAAGGAAATGTTTTGCTCCCCTTGATTTTTTTCCTCCCTTTTTTTTTTTTGACTCAGGAGAAGGAACAATACATTTGACTGGTCTCTCCAAAGTCTCAGCTGCTGCTTCAGGTCTGTTTGGTACCTCATTCAGAGGTGAATGATTTAGAACATCTCCTCTTTCTGCTTCACATCAGACCTTCTCTCACCCACCACTTGGTTCTCCAGAGCCTTGCTTCAGGCAATTTGAAAACTCAAAGAAGCTTGGGTCCAAGGTCTTCCCAGGAGAAGAGGACTTCTGTAAATGTAGCTAATGTTAGATTTTAGAACCTCCTCCCACCACAGCAAAGGCACTACTGTCTTGACTTCAAAACTGTGGCAGATGCAACCACTTATCAGTTCTCCAGTGTGGATATTCTGTCGTAACTCATCCCCTTTAGGTGGTGCAGTTGGCATGCCTGAGAGATGGGATGCCATCCAGAGGGACCTGGACATGTGGTCCCATGCGAACCTCATGAGGTTCAACAAGGCCAAGTGCAAGGTCCTGCAGCTGGGTCAGAGCAACCCCACAGTATCAATACAGGCTGGGGGATGAAGGGATTGAGAGCAGCCCTGCAGAGAAAGACTTGGGGGTACTGGTGGATGAGAGACTGGACACGAGCTTGCAGCCCAGAAAGCCAATCGTATCTTGGGTTGCATCAAAAGGAGCATTGACAGTAGGTCAAGGGAGGTGATTCTGCCCCTCTGCTCCACTCTGGTGAGACCCCTCTTGGAGTCCTGTGTCCAGCTCTGGAGCCTTCAGTACAAGAAAGACACAGGCCTGTTGGAGAGGGTCCAAAGGAGGACACAAAAATGATGAGAGGGATAGAACACCCCTCCTGTGAGAACAGGCTGAGAGAGTTGTTTAGCCTGGAGAAGTCTCCAGGGAGACCTTTATTGTCATCTTTCAGTTCCTAAAAAGGGGCCTATAAGAAAGATGGGGACAGACTTTCTAGCAGGGCCTGTCATGATAGGACAAGGAGTGATGGATTTAAACTAAAAGAGGGGAGATTCAAGCCAGGCATGAGGAAAACATTTTTTACAATGAGGGTGGTGAAACACTTACACAAGTTGCCCAGAGAGGTGGTAGATGCCCCATCCATGGGGACATTCAAGGCCAGGCTTGATGGGGCTTTGAACAACCTGATCTAGTTGAAGATGCCCCTGCTCATTGCAGGGGAGTTGGACTAGATAATCTTTAAAGGTCCCTTCCAACCCAAACTATTCTATGATTCCTTCAGGCCTCTGTCAGCTCAGAAGGTTTCAGAGGCAGAGACTCTTGGTGTGGAGGGGAGAGGATGAGGAGGAGACAATGGGTGAATGCAGGCGAAAGTGACTACAGCACAAAGAGACTCCCTTCCCTGTCACAATGTATCCAGCAAAGTCCAACAGCTTGTTAAAAGAAGCAACCAGGAAGGGCTAAATAGTAACAAACATGAGACGCTGGGAACAGGAAAAAAAAAAAAAAAGTCTTTGCTGGACACTGGCTGTCTCCATTATAAGAACAGTTCAATGTTTCCTAAGTTAAGCTTAGAAACAAAGATGCTAAATCAGGGCAGGAAGCTGGGTCTGCAGTACAACAGGGGAGATGGGATGTCATGAGGAGGACTGCTCACATACTGTCACACAGCTCCTCAGCAGGTGAGGGAATGCATGGAAGCAGAAGGAGGATGCTAGCCTGAGGTGGGGTGAAGGAGAACTTCCAAAAGCCTGCAGGGGAAGATTAAAGCCTAAGGAGAGGAACTATACACACAGATCTCTATTGCTTTTACAAACAACATGCTTTTATAAACTATGTAAAGAAAAAAACAAAAAAAAAAAAAAGAAAGGAAAAAAAAAGTGTATTTTCCTTTTTGAATAAAATACTAAGAACAATGCATATTTTCTTTTGAAGAAGCTATTTCTGAGTCACTACACCCACCTGACAGCAGTTGACGCTTGCAGAGTAGAAGATGCC
Source organism: Patagioenas fasciata (assembly GCF_037038585.1). NCBI lineage: Eukaryota > Metazoa > Chordata > Aves > Columbiformes > Columbidae > Patagioenas > Patagioenas fasciata. The sequence continues at coordinate 61,199,053 of NC_092522.1, forward strand.
TGTATCCCTGTGCGTACTCTGAGAACACCCAGCGGTTCCCCCCAGGGAGAGGCACAGAAGCCAGGCCTGGTTTAGAAGCCGTCGGGCAGTGTAGGACAAGAAAAGGTGTCAGCCACCTTGTAAGTGTGAAAAGGGAGGAAAGTGGGCTGAAAGGTGAATGAGTAACTTCAGCACATGACAGGGACATGATGGAAAGGCACGAGGGATGAGATAGTGAAGACACTGTTTTTTGAAGGTTGACACAATTTAAAACAGAATAAGTTTGTTCAAATGTTTATCATGGTCTCTCCAGGAACCTCCACTGTTCCTGTTTATTAATTTTGATGGGATGGTATCTGCAGCTCCCAGTCAGAACCAAGGCTCCCCTGACACATGCATAACAAGACGACGGGGCCCTGTCACGCACAGCGTACAGAGACGGAAGATAAATAGCACACCAAGAATAGAGCAGCAGGATAATACTATCTACATGAGTTTTAGAGCCTTTGAGAGTCCAAATTCTCTTTTGCAGGAAATCATTCTGTTCCAAAAATCCTGCTCTCATTCCATAGAAATCCAAATACCACATTTTTAATTTCCTAAGCAGAAAGAAAAAGAAAAAAAAAAAAAAGTCACCACACTATAATGTTAGTTACGAACGTAACATCACACCAAGCACATTTCAAATTGCATTCTGAAAGTGTAGGTTTTGATTAAGCCATCCATCCTGGCTCACTTGAGCAACTCCATGTACACACATACACACATCTGCAGTTTTAAAAAATATAAATAGATATCCCTACCTCTCTCTCTGTTTTGTTGCAGCTGTGTCCTCTTTATGTTTCCCTAAGAAATCATGTTTTGACACAGAAAAATATTCCCACACCTAGCAGCCTGCCTTGAGGCTGTAAAGAAATCCATGGATACAACAGGTATAAAACCAACAGCATTCCAGAGACACTTGGAGACGTAGGACATACTCCTAAAACTTGGAGTGTGCCACACTCACAAGCACAGACTGTCAGCCTGGCCCTGGCCAGTTTTACGATTTCTGACGACAACAAGAAGGATGACATGAAGTTGTGGGAATTATCTCCCCTGGCTATAGTGCCCTGGAAGCCCAGGCAGCTAGAAGAGAGCACGAGTCATCCAAGCTCCCTTTATACCCAGTGGAGAGCAAGCGACCACTCCAGAGAGGGATTCATCCCTTCCTGAGGTGCATACCTGTGGCAAATGGGCTTAATCACCCTCTGAAGGGGCCTCTCTCTCTATAGATGGAGCCCCCCGCCACTGTGGAGGGGCCTCACACCGCCAGCCTGTTACAAGCCAGATGAGAGAAACCCCTCCCAAAATGACTCTTTCCAAGCAGGATCAGTGTCATCTAAGGATGACCCAGCTCAGTCCTCTGTTTCACCATGTGCCATATCTTCTTAGCAGGAAGTCATATTCTGCCCCAAAACACTTCTCCACTATTTAAACCTGTAAGACAGCTTCTTCATTTTAACTCCAAAGTCGTACCCAACCTGCCAAGGTTTGAGTGTAGTTTCACCATTTATTACTATATATCAATCACTGGCAAACATTTGCAGTAAGAAGTAAATCATTCCCAGTTTTCTCCTTTCCTTCACTGTAAGTCTGCCACACATTAGGAAATGCTGGCAAGGTAACCAGGGTTACTGTATTTCTTTATAGAGGTACAAGCTGCTAGGAATACATTAAATAACCCAACTTAATTTTACAAGTGCTGGTCATATTCTTTGATATTTTCCACTTCAGGGACCATCTGGTTTCCTCAAGTCCAGTAAAGTAATTTGTTTTAATCTTTGTGAATGCCAAAGGATTAAAAGATTAATCCAGAGATGTAGAGACAGGTAACTGCAGTGAATATGGCACCAGAAAACCTGTTGTCCGCAGTAAGCCCTACCAGTGAGCTGCTCTGTGGCCTTGAACAAATCACTCCACCTCTCTTGTACTTCCGTTTTCTTGTCAATGTTTTTCCCTGGTTGAGTGTGTGGTTTCTGGGGCAATCACTGCGGGTTTGTGGAGTGCATGCCAGTGTAGGATCCCAGTATCAAGCAAAGCATCACCATAGTACAAAAATAAGGATAGAATATTTGGGAAGTACAGGGATTTGAAAGGAAGTTCCTGCAATAATTTTTTAAACCTCTGATGCTATTGGGGCCTTCAGTTCTCCAGGCTCTGAATGTGCAGCCGTTTTTTAAAGGAATAAGTGCCTGTCATAGATCATAATGGGAAAAATGTAGTCATCTACGCTTTTATGACTGGCCTCTATTCTGCTTGGCTTGCTTACATTTAATACCTGTGGAGCAGGTAATTTTAATAAATAAAAAAGAGAGAAAGGGAGAAAGTGTCAGCATGAGGCTGGGCATGGAGTTATTGAGAACAGGAGTGTAAATGTGTCAAGGAAATCCCCAATGATCCAAAAGCGAATGCAAGCAGCTTTGCAAGCAGCAGAAACAAGCTGGAATAATTGTACAGGGGTCTTAGCTTTGCAGAAAGACTTTCATTTTTCAGACTGTAAATCAAACCAAATTAAATCAAACCTACATTTCTATAGCACCTTTCATACCAGGTTTCCAAGGCACTTCACACAGAAGGCAAAGCCACTCAAGTGTTTATGAATGCAGTAGGTCAGAAGAGCCGGCCTTGAGCCGAGGTGTAAAGGCGGGGAGCGTGGCAGCACCAGGAGGTGGCACAAGCTGAGAGGTCCCGGCACCATGGCGAGGGGAAAGCCAGGAGGCACCAGGCCTAACAAGGCCACAGTATGCAGACCTGTATGGGAGGTGCAAGGCACTTGCAAGTCGTACCACATGTTCTCAGGGCCTTGTAAAAGACAAACTCGAGCAAGATGACGACAGCAGAGTTGGTTAACTGCTCCACAAGGACCAACACAGAGAGAGAAGCAGCATTTTGTGCCTCTTTCATTCCTCATCTACAGGGTACAGCGTTGATGCAAGAAAGGGATGCCCTAAAATTGCACGTGTGTGCAGCCTGGTGACTGCAGCCAGCACTTCCTGGGCAGCAGCCAGGTTTTGAGGAACATGCTCTCCACAGGCTGCCCACCTGTAAAGCCCATTTGGCAGAAGCAGCAAACTCCCTGGCCCTTTCCCGGCACCACCACGGGAAAGGCAGCAGGCTAACATGTCCCCTCAACTGTATTCAGGCATCAGGCCAGCTGCTGAACCAGGCTGGGCAGGATGGGCACACAGGTACAGTACCACCCAGGCAGTGAAACCTTCAGCTGTCACGGAACAGTTCTCTCACCAAGATAAGAAACAAAAAAGCTCTTAGGTGCAAAAACTGCAAAACCACTGAAATCCTTTCACCAGTGACTCTAGGCAGGCCACCGTTCTAAGGTAAATTTCATCTCTTCTAATTCTATCGGTTAATATTGAAATCAAATATAATATGATATTTGATATGACAGTCTCCTTCTTATGAAGTCAGCTGCAGCATTTTTATTTGCATACGATTTAATTACATTTTCTTTCCAGATCTTTCATTCTGTGTATTGTGGGCAAAAACACACAAATCCTGCATAACCGCGATGGCAGGAGATACTATAAAACCTTGAGTTATGCTGCAATGTTAAGAAATAAGGAAAAGGAATATTGCTGTTTTAGGAATAAGACTTCAGTCCCACTACTGAAAGATACAGAGCAATATTTCAGTCCCCCATATAACTTTCAAGACAGAATCATAGAATCACAGAATCATAGAATCATTTTGGTTGGAAGGGACCCTTAAGATCAAGTCCAACCATAACCTAACTCTAGCACTAAACCGTGTCCCTAAGAGCCTCATCTATACATTTTAAACACCTTCAGGGATGGTGACTCCACCACTTCCCTGGGCAGCCTGTTCCAGTGCTTCACAACCCTTTCCACGAAGAAATTTTTTGTAAGATCCAATCTGAGCCTTTCTTGGCACAACTTGAGGCCATTTCCTCTTGTCCTATCACTTGCTACTTGGGAGAAGAGACCAACACCCTCCATGCTACAACCTCCTAGCCACAGTCTTTTTTCTGTAAGATATGATACCTTGTTAACAGGCTTGAGCTAACCAAATACTTGAGGAGAAAAAGTTCAAAAGGAGCAGAACAGCGTCTCGCCTCAATTCCAGGCAACACGCAACTACAGCATTGCTGGACTCACTCTCCATGTTTCCGAGTGGTATGGCTATGGTATGGGGATATCTCTGTCCTTGGTTCTCAAACATTCATGTTTGCTCTGTAATGCTCCAGTTTCCAGATTAACAAGGTGCAATGGAAATCGTTATGGTGTTCTGCATAATCAGAATGGAAAATACAACATTCATAATGAAAGGAAATGGCTGAGCACAGCTGGATGCCGTGTATCAGTGACCACTATTTATGACTGCCAGTTGTGAAAAGCATTAAGACCCCTCAGAGCCAAACACTTGCTTATTAACTGAGGGCACATACACAACATTCAAGTGCAAAGTAATGTCTCAAGCCACTTGTAAAGAGTAGCACCTAATGTAGAATAACTTCACTCTTTGTCACGCCAATTTTAGCTATCAAGTGGCAGCCTGATGGAACAGCTGCAAGAAAGTGGTGGTAACTTTTGCACACGTGGGGAAGTTTTTGTGCAGACATGGGATACAAAATAGATTTCCAGATCCAGTCACTCATGGCCTCAAATCCTGACATGAAAAGTTACTACTCAACTATTTTTTTTTTAAAAAAAAAAGGTCTGAAGTTGTCTTATGACACACATGTCACTAATTTGTCTACTGCATCAGAAATTGTGAAGGGAAGGGAAAAGTTGCATTCTTGTATATTCAGTTAATACAGTGGAATGAACAATGGCAAATATTTCTGGTCTTCTAAGTGAAGAAGACTTTTTCTTGTTCCTGGATTTTGTTCCTAGTTGAGTTCACAATTTCACAGTATTTACTGCCTTAGTTTACTCCTCAGTAGGTTGGGTATAATAATAGCACAACTTCTTAATTCAGAGTTCATATTTTCACAGTGAGTTGACAAAAATAGAAGGTGCTTTACAAATGTAAAATACTGATTTTGTTTTCCCCCAGTTTGTACAAGGTCTAGAACATCATATAGTAGCTAACATGTTCCTTGAACACAGCATAAATTTTCTTTTTCTCCGTAGCAAGGAACATCCAGAAAGACAGATTTGCAGACAAAACAAATTCAAACAGGGCTGCCTACCTGTGAAGAACAGGGATGAAAAGCCAATTGTGGTTATTTCAGCATTAAAAATTTGCAGTCATGACAATCGTTGATTTACAAGTCATTGGTCAGCACCTGTTAGATGGCATATCACAATTAATTTTATGTCTTTCTAAAATTTAAAAGGAATACAGTGTCTCGTATTCTTTCATGATCACAAGGAATATTTGTCTCTATTATCATAGTTAACAAGAGGGTAAACTCATAACATGAACTGCCAAGTATTTATCCTTGAAAACAACTTTTCATGAAAGCCAGAGCTTAAAATTATTTTAAGTCAGTGCTCCACTGTGTGGAGCTTTCAGTTGTAACGTTACACTAGTGCTAAGTGCATTTCCTCCACTGTTGAAATTGTGAATACATGGAAGGACAAAAGCAGGCAACAGTTTTCTCTAGATTAGACATTTCTATAATGCACATGAAGGCTTTAAAAAGTTCAGGACCAACTTTGGAAAACTGCTTCTTCCTCTAAGGAGAAAGAACGAACTGATTAAGACATAAATATGGAACATTTCCAATTAATGATGTAGTTAAAAGACGTGAATAGCAGATTTGTAAGCAGTAAGTGGTTCTCTTCTTTGGAAGAAAACTCATGGTCATGTATTTTTTCAAAATCAGATCAGTTTTTCTTGCCACTTTGAGCGCTGCATTCCTTTTCTGGAGCTATAGTTTTAGCCTTCTGTAGAGACTATCAAGTAACTCCCCTTTTCATGCACACAGGCACTTTAACTGAGGTATGTGCTAAACATAGGCAAGGCAGCACAGCCCTTTAATGCAAACACATACACACACACATACACACAGGAAAATGTTTCAATACAAAAGGTAAAGGAAACACTGATTTTACACAATAAGTTGATAGGCTAAACATTTCATGCTCATTAATAGTTGTGAGCTGGTTTTGCACCACAGCTAGAGATAGGATCATAGCCAAGGAAGAAAAAATCCAGGTACTAAGAGAAGTTACTTTCTGTCCTGGTTTTGGTTGGGATGGAGTTAGTTTTCTTCCTGGTAGCTAGTATAGTGCTATGGTTTGGATATAGTATAAGAATGTTAATAACCCACTGATGTTTTGGTTGTCGTTAAGTAGAATTTATATCAACACAAGGACTTTTCAGACAGGCGGCTGGTGGTGCATAAGAAGCTGAGAGTTGACATAGCCAGGACAACTGACCCCAACTGGTCAAAGGAATGTTCCATACCATATGATATCATGCTCAATATACAAACTTGGGGAGTTGGCTGGAGGCGCGGCAACCACTGGTTGGGAACTGGCTGGGTATCGGTTGACAAGTTGTGAGGAACTGCATTGTGCATCACTTTTTTTATATATTATTATCATCATCATCATTACAATTATTATTTTCCCTCCTGTCCTATTAAACTGTCTTTATCTTAACCCACAAGGTTCATCTTTTTTTTTCATTCTCTCCCCGATCCCACTGGGGCAGGGAGAGTGAGTGAAAGGCTGCGTGTGGTGTTTAGCTGCCTACCAGGTTAAACCACAACTCTTTCCAACAGCATGAAAGGGTTATGCAAGCCCATCGAGGTCCTTATATGCATATTTGCATGTTTGAAGCCCATGCTCAAGGAGGCTCCACATCTCTTGCTACTCAAACAAGCCAGAAAAATACTATGAAGGTTTTGGATAAAGGCAGATAAAGTCTCACATATATGGACAACAAGATCAGCAAGCTACATATTTGTGCTTCATGAATAAACCACTGTAAATTATAAACTGACCTCCACTATGTAATTATCTCAACCTTTTTTTCCATTAAATGATTTTGGCAGGCAAAAGCAAACCAGAGGAACTGGATTTTCCCATAGATGTTTCAGTCTTATAACAAGGAATGATTAGTCCCATCTTCCTCTTTGCCTGCTACTCACACCCCAGGACAGCTCTGCTTTTTACTGTAATGTTGGCAGAGGGGTGTGAGTAGTTCTTGTAATTCAATCATCAAGCTTTAAGACTGCTTCCCAAGGCTAAATGTAAGCCAAATCTCAAAGCTGCGTGTGTCTTATGGCCTACAGAGTTCTAAACACAACTAATTTCTGCTGGCTGAACTGTAATACTGAAGATTGTAAGTGCTCAGTGATAAAATTGAGGAGGTCTTATTTAAAGCAATGGAAGCTATACCATGTGCAAAATCCTATTCTCCAGGCTGAGATGGAAGCGCTGTTGTTGAATGTTGCAAGGATAAGACAGAAGAAGAGTATAATTTATGCATTATAATTGAAATCAAGGAAGCATTTCCTGCTAATGCTGTCATGCTTGCTTTGCAAGGCTAACCCTAATGACCAACAATTGTACTCTTTAATACAATTTCCGAAGCAAATGGTGACTAGGGAATAGTCCCATTGGAACACACACCACACATGCCTCCCCTACACTTCTTCATGTACAATTCACAGATGATTGCTTTGCAAGACTATGGATGCATGACTTATTCACTCTGAAAGAGTGGAGTATCCCATAAAAGCATTTACTAATAGACTCTCTGGCAAGAAAAGCCACCTCAGTGCAGTTCCAAGCCACTCTAAACTTTTCTTAATCACCTAATGAATAGTATTTCCCTTTCAATGTTAGGAATGGACACGCAGGTTTCAAAAAAAAATTAGAATCAATGCAAATCATGGTCCACAAGTGTGGCTGAACATTTTACCGTAAAAAGTAAACATCCTCTGTCCTTCTTGTCTAAATAAGAAGCAGAGAAAAATTAATCATGTCTTTATATTCCTGATCCAGCAAAAAAACATAATAAGAAATGCCCTAAGAAAACCATCCTGTCAAGATTTTCAGATCAAGGTTTACAGGTGCTTTATCTCAAGGCTGAAGATGTTCAGGCAGCATGTTTTCTTTGGTGATAATCACATGAAGCACCAAAACCCATCACTGTTTGCTGAAGGGGTAAGAATGCTCACTTCTTACAAGCACTAGGCAGGATAGCTCTAAGGAATGGGGTCATTCAGATATAACCTGTACAAACCCTTAAATATCACACAAATGGAGAAAAAATTCATGGGGAACAGTCTGAGTCTTCCAACTCACCTTTCCAATACTTTCAGGATACAATCAACAAGACATTTTACCTACTGGCTGATGTCGGCTGACTTTTCCTGTACTCAGACAAGCTCTGCTCTCCTGTACCAGGATCAGTCTAGGGAGGTACACTTACATACAAACACCATCATTGGTAAGAGCCACATCCTCACATTTCCATCCTTCTTATCACTTCAGTTTAGCCCTTTCTTGTTTCTCCAGCATAACTACTTACAGCAAGAGTACTAGCAAATGATGTAGCAAATCAGTGATAAAAGCCACTGGTCATTAAAACAAGGAGGCATCCTGGGTTTAAACACTAATAAAAGGGCATTAGCACTACAATTACTGCCACATTAGGCCACATTAGTGCCACATCCATATCTATGCCAGACAACTCTTGGAAACCCAAATCTTTTTTGTTAATTGTTTTTCATGATGCTTTTGTCTCTTGTGGTTCTCCTGACTGCAAGCCTGGCTAGTCAGGCTCTCCCCTGGCTCTGAGATCTTGTATGTTGAAGTGTGTTGGGTCCCAGCAAGGAGAATGCACTGAACACAAAAAAAAAAAAAAAAAGCTAAATATTCCCTAATTTTTATCTGCCTGAAAAACACACACGGAAGATTCATGAATACATCCATACTAGTGTTGACATATCATAGAAAACAATAAGACAGCTAAGAAAAATTAGCTTTTATGTAGCTGTGTCTGCCAAGACTAAAATCTATTCCACCTCCAGTCACTAAGGGTCTTCCTACAGCAAAATCCTTTTTGGATCCTAAACTAGACTGCTTTTGATTTTATTCAGTCTAGTATAAGATACCTCTTGCTCCTGAATGTAGAGACACAGGATCAATAATTTCATCATAGCAATAATTTCTACTATGTGTCAGATAGAAACTGTTGACAGATGATGCTCCATCTGTCATAGTATTTTCCAGTAACATGCCAAAACACAGAAAAAAAAATTGTAAACCATACTGTTAGGAACCATTGCGAGAGAACATCTTGACTTTTTTGTAAATAAAAGTTATTATAACAAAAGGGCCCTAAGTCAGAGCTTGGATCCTGGGACAGGTATAGCTATTTAGGATCCCTACACAAAGGGTTTGAAATCTAATAGTGTCTAAGGCGGCACTATTTAAAGTAGACTTAGATGGACAGACTACCATACACCTGCTCTCCTCACACTTGGAATTGGGCAGTGCCTGCTAGATCCCATTCAGAAGCCATGCTACCACCCTTGCATGATGTCAAGCCCCAGATACCACTCTAGTGATGTATTCATGATGTTCTGGATCGATGCTCAAATGAAGCAGTCATGTAACGGTCTGTGTCCACTGATTCCTGTGTGTGCCCGGGGCCACATGTGTTCCATGCCAACAAGTAGAGGGGGTAGGAATGGCAGATGGTATGGAAACAGAGTAAACTTTGGGAGGGCCAGAGATGTGCGGTCCTGCTGGCCCACATGAGCAGCTGGTGGTGAGGAGAGCCTACGGTTCTCACTTTATCCCTTTTTCCTCCTTTTCCCATTAGGGTGGTGGTGGCCACGACAGATTCAGCATGTGGTTCCTCTGCAAGGGTACGCTCTTTAAAATGTACGCCTCTGTCTAACCTTTCAGTGTGGCCTATCATTTAATTTGAGTCTTATTCAAATTTCTAACCCTGACGTGCTTCCCCTTCCTTCCCAGAAAGTCAGAAGGCTGAAGGCAGAAAAGACGAATGATCCTGCCCTTGAACCAGCACTGATTTTCCAAGGCAGCTTTCTATCAAAGGCTCCTTGCTAAAGCCGTTTCGCACTAAAACATGGAGACGTGGTCAGAAACAAAACAAAGCACCTGATGCAGTAGGATGTACTGGAACATAATGCACAAATCAATGATCATTTCAAATTTAAAACTTCATGCAAGTCACACAAACCAGAACCACTCAGCTTTGCAGCCTTTGATGCCACTCTGTACAAAAAGAAACAGAGCAAGACAGGGAAAAAAAAAAAAAAAAAAAAAAATTCTGCACAGAAAAATAAAAAATTACACCAAACTTGATTTATCTTCTGAATTTGCTGGTATATTCTGGGCTTAATTCTTCTTGTATCACAACTGTTTTCCTCCTTTCCACAGAGCCCAGGCCCGAACAGCACAGCTTCCTCAGTGTTTTCTCTGTGTTTGCTGGGTGAGCAAAGCCTTTTCATTTCACACATCATTTACAGCTCGCTGCTGTGATTTGGGAAAGTCAGTGGGCTTTTACCAAGCTAACAAGTGAGATGAACATTTCGTGTGTCTGCTAATTCTAAAAGTTCTGCAGATTTTCTGACAGTAGGTATCCTGAGCAGTCGGGGAAATTAATCAGTTTCAT